>NC_134687.1:140402626-141067938 GCF_050947455.1 Rhinoderma darwinii
GGTTTTTCAATTGCGTCAATAAAAAACTGCTCAAGAAGTGACATGCACTTCTTTTTAACGGGGCGTTTCTAAAAACGGCCGCATAAAAAAATGCCCCGTGGGAATGGAACTCCATTTTTCCCCATTGAAATCAATGGGCAGATTTTTGGAGACATTCAGCCTCTGTATTTTCAGCCGTGTTTTGGGGCGTTTACGGCCCGCCCGATAAAATTCTGAAAATAGGCCGTGTGAACATACCCTTAGATTTCTCCAGCTTTCTCTTCCTCTCTGCTTTGCTATCAATCCCATGATGCTTCAGCACAGCATCAAATGACCAGCTAAAGACCATACCATTTCTGCATTCTGGGGGACACTGATTATCATTCTTTCTATATTCTCCTAAATAAGCAGAGAAACCATAAGTATACAGACGGAGGCTGCCTTATATTCTTCTATATTCTATACGTGTGTGTGACAGGAACCTGTCTTAAGTATCCGTGGTAGCTGATAGAATTTTGTCATCGTCGTCCCCCTGTGTAAAACTAGTGTGGTACAGGGACAGCTGTAGCCTATGATGGGTGACACATAGATCTCCATAGAACCAATAGAGAGAGCGTGTCACCGAGCCTCATTCACACTGCTGATAAGCAACCGTCCCAGTCTGATATATAGAGATAGAAGCAGCAAGAAAAATAACAGCTGAGAGACTGACACATGGAAAACCATAATGGTACACGTGGGAAAGTTTCATTTTGGCCGGAGTGTCCGTTAATGGGAATTTATAAATGCCAATTCACCTGGTATGGTCTTATGTTTCAATATATTAGCTTGCCACTGGTATCAAATATAACTTCATGTTTAAGCTAAGCGTACCCATTTTATCTAACAAGTCCTATAAAGGTGTCCAATTCTGATACTTCAGGTCAATTGGAGGTTTGCTTCTGAGAAATGCAGTGCAGGAAAATTCCACTAGAATTACAGAACATATTACATTGTCAGCTTCATTTCGCTTCCCTGTGTCAGCTTTTGGACATGACAACATGCATTAGTTAAAGGTCTGTCACTTGCTGCTGGGCAGGTTCTAGACCATTGTCTGTGTGAACTGGCGTGTGCTTTAATTTTTAGCGTGGATCGTCATTCCATTTGTAGTGATTTAGATTGAAATAATATTAAGCACTTATACAGAATTTGTTCTTTTATATTCTACAGTGACTTATGAACTATTTTCAATGTTAGAGTTGCAGTGACGGGTATAAAGTTCAAACTTTTATATTTATGGAGATGTAGTTAGTACAGATTAGAGATTCATATTCCATGAGAATTTGAGCCCTCCATAACAGTGTTAGCCACTGTGCCTCCATATTAGTGACAGACTCGATGCCCTCAAAATTGGACAGACACAGTGTCCTGCATTGAAAAAAAACAAACCTTCCTGTATGCTCCTGTACAATGTATTGGCAACAGTCCCAAAACCACTGAATTTATAGACTAAGGGTATGTTCACACACAAACTCAAAACCGTCTGAAAATACGGAGCTGTTTTCAAGGGAAAACAGCGCCTGATTTTCAGACTTTTTTTTAAGCCACTCGCGATTTTCACGGCCGTTTTTGGAGCTTTTTTCAATAGTCTATGAAAAACTGCTCCAAAAACGTCCCAAGAAGTGACCTGCACTTCTTTTTCGCGGCCGTTTTTTTTTACACGGCCATTTTTCAAAACAGCCGCTTTAAAAAAAGGCCCAACGGAACAGAACGCCGTTTAACCCATTGAAATCAATGGGCAGATGTTTGGAGGCGTTCTGCTTCCGTCCGAAGATAAGTGTGATTTTTTTCTTTTCCTGAGTTGCAACACATGGCTTTCTGTTGTGGGTTTTGCATAAATTGACATGCAGTGGAATTAAATTCCGTACCTCAAGCCAATTTATTAATGTTTAACGTGGGCTTGAGATTTTCTTAATCTCATCCGCTTTTGCTGCCACTTTAAATGCGGCGGTATTTCCTCAGAATTCCGTTGCGGAAATTCCGCAGCTTTTACAGTAGCAGCAAAAGTGGATGAGAATAAGAGAATCTCATGCCCACGCTGCAGAAAAAAGACGCTTCAGAAAAGTTAATAAATTGACCTGCGGTGCGGAACTTAATTCTGCAGCATGTCAATTTATGCGGCGTTCTTTTTCCTGTTGCGGGTTTGCAAGGCCCGCAACAGAAAGCCAGGTGCTGCGACTCTTGCGGTGGAATCGCAGCTATTACACCGCAAATATCGAAACTCCGGAAAAAAATAAAATAATTCTTACACAGAACGCTCTTTTTCTTCCTGCAGTCCAGCCTCTTGGGATGACGTTTCATCGTAGGAGGCTGGACAACGCGCACAGTGTAGAGGGATGGAGTATGTATAGACGTTTGGTTTTTTTCCCAGGGCTGCATTCCGCAGCGGAAATTCAGTTTGAAAACCTGCACCAGGTTTTTCGGGCGGAAGCTGCTACGGGTTCCAGGTCTGATACGCTGCTCAGCGTATCCGACCCGTGGGAACCCGGCCTAAGGGAGAATTGATCAACTTTTCTACACTGGTTTTCTAGCGTAGAAAATTGCAGAGGACTCTGAAAAGTGAAAAAAAAATGCTCCTTATGGGCAGTTTATGCCACTTTTTTCTAAAAGTGGGTGGGACTTAATAAAAGTGGGCATCCCCTGCTGGAAAATTGTATTCTAATGTACGGCAGAAACTGGCATCAATTATAGCGGAACTCTGCTAGCTTCTAGCTGGTGTAGATTTCACTCTGTAGCCAGGGGCCGTAAAATGAAGGAAAATTTACTCGCCACTTCGGTTCTCCCCTCCAGATTTTCTCAGGCTACCACATCAGACCTTAGCGCATACAAGGTCCTGAGGTCCGGTGCCTTGTATTTGACTCTGCACACAATATCCTTCCTGCGTCGTATATATAACATCCTGATGCTACTCGGCTTGATGTAGGAGCCTGAGTAGATTGGGTGTGGAGCGGAGCAGTGAAGTGAGCAAATTTTTGGGATTTTGTATCTGAACATGGGAATGGATAAGGTCCTTTCATGTGACCACACTTGTTGCACTAGCGCATGGCCAGCGGAGGAGAAAGCTAAGGGCTGGCATACTTTTATTCTGCTATCTTTCCCTTAAAATGTAAATTCTTTATAGTTTGATCCATTTTTTTTTAAAGTCTGTCCTGGATCTAAACTTTCTTACAGTTGGCATCAATTACAGCAGGGGTGTCAAACACATTATCACCGTGGTCCACATCAGCCTTATGGTTGCCTTTAAAGGGCCGATTGAAAAAATTTACGGACACATTACAAAACCATTGCCTGTGCGCTAGGAGTGACTCCCCAATCACAGCTCTGCTTGTAGCTTTCCCACGCTAACTTAGGGGATGTTTTCTCTAATTAGAGTCGTTCTCTTTCCCTTTTTTTTCTGCATCCGGCCCAGACTCGTCTCTGCAGAATTTGACACATAGACATGTTGGGTTCTCGTTTTTCCATTACTCTCCACACCTATACCCTATCCTAGTCTAAGCAAACTTGTAATCCACAGTGCTCCAGATGGCAATAATGATCTTTCAGTGCTCGACACAATAAATGTGCCCCCTCCGTACCCGTGCCCCCACACAGTAATAATGCCCCAGTTGAGGCCCCTGTAGATAGCACCGCATGCACACGACCTCCTGTAGATAGCACCGCACACACACAGCCCCCTGTAGATAGCACCGCACACACACGGCTCCCTGTAGATAGCACCGCACACCCCCCCCCTTGTACAGAGTGCCACACGCCCCCCCCTTGTACAGAGTGCCACACGCCCCCCCCCTTGTACAGAGTGCCACACGCCCCCCCCCTTGTACAGAGTGCCACACGCCCCCCCCTTGTACAGAGTGCCACACGCCCCCCTTGTACAGAGTGCCACACGCCCCCCCCTTGTACAGAGTGCCACACGCCCCCCCTTGTACAGAGTGCCACACGCCCCCCCTTGTACAGAGTGCCACACGCCCCCCCTTGTACAGAGTGCCACACGCCCCCCCTTGTACAGAGTGCCACACGCCCCCCTTGTACAGAGTGCCACACGCCCCCCTTGTACAGAGTGCCACACGCCCCCCCTTGTACAGAGTGCACACGCCCCCCCCCTTGTACAAAGTGCCACACGCCCCCCCTTGTACAGAGTGCCACACGCCCCCCCCTTGTACAGAGTGCCACACGCCCCCCCCTTGTACAGAGTGCCACACGCCCCCCCCTTGTACAGAGTGCCACACGCCCCCCCCTTGTACAGAGTGCCACACGCCCCCCCTTGTACAGAGTGCCACACGCCCCCCCTTGTACAGAGTGCCACACGCCCCCCCTTGTACAGAGTGCCACACGCCCCCCCCCCTTGTACAAAGTGCCACACGCCCCCCCTTGTACAGAGTGCCACACGCCCCCCCCTTGTACAGAGTGCCACACGCCCCCCCCCTTGTACAGAGTGCCACACGCCCCCCCCTTGTACAGAGTGCCACACGCCCCCCCCTTGTACAGAGTGCCACACGCCCCCCTTGTACAGAGTGCCACACGCCCCCCCTTGTACAGAGTGCCACACGCCCCCCCCTTGTACAGAGTGCCACACGCCCCCCCCTTGTACAGAGTGCCACACGCCCCCCCCTTGTACAGAGTGCCACACGCCCCCCCCTTGTACAGAGTGCCACACGCCCCCCCCTTGTACAGAGTGCCACACGCCCCCCCTTGTACAGAGTGCCACACGCCCCCCCTTGTACAGAGTGCCACACGCCCCCCCTTGTACAGAGTGCCACTCGGCCCCCCCTTGTACAGAGTGCCACTCGGCCCCCCCCTTGTACAGAGTGCCACTCGGCCCCCCCCTTGTACAGAGTGCCACTCGGCCCCCCCCTTGTACAGAGTGCCACTCGGCCCCCCCCCTTGTACAGAGTGCCACTCGGCCCCCCCCTTGTACAGAGTGCCACTCGGCCCCCCCCCTTGTACAGAGTGCCACTCGGCCCCCCCCCCTTGTACAGAGTGCCACTCGGCCCCCCCCCCTTGTACAGAGTGCCACTCGGCCCCCCCCCTTGTACAGAGTGCCACTCGGCCCCCCCCCCTTGTACAGAGTGCCACTCGGCCCCCCCCCTTGTACAGAGTGCCACTCGGCCCCCCCCCTTGTACAGAGTGCCACTCGGCCCCCCCCCTTGTACAGAGTGCCACTCGGCCCCCCCCCTTGTACAGAGTGCCACTCGGCCCCCCGTTGTACAGAGTGCCACACGCCCCCCGTTGTACAGAGTGCCACACGCCCCCCGTTGTACAGAGTGCCACACGCCCCCCGTTGTACAGAGTGCCACACGCCCCCCGTTGTACAGAGTGCCACACGCCCCCCGTTGTACAGAGTGCCACACGCCCCCCGTTGTACAGAGTGCCACACGCCCCCCGTTGTACAGAGTGCCACACGCCCCCCGTTGTACAGAGTGCCACACGCCCCCCGTTGTACAGAGTGCCACACGCCCCCCGTTGTACAGAGTGCCACACGCCCCCCGTTGTACAGAGTGCCACACGCCCCCCGTTGTACAGAGTGCCACACGCCCCCCGTTGTACAGAGTGCCACACGCCCCCCGTTGTACAGAGTGCCACACGCCCCCCGTTGTACAGAGTGCCACACGCCCCCCGTTGTACAGAGTGCCACACGCCCCCCGTTGTACAGAGTGCCACACGCCCCCCGTTGTACAGAGTGCCACACGCCCCCCGTTGTACAGAGTGCCACACGCCCCCCGTTGTACAGAGTGCCACACGCCCCCCGTTGTACAGAGTGCCACACGCCCCCCGTTGTACAGAGTGCCACACGCCCCCCGTTGTACAGAGTGCCACACGCCCCCCGTTGTACAGAGTGCCACACGCCCCCCGTTGTACAGAGTGCCACACGCCCCCCGTTGTACAGAGTGCCACACGCCCCCCGTTGTACAGAGTGCCACACGCCCCCCGTTGTACAGAGTGCCACACGCCCCCCGTTGTACAGAGTGCCACACGCCCCCCGTTGTACAGAGTGCCACACGCCCCCCGTTGTACAGAGTGCCACACGCCCCCCCGTTGTACAGAGTGCCACACGCCCCCCCGTTGTACAGAGTGCCACACGCCCCCCCGTTGTACAGAGTGCCACACGCCCCCCCGTTGTACAGAGTGCCACACGCCCCCCCGTTGTACAGAGTGCCACACGCCCCCCCGTTGTACAGAGTGCCACACGCCCCCCCGTTGTACAGAGTGCCACACGCCCCCCCGTTGTACAGAGTGCCACACGCCCCCCCGTTGTACAGAGTGCCACACGCCCCCCCCGTTGTACAGAGTGCCACACGCCCCCCCCGTTGTACAGAGTGCCACACGCCCCCCCCGTTGTACAGAGTGCCACACGCCCCCCCCGTTGTACAGAGTGCCACACGCCCCCCCCGTTGTACAGAGTGCCACACGCCCCCCCCGTTGTACAGAGTGCCACACGCCCCCCCCCCCCGTTGTACAGAGTGCCACACGCCCCCCCCCCCCCGTTGTACAGAGTGCCACACGCCCCCCCCCCCCCCGTTGTACAGAGTGCCACACGCCCCCCCCCCCGTTGTACAGAGTGCCACACGCCCCCCCCCCGTTGTACAGAGTGCCACACGCCCCCCCCCGTTGTACAGAGTGCCACACGCCCCCCCCGTTGTACAGAGTGCCACACGCCCCCCCCCCCGTTGTACAGAGTGCCACACGCCCCCCCCGTTGTACAGAGTGCCACACGCCCCCCCGTTGTACAGAGTGCCACACGCCCCCCCCCCGTTGTACAGAGTGCCACACGCCCCCCCCCCGTTGTACAGAGTGCCACACGCCCCCCCCCGTTGTACAGAGTGCCACACGCCCCCCCCTGTTGTACAGAGTGCCACACGCCCCCCCCTGTTGTACAGAGTGCCACACGCCCCCCCCGTTGTACAGAGTGCCACACGCCCCCCCCCCCCCCGTTGTACAGAGTGCCACACGCCCCCCCCCCCCCGTTGTACAGAGTGCCACACGCCCCCCCCCCCCGTTGTACAGAGTGCCACACGCCCCCCCCCCCCCCGTTGTACAGAGTGCCACACGCCCCCCCCCCCGTTGTACAGAGTGCCACACGCCCCCCCCCCCGTTGTACAGAGTGCCACACGCCCCCCCCCCCCCGTTGTACAGAGTGCCACTCGGCCCCACGCCCCCTTGTACAGAGTGCCATATGAAATGAAGTGGCGGGCTGGAATTGGCCCGCGGGCCTTGTATTTGACACGTGTGAATTACAGGAACCGGATGCTTCCAATTCTGATTGTTCATGCAACAGATAAATCATCAGAAGTTCCTACAAAATTTTATAAGACATAATGTGAATACAATACTACCAGCTCCAGGCAATATTACTAGTCATAGTGCATAAAAAGTGGTAGATAGCGGTTTCGCTCAGATCTCAAAATACATCAGGCAACAGTATTTCAAATAGAAGTACAATGCAATTTTTTTCTTAGGACTTCGCTATACCATGACTGACTAATACCGTCATACATTCACTAACCAATACCTCCATACAGTGACCTTATAATACCACCATATAATAAAACTATCACAGAGGCCAAATAACAGTGACATAGAGGTGGACTGCAGGACTTCATCATGGTGCAGACTGGACAAAGAAATGCAGTACTGATCAGGCAGAGTTAAAGTCACATTAAACAATTAAATACAATGAGTTACGGTTGATGTCTTCTCTAGTTGTAGTTCTTTACTTTCCATTTCTTCTCCATCTTGACCCAACTGCCATGAAGGCTTTTTCAGAGTTTGCTATGTCGTTAT
The DNA here is from genome assembly GCF_050947455.1 of Rhinoderma darwinii. Taxonomy (NCBI): domain Eukaryota; kingdom Metazoa; phylum Chordata; class Amphibia; order Anura; family Rhinodermatidae; genus Rhinoderma; species Rhinoderma darwinii. Next base: position 140,410,424 of record NC_134687.1, read on the forward strand.
TTTTATTTATTTTTTTATTTTTTTCTACAGCATATGCCTCCCCTCCCTGGCAGCATATATGTTTTAGATGCCACTGTACCCCCTTAAAATGCCATCTGTCTGGTATGGTGCGCTGCAGTGTCCCCATAAACTGTGCTGCTAGGTTACCTTATAAAAGCACCTGTCTTGATACTCCTAAACAGAGTTTGCCAGAGAGTTCTTCCCATGTACACAGTGCCATTCCGAGAATACTCCCATACGTATTGCAGTTGGCAGAAAGTGCTCCTCAATTCTGAGGTACCGGGAAAACGCCTTGCGATGTTATCTTACATTATTTGTAAGTGACATCTATGGGGAGAGAGAGTGCATGATCATATCATTTCAGATCTTTTGAGGAGTGTTTATCTGGCAGGAGTAGTCTATGACCTCTAAGGGCCTGTTTACGTTAGCGTTGGTTTCCGTTGATGGGTTCCGTCAGACCTCTCCTTTGGAGGAACCCATGAACGGAAAGGCAAACAGAAACCATAGCTTTCCGTTTGTATTACCATTGATTGCAATGGTAAGGCTGGATTCACACGAGCATGTTCGGTCCGTAAAGGACGGAACGTATTTCGGCCGCAAGTCTTGGACCGAACACACTGCAGGGAGCCGGGCTCCTAGAATAATAGTTATGTATGACGCTAGGAGTCCCTGCCTCTCCGTGGAACTACTGTCCCGTACTGAAAACATGATTACAGTACGGGACAGTTGTCCTGCAGCGAGGCAGGGACTCCTAGCATCGTACATAACTATGATGCTAGGAGCCCGGCTCCCTGCAGTGTGTTCGCTCCGGGACTTGCGGCCAAAATACGTTCTGTCCTTTACATGCTCGCGTGAATCCAGCCTAATGCTTCCGTTGCAAATGGTTTCCGTTTGCCTCCATTCCATAAGGTTTCCGTTTTATTTGGCGGAAACAATCGCGCAATCGACAGTACAATACACTGTCTCTTTACATAACACATAAGTATCCATTTCATATGTCCTGAAACTGCACAGCTATTTAGAATTTGGTTATCAATATCACAAAAAAAATGAAATCACTTCAATAAAATACACTACAATAATTCAACTGTAGTAAAATACACCACAGTAATCTATACATGGCAAAAATCTAACTCAATAATCCACCACAACAGTTCATGGATATTGTATAGCGTCACAATTCTTTTAATGTAGTTTCACCAAAATTAATTGAATGCAGTTATGACATTTATTTTATTCAATAACATAAAATATTTGAATCACCTTTTGGTTTGAGAAATTAAATCACTTATATCAATGTTTCAGAATAAGAACTCCTATACTGACACCGTTAATGTATTATATCTTTCGATTTTGTAATATAAAGAGTGCTATATCAATAGATGAATTCCTTCTTCTCAGAACTTATTCAGACGAGCGTATTTTACGTCCGTGTACTGCTTGTGTGTCCAACGGACTACACATGGACAGCACACAGACCCATTTGGCTGGGTTCACACGACCTATTTTCAGACGTAAACGAAGCGTATTATGCCTCGTTTTACGTCTGAAAATAGGGCTACAATACGTCGGCAAACATCTGCCCATTCATTTGAATGGGTTTGCCGACGTACTGTGCCGACGACCTGTCATTTACGCGTCGTCGTTTGACAGCTGTCAAACGACGACGCGTAAAATGACTGCCTCGTCAAAGAAGTGCAGGACACTTCTTTGAAACGTAATTTGAGCCGTTCTTCGTTGAATTCAATGAAGAACAGCTCAAATGATCGGCCGTCAAAGACGCCTTGCAAAACGCGAGGAGGAGCTTTTACGTCTGAAAAGACGCAGCTGTTTTCAGACGTAAAAGCCAGTTCTCGTGTGCACATACCCTTTTAGTCAATGAGGCTATTCACACGTCAATTTTGCAGCAATACACTACTATAATTTGTTTTGCGTCCTAGACTAGCCCATTCAAGTCAATGGGGACACAAAAAAATGGACAGCACACAGACAGCATCTGTATATAGTCCATTTTTGATGGTTCTGTTGCTAGGAGACGCTGGAAAAAAAGTGGAACTAGGAAGTAGCAGAGCGGCGGACGCGAAAAACTGAGAACGGACACACGGAACACAGATGGATGCAACACGGAACTTCACTCACAAAAAAAACATTGTTTGCGGACGCAAATCGGACACGCAAGTCATAATACAAAGTGTTGCCTTTGCACAGGAATTCAAATAATAAGCCAAACGTTTAGTTAGTTATTGGAGAGTATGATTTTTCAGTCACCAAATTGTAAAGGTGCCAACGGGTAATTTATATTAAATATATATATATCTTCATATCTGTCTAGTGGAACCAGAGAAAATTGAATCTGTAGAAGAAACTTTGGAAGAGATATCTCCGGTGCTTGAAGCAAGTTCAGACAACATCACTGAAGATCTGGCATCAGCAGCAGAAGACTGGTCTGAACTTACTGCCAGAAAACCGGAGTTGATTGTGGAGGAGAGTGCGCCCCCAGATCAAGGTGTACAGAGATTTCCAATGTTTTCTCCTCATCAGAACTAATACAATATTTCTAACTAATAAGGCTAGATTCACACGAGCGTATTAGATTGATTCACGTGAAAAACGCCAGTGAATCTGGTCCGTGTGTGTTGCATTATGCATCAGTGTACTTTGCGAGTGGCATGTGTTTTCCACGCACTCGCAAAGCACGTCTTTTTTTATTTTTAAACTAATTGATGCGCAAATCACGCACCGCACACGGATGTGCATCCGTGTGTGGTGCGTGGTTTTCACACACCTGTTGACTTTAATGGGCGCGTAGGTGCGTGAAAACGCACCACTATAGAACATGCAGTGAGTTTCATGCAGCGGACTCTTTCCGCGTGAAAACACACATGTGTGAACGGCCCCATTGAAATCAATGGGTTCTTGTGCTCTGCGTGATTTCCATGCGCAGCACACGGACTTTATTCACGCTCGTGTGAATGGGCCCTAAGTGCTACATTTAATCTTGGGGTCCATGCACACATGGCATTGTGTGCACAGGCCCCGTATGGCGACCCTTCAGGCCTGTATTATGGACCCTTCGACACAGTGTTCCGCTTTATAGTGCCTCTGTGAGGCATTGTATTCTCCCTAATAATATGCTTCAAGGGGAGATTACCAAGACCAGCAACCTCCTGCAGCAACTCCAGGAATCAGAGATAATTCCTACCCCGTTAGTTTAACCTTTTAGCCCTCTCCTTGCAAACTCCTTAGATGCCGCAAATACCTGTGGCATCTAAAGAGCTTGACAGAGGGAGGGGGCTTCCTCTGTCAGCCCATTGGCACCCCACAACTACATTACTCTGTGCCAATGGCTTACCATGGTAGCTGGAGGTCTAAGAAAAGACTCCTAGGTCTGCCGTAGGTATGTGATTATTAGCATTTCCCCAGTCGTAACGCCCTGTAGAACAAGATTAACGTATTACTTATATGGCACATGGTGTAAAAAAAAATCCAAAAAGCTATGGCAGACTTGCTGTTTTATTTCCCCACACCCCCTCTAAAAAGAAAAACTGAATCAAGAACATATACAATGCATTTAGAAAGTCTTTAGACCCTTTCAATTTTTTTACATTTTATGTTGAGGCCTTGTGCTAAAAAATAAATTAAAACATTTTTTACTTTTTTCCCCCATCATTTTGCACTCCATAATAACATAGTGAAAACAGAATGTTAGTAATCTTTACTAATTTATTGAAAATGAAAAACTAAAATATTGCATTGACATAAGTATTCAGACTCTTTACTCAGTACTCCGTTGGAGCACCTTTGGCAGTGATAACAGCTTCCAGTCTTCTTGGGTATGATGCCACAAGGTCTGCACACCTGGAGTTGGAGATTTTTTGCCATTCTTTTTTGCAGGTTCTCTCAAGCTCGGTCAGGTTGGATGGGGACCATCGGTGGACAGCTATGTTCAGGTCTCTCCAGAGATGTTTGATTCGGTTTAAAGAGGCTCTGTCACCAGATTTTGCAACCCCTATCTGCTATTGCAGCAGATAGGCGCTGCAATGTAGATTACAGTAACGTTTTTATTTTTAAAAAACGAGAATTTTTGGCCAAGTTATGACCATTTTCGTATTTATGCAAATGAGGCTTGCAAAAGTACAACTGGGCGTGTTGAAAAGTAAAAGTACAACTGGGCGTGTATTATGTGCGTACATCGGGGCATGTTTACTACTTTTACTAGCTGGCCGTTGTGTATAGAAGCATCATCCACTTCTCTTCAGAACGCCCAGCTTCTGGCAGTGCAGACACAGCCGTGTTCTCCAGAGATCACGCTGTGTCGTCACTCACAGGTCCTGCATCGTGTCAGACGAGCGAGGACACATCGACACCAGAGGCTACAGATGATTCTGCAGCAGCATCGGCGTTTGCAGGTAAGTCGATGTAGCTACTTACCTGCAAATGCTGATGCTGCTGCAGAATCAACTGTAGCCTCTGGTGCCGACAAGATGCAGGACCTGTGAGTGACGTCACAGATCTGCACTGCCAGAAGCTGGGCGTTCTGAAGAGAAGTGGATGATACTTCTCATCAGAAAGCCCAGCTAGTAAAAGTAGTAAACACGCCCCGATGTACGCACATAATACACGCCCAGTTGTACTTTTACTTTTCAACACGCCCAGTTGTACTTTTGCAAGCCTCATTTGCATAAATACAAAAATGGTCATAACTTGGCCAAAAATGCTCGTTTTTTAAAAATAAAAACGTTCCTGTAATCTACATTGCAGCGCCTATCTGCTGCAATAGCAGATAGGGGTTGCAAAATCTGGTGACAGAGCTTCTTTAAGTCAGGGCTCTGGCAGGGCCACTCAAGGACTTTCACAGAATTATCTCTAAGCCACACCTGTGTTGTCTTGTCTGTGTGCTTAGGGTCATTGTCTTATTGGAAGGTGAACATTCTGCCCGGTCTGAGGTCCAGAGCACTCTGGATCAGGTTTTCATTAAGAATATCTCTGTACTTTGCTCCAATCATCTTTTCCTCAACCCTGACCAGAACAAAACAAAAGGACACGGCGCCAAGACTTGCGGAATCAATAGATAATGAGCGTAATAAAAACGCACATAAATGCTCACCTCCAAGGTTGCAAATTACCGGCATGTAATTTGTTGTAGAAAGCTGCTGCCAATCCCAACGCAAACTCCCAAGGGGTTGCCAAGGTAATAGAAATACAATTGGAAAGAAGGGGATAAACGGCGCTGCTTAGTGAAATAAATTATTTGTATTTAATAAAGGAGAATAATGCTATTCGTTTCAACGCCGGACCGGCGTCTTCATCAGGCATATCAACAGGAAAGTACAAAAAACACATATATATACACAGATGTACAAAGTCATTAACAAAATGATTGGACCAGTTCAGACCAGCCTCCTGGCCAAAAAACCGCCAAAAACGGCAGGTCAAAGTTCAGCAGTAACAAAAAGGTAAACAATTAAAAGAGGTGAATAAAAGTCATAGACCGATTACTAGCAAACATTGGAAGCATGTACCGATCATATTTGGTAGAATTAGCAAATGAGCGCAATGGAGGATGATCCGTTCAACCAAAAGACAAAGAGTAAATACACATCGTAAAAAACACTGTATACAATACATTGAATTTGTTCATAAAAGTCAGATGTTATTATTAGGATAAATGAGCATATTATATGCAAGAGAAATATACATACTAGCGTTGTCAGGGAGATGGTCAGCAATATGATGCCGGAACACAGTACGGGATCCTATTGGCGCGCATCGTGGAGCATTATCATGGTAACTGTAAACAAAACCATACCGGAAGAGAGGAGAAATTGTGGTGGAACGCATGGTGGAGCGCAGGACGCAGTTAATGCACAGGGGGGAAGTTTTTACCCGAAGGCAGATCAGCGTATATTTGTATTTGAGAGGGCATAGATAGGTAAATGGATGAGGAAAGAGGATGTGTTTATTCGGAATCGGAAACGGCGAACAGACTATAAAGAAAAGTGTGGTCATGACGACCACTCACAACTACGGTGGCCGGACAGGTTCAAGCCGTTTTCTGGGGACGAAAACGCGCATGGCACTAGACATATGATGCATGAAGGGAAAAGAAGAATTAATGTAAGAAGCAAGAAGATCGGGAGGGTAGTGAAACATACAGTATAATTGCGTCATAATTAGAATAATTGAGCAAGGGATACATGGTAAATGGGTATGCCGTGTATGTTGCACAAAATGATGATGGTAAATGGGTATGACGTATACGTTGCAAAAATGATGAATGAGAATAAAACACATTGATTCGTTGTGATAATATCTATATCCTCAATAAATAAAAATAAAAATAATAATATATATAAATAACAATAAATAGAAATAAAAAAATAAAAAGATATATAAATAAATAAAAATAAAAATAATAATAAAGATAAAAATTAAAATAATAATAATAAAAATAAATATAAAAATAAATAATAAAAATAAATATATATATATATAAATAAAAATAGAAATAAAAATTAAAAAAAAAGTTTACTATGCGCAATCATATTTCTCAGCGTTTTAGCCCTTCTGTATGTGATCACATAAAACGCTGAGAAATATGATTGCGCCTAGTAAACTACAGAAAATTATTCATGACCCCATGAAAACATCCTTGATTATTAATGGGTCTTATCGTTGTGGCAAATCCAGATGTCTTTGCTGTCTAAACATTACAAATAAAAAAATGCACTTCACTTCTGTTATTACAAAGGATAGGTTCCCGATAAAAAGCTTTCTTAATTGTGGTAGTGACTATGTTATCTACCTACTACAATGTACGTGTGATCGACAATATGTGGGTCGCACTACTCAAACCCTCAGAAGTAGGGTTAATAAACATAGATTTAATGTTAAGACTGGTTTTGAAAAACATAGTGTGTCCCGCCACTGTGCCGCTGAACATAAGTGCAATTTTGATTCTATCACGGTGACTCCCATTGAGAAAATACCTTCTGACATATCCAATAGATTCATTAGATTGAAGCAAAGGGAAAATTTTTGGATATATAAACTGGTGACACTATACCCAAATGGCCTCAATGATATTACAGAGTCCGCACTGGATTAATAACAATATTTTTCGTTCCATTCATCCGTCTATACGATTTTTATTTATTTCGTATTCATTACTTTTTATTTAATTTATAAAAAAAAAAATATTTCTATTTTTATATTTATTTTTATTATTATTTTTATTTATATTTAATTTTTATTATTATTTTTAATTTTATTTTTATTTTCATTTTTATTTATTTATATATCTTTTTATTTATTTTTATTTCTATTTATTTTTATTTATATATATTATTATTTTAATTTTTATTTATTGAGGATATAGATATTATCACAACGAATCAATGTGTTTTATTCTCATTCATCATTTTTGCAACGTATACGGCATACCCATTTACCATCATCATTTTGTGCAACATACACGGCATACCCATTTACCATGTATCCCTTGCTCAATTGTTCTAATTATGACGCAATTATACTGTATGTTTCACTACCCTCCCGATCTTCTTGCTTCTTACATTAATTCTTCTTTTCCCTTCATGCATCATATGTCTAGTGCCATGCGCGTTTTCGTCCCCAGAAAACGGCTTGAACCTGTCCGGCCACCGTAGTTGTGAGTGGTCGTCATGACCACACTTTTCTTTATAGTCTGTTCGCCGTTTCCGATTCCGAATAAACACATCCTCTTTCCTCATCCATTTACCTATCTATGCCCTCTCAAATACAAATATACGCTGATCTGCCTTCGGGTAAAAACTTCCCCCCTGTGCATTAACTGCGTCCTGCGCTCCACCATGCGTTCCACCACAATTTCTCCTCTCTTCCGGTATGGTTTTGTTTACAGTTACCATGATAATGCTCCACGATGCGCGCCAATAGGATCCCGTACTGTGTTCCGGCATCATATTGCTGACCATCTCCCTGACAACGCTAGTATGTATATTTCTCTTGCATATAATATGCTCATTTATCCTAATAATAACATCTGACTTTTATGAACAAATTCAATGTATTGTATACAGTGTTTTTTACGATATGTATTTACTCTTTGTCTTTTGGTTGAACGGATCATCCTCCATTGCGCTCATTTGCTAATTCTACCAAGTATGATCGGTACATGCTTCCAATGTTTGCTAGTAATCTGTCTATGACTTTTATTCACCTCTTTTAATTGTTTACCTTCTTGTTACTGCTGAACTTTGACCTGCCGTTTTTGGCGGTTTTTTGGCCAGGAGGCTGGTCTGAACTGGTCCAATCATTTTGTTAATGACTTTGTACATCTGTGTATACAGTGAAGGAAATAAGTATTTGATCCCTTGCTGATTTCGTAAATTTGCCCACTGTCAAAGATATGACCAGTCTAGAATTTTTAGGCTAGGTTAATTTTACCAGTGAGAGATAGATTATATAAATAAAAAAAACAGAAAATCACATAGTCAAAATTATATATATTTATTTGCATTGTGCACAGAGAAATAAGTATTTGATCCCTTTGGCAAACAAGACTTAATACTTGGTGGCAAAACCCTTGTTGGCAAGCACAGCAGTCAGACGTTTTTTGTAGTTGATAATGAGGTTTGCAAACATGTTAGATGGAATTTTGGCCCACTCCTCTTTGCAGATCATCTGTAAATCCATAAGATTTCGAGGCTGTCGCTTGGCAACTCGGATCTTTAGCTCCCTCCATAAGTTTTCGATGGGATTAAGGTCTGGAGACTGGCTAGGCCACTCCATGACCTTAATGTGCTTCTTTTTGAGCCACTCCTTTGTTGTCTTGGCTGTATGTTTCCGGTCATTGTCGTGCTGGAAGACCCAGCCACGAGCCATTTTTAATGTCCTGGTGGAGGGAAGGAGGTTGTCACTCAGTATTTGACGGTACATGGCTCCATCCATTCTCCCATTGATGCGGTGAAGTAGTCCTGTGCCCTTAGCAGAGAAACACCCCAAAACATAATGTTTCCACCTCCATGCTTGACAGTGGGGACGGTGTTCTTTGGGTCATAGGCAGCATTTCTCTTCCTCCAAACACGGCGAGTTGAGCTAATGCCAAAGAGCTCAATTTTAGTCTCATCTGACCACAGCACCTTCTTCCAAACACTCTCAGAATCATCCAGATGTTCATTTGCAAACTTCAGACGGGCCTGTACATGTGCCTTCTTGAGCAGGGGGACCTTGCGGGCACTGCAAGATTTTAATCCATTACGGCGTAATGTGTTACCAATGGTTTTCTTCGTGACTGTGGTCCCAGCTGCCTTGAGATCATTAACAAGTTCCCCCCGTGTAGTTTTCGGCTGAGCTCTCACCTTCCTCAGGATCAAGGATACCCCACAAGGTGAGATTTTGCATGGAGCCCCAGATCGATGTCGATTGACAGTCATTTTGTATGTCTTCCATTTTCTTACTATTGCACCAACAGTTGTCTCCTTCTCACCCAGCGTCTTACTTATGGTTTTGTAGCCCATTCCAGGCTTCTGCAGGTCTATGATCTTGTCCCTGACATCCTTAGAAAGCTCTTTGGTCTTGCCCATGTTGTAGAGGTTAGAGTCAGACTGATCCATTGAGTCTGTGGACAGGAGTCTTTTATGCAGGTGACCATGTAAGAGCTGTCTTTAATGCAGGCACCAAGTTGATTTGGAGCGTGTAACTGGTCTCGAGGAGGCTGAACTCTTAATGGTTGGTAGGGGATCAAATACTTATTTCTCTGTGCACAATGCAAATAAATATATATCATTTTGACAATGTGATTTTCAGTTTTTTTTTAAATATAATCTATCTCTCACTGGTAAAATTAACCTAGCCTAAAAATTCTAGACTGTTCATGACTTTGACAGTGGGCAAACTTACAAAATCAGCAAGGGATCAAATACTTATTTCCTTCACTGTATATATGTGTTTTTTGTACTCCTGTTGATATGCATGATGAAGACGCCGGTCCGGCGTTGAAACGCGTAGCATTATTCTCCTTTATTAAATACAAATAATTTATTTCACTAAGCAGCGCCGTTTATCCCCTTCTTTCCAATTGTATTTCTATCAACCCTGACCAGTCTCCCTGTCCCAACTGCTGAAAAACACCCCCAAAGCATGATGCTGCCACCACCATGCATCACTGTAGGGATGGTATTGGGCAGGGATAGTATTCCTCCAGACAAGACGCTTAGAATTGAGACCAAAAAGTTCAATCTTGGTTTCATCAGACCACGGAATCTTGTTTCCAGATGGGTTTTCGTGTGTCTTTTACTGGGAAGCTTCTTTCTGGCCACTCTGCAATAAAACCCAGATTGGTGGAGTTCTGCAGTGATGGTTGACCTTCTGGAAGTTTCTCCCATCTGTACACAGATGAAGCTCAGCCAGAGTGACCATTGGGTTCTTGGTGACCTCTCTTACCAAGGCCCTTCTCCTCCCAATTACTTTGTTTGGTGGGGGGCCAGCTCTAGGAAGAGTCCTGGTTGTTCCAAACTTCTTCCATTTAAGTATTATGGAGGCCACTGTGCTCTTGTGAACTTTCAGTGCAGCAGAATTTTTTTGTACCCTTCTCCAGATCTGTCCTTCACACAATCCTGTCCCTGATCTCTACATTCAGTTATTTCCTCCTCATGACTTGGTTTTTGCTCTGATATGCATTGTCAGCTGTGAGACCTTATATAGACAGGGGTGTGTTCTTCCAAATCATGTCCAATCAAATGAATTTACCACAAGTGGACTCCAATCAAGGTGTAGAAACATTTCAAATATGATCTAGAGAAATGGGAGGCCCCCAGAGCTAAATTTCAAGTGTCATAGCAAAGGATCTAAATACTAATGCCCATACAAAATTTGAGTTTTTCATTTTTAATAAATGAGCAAAAATGTCTAAAAATCTGTTTTCACTTTGTCATTATAAGGTATTGAGTTAAGACTGATGGGGAAAAACGTGATTTTTTATTTTAGCACAAAGCCTCAACATAACAAAAAACAAAAGTGAAAGGGTCTGAAGACTTCCAATGCACTGTATGTACCCCAAATTGGTGCCAATAAAAGCTACAACTGGTCCCTCAAAAAAAAAAATAAAAATACTAAGCCATCATATAACTACAGCAATGGAAATGTAAAAAAAGCTCCAACTCTTTTTTTATGCATTGATACAAAAAAAATTCCCCATAAAACATGCTTTTATTGTGCAAAAGTGCTAAAACATTTGGTATTGCAGTTATCATAACGACCCATATAATAAAGCTAAGGTCCTGTGCACATCACATTTTCTTGGAGAAGTTTCCTTGATCAGGGTTGCCAACCTCCACTTCAGTAATTTCTGGACAACTGAGCTAAAAATCACGGGCAGACCAAAATATTTACGGGCACATTACAAAATCAAGGGCTAGTGATAAACCTGATGTACCCCTATCATCCCTGTATATAACCCCCATATTTCCTGTATATAACCCCATCATCCCTCTATATTACCCCACAATCACTCTATATAACCGCCATCATCCCTGTATATAACTGCCATCATCCCTGTATATAACTGCCATCATCCCTGTATATAACCGCCATCATCCCTGTATATAACCGCCATGATCCCTGTATATAACCGCCATGATCCCTGTATATACTAGCCATCATCCCTGTATATAACTGCCATCATATCTGTATATACCACCTTCATCCCTGTATATAACCGCCAGCATCCCTGTATATACCAGCCATCATCCCTGTATATAACACCTACCATTCCTGTATATACCAGCTAGCCATCATCCCTGTATATAACTGCCATCATCCCTGTTTATAACCGCCATCATCCCTGTATATAATCGCCATCATCGCTGTATATAACCGCCATCATCGCTGTATCAAACTGCCATCATCCCTGTATATACCAGCCATCATCCCTGTTTATAACCGCCATCATCCATGTATATAACCGCCATCATCCCTGTATATAGCAGCCATCATCCCTGTATATAACCGCCATTATCCCATGGATGATGGGAGTGATCTACAGGTATAATGTGGGTTATATACAGGGATAATGGGGGTTATATAAGCGACCCCCATCATCCCCGTATATTACCCCCTCAACCCTGTATATAACCCCCATAATCCGTGTATTTAATCCCCTAGCATCTCTGTATTTTATTGCCCCCATCATCCGTGGGCACTTTCCCTTCGCCGTGGCGCGCGTTCATTGAGTTAAATGGGGCGTGCATTGAGGCGGAAATGAGTAAATGGGGCGGAGTTTGAGAACGCTCTGGACCAATAGGATGCCTGCCAGGCGAAATCTAAAAATATGCAGAGGCAGAGAGCGGTCCTAGCGGTGGTGGGGGTGAAGTCCGGTGGTCCGCCGGTCTCGACGCCCACCACCGCTAAGACCGCGCTCTGCCTTCTAATGCAGTGGCTCCACTGTCAAGTTTGCAGTGCACATATCATTTTGGCGCATGTGCAGTGCAAACGTTAAGGGAAAAAAATAATTCACGGACAATGTTTTTTTCTGCCGGAAACTACGGACAGCAGAAAAAAACCACCGGTCCGTTGGCAACCCTTTTCCTGATGCTTCCATGTGTTTCTACCACTTAATTTATTGTCTTTAAAATGTCATAATTCCAGGCTATTGGACTGCTTTGATTTGTAGACCAATACGTAGCATGCTTGAAACCTAAGCTGCACAGTGAGGCTGGATTAACACTTCGCGTAAACGCTGCGGAATTTCCACAACTGAATTCTGAGCAGAAAATCCACAGCATTTATAGTAGCAGCAAAGTGAAGGGGATTTGAACAAACCTCATCCATACGCTGCAGGAAAATATTGCTGATAAAATGCTCATAAATTGACCTGCTTTGCGTTTTTTTGAATCCACAGCATGTCAATTTATGCTGCGTAATTGTTGAACTTTTATTGTGGGTTTTCCCCATTGAATTTAATAGGGAGGTAAAACTGCAACAAATAGAAAATGTTGTAACTTTTTTTGTGGCAGAAATTATCTTCTTTTTTTGTTTAAATTTAATGAAAAAGTCTATACTTACCCCCCTGGCATTGACATAGCGACGGCTCCTTTTCTCCCATGTGACTGCTGCAACCAATCACAGGCTGCAGTAGTCACATGGGCTGCAGCATCATTGCCGGAGGCTGGGATGTGCGGAGAACAGAGACGCGTCACTATGGCAATACCAAAGTGGTAAGTATTGACTTTTTTTTTTCACCTCTGTTTTCCGCAACGGTGATTCTCCACCACAGTTTGTTGCTTTTTGTCAGCCGTTGCTCTTTTCAGATAGGGCAATGATTGGGATTGAGCGTTCGTATAAACACTCGTCTGCCTGATCATTGGCCCGTGTAAAAGGGCCTTGAGACGCATCCCAAACAAGCACACTGTTGAGATCTGCATTTGTCCCTCACATTGTCTACATTTGCTTTCTTTGATTAATATTTATAAATGGAACCAATAATTTTTTGTCTTCATTTTAGAGAGTGAAGAGGCTGTGGAATCCGAAGAAGCATCTGCAAGCTCCTAAAGGTGCATTCCCTTTCATTTTTTTGAGTTATACTGTACTGGGCAAAAGTTTTAGGCAGTTGTGGAAAAATGATCCAAAGTATTCTTCGACAAATCTTTCAAAAATAGAAGTTTTAATAGTTTATTTTTTTTTATCAATTAACAAAATACAAAGTGAATGAACCGAAGAGAAATCTAAATCAAAACTATATATAGTGTGACCAGGGGCTGGCTGGCAAATTCTAGCCTGGGGGGGCAAGGATACTGCGCTGGCCCATAAGTAGCGGCCCATCCTTAACCTGTTTACCTCCACCTGCCGTTTAACGGTGGCAGAGGTAACTGGGCTTTATATACAGCGGTCATCAAAAGACGGTGGCTGGTGGTGATGTTTTCATGCTAAGATCGCACATTGTCAGTCATACACTTATGTTGCTGATTCTTGGCTGTTCCACCACTGATGGTTTTTTGAGTCCAGTGATGCAATTTTTTTTTTATAACCTCGTGCTGTTGAGTATCGTCCATAACAATCCCACATTACCACAGCATGATGTGACATTGTTATAGACAAAATTCATGACCTTCAGATTATAAATAAAGAGGCATCAGGGAGCCCAGAAAACCATCAGTAGTAAAACAGCCAAGAAACAGCAACGGAAGTGTATCATATGCACTTTATGCACATACACGATTTATCAAAAAAGAAACAGAGAAACCCCTTTATCTAATGCATTTCTCTAGGGTCGTTTTACATGGCCCGACAAGGGCCATGAAAACTAGCGCTGATCCACGTGACAGCTCGTCGATCGGCACTCCTTTGCTCCTTTCACAAGGAGCTATGATCGGTTATGTATGGGGAGGAGCGATGGTTACTACGACCGTTCATCCCCATACATTTCCATCATGTCAGCGGCACATCTCTCTCTTTACACAGGGAGATGTGCTGCCAACTAGCGAACATTTTATTGGCCGCGTAAACAAGCCGATTAGCCAATGAATGAGCGCTTGATGGGGAATGAGCGTTAGGATAAATGATGCTATTATAAATCACATCTAAGTTCATGAACTTGGATGTTGTTATTAACTGGATCCTGAATGTCAGAGACACGTTTGTCTATGGGTGTGTTGAAATCAGCGTTCGGTTTTAGTTGATGGGCTCCGTCGTAAAGGCAAACGGAACCCATAGCTTACGTTTGCATCACCATTGATTTAAATGGTGAAGCTTCCGTTGCTAATGGTTGACTGCGCTATTTCTGCAAAAAAATCGGAAAGCTTACGTAACGGATACAAACGGAAACCATTAGCAACGGAAGCATTACCATTGAAATCAATGATAATGCAAATGGAAGCTATAGTTTCCATTTGCGATGATGGGTTCCCCTGATGGAAAGGTCTGACGGAACCCATCAACGGAGCTTAACGCTGATGTAAACAGGCCCTAAGCTGTGAGTCCTGCAGACCTGATGGATTTAGCTTCTTTGTATACAGAATACATAGAAGCTGTATCTGAAAAATACGATTTTTTTTTTTTTAAATAAAAACCAATTAAAAAGTTGTTTAAAATTAAATAAAACATAGATTTATTTTAAAAAATGTCTTCAAATGTTTACATAGCCTGTAGTAAAATATAAAATGCACTACTTACAACTGTGTTATTGTTTGTAGTGTTTTTTTAGCCTTTTTGTGGCCAGTGTTTTGTGTTTTTTTCCAAATGCTCTCGGTATTGCTTTTTTTCTGGTGTTTTTCCCCTTAGGCTTCTCTATAGGACTTCAAGAAAAGTGCAAAAAAAAAAGCATGTACTAAATTAAAACGGTCACCAAAAACACCACAAAAAAACCTGCTGTAATGTTTTAAGAAATGCTGGCATTTTAAAAAGCATTTTTTTTCATGCAGTTTAAGATGCCAGAAAAAATTATGTGTGAAGAAAGCCTTAGTGCATATTCACACGTAGCGGTTGAGGTGTGGTTAAAAAACGCATAAGAAACAATGCATGCGGCTAATTACTGTATCATAAAACCACAGCAAATCAAGATAAAACGGTTTTTTTTTCAGAAGCGGTTTTGATGCGTTTTTCTTTTAACTCCACCTAAACCGCTACATGTGAATATACCCTAACAGAACAAAATAACGGAAAAAGCCTCCCACCTCCACACGAAATCTATAACTGAACTTTTCCCTCGCATAACATCTACAGCAAAGCCCCCTTACCCAACACAAATTAACTACAAGGGTCCCTTCATACGTCAAGGTGAAATCACGTTTTTTGCAACAATTTTCGTAAAATTGCTTTATGACCATGTCATTTGCCGTGGTTTTGCGAATCTCTGCAAAAGAAAAAAACACAATAGCACTCGTAACCTGTGAATATATGCTAAATACACATGGCATTCCCTCTCCCCCACAAAAACTATTTAAAGGCTATGTACACCTTTTGGAAACTTTTTTTTTTATTATTATTTGTATCAGTGTGGTTGGTGCAACTTTTGTAATTACATTTTATTAAAAATGATTATTACTTTTTGAGATACAGCTGCTTAGTATACTGTATACAGAGCAGCTGTATAGTGCGCTAATACCTGAACCCGTCAGGTCAGCAGGACTGACGGGTTCAGTGACAGCGGGTCCTGCCTGTCTGACGCGCAGGATTGAGCTGTTATTGATCACATCTAAGTGATGAGCAAATATGTGATCAATAACGGCTCGATCCGACCGCTGTCACTGAACCCGCTGACCTGCCGAATTCAGTTCTCAACGCACTATACGCACTATACAGCAGTGTATGATGCTGACGAATCAGTGACCAATCGGCATCATGCACTCCTCTCCATTCATTTACACCGCACATAGTGTTCTTACTAGAACGATGTGCAGCCACATACACAAGTGTCCTGATAATGAATACACATGACCTCCAGCCTGGACGCCATGTGTATTCAGAATCCTGACACTTCTGAATCTTTTCTGTGAGATTCCAGCAAGCCACGCGTAATCTCGCGAGATTACGAGGTAAACGAGATTTTGTTTCCCTTGCTGGTTGGAGAGAGGACCTGAGTTTCTCCTTCACATAGTGTGTGACCACGAACAGCTGCATTATACATCACACGTTACGTCATATAATGCAGCCACCCGGCCGGATGTCACATGTTCTGTGCAGGAGAATCACAGGCATTGTGTAGAACAGCTTCCGCTCCTCTCTCCAACGCTACCCTGCACTACCGTTAGCTGCCTGTGCCCTAATCATCTACTGGAGGACCGGCCTGGGGGGCATATGCCTCCTTGCCCCCCGGCCCAGCCTACACCTGGGTGTGACCCGCCTTTGCCTTCAAAATAGCATTAATTCTTCTACGTACATTTGCACAAAGTTTTTGAAGGAACTCGGCAGGGATATTGTTACAAACATCTTGAAGCACTAACCACAGATCTTCTGTGCATGTAGGCTTCCTCAAGTCCTTCTGTCTCTTCATGTAATTCCAGGCAGACTCGATGTTGAGATCAGGACTCTGTGGGGGCCATATAATCACTTCCAGGGCTCCTTGTTCTTTACGCTGAAGATAGTTCTTAATGACATTGGCTGTCTGTTTGGGCTTGTTGTCCTGCTGCAGAAGAAATTTTGAGCCAATCAGAAGCCCGCTGTCATGTCCGTGGCTGCGGGCCATCATCGCCACTCTCCCCATGACAGCCGCAGCCACGAGTCGGCGAGCGCTGGCCCGTCTCCTTCCCAGGAGACGCCAGCACTCGCTTCCACTCACTTCAGCCGGATCCCGTAGGGTGCGCGCGCACACTCGTGCCCGCTCTTAATGGGGCAGCGCGCGCATCAGACTTTTATGAAGCATCAGGCCGTGAGTACCCTGGACTATAAGAGGGGTCCAGCCCCCCTGCTTCGATGCCTGTGCATTGTTGTTGTTTCCCTAGTTTGTCTATGCAATGGTCTCCCAGTGTGTCCCTGTTCCTGTTTCTTGCATTTCGTACTATCCTGGTCGAGTACTGTGCTGAGCCAAAGTCGTGCCGTGCTGTATACCACACCTGACCTGCTTCACCTCGCCTGACGTCTACCTGCTGCCTAATCCCAGCCGAGTCTGCCTTGCTACTGTCCGAGCTGCCACAGGTACCCTATACGAACTATAGACATTGACCTGCTCCCTGTTGGCCAGCTGTCATACTGCCAAGGCGCTACGGCCCAGTGGGTCCACAAACCCTACGTGACACCCGCTTAGTGGTATTACATAATGGATAAGTGTCTGCCTGTATTTCTCAGCATTGAAGACACCATTCAGTCTGACCAAATTTGCAGAAATGCAGCCCCAAGCTTGCAGGGAACCTCCACCATGTTTTATTGTTGCCTTCAGACACTCATTATTGTACCACTCTCCAGCCCTTCGGCGAACTAACTGCCTTCTGTTACAGCCAAATATTTCAAACTTTGACTCATCAGTCCAGAGCACCTGCTGCTATTTTACTGCACCTGAGTTTCTATTTTTTCATGCATAGTCGCTTGGCCTTGTTTCCACGTCGAAGGTATGGCTTTTTGGCCAGAAGTGGTCTTCATGGAAGAATTGCGGCCAGACTTTTCCGAACAGTTCTGAGCTGATGGCACTGCTGGACATCTTCCAATTTTGAAGGGATGTAAGCATGATGTATCTTTGATCTGCTGCACTAAGTTTCCTTGGCCGACCACTACGTCTATGGTCGTCAACATTGCCGGTTTCTTTGTGCTTCTTCTAAAGAGCTTGAACAGCACATCTTGAAACCCGAGTCTGCTTTGAAATCGTCTGCATTCTCCTACACAGCAAAAAAGTCATAAAACATGTAGCATTTGATATTAATTATAAAGAACAATTTGTCGCTGCAAAATACAATTAAATTGTACAAATATAATGTTCAGTGCTCAGTTGTGGATTCGTATGAAAATGAAATAAAAATGTGTACTCTGGAAAGTAATACTTTGATCATTAAGGAGAAAATAAAATCAAACATACATAAAATAAAATAAACAAAACAGAACTCAACCAGAGCTCACAAGATCGTAAAATGATGTATGAAGAGAATCTACATAGTAGCGAGAGGAAATCCATTTATCCCAAATAAGACATTGTGATACATGGGTTTCTTGCATAGAGGAGATTGTTCTTTCCATAATACAGTTAATATTGACATAGGAGTAGAGTTTTTTTCCAGTATTTGGCTACTAGAATTCTTGCAGAGCACAAGACATGAAAAAGAATCGTCTTGTCATGAGAATGAAAATCCGCTATACCTACATTGAGCAGGGCTAATTTAGGGGTACATATTACAGGATATTGGAGAACGTTCGATAGTAACTTACCTATTTTCCTCCAAAAATTTTTTATGACTGGATAGTTCCAAAAAATATGTTTAGGAGTTCCCACATCCATACAACATCTCCAACATACTTTGGAAGAATTGGGCTATATCAAGGATAAGTGGTGAGGTGTCAAATACCATCTATATAGAATTTTTCTAGTAGCTTCCAAATGGTGAACACTTCTATTTCTAAAAAAATCTTAATTTGCAGCATTTTTCCACAACTGCCTAAAACTTGATCCTATTGGATGCCTTTGGGCCTATTTCCAGCAAATCTCCATAGACTATACTACATTTTTTCGGCATTGTTGTGAAATTGCGTAAGCCTTACAAAGACATAACCCTTGTCATGTTGTTAAAAACATGTCTGTGTATAGTCAATGCGTAGTGTATGTAAGAGCAATTAGCCTGGAGTTCAGGACTTTATTGATATGTTGTAAAAAAAAAAAAAAGATCTTAGGCTCCATGCACACGACCGTGCCCGCAATCACAGCCCGCGCTTGCGGGCATGGCCGGCCGCTGACTGACAGCCGCATTTTCGGGCCGTGCTCCCATACAAAGTATGGGAGCACGGCCCGCAAAATGCGAAAGAACGGACATGTTCCATAATTCCCAGAACATTTCCACGGCACTGACACCCTTCCGTAGTGCTACGGAAAGGTGTCAGTGTTCAATGAAAGTGAATGGCTCTGAGGTTTTTTGCTGTCGTGTGCATGGGGCCTTAGATGCAGGTTTTAGAGAAAATGGGGCAAAGTAATGCAGCACACCCATCAATTTTATACAGTGAAAAAAAGGCAACAAAACGCAAATTTTTTTTTTCTGTAAATGCAGATGAATTTATCCACCAATTTAGAGTCTTTTTTTCCAGCATGAATTAGGCCGGGTTCCCACGTAACAAACGCTAGAGAATTACCGCAACAGAATTCTGTGTGGAAATTCTGCAGCATTTACAGTAGGAACAAAGTGAATAAGATTGAGCAAATCTCTAGTACACGCTGCAGGAAAAATATGCATTTTACAGGGGGCTGTGTGTGGCACCCAGGGGAGGGGGGGCAGTCAAAAGTTTGCTATGGGGCCCATTCTTTCCAAGGTACGCCCCTGTATGTAATAAATAAATATATATATATATATATATATATATATATATATATGAAAAAAGCAGCTGCTACTGGACTATGGTAAGTTGGAGAGGCTACATAAATCATTATTTACTTTATTTGTCCTCATTACAATTCATTAGGGCTTTCTTTTATTGTCTGGGGGCAGGTTTGAAATTGTATGCGGATAGTGGCCAACCCCTTTAACTGTTGTAGATTTTATCAGGTCGGAGTGAGGTCACATGACCAGACTAAAGAGAAGAATTCAAATAAAAAGGAATAACTAAATAAGATAATACTCGCTGAGTATATACTGTATCTTGGGGGGATAGGTACCTAATGATAGGAAGGAAAAAACGGAGTGCTTTTTTACGTGGTCTCTAAGCCTGATAGCCTTTATTCGGTCAAATATTTAAAATGCTCCATGCTTTAATTTCCAAATCTTTTTCCTCTTATGCAGACATTGAAAGATCTTCAGATGGATGTGTCCCAAATCTTCCTACTCAAGCATTAGATAGTTCCTGACATTCAACAGTACCCTGATTCCGGAGAAATCCACCAAACAGTGCTCACTTGTTATACTGCACAACATCACATCTCATTTATACCATGTCTTAATGGAAGATAAATCTATGTTCAATATCACTCCTGATGATTTCAAGCTGATACAGAATAGAACATTAGGGGGATATTTATGGCATTTATAAATGCATTACTGTGACTTCCGTGTATTATTAACGTAATCAAGTTTACTTAAAGAGGCTCTGTCACCACATTATAAGTGGCCTATCTTGTACATGATGTGATCGGCGCTGTAATGTAGATTACATCAGTGTGTTTTTATTTAGAAAAACGATCATTTTTGACGGAGTTATGACCTATATTAGCTTTATGCTAATGACTTTCTTAATGAACAACTGGGCGTGTTTTTACTTTTTGACCAAGTGGGCGTTGTACAGAGGAGTGTATGACGCTGACCAATCAGCGTCATGCACTTCTCTCCATTCATGTACTCAGCACATTAACGTTACTCAAGTGTCCTGACAATGAATAGGCATCACCTCTAGCCAGGACGTGATGTCTATTCACAATCCTGACACTTCGGAAACGTTTGTGTGAGATTTACAGCAAGGCAGGTGTAATCTCGTCTTAAATGACAGTTTACAGCGTAATCTCGCGAGATTACGCTTGCCTTACTGTAAATCTCACACAAACGTTTCCGAAGTGTCAGGATTGTGAATAGACATCACATCCTGGCTGGAGGTGATGCCTATTCATTGTCAGGACACTTGAGTAACGTTAATGTGTGTGTATGTGGCAGCACATAGTGATCTAGTAAGATTACCATGTGCTTTGTAAATTAATGGGGAGAAGTGTATGATGCTGATTGGTCACTGATTGGTCAGCGTCATACACTTCTCTCCACAACGCCCACTTGGTCAAAAAGTGAAACATGCCCAATTGTCTTTTAAGAAAGTAATTAGCATAAAACTAAAATAGGTCATAACTCCGTCAAAAATGATCGTTTTTCTAAATAAAAAACACTGCTGTAATCTACATTCCAGCGCCGATCACATCATGTACAATATAGGGCAATTATAATGTGGTGAGACAGCCTCTTTAAGTAAACGGCATTTGTTTTTTTATATAGTGAAGCAGCACCAAAATAGCCGTATCCGTGCATTATATAGTTACGTTGCAGATCGGTCTGCTCTGAATGATTCTGCAATTTAATGCAGGGATTTTGCTCGCAGAATGGTATCAAATATTATTTCACTCAGCATCAGGTCGTTTTTTAATGACTTCTAGAATCATACAGGGAAAATTGTACTGAATTATACCAGCTGTAAAATATGCTGCTATTGTTCGACAATCTTTAAAAAGCACAAGGCTTCAATCATACCTAACGTTGTGCAATGTAATTATATGCTATTACACTAAATAATACATAAGGCACTAATGCTAATAACCATTATAAGATAATGAGTCGCTTAGTAACAGATACCGTTAACTAAAGGTTAGTTTATACAAAGGCTTATGATAATTGCCCCTTGTAAGGCTCTGTGCACGGCTCCATTAGTTCTTTTCAGGATCATTCTGTGCTATTGTCTAGAGTAGAAAAATAAAAACAAAATGGAAACTTATAAATCCATCAGGATATGTTACAAAACAGATCATAACGGATAACCGTGTCACAGCTCCTTTAAATACATAACAATAGACACCAGTCAGAACAGAGCCTTAAAGGGGTCCCTAATAAGTCCCAATATTCTCCAAATGACTAAAAATAACAAATTGTAATATACTTACTGTTGAAAATTTGATAACCTTTGCGTGCTGCCAGTACTGTTTGCTATGGCAGCCTGACAACATACATGGACATGTGACCATGGGAGCCAAGTGATGCAGCAGTGACATCAGCATGTATAGCACGTCATTGCACTGCTGATGTAGACAACATGGCGGAGGTCCATGGCAGCGTGGGAATAGCTCGGAATTTGATGGTAAGTCACTAATTACTAATCGGCGATCACCTTGTGCTCGTACACTGTAAATCAGCAGGATAAGTTACACTGTGAACCCGTGGGAGAGTTTTATATATATATATATATATATATATATATATATATATATATATATATATATATATATATATATATATATATAATATATATACACATCTAGAGAGATTTATGTACATATAAAGTAATATAATAAGATAATATAAAAGTTAAAAAAAAAAAACAAGTTTACAAGCATTGCTCACATTTTAGGACATAGATCATAAATAGAAAATATTTGAAGCAATTTGTTCTATTTCTACAACATGGCTGGTTATTTGTGTGCAAAATATATTTTGGAATCTATGCCATATCTAACACGTATTTATAAGTGCTGGTTGATTGCAGCTCCCAGTACTTTGGATGGGTAGAGAAGGAATTGTTAAAATAGGACGGAAAATGGAAAGGAGAAAACATCTATAGGCTCATGCTATGGGATGATTCCTTCTGGTCAATGCCAAGATCAAGCTTTCTATGTGACTTGGCTCGCATGATGCGACTTTTGTGCTCTTCCAGTTACCAGACCTTTTATGTTACGCATAACTGTGCCACGTTGTGCATTTATTGCAGTCAAATAGTATTGTAGTAAGTATTGTGGTCACATTGTCACAGGTATTACGTGACTCAATACCTTCCAGCTGTCAAGGGACTTTGAATGCAGCTTGTCAACAGCTAGTCCGTACCTAAAATACAATGATTAATCCCCATCCCCATCAGCTAATGATCTGTGACAACATGTAGAAACTATTTTATTATATTTGATTTCTATTTTATGCCCAAGTTACTGGTGATGGCCATGGCATCTATCTATCTAGTTTGTATGCCTGTTCATTGACTTAAGGATGAATGTGGTTGAGTCTGTATAAGTGGGATTTATATACTATATTGGTGCTTTATTGTTCTGGTCTTATGCTGCAAACCTCTATTACTGCCAGAGTGTGTCGCCAGTGAGCCAAGACCCACTGTGAACGGCATGTACAGTCACTCTCCTACCTCACCAGACTACACTATCATTCCATGTAAAGTTTCTGTCTGAGCACTACAGAACACTCCAGCTGTATCATTTGGATAGAAGCTGTAGGAAGGGTGTAGTATCTATGCTATATGTTACACTAGTCTTCTGTGTATTTTAAAGTATTTCCTTAACAAAACCACTATGGAACTCAAACTGGAAATAAACGCCTCTTTATCCTTTGATCCCTGTGTTTTTGTTTTTTTTTCTATTTGTGGTTTTGTTATCGTTGTATCTCAGTATATTCTAGAAAGGCAGGGTAGATATGCATCAAAGGCACTGATAGCTTTTATTTCACACATTCAATACACAATTACACTATCATTGATATCTATCTTCAATACTTTAGCTGCAGTGCTTCATTTCTTTATAACAGAGCATTGTTCTCCCATTACTCAACATCCATACTTGTATAGTCATTGTATACGGGTCACTAGGAGACATTTACAACGGTATGCAGATTTTTTTTTCCTAGCGGCAGCAACAGGCAGCCACATTTTACAGGTATGTGTGTAAGGAAATCAATGCTCTGTACTAAACAAACAGCACTGAACCCATAACCGGAGTATATCAGGAAAATGCTACAAAGCATTTATGTGGCTGGCTTCTTAGAGAAAAAGTAAGGTACACTTCAAAGGAATGTGAAGAACCAGTGATATCAGAAGGACAATTAATTCTGCTTCCTAATCATATGATTGGTTCATTTCGAGCACAAAAAATGACTGATAAAAAAAATTTGTGGCGACGATGTATATATGTTTCATTAATATATATATAAAAAAAAGTTCCCCAATGCTGGAAGTTCACTAGTTTTCATTCTCTTAGGCCCCATGCACACGACAGCAAAAAACCTCCGTTTTTGCGGACCGCAGCTGCGGTCCGCAAAAACGGAGCCATTCACTTTCATTGAACACTGACACCTTTCCGTAGCACTACGGAAGGGTGTCAGTGCCGTGGAAATGTTCCGGGAATAATGGAACATGTCCGTTCTTTCGCATTTTGCGGGCCGTGCTCCCAGAAAATGCGGCTGTCAGTCAGCGGCCGGCCGTGCCCGCAATCGCGGCCTGCGATTGCGGGCACGGTCGTGTGCATGGGGCCTTAGTCAATGGTTCACTGAGATCAGGTCTATTCCATGGAGGAGCGCCGAGTGGCGGCCGTAGATTGGTCCATCAGCTTTTTGTCAGTTTGGAAGACTTTATGAATACACTGTATTTGGATGCCCACTGATCTAAAATTTATCACCTATACTGAGGATATGGAGCAGTTTCAGTAAAGCCGATATATCTGCAAATTTTCATTTTTTTTCTGGTGAAGTACTGAGGTGAGAGTCTATGGCTCTTCTCATTACAGGCAGCCGAGAGGCAGAGCTCATGAGGCCAGGAGAGTTGTGAGGTTGTTTCAGGGTAGCCATAAACCGGGATTAGAGAGTGGGTGGGCACTCTGAAACTCCCGTACCTTCAGATTTGCCCATGTCGTCAATAAATAAGAGACTGTGTGAGTCCACAGTCACTCCAAGGTTACATAGTTACGGCTGAAAAAAGACACATGTCCATCAAGTTCAACCAAGGGACGGGAAAGGGAAGGGAAGAAATTTCTACACATAGGAGCTAATACATTTTTGTTCTAGGAAATTATCTAACCCTTTTTTAAAGTCCTCTACTGTCCCGGCTGTGACCAGCTCCTGCGGTAGACTATTCCATAGATTCACAGTTCTCACAGTAAAGAAGGCTTGTCGCCTCCGCAGGTTGAACCTTTTTTTCTCCAGACGGAGGGAGTGCCCCCTTGTTTTTTGAGGGGGTTTTACATGGAACAGGATTTCACCAGATTTTTTGTATGTGCCTGTAATGACGGGGTAGGGAGACAGACAGGTGAGCCCTAATCTACCCGCCATTCAGTCCCTGCCTACTTGCACGGCCCGTCCTAGGCGACGGCGTACAACTGGGCGATGGTCCCTACGCTCAATAAGTGCACGACAGACCAACAGACAAGGGTACACAGAAGCTAAGGGAAATGGGGCAGTTGCCCACGGCAACACCGAGAGCAACAAGAGTAGTCAACGAGCCGAGTCAAACCAGGAGTGTACGAGGTACCAAACTCAGAGCAGGACAGTAGTCCGTAAAGCCAGGGTCAATTTGAAGCAGAGGACAATAGTACAAGCAGGAGCAGCAGAGCCAGGAAACCAAACAGAATCACAGGCAAAGGAAAAGCAGGAAATGAAGGTATAAATAGACCGAGGGCGGGAGCTAGCTCCATCTGGCCAGGCTGTGATAGGTTCTCCCACTCCTCAGCCTCCCAGCCTGAGTGGTAGCAGATCGAGTCACTCTAACAGACCTAGGCACAGATGCAGGCTGATTAACCACGGGCGTCGACAAAGAAGCTGTGTCAGGCAAATCCATTACAGTGCCATTAATATATTTATATAAATTAATCATGTCCCCCCTTAGTCGTCTTATTTCAAGGCTAAATAGGTTTAATTCTTTTAATCTTTCCTCATAACTTAAATTCTCCATGCCCCTAATTAGCTTCGATGCTCTTCTTTGTATTTTTTCCAACTCCAGGGCATCCTTTCTATGAACTGGAGCCAAGAACTGAACTGCATATTGTAGATGAGGCCTCACTAATGCTTTGTAAAGTGGCAATATTACATCCCTGTCCCGTGAGTCCATGCCTCTTTTAACACACGACAATATCCTGCTGGCCTTTGAAGCAGCTGATTGACACTGCATGCTGTTATTTGATTTGATTTACAAGTACACCCAGATCCTTCTCAACAAGTGAATGCCCCAGTGTAGCTCCCCCTAGGACATATGATGCATGCAGGTTGTTGGTACCCAGATGCATAACTTTACATTTATCTACATTAAAGGGGTTGTCCGAGATATTTTTTTATTTAAAAGTTAAACACACAATACACACATTAAATATTCCCTAATATACTTACCTGTGCAATCTTGCTTCTGTTCTCCGTTCTGGCAGCTCTTTTCTTCCGATCACCTGTCTTCTGACGTCACGTTTTCTTCCTCCTCCACTGTCGTGTCCCGATCACATGGTCTCGCCCCAGCGAGACCTCGGATGGGACACGACACGTCACTGGAGACGTGTCGTTTCTGCGGGTGCCCGCCCAGCCTATGCAGCTTTTTTTTCACTGTGAGCGCGCCTATGCGTGTTCACAGTGAAAAAAGTGAAGAGGGACGGCACCTGTGGGAATGTCGGGTCTCCGGCTGTCAGTGACTGCCGGGGACCCGGAGGAGAAGATAGAAGCAGCTTTCGCTGCTTCTGTCTTCTCCGATGTCTTTTTACACAGCGTTCAATGAACGCTGTGTATAGGAATAGAGACAGCAGCAGCGGCGCTGTCGCTATTCCTCCCGGTGATCATGTGACTGGTCACATGATCACCGGGTACCGTTAGTGGCAGACTGCTGCTGGGTCTAATCAGACCCAGCACAGCCCTATTAGTGACAATCGTCACTATGAGAGGGCTGATTTCCCCTGTAACTGGGGCTGCCGTGCAGCTCCAGTTACAGTGGAAAAGATGGTGTAAAAAAAAAATATAATGTTCCCCAAAGGTCTTTTTTGACCTTTGAGGGACAGACCATAGTAATAAGAAAATAATAAAGTAAAGTGCAAAAAAAAAAAAAAATAATAAATACACATAAAATACCCCCCCAAAAAATACCGTTCCCCCTGTCAATCATTGTTGTAACGCTAGCGCTGACCCAATTACCCTAATATAGACATGTAATATATAGAAATTTACGGTAGACAATGACGATCACAAATAAAAGGTCTATTTTAGGGTAAAACTATGTTATTACCAAAAAAAATAGCTGAAACGTAAAAAAGCTTATTTTTTTACTATTATTTTCAAACTTTATGAATGAAAATTCTAAAATGGCAAAAAAGGTGTGTATAAAAACGATAAAAAAATAAACCTGCATTGTCTACGGAAAAAACGTCGCAAAAATAACGTCGTTAGCCCAACAAATAAAAAAGTTATAGCCATTTAACTAACACGTGCTAAAAAGGGCTAAACGGTGCCCCGTCCTGAACTAGATAAGATCGATTGGGGTCCTGTATCTAAGCCTACATTGTTAGGCTTAGATACAGGGTCTAACAAACAGTGTCACACATGGAGCCTGTATCTAAGCCTAACACAATGTAGGCTTAGATACAGGACCCCAGATGACATTCTTTTTATTCCTGTATAAGGGTATGTTCACACGGCCTATTTACGGACGTAATTCGGGCGTATTAACCCCCGAATTACGTCCGAAATTACGGCTTGAAATCGTTGGCAAAGATCTGCCCATTGAAAGCAATGGGCTGACGTTTGTCTGTTCACACGAGGCGTATATTTACGCGTCGCTGTCAAAAGACGGCGCGTAAATAGACGCCCGCGCCAAAGAAGTGTCATGTCACTTCTTCAGACGTAAATGGAGCCGTTTTCCATGGACTACATGGAAAACCAGCTACAGTTACGTCCATAATGGACGTGGCGTTCAAGCGCCTGCACATGCCGTTACAGCTGAAACGACAGGGCTGTTTTCTCCTGAAAACAGCCCGTAATTTCGGCAGTTACGGACGCTGCCGTGTGAACATACCCTAAGATTAGTGTTTTGGGGCCCTGTATCTAAGCCTAACATGTGGTATTCTTAGATACATGGCCCATGTGTGACACAGTCTGCTTGGGTAATGTATCTAAGGTTACCTTGCGGTAGGCTTTGATACATGGTCTAACAGTATCACACATGAGCAGTGTATCTAAGCATCCCTCTTCTTTTTTTTTTTTTCTTAGTTATGTGTTTTTTACAGGTTGGGTCCTTGGTACTACATCAAGTTCAAGGACTACTTCAATGACACCTTTTTTATTTTTAATAAAATTGTTAACCAGTGTTATGTGTGTTATTTTATTACAATATTTTTTCTATGTCCTTCTCATTTATTTAAAAATTTATTATTAGTTAATTATTAATGGCCACTGTCTAACAGCGTCCATTAGTAAGGCTTCATGCACACTAGCGTGTGTATTTTCCGCGCGTGAAAAACTTGCGTCAATCCCATCCGTGTGTTTGCGTTAGGGCGGATTAACACGAACGTGCTATACGTCCGTGCAACCCACGTGGTATTCACGCGGGTCGCACAGACCTATGCAAGTCTATGGGGCAGTGCAGACAGTCCGTGAATTTTACGCAGCGTGAGTCCGCTGCGTAAACTCGCGACATGTTCTATATTTCTGCGTTTTTCGAGCATCACGCACCCATTGAAGTCAATAGGTGCGTGAAAATCAGGCGCATCCCATGGAAGCACTTCCGTGGGACGAGCGTGATTCGCGCAACAGCAGTAAAATAATGAATGTAAACAGAAAAGCACCACGTGCTACAAACATCCAGAGTGTCATAATGATGGCGGCTGCGCGAAAACCGCAGCCGTGCATCCGTATGAACATGACACGGAGCTGTTAAGTGCATTTTGCGCACGCAAAACGCCACCGTATTCGTGTGCGCAAAACGCACACGCTCGTTTAAATCCGCCCTTATGCATCAGTGTGCTTTTCGATTGTCATGTGTTATTCACGCACTCACAAAGCCAGCCCATTTTTTTCTTCTTTTTTACAACAAATTGCTGTGTAAATCACGCACCAAACACTTGTGTGCTGTTTGTGGTTTTCACGCATGCATTGACTTCAATGTGAGTGTAGGTGCATGATAACGCACCAATAGAGGACATGCAGTATGTTTCACGCAGCGGACTCTCGCTGCGTGAAAAGTCACACATGTGTCAACGGCCCCATTGAAATAAATTGGTTGCGTGTGTTGTGCGTTTTTTCAAAGCACAGCACACAGACTTGATTCACGCTAGTGTAAATCGCGCATAAGGCCCCATTCACACCACGTCGAAACCACGCACAGCACACGCGACCCATTTATTTCAATGGGGCCGTTTTCACGCAGCGAGAGTCCGCTGCGTGAAACATACTGCATGTCCTCTATTGGTGCGTTATCATGCACCTACACTCAAGTAGATGGATGCGTGAAAACCATGCACCAAACAAGCGTGTTTGGTGCGTGATTTATGCTGCAATTTGTTGTAACAAGCATTAAAATCGAGCATTAAAACTGCCTTGCGGGAAAAAGAAGCGACATGCTCCATCTTTGGGCGTTTACGCCTCTGACCTCCCATTGACTTCAATGGGAGGCAGAGAAAGCGTATTTCGCGTTGTTTTATGCCCGCGGCGCTCAATTGCCGCGGGCGAAAAACGCCACGGAAAACTATGCAAAAAACGCAGCAAAAAAAGCCACAAACAACGCCGCAAAAAACAGACGCAAAAAAAAAACGCCGAAAAGGCTACGATAAATGACGCGAAAAACATCGCAAATAAAGCCGTGAAAAAAGCCCCAAACAAAGAGGCAAAGAACGCCACGAAAAACGACAGGGAAAACGACACGAAAGACGCAATGAAAAACGCAGAAAAAAAACGCAAAAAAAAGACGCGAAAAACGACGCAAAAAAGCCTACGATAAACGCAACGGAAAAAGCTGCGAAAAACATCGCGGAAAAAGACGCGAAAAATGCCGCAAACAGAGGCAAAGAACGCAGCGAAAATCAACTGGGAAAACGCCACGAAAGACGCAACGAAAAACGCAGCAAAAATAGGCGCAAACAACGACGCAAAAAAAGAAATGATAAACGACGTGAAAAAGGCTACGATAAACGCAATGGAAAACACAGCAAAAAACATCGCAAAAAAAAGACGCAAACAAACAAGCAAAAAACGCCAAGATAAACTAAGCGAAAAACGCCCCGAACAAAGCGGCAAACAAATACGCAAACAGCGCACAAAAAACTCCGGGAAAAACGACGCAAAAATCAACGTGCAGGGAGAGGTAAATCTGCCGCAAACTTCAAGACGGAATTTTGAGGCAGATATTCCTCTTGCAAAAAAACTCTGTGTGAACATGGCCTTAGTGGAGAGAGACATGAGATAGAAGAGGGTGGACGAGGGTGAGGGAGACACGAAGAGGTTTATAGACCTGAAAAGAGAAAGAAAACATAAATGTGAAAAACATAATGGGGGGAGGAGAACATTTGGTCACCATCCTTCAAGAATGTCAGCAAGGAGACAAGTGCAGTGAAGGATGTCAGCGGGGAGGAGCAAGGACAGCTCACATGAACTCTTGGAAGGTACGTGCACGCTCATTGCAGCCTGCAATGAGCGTGCACGGGAAAAAAGTTTCAGAACAAGGAAAGATCAACAAACCGGACCTGAACTGCATGTAAACAAACTGTGCTAAACTCAAAGAAGAAATGTGCTAAGTAGAATTTTTTTTAAAAATAATGCTTTATTTAGGTTGTCTGTATAAGGGGTAATGTATGACAGAGTTTTTGAAAAAAATGTTGGTATCTCGGACAACCCCTTTAAACTTCATTTGTCAACTGGATGCCCAAACACTCAGTTTGTTTAAATCCGCTTGCAATTCACGAACATCTTCCATAGACTGAACAATACTACATATTTTGGTGTCATCTGCAAAAATAGAAATAGTGCTATTAATCCCTTCCTCTATATCATTAATAAATAAGTTGAAAAATTGTGGTCCCAGCACTGAACCCTGGGGTACACCACTTATTACCGGGGACCATTCAGAGTAGGAATCATTGACCACAACTCTCTGGATACGGTCCTTGAGCCAATTCTCAATCCAATTACAAACTATACTTTCTAAACCTATAGTCCTTAATTTACCCATTAGACGTCTATGAGGGACAGTGTCAAATGCCTTTGCAAAGTCCAAAAACACTATATCCACAGCGGCCCCTCTGTCTAGACTTCTGCTCACCTCTTCATAAAAACAGATCAGGTTAGTTTGACAGATTCTGTCCTTAGTAAAACCGTGCTGGCTGTCACTTATAATACTATTTTTTTGTCACATAATCCTGTATATAGTCCCTCAATAGCCCCTCAAACATTTTCCCCACGATGGATGTTAAGCTTACTGGTCTATAATTACCCGGGGAACACCTAGAGCCCTTTTTGAAAATAGGCACCACATTTGCCCTGCGCCAGTCCCTTGGCACTATACCAGTCACTAGAGATTCTCTGGATATTATGAAAAGGGGGACAGAAATAACTGAAGTAAGTTCTTTAAGAATTCTAGGGTGTAACCCATCTGGTCCCGGGGCCTGGTGCACATTAGTTTTATTTTATTTAGCTTGGACCATATCTACATTCATCCAATTCAGTATATCAACTGATATATTAACAGCACTGGCACCGGCTACACCAGCTGCTCTTTCTTCTGTTGTATATACAGAGCTAAAGAACCCATTTAGTAACTCTAAAGGTGGTTGAGCCTGGTAACGGTAAGGTTCAAATCCACTTTAGCTTCTGATATAGCTGATTTACAAATGGCCTCAACACGTGTAACCAAAGAGTCCAAATCTTGTTTCGAAAGACAGTAAAATGTGAAATTAGTCTGTCCTCCAGTAATCTCTCAGGGCATCCCTGAGACTAAATCAGAGGGTGCCAAAGGCTGCCAGAGTCCTGGGTTCAAAGCCAGTGCATAGGGACTTAGTGGATGAGCCTGGGGCAGTCTGACATATCTGAGAAGCACCCGGTGCTTCTGTAGAAAAGAGTGACCTTCAGGTTAACCTAAATTAAGACATACTTCCGATAGTCAGGGGCCAGAACAGAAGGGGAACTAGTTACTTGGCCATTTGATGGGTAATTTAGTTAACAGTTCAGGCCTTGTTCTGGGGAAGACTAAGAGGTGAATGAGCATGCCTCATCATTGGGGTATAGAGATTGCAGGCCTTAAGGCTTAGTTTACACAGAGTATTTCAGCACTGAATTTGATGCATAAACCACGTCAGAATCAGCCACAAATATCCCTTTATTGATTTCAATAAGAGGCAGAGGTGTTTTTGCCAGGGCAGTTATTGACCGCTTGCGGAAAAAAAGCGACATGCCTGTGAATGCAATTCTAGCATACACTACGCCTTGAGTTCCATCCAGCTCCAAATTAGCTTTTAAAAATCATCCTATGAATACGAGCAGCTCGGAGTAGCAAAAACACACAGACACGTTACTGTATGAAAATGCTTCCACTTTATTCTTATCAGCACGGATATTTATAACAAAATTTCAACAACAAATGAGTCAGAAAGTTTAGATAAAGTTCCACAACTTATTTGGCTCTTAGGGGGGCCGTTCCCTCATCTTCCCAATTATTGCTGCGTAGCTTTGCACACAGCACTGATTCTCCATTTTAATTCTTATTATTGCTGCGTAGTGTTTTGCACACGCACTATGATTCTCCATTTTAATTATTATTATTGCTGCGTAGTGCTTTGCACACGGCACTACTCCTTAAAGTCCCAGAGCATCTACCTTCTAATATAACTAACTTGTACAAGCATATAAGGATATAAGTATATAAGATATACATTAAGTCTAAAACACTTTGGAAAATATTTTTGCTTTCACATTTCCCCCCTTTTGTGACTTTATAGGTCTGGTAATCTTTACCTGCCTCTAATTTCACAACAACCTGTCACTTATCTCCAGAGACCTCGCTGTGAGAGCTCTCCGTATCTTATAAAACACATAACAATTAAAACAAGTCATAATAACAAAAACAATCATAATACATATTAATAGTTGGAATAAATAGCTTAACACTGAACTGGCAGGAAACCCTGTGTACAGTACATATATATCATACCAGTGATGAGCCGTGTCCTCCTTAATCTGGGATCCTAAATGTCTTCCCACTTATAACAGCATTCATTTTGACTGTTTGTAGTGTAACATTATGTCTCCTAACCATCTCTTTTAACTCTTCTGCGTCTTTTAGAACTTTGTTCAACTCATCTAAGGGGAAACTAATATTAAGTGTTGGCAATGGGTCCGGTACCCATACTGTGCTTACAATCTCATCCAAATCCGGGAGAAATACAATAGTCTGGTTCTTCCATTCTATATAACTAACATTAAATGTACATCCAGAAAAGGGTACCTGTAATAAAAAGGTTTTAGTGTGTTGGGTCCTCCGTAACCATACATACACTCTGTGGTTTTATCTCTATATACAAACATTTTCTGTAAGATGGGGGAGGCTCTCCCACAAGCATATTTGCCACTCTCCCTTCTCACTCCCTGTTCTTTCTCTACAAACTTCATATGGGAGCCCAAAATCAAAGATAAAACATATGAAATCAACATAACTTGTGTTAAAGGAAATGACTTTCTTATTCACTACAAAAGAACCAAGATGGGAACTCCAGACAAAATGGCTGCTGCACAAAACTAAATCATTTAAACATTATCATAATCACTTTCACATCATACATATCTTTGTAATTCGGCATCCTGCTTGATAATTCACAATGTAATTTCATACAGAGAATATAAGCAAATAAACCGTCCTTTACAAACCCTCCCTTTTCTCATATTTTAATTACAGAAATTATATATTATGATTATAATACTCAAACTATATATAAATAGGGCCACAACTTATATGATGCCATCACCAATGTCCAGTTTTGGGCATGGGGTCCCACTAGTGTATTGACAAATCTTGTACATCATCATTATCATCATCATCCTCTTCTATCTTCTGTTCTTCACTGACTGTCGGCCTCAGGGTAACCCATACAATTGTGGAGTCAGACTGCACAGTGGTGTCCAATGGGGTATTTATGATTACCCCCTCCTAGTCACTTACTTATTAAAACGCTTGATACTGCTGACAGATTCACTCAGGTCTTTGGTCTTTACTTTGATCTTTGCTGATGTCATCAGGACTTGGTTTGGTCCTTCTCTCTTAGTATACGTCACCGGGCTATACACAACACCTCATGCTGTGAGCCTGGTGTGAGATCCCACGTAGGCGGATTAGTGGGGTGTTATTGTGACCCCACAAACCCTCCGCTCAGCTGTCTTCTTACTTGTCTGGGCGGCTGCTTGGAATTGTGACACTTCCGTCAGTTCATGACAAACGCGTTGTACTGGCTCCGGCTGCGTTTGCCACATCTCAGTAATGGAGTTCATCGTATTAAAAATCTTTTAGTTCATGTTTACTGGCACTTGCTGGGGAACCCCAACCCTTGTCAATTGTTACTAATCTGGTGATAACATCTACGTACTATAAAAGTTGTTCTAAGTACATACAATAACAATGTCAGGCCCTTAAACTAAATCAAACAAACAAACAAACACCTTTTATATATGAAAAACTTCTCTGCTCCAATGGACAGGGCACCTAGAAGATATGTAATTATTGGGTACATTTCATTTGCACTTGGTGTCACTCTTTTCAGCAGGATTTGTACCTTGATCTGAGCTGATTGCCTGGAACATTTCCAGCTCACCAAAATATACACAGATTCCACATGTTTATCTGACAAATGTCGCAAACCAATTTTTCCTACTCTAATTTGTATTGCATGGGAAGGCCTCTCAAGGTCTGTTCTCTTTGTGGGATGCGGGTATGATAAGGTTGACACCGGTCTACCAGGACTGTTCTGTAGGCAAATCAAACAGCTCTAACAGAATTTAGCAGCACCAGCTGTAAAGCCTGGGACATACCAATTAGACCAAATCGATCCTTGCAGTCTTGGAGCATATGTGAGGTCATACACCATCAATACAAGTGCTATCAAGAGTGCCTTGGGTGTTACCGGTTCACGTTCCCTTATCCGTCCACATTCTGTCAGAATCTGGTTCTCACGCCTTCCGCTCCCAGTTGGACTCTTCCTGTGGAGAACAAACCTTTTCATCGCATAAACATTAATTGATCTTAATTAGATAATTCAATTAGGGAAAAAAAAACATTAACAAATAACATCTTTACATTAAACGTTCACATTGAGCAATAACTAGAAGTGATACATGCAAACTCATTTTTCTTCTTATATATATACATATATATATACATACATACACATACACACACATATATATATATATATATATATATATATATATATATACATACACACACACACTGCACACAATCTTCTTTTCACAATTTTCCTTTCCAACAACAACAAAAAAAAAAAAGGAATAAATAAAAATGTTTTCAAATGGGAATATTCCATTTCTGTACCTTTATCTGACGCCTCCTATAGTCCAATACTGAGGCACGCTGGTCTAGAACTCTACATAAAACGTAACCACAGTTTTTACTTCTTGAATACAGTTATTAAACAAACTAAATTTGGGACAACATTTGGAGAACTACTGACATCTTATCATTGTACAAACATCAGTTCAATATTTTGGAGAACACTATTCCCCTGTCACTACACACAAGTTCTGCAGTGGGGACGATACAGGCCGGGCTTCAGGCCTCCCTGAGAACAGGTCTACACACACGAGCACATTGTCATACACTTCTACCTCGGGTAGTTGTATGTTCTGCAGTCGCTGGGACGGGTAATCTGGCCGGGCTGCACTTTTCACAGGTACCTTTGCTGTTTTACCTATGTCATGCTGTGCGCACATCATGCAGGCTGCTACAAACCTAGTGGTGGCATTATTGTATCCAGGGACAAGCCAATTTACTGATACCTGGCTGCACATTCTCTTGTTGTCATGTCTGTCTTCTCTTGCTCTGTCAATTGGCTTACCCGATGATCCAATAAAGTTCCTACCACCAATGGGCCCATAATTGTGGGCGATGCCAAAAGCGTACCTAGAGTCAGTGTAAATGTCAGCCGTCTTACCTTCTGCCAGGTTACAGCCTCAGCGAGCACCTCCAGCTCCGCTCCTTGAGATGAACAAGAAGGTGAGAGTGGTTTCTGGGTAATTTACCTTGTGCCTCGTATCCTGTTCTACACATGCTGTATGATAAAATATCTCTTTATTACAAATTTACATTGGAAACCCATGTCACATATAGATAGAACATTTCAAAAGGATGGAGTTTTATTGTTCCACATTCATCTGATAATCCAGAACACTTGTAAATCCCACCCACCAGGTCCTGTAAATACCTGATTAATACAAAAACAAACAAAATATGTTACTGAAATCTGGCATAAAATAAACAATGTTCCGACAAAAATGTTATTTTTATTTTTTTTTATTTTTCCTTCTCCCCATCTAAATCTGTAAAGACTCATCTGTGAGTGACGTCACCTCTGCCTCCTGTGTAAATATGCTGGAGGGGGATGGTCCTTGAAGCTCATACACATTTTGTACATCTCCTAGAACCAAATTCATTAATTCAAAACAAAATAAAACACAAAACAAAACGACCTGATCAGTCCCTTCAACATTGGGAAATCTTTCTCAGCCACTGGGATAGGGCAGTGCTTGGCATAGCTCCCTCTGGCTGCGAAGGGGCTATAAAATTGCCTGTAAAAAGGAGAACAAAAAAAACAAAAACTACCTGATCAGTCCCTTCAATATTCCCTCCTATTTGGACTCTGCGAAAATAATGTAGCAGGGTTCAAAACTACATATTAACATAATGAGATTAAACACTCTATTGGGGGGGGGCACTAATTTAACCCCTTGTAATACACAACAGCCTGGAACAAAAAAGATTACTTTCTCCTGACAATAATACATTTTATCTTTAAAATGACTTGCAACCATTTACCTGTAAAACATCTCACATTTTTATAAATAACATTTAGGCAGCCCCATAGCACGTGCCTCATGTGTGATAAAAAAACAAAACAAATGTGATTAGTTATTCAATAAAACAGAAAATGATATATCTGGTAATATTAATTACTGCAAACCAATAAGCTGTACATAAGAATAGGGAACAGAGAGGGCACATACATTTTCAAGACCCCGTGTCTCACAATATCTGTATTTTAATTCATTTGAATCAACATCAAAACATTCCAACATTAAATCTTATCACATTATAACACATAAATCTGCTGTGTAAATTTTATCTTTTTATAGACAGATCCAGCCGGCTGTTATATTTTTCTCGCTTGGTGTAGTTACAGACGACTGCGCGTGCGCGAAGATAAGAAACATTCCATTCGGATTTTTAACCCCATACACAAAACACTAGGAATTTTAGACATTACTGCTGTTCAAGATAAGAACATACAATATAGTTCTTCTTTATAGTGTGGCCATTAGTTTCAAACTTCAGACATGTTACATTACACACATCACACAGATGTCTCATCACATCACACATGTTACACTCCACACATCACACAGATGTCTCATCACATCACACATGTTACACTACACACATCACACAGATGTCTCATCACATCACACATGTTACACTCCACACATCACACAGATGTCTCATCACATCACACATGTTACACTCCACACATCACACAGATGTCTCATCACATCACACATGTTACACTCCACACATCACACAGATGTCTCATCACATCACACATGTTACACTCCACACATCACACAGATGTCTCATCACATCACACATGTTACACTCCACACATCACACAGATGTCTCATCACATCACACATGTTACACTCCACACATCACACAGATGTCTCATCACATCACCCATGTTACACTCCACACATCACACAGATGTCTCATCACATCACACATGTTACACTCCCCCTGTTCTGACCCACATTAGTCACTGCATTGTACCCGGCTGCTCCGTTTCCTTCACTCCTCCTATCAAAATTTACACCTTTTTCCAAATTGTTCTTTCTCACATCAACTCTCTTGTCACCACCTGTAATCACCTGCTTTGTCATTTTAACTTATGCCTTGTCCTGGCCACTCCACTCCATTTCTCAACATTCCACAAACCATTGTCTTTATCACATGCAAACTTCCCATCGTACGGCTGCCAGCCTCTTCAACAATCTTTTTCCTTACAGTGTGTTCTTTTGCCTTCACATACTTTACAAACCTCCATTGAATCAAACAGGAGTTAGTCACATTCATTTCACACATCTACAAACCCTTCACTGCCGGGGTATAGCTTCTGGTACTACAATCCTTTCATTTCAAATACTTCACATGTGAGTTACGACTTCTCTCCGCCATGCGCTACGTCACTGCATTCCAAGGGGGAGGTCTTACACTTCTCACAATTTTTATTTTTTTTTTTTCCTCTGTTTTAACAATATAATTGCTGGCAAAAATTCTCTCATGTATTTCATATCAACAGTTCAAAATCACGTACGCACCTCTGCAACCTTTCATTACACAGAAAGTTTCAACATACCTTTTTGGATTCATCTTTCATACCACTGCTGGATAAAGTGCCAGCTAAATTTTGAGGCTTACGCAATACATGTGTGAATGGTGTAAGAATAAGCTCCTTACCTACCGCGGTTTTTTGTAATTCACAGATGCAAAGCCAGACCTCTCCATCAGACCAGCAAACTCCCGGGTTTCTTTATCTTTTATTTTATTATACTGAAATTTAGACAAGTCCAACAGACACGCACGCTCATGCAAACAACTTCTAATACAACTAAACTGGGTCTCTTTTCAACCCCAAAAATCTAACAACTAAACTGGGTATCTTTTCAACCCTAAAATCTTCTGGGTCTCTTTCACCCCAAAAGTCTAATACTACTATTCTGGGTCTCTTTCACCCCAAAATCTTCTGGGTCTCTTTCACCCCAAAAGTCTAATACTACTATTCTGGGTCTCTTTCACCCCAAAATCTTCTGGGTCTCTTTCACCCCAAAAGTCTAATACTACTATTCTGGGTCTCTTTCACCCCAAAATCTTCTGGGTCTCTTTCACCCCAAAAGTCTAATTGTTCTGGGTCTCTTTCACCCCAAAAATCAAAGTGTTCTGGGTCTCTTTCACCCCAAAAATCAAACTAAACTACTATTCTGGGTCTCTTTCACCCCAGAAATCAAACTAAACTACTATTCTGGGTCTCTTTCACCCCAGAAATCAAACTAAACTACTATTCTGGGTCTCTTTCACCCCAGAAATCAAACTAAACTACTATTCTGGGTCTCTTTCACCCCAGAAATCAAACTAAACTACTATTCTGGGTCTCTTTCACCCCAGAAATCAAACTAAACTACTATTCTGGGTCTCTTTCACCCCAGAAATCAAACTAAACTACTATTCTGGGTCTCTTTCACCCCAGAAATCAAACTAACTAAACTGGGTATCCTTTCAACCCTAAAAATAACTTAAACTGACTTCTAACAGGAGTTTCCTCTTTGAGCAGCCCTTTCCAACACGCACACACACACAAAATAGATCAGAAGTATAACAAACTAAACTGACTTCTAACAGGAGTTTCCTCTTTCACACAAACTGAGATGGAAGTCAGGCACTTACTTTCTAAGGGAGTACAGGGTTCTGGAACTGCGGCTTCATACCTTACTCCCTAAGGTGGAGCCTTAGTCATCCGAAAATAGGGGGGGCCAGACGGGGAGATGCAGAGCAAAATGTGAGAATCAAATCTTCTTACACTATGCTGCAGCTCTTGGTCTACACGTTCCCGTCCGGTCTCCTCTGCCTGGTTCGGGTGGTCTCTGGCTCCTAGTGCCGCAGTCCCTGTTCGGGCGCCATAAACTGTGAATGCAATTCTAGCATACACTACGCCTTGAGTTCCATCCAGCTCCAAATTAGCTTTTAAAAATCATCCTATGAATATGAGCAGCACGGAGTAGCAAAAACACACAGACACGTTACTGTATGAAAATGCTTCCACTTTATTCTTATCAGCACGGATATTTATAACAAAATTTCAACAACAAATGAGTCAGAAAGTTTAGATAAAGTTCCACAACTTAATTGGCTCTTAGGGGGGCCGTTCCCTCATCTTCCCAATTATTGCTGCGTAGCTTTGCACACAGCACTGATTCTCCATTTTAATTCTTATTATTGCTGCGTAGTGTTTTGCTAGAATTGCATTCACAGTTTATGGCGCCCGAACAGGGACTGCGGCACTAGGAGCCAGAGACCACCCGATGTGGAGCGGCTTCCACATCTAAACCTCCAGTGAAATCAATGGGAGGCAGAAAAAAATACGCCGCTCGTTTGAAGCAACAATATACGCCTAATATAATGTGTAAAAAAAGCATCAAAAAACGCTTGCATTTAAAAATCTCTCAAAAATTGTGAAGGCCTAATACTGGTCAATGCTTCTGGTGGACAAGATAGGTGGGTTTTGGACCTGTTGTTGCTGGACTGGCCAATGATGACTTTCCAAGCTGGGAACAGCAGAGCCCCGGATTGGCAAACTGTAGAATCTGTCATTGTCATGGACAGATACTGTGCCTGCAAAATGGGCTGAGATTATTTTAAAGACTGCTAGACAACTATACATACTGGCGTAAATACGGGTCCTTGGTCACACGTATTCGACCCGTATTGCACCAGTATTTACGGATCCGTGCCCGTAAATACGGGTCCGGTGTCACCCGTATTTACGGGCACGTTTTCTCTGCAAAATTACACTGCAGTAATCGACAGCCCTTCTCCCTATCAGTGCAGGATAGAGAGAAGGGACAGCCCTTTCCGTAATAAAAGTAAAAGAAATTCATACTTACCCGGCCGTTGTCTTGGTGACGCGTCCCTCTCTTGACATCCAGTCCGACCTCCCTGGATGACGCGCAGTCCATGTGACCGCTGCAGCCAGTGATTGGCTGCAGCGGTCACATGGGCTGTAACATCATCCCAGGAGGCCGGACTGGAGGAAGAAGCAGGGAGTTCTGGGTAAGTATGAACGTCTTTTTTTTTTTTTTTTTTTTTACAGCTATATCTATATTGTGATCGGCAGTCACTGTCCCTGGTGCTGAAAGAGTTACTGCCGATCGTTTAACTCTTTCAGCACCCTGGACAGTGACTATTTACTGACGTCACCTAGCAACGCTCCCGTAATTACGGGTGCACACACGTAGTCACCCGTAATTACAGGAGCCCCATAGACTTCTATGGGCCTGCCCGTGCCGTAATTACGGCCTGAAATAGGACACGTTCTATATTTTTCAACGGCACGGACACCTTCCCGTAAGCATACGGGGAGGTACCCGTGGCCAATAGAAGTCTATGGGCCCGTAATTACGGGCGTTTTTACGGTCGTGTGCATGGGGCCTCAATGTGTGTGTGTATATGTGTCTCTGTATGTGTTTATGTCTCTTTGTAAAAGTGTGTGTTCAATATTAAAGAGGCTCTGTCACCACATTATAAGTGTCCTATCTCCTACATAAGGAGATGAGCGCTATAATGTAGGTGACAGTAATGCTTTTTATTTAGAAAACGATCTGTTTTCACCACTTTATTAGCGATTTTAGATTTATGCTAATGAGTTTCTTAATGCCCAAGTGGGCGTGTTTTTACTTTAGACCAAGTGGGTGTTGTACAGAGGAGTGTATGACGCTGACCAATCAGCGTCATGCACTCCTCTCCATTAATTTAGTCAGCGCATAGGGATCCTTTTAGATCGCTATGTGCTGTCTTATACTAACACATTAACGATACTGAAGTGTTTAGACAGTGAATAGTGGTGACGGAGCCTCTTTAAAGTAGAACAGATAAAACGAAGACATCTGTGCTGCCTCCTATATACCCTACTGCCCCCTGCATACCTTGCTGCCCCCTATATACCTTGCTGCCCCCTATATACCCTGCTGCTCCCTATATACCCTGCTGCCCCTATATACCTTGCTGCCCCCTATATACTCTGCTGCCCCCTATATACCTTGCTGCCCCTATCTACCCTGCTGCCCCTATCTACCCTGCTGCCCCTATCTACCCTGCTGCCCCCTATATACCCTGCTGCCCCCTATATACCCTGCTGCCCCTATATACCCTGATGCCTCCTATATACCCTGATGCCCCTTATATACCCTGCCTTCCCCTATATATCCTGCTGCCTCTTATATACTTTTCTGCCCCTTATATACTCTGCTACCCCTTATATACTCTGCTGCCTCTTATATACCCCACTGCCCCTATATACCCCGCTGCCCCTTATATACCCTGCTGCCCCTTATATACCCTGCTGCTCCTTATATACCATGCTGCCCCTTATATACTTTTCTGCCCCTTATATACTCTGCTGCCCCATATATACCCTGCTGCCCCCTATATAACCTGCTGCCCCTATATACCCTGCTGCCCCTTATATACCCTGCTGCCCCTTATATACCCTGCTGCCCCTTATATACATTGCTGCCCCTTATATACCCTGCTGCTCCTTATATACCATGCTGCCCCTTATATACTCTGCTGCCCCTTATATACTCTGCTGCCCTTATATATATATATACGCCTCTCTGCGTGTTTATATGTGTCTGTGGGTATAGTTATCATCTACCACATTATCTGTACTCAGAGAGTTATCACTGTGTTATCAGCGGTGTTACATAGGACTGCAGGTAACACTACTACATTATCTGTACTGAGTTAGTGTCATCTGTGGTGTTACATAGAACTGCACGTAACATCTACTACATTATCTGTACTGGGTATATATGTGCCTGTGTGGGTATATATGGGTCTTTTTGTGAATGTGTCTTTGTGCTTGTATGTATGTGCCTTTTATGTATTTGTATATGTCCCTGTCTGTGTATTTATCTGCTTGTGTGTGTGTGTGTGTGTATATATATATATATATATATATATATGTGTCTGTACGTCTCTATATTTAGCTATACGTATATATTCCAGAATGTGTATGTATATTTGCCTGTATGCCTAAATATCTGTCTTTATGTATGTACAGTATGTATGTGCGTGTCTATATATGTGGTTCATTTTTGGTTTGTATAGGGGGCGGCAATAGAGAGTCCCGCACAGGGCGCCGTCCAATCTAAGGCCGGCCCTGTACATACTAGCATATACACGGCTGATACAGCAGTCTTCAGAACTAGAAGACCAGGGATAGTTATTCTTGTCCTGTTCCTTTATCCAGCTGCAGAGCGGAGGAGCTGCCAGCACATGTGGATCCCTGGATGAGGAAAATGAGGGAAGCCAAAACCTGCTGACATCCGGGTAATAATGTCTCCTAAATATGAGACTGGTATGGATTTACCTGGAGAAGGATGCTGCTGAATGGAATATTTACATATAAGTAGACGTAATGTAAATATAATATTCAATGTTAATTAGGCACTTATATTGCTGTGGGAGTACGAGGAGGACACCCAGATAGGATGAGGGGAAGGCTGCAGAGGGCATTAGATGTTGTGAGAAGCACAGTGCAGTGTTCTGCCTTACAAACTTTTGAAAGCCATACATTACATTGCTATGGGTGTGGCCTGCTTGATGGGTGGAGTCTAATGCGCCAGACAATCTGTGTCTACAGGCCCCAGGATCTGCTGCTACAAGGGATACACTGAAGCAGTGTCTGCTGTAGTGGGTATAGCGTGTGTATACAGTGCAACAAGTTCCAGCAGTTCTTCACAACTTCAGAGACCTCCTGATCTCAGGAAACTTGCAGCCATTTTGTACGTGGATTGGTTCTGTAGATACTATAGTACAAAAACTAACTAAAAAAAAACAATAATAAATCTGTGTGTATTTTAGGGAATGCTGCGAAATATGCCACTTCAATGTGGCATAAGTTACACATTGAAAATTTTTTTTGGGGTGGGATGCCTCTGTATTGAATAGCATAGTCCACTACGCTATTCAGTACAGTAAAGAAAAAAAAAGCATATGCCAATTCAATCGGGCACTATGGATGTGTTTGGCGCAGTGGCATAACTAGCACCGTAGAAGCCAAAGCGGCTGCTACGGGCCCCGTGGTATGTGGGGGCCCGTGCCGGCACATTTAATAGCATCTACGTATGGCACGGTCTACAGGGGGGGCTGTGTGGCACTGTCTACAGGGGGCCACTATCAACAAGGGGGGTCTGTGTGTGGCACCCAGGGGAGGGGGGCCCAGTCTATCCTAGTTACGCCCCTGGTGTGGCATATGCGCCAGGAGCTTTCCCAGCGCATACGTTGAACGTACACTGGAAACGTAGCCTAAGGTAATGGAACAAATGAGTCAAAATAAAACAAATACATCCGCACAAAAAAAGTATGAGAAAAATACCAAATACCAAGGTGGCAAGAAGTCATGCGCCTAGTGTGGTGACCAGAATATAGGGCCTTATTACAAGAATTATATCTACTGAATAGCCACTTTATTAGAGACACCCATCTAGTAGCACGTTGTACCACCTTTGGCATTCAGTACCGCAGCAATTCATTGTGGCATAGATCCCACTAGGTGTTGAAGCGGTTCTCTAGGAATATTGGCTCATGCGGATAGGATAACTTCTCGCTGTTGCCGCTAAAGTGTCCTGCTATAGGGTAAACCGCCGCCATAAAGGAATGACCTTGATGGGTCACAATACTAAGGTAAGCCATACTGCTCAAACGTCCA
Organism: Rhinoderma darwinii; assembly: GCF_050947455.1. NCBI lineage: Eukaryota > Metazoa > Chordata > Amphibia > Anura > Rhinodermatidae > Rhinoderma > Rhinoderma darwinii. The sequence continues at coordinate 140,455,269 of NC_134687.1, forward strand.
TCCACAGGACCCAGGGTGTGCCAAGAAATGTCCCCCCCATTATTCCACCTCCACCAGCCTGAACTGTTGGCACGTGACAGGAAGGCTTAATCGATTCATGCTGCTTGCGCTAAATTCTGACCCACCCATCAGAATGGTGCAACAGAATTCTGGATTGTTTCTGACCAGGCAATGTTTTTCCACTGCTCAGTGATTACATTTTTGCACTCTTTTGCCCACTGGAGTCTTGTCTTCCTGTTTCCCTTAAGCCTTATTCACACGAGCGTATTTCACGTCCGTGTTACGCGTGTTAAAACAACGGACGTCACACGGACCTATGCAATTCAATGGGGCTATTCAGACAGTGTTTTTCACGCAGCATGTGTCCAATGAATGAAAAATACTGTATGTCCTATACTTGTGCGTTTTTTGCGCATCACGCACCTATTGAAGTCAATGGGTGCGTGAAAATCACAGACAGCACATGGATGTCATCCGTGTGGTGTCCGTGATTCACACAACAGTTGTCCAAGAAATAATGAGAAAAAGAAAAACACCTTCAGTTTTTTTTGCTGATGTAAAAAACGCATGACATACGTGCATAAAAAACGGATGCCACCCGGAACTGCAACGCAGGGGAAACGCTGTGCTTTTTACACGCGCAAACCGGACATGCTCGTGTGAATTAGGCCTTAGATAGAAATGGCACTCGAACTTGTTGTCTGCTGTTATAACCCATCTGTGCGAAGGAATGACAAGTTGTGTGTTTACACATGTTAGCTGGAGCACCAGCATTAAATTGGGCTGCAATTTCCTTGATAGTGCACTGCCTGTTCGTGTAGCCGAGCTTGGCACGCTGAGGATTGGACATAGGCCAACATTTATCAATTTATGTGGACCTATTTTTAGTGCATTTTACTACAAAATAGTGTCTAATATGCCATGTGACATATTTATTACCCATTTGTACCAGAATTTAGAGCAATTTGATGATTTGTAAAAGTGGAGTCAAAAGTGGGTGTGGCTTATTTCTTGGCTAGGTTTTAGGGTATGTTCACACGGCAGCGTCCGTAACGGCTGAAATTACGGGGATGTTTTCAGGAGAAAACATCCCCGTAATTTCAGCCGTAACGGCATGTGCAGGCGCTTGAACGCCGCATCCATTACGGACGTAATTGGCGCTGCTTTTCATTGGAGTCAATGAATAACGGCTCCAATTACACCCCAAGAAGTGACAGGTCACTTCTTTGACGCGGGCATCTATTTACGCGCCGTCTTTTGTGAACAGACAAACGTCAGCCCATTGCTTTCAATGGGCAGATGTTTGTCAACGCATTAAAGCCGTAATTTCGGACGTAATGCGGGGGTTAATACGCCCGATTTACGTCCGTAATTAGTGTGTGTGAACATACCCTTAGACACATTTAAAAAATACAACCATTTTAACCCCTTCAAGACTGAGCCTGGGCGTGGCTTAGGCATGGCGGTGTGAGGACGCGTGCAGCTGAAGCTCCGGACTCACCCCGCCGAATATCGCCCGACAGGGCTCACTAAACAGCCGCAGAACTGACTATGACCAGGGGGAAGCACCGTCGGAACCTCCCGGACACCTCGGGCACTTCCAACATCGCCCGGTTCCTCCGTTCCGCGCCGGAAAACACCCCGCAACGGGCCTCCTCGTCCCCTCCAACAGGCCGCAGCCAGCCTTCCGGGTTGCAGCAGGGGCACACCCCGCCTTCCTCTCACGCCACCCAGCTACAGCCCGGCGCCGACACCGCAGGGCCTGAAGGAGAGATGCAGCCGGCAGACAGAGGTCAGTGTGGGGCAGAAAGCACAGGGCCCCCTCCACTGGCCCAGACAGAGACCTCACCCCCCCTGTATAACCACCACCAGCCCGTTACCAGTCCCGGGCCCCCTGACAGGGCACCCACAGACGGGACACTGGAGACACTACTACCACCACCGGCCCAGCGGTCCCTACCCGGGCCAAGCAGTCAGCAGAGCCAGGGGTTACCGGTTATCTTCAGGGAGACCCTCTCCCCCACCTCACCAGGGCAAACAGGAGGCCAAAACACGGGCCTGTCCTCGGGCCCCCCGCTCTCCATGGAACGGACATTGGCAGAACTCTGGGAGATGGTCAAGGTACTGCCCACTAAAACGGATTTAGACCTCCGCCTCGCACGACTGGAGGAGAAACACGACAGGGCCATAGGCGAGGTCACCCAGGAGGTACGGGCCCTAGCTGTGAGAGTGGACACCCTAGAACGCCAGCACTCCGTCGACTCCCTGGACATATCGGTCCTCTCCCAGTCCTTGGCTACCCAAGCTACGCAGCTCCGAGACCTCTCTCTACATTTAGACGATGTCGAGAACAGGGGAAGGCGGAACAACTTGAAACTGAGGGGTTTGCCCGAGTCTGTAACCCCCGATGGACTTTACGACGCTGTGACCCACATTTTCAACAAGCTCTTCGAACGTCCGCGAGATATGCCCATAGAGATGGACAGAGTTCACAGACTGGCAGGTCCCAGGAATGGAGACGGCAATAGACCCAGGGATGTTATCTGTAGAGTTCATTTCTACAAACAAAAAGAGGAGATTGCCCGCAGAGCCTGGGAAAAAGGGGCTGTCCCATACAATGGCGCCGATATCACCGTCCTGCCAGATGTATCCAGATTGACACTCTCCATGCGCAGAACGGTCCGCCCGTTATTGGAAGCAACAAGGGCAGCAGGCGCAACATACAGGTGGGGTCACCCTTTCCACATCATCCTTCGCAAGCAGGGAATGTCTTTTGCTGTCCGCTCTCCTGACGACCTGGAGGAAGCATTCCGATTCTTGGAGACCACGCCGGTGCGGTTACCAGACTGGACCGAACCGCCTACGCCATTTGCTCCCAGAGGTGGCCCATACCCGGATTTTGGGTCTCGTCAGCCAATCCGACCTGGAGCAGAGCCATCTGATCTCCGGGCCATGGAACGTCGACCTCCACGCAGAAACCGAGGGTCGGGGCCAGATGACCTCCATCCCCTTGGACGACGATCGCCGCGGAGGGACTGAATGTCAACAGACTCCTGTATTGTAGACACTTTCCTGCTCTGCATTTTGCATTTCCTTCTCTCTTTTCCCATAGGGTTCCTGGAGGACTGTCAGGAACACATTGCTGGAACTGCCATATAGCTGGTTGTATCATTGTGGGTTGAGGGGGCGGGCAGGTCCACACCTGACGGGGGAGGTTTTATCTGGTTCACCTGTTTTAACTGTTTCATTTGCCTAACCTGGGTTATCACGGAGGGGAAGGTGAACATTAGAAATGTTAACTGTTAATAGGGTGAGTCCGGGGCTCTCAAGCACTTTGGTTACTTGAATTTTCTAGTTGACAGTTTAACTGTTGTTGCGCTGTCCTTGCACTCCGGTCTTTCCTTGTTCCCTCATAGGGTTCCGTGTAGCTGTGTCGTGTTTGAAGGTTTCCTGCGGGCGGCACAGCTCGCGTTGAGTAGTGGAGAGGTATTGCACTCCGAATTTAGAGAGCTTGCTCTGAATATATTAGTTCTTCTTTTTTCCCTCTTCTTCTTCCTCGTCTTTCTCTCCCCTTCCCCCTCTGTCCACCCCTGAAATTTACGCTGCCATGACTGACATTACTGTTGTCTCCCTAAACGCACAGGGTCTGAATGTTCCGGAAAAGAGGTCCTCCATTCTCCGTCTCCTGTGGAAACGAAAAGCACACGTGGCCTTCCTGCAAGAAACTCACTTCCGGGCAGATAGCATCCCGAAATTTACGGACACCAACTACCCCGCAGGGTATCATAGTGCGTCCCCCGACTCCAAGACCAAGGGAGTCTCCATTCTGGTCTCTCGTTCCCTACACTGTGGACACCTGCGCAGATGAAGCGGGACGGTACCTTTTCGTAAAGGGTAAGTTGGATAATGCACTGTACACACTGGCCTCATACTATCTCCCTAACTCTGGTCAGGTGGCCTACCTGGACAGAGTTTTGAGGGCTCTGGATGGCTTTCTGGAAGGTACCCTAGTCATGGGGGGGGGATTTAAATGTCACCCTAGATCCCGTTTTAGACACATCACGGGGGCACTCCTCCCTACCCAGGGTAGCACATCGTCGTATACGGCGAGTGCTGCACGACTATCAACTTGTTGACACGTGGCGAGTTATGCATCCTTCAGTCAAAGACTACACATACTACTCGGCGCCTCACAACTCCTATTCCAGGTTGGACTATTTTTTCCTGCGTCACGCACATCTCCCTAGCCTTACATCAGCCACAATAGACGACATAACGTTTTCTGACCATGCCCTTATTACCATCACCCTAGCGCGCCCATTGGCCCATCCTCCCTCCTGGCAGTGGCGACTGAATGAGTCGCTCTTACAGGATACGTCAGTGGTCTCTGAAGTACGTCGTGACTTGGTGGAATACTTTGATAGAAATAACACACCAGGGATGGACCCATTCTGTATATGGGAGGCACATAAATGTGTGGTGCGCGGTTCCCTTATACGACTGGGAGCCAAACTCAAAAAGGAGCGAACGGCACATCTCAGAGACCTACTGTCACGCATCCACCGACTGGAACAGTCCCATAAAGTATCACAGAACCGGTTATTAGGGGCAGAATTGGGGCAATTGAGGGAGCAGGTACGCTCACTCTGTCTGGCCAAGGCGAAGGCCACCCTAGTCAAATGTAGAAGACACTTTTATGAATTCAGTAATAAACCCAGTAGGACCTTGGCCCGAGCCCTCCGGAAAACCTACGTCCCACACATCATAGGTACTCATAATAAAATACTTCAACTTCCACATGACATCTCTGAGACCTTCCGTGCCTATTACCACTCTCTCTACAATCTCCCAAAGGCACCATCCTCACAGGACGGCGGCAGCCACCTAGAGAGGATCGAGGAGTACCTTCGATCCTCTGGGATGAAATCCATCCCACTTGATGATCTTGCGGCCTTAGAGGCCCCCATCTCCCCAGAAGAGTGGTCATGGGCATTGAAGCACTCCCCTACGGGGAAGGCCCCGGGACCGGATGGCCTGTCTCTGCCGTACTATAAAACTTATTCAGAAGTGCTCGCACCCCACTTCATCCGGGCCTTTAATTCACTCACCGAAGGGGGTTCCATTCCCAGGGACACGCTGAGGGCTCACATTACGGTCATACCCAAGGAAGGGAAGGACCCATCCCTATGCCAGAGTTATCGTCCTATTTCTCTGCTGGACGTAGACTTGAAACTCTTTGCAAAGATTCTGGCTTATAGGTGGTCTCCGCTCCTTCAAACTGTGATACATACTGACCAAGTGGGTTTTATGCCCTTATGGGAAGCGAGAGATAACACCACATGGGCAGTTAATTTAATGTACCAAGCGGCGATCACGTCACTCCCCACTTGTTTTTTGTCAACGGACGCGGAAAAGGCCTTCGACAGGGTCAGTTGGGACTTTATGTTGGCCACCCTTCGACATATAGGAATAGAGACTCATATGATGTCATGGATCTCCGGTCTCTACTCCTCCCCGTCAGCACAGGTCAAGGTCAATGGGCAACTCTCATCCTCCTTTACGATTACTAACGGCACACGCCAAGGCTGCCCTCTATCACCACTGATTTTTATTTTATGCCTGGAGCCCTTGCTGTGTCACATCCGCTCCAACCCGGACATTACAGGCGTGGACTTGGGAGGCAGACAACATAAGGTTGCCGCTTACGCGGATGACATGCTGTTCTTCCTCACAGCCCCTAGAATTTCCTTGCCTAACCTGATGGTGGAGCTGGGTAGATACTCGAGATTATCCAACTTTAAAATAAACTACCAGAAGTCGGAGGCACTTAATATCTCGTTACCACAGGCTCTGGTCACTGAACTGTCGGAGTCCTTTTCCTTCAAGTGGGCAAGAGATTCGCTAAAATACCTGGGTGTCCGGCTTCCGGGGGATCTTGCTCGACTTTATGCGGTGAACTTCCCTTTGCTTCTTCAACGTATAAAGGCGGACCTGGACTCTTGGACGTCGGGCACTTTTACCTGGTTCGGTAGGTGTGCGATTTTTAAAATGAACATCTTGCCACGGATTCTATATCTCCTACAGGCCCTACCGATCCATATCCCACGCCCGTTCTTTCAGTCCCTGCTGTCCCTGATGCACAAATTCATATGGGCAGGGAAACCAGCACGTATCGCCCGATCTTTGCTCTTTCGTGTAAAGGGGGAGGGGGGCATTGGTCTTCCGGACTTTGTCTCCTATCATCACGCATCCCACTTGACACGAATCTTAGACTGGTTTCGGCACGGCGGGACGAAAGAATGGGTGTCTATGGAACAGGCATTCATGTCTATCTCATTGCAGGCTATGCCGTGGTTGGGCAGACATGTTCCCAGGGTCGCGCGGTTACACCCGACAATCGGCCCCACAGCACGGGTGTTTACTCGGGCAGAGATCTCGCCGTCCCCCTCCCCGCTATTCCCGATCTTGGGCAACCCTGCCTTTCCACCGGGACTGGATAGCGGTCCATTCCAAGTATGGTTGCGGGCGGGTAAGGGGCAGGCCCGACAATTTCAGCAGGAGGGGAGGTGGATGAAGAGCGATCAAATTCAAGCCCTGGCGGACCCTGTCCCCTTCTTGATATGGCAGGTTAACCAGTTGCGACATTTCCTAACGTCCCTAGAAAATCCTGGAGAGCAATTGCGAGACTGCTCCGCGTTTGAACTCTTGTGTACAGGCACAGGCACGATCCGACATGCTTTATCCAGAATCTATGCGTTCTTGATCTCGCCCACCAACCTGCCGCCACCTCCGTATTTGCTCAGCTGGGAGAGGGATCTGGGTGAAACATTTACACCTGAACAACAAGACCGTATGTTCGCCATGACACATAAGTCCTCCATGGCCAGTAGATTCCAAGAGGCAGGGTTTAAAGGAACAGTGTCATCGCAAATAATTTTTTTATATGTTAAAGATGTTAGTGCTTTAATAAAAACGTTTATATTCATTTGTGTGTTTGTGTTTTACTGTTTCTTCCCTATGGGGGCTGCCATTTTTTGTTCCATTTCTGTGTGTGTCGATTAACGACACACACAGACATGGAATACGGCAGCCACAGTCCCATAGGGACTGCGAACGGCTCCCGTCCCATTGACTGCCGTGTACGGCGTCTGTGTGGGAACTGCGCATGCGCCGCTCCCACACAGTCCTATTCGAAATTGGCGCCGTCCGGCGCCATTTTCCTGTGGACCGGAAGTCGCGGCCGGACAGTAATATTACTACTTCCGGTCGCGGCTTCCGGACTTGTGCACATGGAACAGCGGCAGCAAACGGAGCGGACGGGCCGGAGGGAGCCGCGGCGGCAGGAGCAGGTAAGAGATTTCAATGTATGTTAGTGTTTGTGTGTGTTTACTACTGTATGTAAACCTACTACACTGTGGGTTACCTCAAAAAATGGCGACACACAGTGTAGGAGGTTAAACCTTTCAAACCCCTCGTTTATCCCGGCACTAGCCAGGATAAAGGAGGGGGGGATGCTGAGAGCTCACTAGAGCGAGGGCTTTTAACCCAATGTTGCAATGCTGCAATTTTGGGAACAGCCCCATCTAGTGACCAAAAATGGGTAGTATTATAAATTAGAAATAATTTATAATATTTCCTGGCTCGTGCCAAAAAAAAACAAAACATTTGAACAATGTTTAATCACCCACACACTAAATGTTTAATTTTTAAAAAAAAAACATGTTTTTCTGGCAACACCATCCCTTTAAGATATTGTCCCGTTGGTACAGGGTGCCTTCCAGATTGCATGCTATGATCCCGGCGGTCTCGCCATTATGCTGGAGATGTGGGGACCATGTGGGTACGATTCTGCATATTTTTTGGGACTGCCCACTCCTGACTGGGTTCTGGTCCGAGGTGTGGCGCATTTCCTCAAAGTTTACGGATTACCCTCTGCCGAAATCCCCGGGCCTTTTCTTGCTTCATCTGTGTGAGGTCCCACTGCCAGTGTATAGACGTTCGGTAGTTAGACACCTGGTAAACGCGGCTAGGGCATGTGTTCCTGCACTGTGGAGACAGTCCTGTCTGCCGACGGTGGGCATGTGGTTCAGCAAGATCCAGGAAATCATGAGAATGGAGGACCTCACGGCATCAATGAAGGGGACTCATGCCTCCTTCCTAAAAACATGGCGTGAATGGATTCGTTTCCAAAGGAATATAAAATCATCATGGCCTCGTGAATTCCCGTCTAGATCCGGAATGTCAGGTCAGCTCCCCCCCTCCCCCCTACACCCCTCAAGGAATTTATCTAGGGATTTAATTAGCATTTTGACCCCACAGTTTTTTTGCTAAATTTATTTGAATTTTACAAGGAATAAAGGAGAAAAACACCCCAACATATGTAAAGCAATTTCTCCCGATTATAGCAATACCACATATGTGGTAATAAACTGCTGTTTGGACCCACAGCAGGGCTCAGAAGAGAAGGAGCACCATTTCGATTTTGGATTTCTGATTTTGCTGAATTCATTGGAATTAGTCTGTAAAGGTAACAATCTACTTTTTTTCTGAAAAAATGTAGATATTCTGTGAGAGAAGAGAGAGAACGAACTGCGCTGCTTTTACAGCGATCGCCATTATTCGTTGAATAACGGCGATCATGTGACCGGGGACCGGACAAAACGGTCCTCGGTCTGTGCTCCGAGGCCTCAGTTACCTCCCGGGGGCGCTATCTTATGCCAAAGCGCCGCCGTGAAAAGGCAGCGCTCTGGAATAAAAAGTACCCTTAATGGCCGCCTTGAAAACATGTATAGACGGTCATTAAAGAGAACCTTTCACCTCCCCATACTATGTGCAGCATGTAATGGGGAGGGCTACACAAACCCCTGGGGCACTTTTCATTTTTTTTCTACCTGCCTCCGTTATTTAGATATCGGTGCCGTTATATTTGGCGCCCGATATTTAAATAACCTCCTGAACTGTCAATGGGGCGTGTAATGGCAAGGGGGCGTGTTACTATGACTGTGGCACTGTCCAATCAGATATGGACAGTGTAATAGCAAGAGCGAGGAGAGAGAGAGAGCGCGTGTGCGCGCACACGCTCTCACTCTCATTCTTCAGCTTTCAAGATTAGTCTTCTGCCGAACTGGCAAGGGGGCGTGTCACTGCTACGGACAGTGTAAGCGTTGTGGAGAGGAGAGTGCGCTCTCATCTCCTCAGCCTTGTATTGTCTGCCGAACTGGCAAGGGGGCGTGTCTCTGCTACGGACAGTGTAAGCCATTTTTTTACATGGCCGTTTTTTAAAACGGCCGCGTAAAAAAAAACGGCCCATCGGAATAGAACGCTGTTTTTCCCATTGAAATCAATTGGCAGATGTATGGAGGCGTTCTGCTACCGATTTTTTTTGTCCGTCTATGGCCCGAAAAACGGCCGAAAATAAGCCGTGTGAACATACCCTAGGTGTAAAACTGACAGGCATCTGTCTGCTATTGGTTATACTACTACTGGTCTCCGATTGTTGCCCTGAAGACCAAGGCTGTTAGCAACTGCCCGGGCTTCAGGAGCACCCTGCCCAATGCGGGAAAATTTCTTCTTAAGGCCTTATTTACACAAGCGTGTGCGTTTTGCGCATGCAAAAAACGTGGCGTTTTGCGTGCGCAAAAGGCACTTAACAGCTCCGTGTGTCATCAGCGTATGATGCGCGGCTGCGAGATTTTCGCGCAGCCGCCATCATTATGACACTCCGTTTGGATGTTTGTAAACAGAAAAGCACGTGGTGCTTTTCTGTTTACATTCAGAGTTTGACAGCTGTTGCGCGAATCACGCTGTTCGCACGGAAGTGCTTCCGCGTGACCTGCGTGATTTTCACGCACCCATTGACTTCAATGGGTGCAGGATGCGCGAACAGCGCACAAATATAGGACATGTCGTGAGTTTTTTTCAGTGGACTCACGCTGAGCAAAGCTCACAGACTGTCTGCATGCCCCTATAGACTTACATAGGTCCGTACGACACGCGTGAAAAGCACGCGCATCGCACGGACGTATATCACGCTCGTGTAAACGAGGCCTAAGTGCCAACATTAAAAGGCGGCACTTCAGAAGAACTACCCAGAACCGCCGCCGTAAAAACTCTATACGGCGGTCGTTAAGGGGTTAAATTTGCAGCATGTCAATTTTTACTGTGTTTTCGTTGTTTTTCTGTTGCAGGTTTTTCCCATTGAATGAAATGGGAATGCAACACCTGCAACAAAAAAGTCAAGTTTTTCCGCCACAAAAATTGCATGTAAGAAAAAAGAATAATTATACTTACTAAGAATCTTTGCTTATTCTCCACTCCAGCCTCCTGGGATGAGGTTTTATTCCATGTGACGGCTGCAGCCAATCACAGGCAGCAATGTCACATGGCCTGCAACGTCATCTTAGGAGGCCGGACTACACACATAAGAGAGGGGGGGGGGGGTTGTATAAACATTCTGTGTTTTTTTTCAGCATTGCTTTCTGCAGCGGAAATTCTGCCCCGAAAAACACACACAATGTGGTGCGGTTTTACGGACAGACTGTGCTGCAGGTTCCAGGTCGGATACGCTGTGTAGTTTTTATGTGGCATATCAGACATGTGGCAACCCGGCCTGAGGGTATGTTCACACGGCCAAATTTCAGACGTATACGAGGCGTATTATGCCTCGTTTTATGTCTGAAAATATGGCTACAATACGTCGGCAAACATCTGCCCATTCATTTGAATGGGTTTGCCGATGTACTGTGCAGACGACCTGTTATTTACGAGTCGTCGTTTGACAGCTGTCAAACGACGACCCGTAAATTTACTGCCTCGGCAAAGAAGTGCAGGGCACTTCTTTGCCACGTAATTTGAGCCGTTCTTCATTGAAATCAATGAAGCACGGCTCAAGGTTTACGAGCGTCTCAGACGCCTCGTAAATTACGAGGAGGAGCTTTTACGTGTGAAACGAGGCAGCTGTTAACAGTCTGTCTTTTCACACGTAACTGCCTCTCAGCGTGTGAACATACCCTAAGAGTTAAAGGGAAGTGAGGTGGGATTTGGAGATCGGAGGCAGCTTTCCTTCTTTTACAGGGGAGAAACCTGCAGTATGTACAGCTACATCATGGATGGAAAGCAATTACTGCAAAATGCAGTACAGTTACGGCAAGCGGGTATCCCGGACTCAGGAGTTGAACCCACACTATTCACAGCGGGTGTAAGCTGTATTATATCGCTGGGCTCCCACTGCAACGGCTGGGATAGGAGCTAGCTCTGATCCCGGGGGTTTAACCACTTAGATGCTGCTGTAAATAGCGTTTGTGGCATCTAAGTGGTTGAGAGATGGAGGGGACACAAAGATTAGGCAATACAGGAGCGCGGATATTTTGTTCAATACCCCAATTTACCGCTTTGCCATGTCCCATGGTACAAAAAGCTAGCCATGCACATCGTATAGATGGCATTGTATAATGCCTATGTGCTATCCCGATGTGCAGGCCAGATGGGAACATTCCTTCAGTTTCAAAAGGTCGTTATCGAGTTCCTAATATTTGGAAACCAGGAAGGGGAGGGCCCAAGCAGGTCTGCCCCAAAACGTCGTCATATCTGCTGAAAGCGAGGCCGCACATATTGTACCAGGTCATCACTTTCTAAATGGAGTACCCAAACTAGAAAGAAGGTAGGGACCCAAAAAAAGGTGCAGTGTGTTCCAAAAGGAAATAAGGAGACACTATTTATCAGTGTGAGGGTATGTTCACACGTAGTGTTTTCAGCCGTTTTTCTTGCCATAAACGTCCCAAAAAACAGCTGAAAAATCGGAAGCAGAACGCCTCCAAACATCTGCCCATTGATTTCAATGGGAAATACAGAGTTCTGTTCCGATGGGGCGTTTTTTTACGCCTCGTTTTCCAAAAACGGCACGTAAAAAGACGCTCGCGAAAAAGAAGTGCATGTCACTTCTTGAGACGTTTTTGGAGCCGTTTTTCATAGAGTCTAGAAAAACGGCTGTCAAAAACGCAGCGAAAAACGCGAGTATGATTAAAAAACGCATGAAAATATGGAGCTGTTTTCCCTTGAAAACAGCTCTGTATTTTCAGATGTTTTTTGTGTTTGTGTGTGAGCATACCCTGACACTTGTCCTGAAAAACCTGGCCTGTGTGTTAGGCTATGTTCACACGGAGTATTTTGCAGAAGGAATATCTGCCTCAAAATTCCGTTTGGAAGTTTGAGGCAGATTTTCCTCTCCCTGCACGCCGATTTTCGCGGAGTTTTTCGCGGTGTTTTTCGCCCGCGGCCATAAAACACGGCGAAATACGCTTTTTCTGCCTCCCATTGAAGTCAATGGGAGATCAGAGGCGGAAACGCCCGAAGATAGGGCATGTCGCTTCTTTTTCCCGCGAAGCAGTTTTACTGCTCGCGGGAAAAAGACGCCGACGCCTCCCATTGAAATCAATGGGAGGCATTTTCGGGCCGTTTGTGCCGAGTTTTGCGACGCGGTTTCCGCATCAAAAAACTCGTCAAAATACTCCGTGTGAACATAGACTTAAAGGATTGCTTGAGAGCATACTACACATCTATGGGTTATTTATTTTAATATTATATTATACTATTATGCGCTGATGTACTCCGCACAGTTTACATATGTCCCCACATTATGAATTGAAATACCACTAAAACCACAAACAAAACTAATACCAAGCAAAATCCGCACTCCAAAAGCCAAACGGCGGACCTTCCAAGCTTGGAAGTGTGCCCAAAAATCTGTTTCTAACTACATGAGGTATTGCTGTACTCAGGACAACGCTTAACAATTTATGGTGTGCGTGTCTCAACTGGCACAAGCTGGGCACAACATATTTTGGACTAAAATGGATTAAAATGGTATATTCGTGGGGAAAAAACTATTTTCTTTTTGCAACATTGAGCACGAATTTGTGGTAAAAACCTGTCTGGTCAAAATGCTCACTACACCCCTCGATGAATGTCTTGAGGTGTGTAGCTTTTAAAATTGGTTTTTTTCTTTGTCATTTATTTGATTATTGTGAGTTAGGGCTTATTCAGATGAACGTATAATACGTCCGTTGTACGCGCGTGGAATTCACGCGCGTCGCACGGACCAATGTTACTGAATGGGGCCGTTCAGACAGTCAGTGAATTTCATGCAGCGTATGTGCGCTGCGTAAAACTCACGACATGTCCTATATTTGGCCGTGTTTCACGCTGCACGCACCCATTGAAGTCAATGGGTGCATGCAAATCGCGCTCGGCACACGGAAGCACTTCCGGGTGCCGCGCCTGATGCGCGCTACAGTTGTCGAATGAATGAAAATAGAAAAGTACCACGTGCTTTTCTGTTTACAAAAATTAAAACAGAGTGTCATCATGATGCTGGCTGCGCGAAAATCACGCAGCCGCCCACCATATGCTGATGACACACGGAACTTTTGCGTGCGCAAAAACGCACACGCTCGTGTAAATCCGGCCTAATGCTGTGTAAATCACCAAATTAGGCCTCAAATGCGCATTGTAATCTTTCACTCATGAGCTCGGTTGTATGTCCAGGCAAAAGATTAGGACCACATGTAGGGTATTTCTAAAATCAGGAAACACAGCATAAGGCCTGGTTTATACGAGCGTGTGCGTTTTGCACACGCAAAAAACGCTGCGTTTTGCGTGCGCAAAAGGCACTTAACAGCTCCGAGTGTCATCAGATCGGATATGCGGCTGCGTGATTTTTGCGCAGCCGCCATCATTATGACACTCCGTTTGGATGTTTGTAAACAGAAAAGCACGTGGTGCTTTTCTGTTTTCATTCATCCTTTTCAGTGTTGATGCGCGAATCACGCGCGTCCCACGGAACTGCTTCCGTGTGACATGCGTGGTTTTCACGCACCCATTGACTTCAATGGGTGCGTTATGCGCGAACAACGCACAAATATAGGACATGTCGTGAGTTTTTCGCAGCAGACTCACGCTGCGTGATACTCACGGACAGTCTGCACTGCCCCATAGACTAACATAGGTCCGTACTACACGCGTGAAAATCACGGATTCACACGAGCGTTGAGCATCTCGGACGTGAAAAACGGCAGTTTTTCACGTTCCAGGTGCATCGTGCTCTGCGGAACGCGATGTCACGCATCCCCCATAGATTAGAGTCTATGGAGGGATGTGTGAAGCGTGAAAAAATAGGACACATCCTGTTTTCTCACGGACCCTTCACACGGTCCATTGAAACAACGGCTGTGTGAAAAACCACATTGAATTACAAATGTCCGTGGGACGGCCGCTGTTTCACACGGACGTTTAATACGCTCGTGTAAATAAGGCCTAAGAGTAAGGCCCCACGGTGCAGTCACGGTGCGTTTATATTGCGTTTTTAAACTGCAGCAAGCCATTTTTCAATAGAAGTCAATGGTGAAATTTTTGTTATGGACAGACTTCTGCTATAAGGGTATGTTCACACGCCCTATTTACGGACGTAATTCGGGGGTTTTAGCCACCGAATTACGTCCGAAAATACGGCTCCAAAGCGTCGGCACACATCTGCCCATTCATTTGAATGGGTCTTACGATGTTCTGTGCCGACGGTCATTTTTTTTACGCGCCGCTGTCAAAAGACGGCGCGTAAAAAAGACGCCCGCATCAAAGAAGTGCCTGTCACTTCTTGAGACGTAATTGGAGCCATTTTCCCTTGACTCCATGGAAAAACAGCTCCAATTACGTCCGTAATGGACGCAGCGAAAAGCGCCTGCACTTGCCATTACGTCTGAAATTGTGGAGCTGTTTTCTCCTGAAAACAGCTCCGTGATTTCAGCCGGTACGGACGCTGCCGTGTGAACATACCCTTATATTACAATGTGTTTTTGGTGCAGTTAAAGAGGCTCTGTCACCACATTATAAGTGCCCTATCTCCTACATAAAGAATTGGGCGCTATAATGTAGGTGACAGTAATGCTTTTTATTTAAAAAACGATCTGTTTTCACCACTTTATTAGCGATTTTAGATTTATGCTAATGAGTTGCTTAATGCCGAAGTGGGCGTGTTTTTATTTTAGACCAAGTGGGCGTTGTACGGGGGAGTGTATGACGCTGACCAATCAGCATCATACACTTCTCTTAAAACGCCTCGTTTACGTCTGAAAATAGGTCGTGTGAACCCAGCCTTAGGCAGCACATAGTGATCTAGCAGGATCCCTATGCGCTGACTAAATGAATGGAGTGCATGACGCTAATTGGCCGCGTCATACACTCCCCCTGTACAACGCCCACTTGGTCTAAAGTAAAAACACGCCCACCTGGGCATTAAGCAACTCATTAGCATAAATCTAAAATCGCTAATAAAGTGGTGAAAACAGATTTTTTTTTTAAAATAAAAAGCACTGCTGTCACCTACATTATAGCGTCCATCTCCTTATGTAGGAGTTAGGGCACTTATAAGGTGGTGACAGAGCCTCTTTAACTGCATTTTCATCATGTCCGACCGCATGCGGTTAATGACCGCGCTGCCAAAGTTGTTGCTGAATTGTTTGCGTTTTCGCTAACCGTTCTGCAATGCATTGCAATGAACTATATACAGGAAGCCCCAAACAAACTTCAACACGGGTGAAAACTATGTCCATCAATTATTTCCTTTAAAAACGCAACAGAACTGCAACATTACAGAGACAAAAAACGCATGCAGTTGACCACATGCGGTTTTCAAGCGCAACAAAACCGCATCAACGACGCACCGTGTGGCCTTACCCTAAGGCCCCATGCACATGAACGTGCTTTTGCGACCGCAATTCCCCCGAAAATCCACGGGAGAATTGCGGCCCCATTCATTTCTATGGGCCCATGCAGATGACCGTGGTTTCCACGTACCGTGCATGGCCCAGCAGCCTGGACTGGAGAACACGGGCGTAATAACACATGTCCATTCTACGGTCCAGGCTCCTCGGCCATGCACGGACCGTGGAAACCACGGTCGTGTGCGTGGGCCCATAAAAATGAATGGGGCCGCAATTCTCCCGTGGATTTTCAGGGTAATTGCGGCCACAAAAGCACGTTCCAGACTCATAGAAAATAATCGTTGCGGCCATGTGCATGGCCCGCGATTTGTGGGTGGCTCGCGGGTGACACTCGTCGGGCGGCTGACCCGAAAAGCACGGCCATGCAAATGGCTACTGTTGTGTGCATGAGGCCTAATAGAGAGCAGTCTTTGCACAATGGCACAATCTGGGTACAACATATTGGGCACTGAAAAGGCATACCTGTGGAAAAATTGCAAATTTCACTTCGCTACATCCATTGCACACTAAATTCTGCAAAACACGTGTGGGGTGCAAACGGGACATGGCGTCCGAAAACATGCTAGACAAATCTGCAGTCCAAGGCTGGGTTCCCACACAGAGTAAATACTGCGCAATTTTCGCAACGGAATTCTGTGCGGACATACCGCAGCATTAATAGTAGCAGTGAGGATGAGATTTGAACAAATCTCATGCACACACTGCAGAAAAAAAAATCTGTGGCGACAACTTTCATAAATTGACCTGCGGTGCGCAATTTAAATCCACAGCATGTCAATTTATGCTGAGGATTTGTTGCTCTTCGGTTGTGGGTTTTCCTCATTGAACAAATAGCCAAGTGTTGCAACTATTTTTTTTTTATTTGAAAATAAGAAAAAGAAAAATCCTTTTTTCTGTAAAATAATTGAAAAAGTTAATACTAAGGTTATGTGCACACAAAAAACGTCTGAAAATACAGAGCTGTTTTCAAGGGAAAACAACTCCTGATTTTGAGATGTTTTTTATTCAAAGTCGCGTTTTTCGCGGCCGTTTCCGGAGCTGTTCTTGTATAGAGTCTATGAAAAATGGCTCCAAAAACGTCCCAAGAAGTGACCTGCTCTTCTTTTTCGCGGCCGTTTTTTTACGCGGCCTTTTTCAAAACGGCCCGTCGGCACAGAACATCGGTTTTCCCATTGAAATCAATGGACAGATGTTTGGAGGCATTCTGCTTACGATTTTTCTGCCGTTTTCGGCCCGAAAAACGGCCGAAAATAAGCCGTGTGAACATACCCTTGCAGCCTGGCCGTTGTAATAGCGATACTTTTTTCTGTTGTCCGTCCAGGTCAGCCACCCGGGATGAAGTTTCATCCCATGTGACTGCTGCAGCCAATCACAGTCTGCAGCATTATTTTAGGAGGCCGTATTGTACGGACAGCAAAAGGACGCGTTGCCATTACAACAGCCTGGGGTACGTATAGAGTTTTATTTTATTTTTTTTCAAGCGCTGGTTTTCCGCAGAGGAGATTCCGCCCGAAAAACTGCACCACAATTTGGGCAGAATTTGCTGCGGGTTCTAGGTCAGATACGCTGCGTGCTTTTACGCAGCGTATCTGACATGTGGGAACCCAGCCATACACTGCGGAATTTCTGCAAAAGAAAATCTGCAGCAGAATCTCAAAAAAATTCAAATAATTCAGTCACAGAAATACGCAGCAAATTTTTGCTGTGCATATTGCTGTGAAAAAACCGCAGAGGTTTTACCTGCGGATTTAGTGTCAAACATTGATTATAGCAAAGTATATGTGCATCTGCGGATTTCCAGTGGTACTTCGTGTAAAATGCTGCATAAATGCTGTACAAGCCGCAACAAAACTCATCTGTTGCAGAACTTATGCCCATTTAAGTCTATGGGCCAAACACGCAGCATCTTCGCACAGAACCCGCAGCATAAGCTGACATGCTGCAGAGTTGAAAGTAGCACAGCAGAACACTTTCCACACGACTTTTCTGCATTTTTTTTCCGCAGCGTGGTCATGAGATTTGCTAAATCTCATTCAGGGTATAGTTATCTAAATTGGGGTCAGTTCTCTGGGGGTTCTACTATCTGGTACTTCAGGGGCTCTGCAAATGCGACATGGCGTACAAAAATAATTCCACCAAAATCTGCGTTCCAAAAGCCAAATGGTGCACCTTACCTTTTAGGCCCTGCCATCTGTCCAAACATGAGCTTACGACCACATATGGGGTATTGCCTTATTTGGGAGAAATTGCGTAAGAAACGTTGTGGTGCGTTGACCAAAATTTACCTTAAAACGACACATTATTAGAATTTTTTTTTTATTTACGGCCCAATTCTAATAAATTCTACAAAATATCTGTGGCGGTCCAAATGCTCACCATATCCACCAGATTATTGATTTGAGTGGTGTCGTTTCCTACATGGAGTCACTTTTAGGGGGTTCCACTGTAAGGCAAAAAAGTCTGAAAATACGGAGCTGTTTTGAAGGGAAAACAGCTCCTGATTTTCAGACGTTTTTTAAGCAAACTTCCGTTTTTCACGGCCGTTTTTGGAGATGTTTTTCTATAGAGCCTCGGCTCCAAAAACGGAATAGAACGTATTTCCCATTGAAATCAATGGGCAGATGTCTGGAGGCGTTCTGCTACCGACTTTTTGGCCGTTTACGGCCCGAAAAACAGCCGAAAATAAGCCGTGTGAACATACCCTAGCGATCCCTCAGGGGCTCTGCAAATTCAAAAAAGCATCCAAAGTCCATGCCAGCAAAATCTGCACTCCAAAAGCCAAATGGTGCTCCTCTCCTTCTGAGCCCTACCGTGTGTCTAAACAGCAGTTTACAACCACATTCCTGCGGAACGTCTAAAGGATTACCAGCCTTCCTAAATACTGTTTTAAATACTTTGTGGGGTGCGATTTTTAAAATATGGTGATATCTCAAAATAACTTGTATAACTTTTATCATAAAAAAGTTACACGTCAGATTTGAAAAAAGGGGCTGCGTCCTGAAGTCCAAAATAGGCCGCATTCTTAAGGGGTTAAAGAGGACTTGTCACCTCTCCTGACATGTCTATTGTAGTAATTTCTCTCGTTCCCCAGGAAATATTTTTTGACAACTCTGTGTTTTGCTGTTCCTCTGTTATTCCTCCTAGAAATTTATGAATAAATTGACACCTGGGTGTTACTATTCCCCTCGTCAAAGGAACTTGTCCCTACACAGTCTCACTCTGTCAGCAATGATTGGACCTTATCAGTCTGTGTAAGGACACGCCCCCAACAGGTAACACCCAGTTGTCAGTTCATTCATAAATTTCTAGAAGGAATAACAGAGGAACGACACAACAAAGAGGTCTAAGAAAAGATGCTTCCGAAATGTTAATTTGTGGAATATATCATTATTTACTAAGAGACACATCTCAGGAGAAGTGACAGGTCCACTTTAACTACATCAATATTTGCCACTATACAAGCTAGTTAGGGCGGATTTAAACGAGCGTGTGCACGTGGTGCTTTTCTGTTTTCAATCATACTTCTTACTGCTGTTGCGCGAATCACGCATGTCCCACGGAAGTGCTTCCATGTGGTGGCCGTGATTTTTACGCACCCATTGACTTCAATGGGTGCGTGATGCGCGAACAGCGCAGAAATATAGGACATGTCGTGCATTTCACGCAGCGGACACACGCTGCGCGAAAATCACGGACTGTCTATACGGCCCCATAGGCTAACATAGGTCCGTGCGATGCCCGTGAAAATCACGCGCGTTGCACGGACGTATTACATGTTCGTGTAAATCCGCCCTTAGGGTGAAAATATTTGTTTCATATATGTGTGAACTTTGATGTATTTGGCTATTTGCATCCACAAAGGAACCTGGGAGATATGCTGACAGGTGGCCTGCAACATCAGTCTGGAAATACACACTGCTGAAGTAACATAAATGCTTCAATAACTAGACAATCCTATATTGGTACTGGTGCAAGCACAAGCTATAAAACCTGCTCACCCTAATAAAGCTGAATTGGAGTGCTATCCTCTCACCTACTCTAAGGGTAAGGTCACTTTTTTTTTGTGCCTCCTGTTGATTTCAATGGAGTTTCAGAGGCGGAAACCGCTCCAAGAAAGTGCATGTCATTTTTTTTCCGCGCGCAAACAAAAGCCGTCCGGGGGGCAAAAACGCTTCTACCACTCATTAAAATCAATGGACGGAGATATGGGATGTTTGGCGCTGATTCTGAAGCGGTTTCAGCAACAAAATCAGAGACAAAAACTCTGTATTAACTGGGCTGAAGGCTACATTCACACGACAGTGAAAAATGGTCGTGTGATGGACGTTTTTGTAACGGCCGTCACACAGCCGTTTTTAGAACAATAGAGTTCTATGGGTGTAATCACATGGCCCGTGAACACGTGGACATGTCCTATTTTTGGCCGTTTTGATGGTCCCAGTCTATGGATCAGTTTTTACTGGCCGTTTTTCAGGTATCAATCCTTTTAATAGCCAGTAAAAACTGATCCTGGCCGAGGATTTCCTGCACACAGCACTACTTTGAGCGATGAGCCCGGGGAAGCCCTTGAAATTACTGTCCATATATGGACAGTGATGTTGGGCTTTCAACTATGGAGTCCCCGGCCAGAGCACCGCAAGATCTCTGGCCATTGGGAAAGCCCTTGACGTCACTGCCCATATATGGACAGTGACGTCAGGGGCTCCCTCTGATCCCCCCCCTGTAGATAGTGGCACCCCCCGCCGTAGATGAAACCCCCCCAGATAGCGCCGCTGCAGCTCGCTGTAGGAGTGGAATTCCCGGCCGACGCCCTGGCCATAGGATTCCGGTACTGGAGAAGCCCCTGTCATCACTGTCCATATATGGACAGTGACGCCAGGGGTTTCCTCTGGAAATCCCCTGCCAGAGCGGAATCCCCGGCCAACGCTCCGGCCAGGGTATTCCGCTACTGGAGAAGCCCCCGGGGTCACTGTCCATATATGGACAGTGACGTCAGGATCTACCTTTGGAATCCCCGGCCGACGCTCTCGTGAGGGGATTCCGCTACTGGAGAAGCTCCTAGTGTCATTGTCCATATATGGATAGTGCCGCCAGGGGCTTCTCCAGTAGCGGAATCAACTGGCCAGTGCATCGGAAAAGCTAGTGGCGCTATCTACAGGGGGAGGTGCCATTTACGGGGGCCCGGGTAGTGCTATCTACGTGGGTTCTTCTATCTACATGGGGGAGGTGTCATTTACAGGGGGTGCTTTCTACAATGAGTGGTGCTATCTACAGGGGGTGTGGCGCTATCTACATGGGCACTGTGGCACTATGAGGGTGTTGGCACTTTATATGTGGGCACTATGTCACTGTCACTTTATATGTAGGCACTGTGCCACTATCTACAGTGGGCCTTGTGCCACTATCTACAGTGGGCCTTGTGGCACTATCTACAGTGGGCACTGTGGCACTATCTACAGGGACATTGCGGCATTATCTACATGGGCACTGTGATGTATTCAAGGGGTTTGGACAATAAAACCAACAAATTAAATCCATCAGTTTATTTAATTGCGATGAAAAACGGATGGCAAACGGCCAATCAAAACAGACAGACGAACTGGATGAAAATTTGGAGACACACTGATGCAAAATGGCCATGTAAAACTGACTGTTCATCAGTTTTTAATGGCAATTTTTTTTCACTGTCGTGTGAATGTAGCCTAAGGCCTCATGCACACTTCCGCCTGCCGTTGTACGGCCGCTAATGATGGTTCCGTGAATCACGGACCGCACACGGATGGCTTCTGTGTGCGGTCCGATGTTTCACGGACCAAATCAATGCAAAGGCCGAGACTGTTCCGTCAAAAACGGGCAGGAGTAGGACCTGCACTATTTTTGACTCAATGGCCGCACGGTTCGGTTAAAACAACGGAAGTGTGCATGGCCCCTTTGAAATGAATGTGTCAGGGTGCTATCAGTTAAAACAACGGATAGCACCCTGACGGAAAAAGTGGGCATGAGGCCAAAGGCACACATCCTTCACCGTTTTCACGTCCATTTAAAACGGATCCGTGTGTCCGTTTTGATTTCCGCATGGTTTCCGTTGTCACTCCGCATCCAATCCGTTGTTCCGTTTTAAACGGACATTGTGCTTCCGTTTGTCTTCCATTTTCAACGGTCTGTTAAAATTCATCTTGTGTGTTGAATGCAGGGAACTTTTGGCACGCCATGCCGTTGCTTGGCAACGAATCCGTGAAAAACAGACGGCACACGGATGCCTTACGGGTACCGTCCGTTGTTTTGACGGACCCATAGGCTTCAATAGGCGAAACGGACACTGAACCACAGACAAAAGTAGGACATGTTCTACTTTGGATGGAATGGAAGAACGGAACCGTCAAAACAACGGAAGTGTGCATGGCCCCATTGAAATGAATGTGTCAGGATGCTATCAGTTAAAAAAAAATGGATCGCACCCTGAAGAAAATAACTGAAGTGGGCATGATGCCGAACACCTTTTCTTTTATACTGACGCTTAAAGAGGCTCTGTCACCACATTATAAGTGCCCTATCTCCTATATAAGATCGGCACTATAATGTAGGTGACAGTAATGCTTTTTATTTAGAAAAACTATCTATTTTAAACCACTTTATGAGCGATTTTTAGCTTTATGCTAATGAGTTTCTTAATGCCTAAGTGGGCGTCTTTTTACTTTAGACCAAGTGGGCGTTGTACAGAGGAGTGTATGGCGCTGACCAATCAGCGTCATACACTTCTCTCCATTCATTTACACTGCACTAGCGATATAGTTATATCGTTATGTGCAGCTACATACACAAACATATGATCCTGATAATGAATATACATCACTACCAGCCTGGACATGATGTTTATTCAGAATCCTGACCACTTCTGAATCTTTTCTGTGAGATTCCAGCAAGGCAAACGTAATCTCGCGAGATTACGATGTAACCTGTCATTTCAAACGAGATTACGCTTGCCTTGCTGGAATCTCACAGAAAAGATTAAGAAGTGGTCAGGATTCTGAATAAACATCACGTCCAGGCTGGTAGTGATGTACTGTATATTCATTATCAGGGCACTACAGTAATGTTTGTGTATGGAGCTGCACATAACGATATAACTATATCGCTAGTGCAGTGTAAATGAATGGAGAGAAGTGTATGACGCTGATTGGTCAGCGTCATACACTCCTTTGTACAACGCCCAGTTGGTCTAAAGTAAAACACGCCCACTTGGGCATTAAGAAACTCATCAGCATAAAGCTAAAAATCGCTCATAAATTGGTTTAAAATAGATAGTTTTTCTAAATAAAAAGCATTACTGTCACCTACATTATAGCGCCGATCTTCTTATATAGGAGATAGAGCACTTATAATGTGGTGACAGAGCCTCTTTAACCTCTTCACGCACTGCTCCGCAATAGTACGTCCTGCAGAAGGGTTGCTTCCCGCATCAGGACGTACAGTTGCGGAGTAGTTCCCGGCGCACACTGTCCCAACGGACAGTGTCCGGGAACCGGGAGGTCAGCTGTCCCCGACAGCCGACACTCCAGTCTTGCCAGTCAGCGGACCATCGCTGCTGATTTCGGAAATTAACCCCATAAATGCGGCGACGATTGCGTTCGCCACATTTAAGGAGTTTGAAGCACATCGGCTACCCCCACGAAGTGATTGTGGGGGCTTCCGATGCTTGTCGTGGCAATCGGAGGTCAGACAATGACCTCCGGGTTGCCATGTACGGAAGCCTCGGAGGAGCAGCCTCTGGCCGGTCCTCCGAGGCTTCCTGTCAGTGTGACTGTCACGTCACAATGACAGTTGGAATGCATTACACTACGTAGGTAGTGTAATGTATTCCAGCAGCGATCAAAGCTGCAAGTCTAAGTGTTCCCTAGTGGGATAAGTGAAAAAAGTAAACTAAAAGTAATAAAAAAGTTTTAAAAAAGTGTAAAAATAAAAGTTATAAGTTATATAAACAAACACTGCATTTTTTTCCTATAATAAGACTTTCATTAGAGGAAAAAAATGAACACGTTAAAAAAAGTACACATATCTGGTATCACCGTGTTCGTAACGACCCCACCTATAAAACTGTAGTGCTATTTTTTCCCGCACGATGAACACCCCCAAAAAAATCTATAAAAAACTACACCAGATTTGCTATTTTTTGGTCACCACCCCTCCCAAAATAGAGAATAAAAAGTGATCAAAAAGTGACATGTACCCGAAAATAGTACCGATAAAAACTACAACCCGTCCCGCAAAAAACAAGCCCTTACACAACTTTTTTGACTGAAAAATAAAAAAGTTACGGCTCTCAGAATACGGTGACTGAAAAGAAATAATTGTATAAAAAAGTGATTTTATTGCGCAAACGCTGCAAAACATTACAAAACCGATATACATTTGGTATCACCGTAATCGTATCAACCCGCAGAATAAAGTAAAATTGTCATTTATAGTGAACGGTGAACGCCGCAAAAAAATAAACTAAAAAACATTGTCAGAATTGCTTGTTTTTGGTCACCCGCCTTGCAAAAAAATTTAATAAAATGTAATAAAAAATAAATAAATCGCATGTACCCCAAAATGGTACCAATGAAAACTACAGATTATCCCGCAACAAATAAGCCCTCACACAGCTCCGGTGGTGAAAAAATAAAGAAGTTCTGGCACTCAGAATATGGCGATGCAAAATGTGCAGTGTTTTCTAAAAGCGGATAAGATCCGACACCATTTATCAGTGCGACACCGGCCACATATCTATGAATTATTATTTATTTACCGCATTATTATACCCTATTATTACGCCCTGATGTTCTCCGCACAGCTCACATATGCCCCCACATTATAAACTGAAATACCAGCGAAACCCAAAACAGAAAAACTACCAAGCAAAATCTGCGCTCCAAAAGCAAAATGGCGTGCCTCCATTCTGAGCCCTGCAGCGTGCCCAAACAGCAATTTGTGCCCACATATATGGCATAACCATACCCAGGAGAACCCGTTTAACGTTTTATGAGGTATTTGTTTTCAGTGGCACAAACTGGGCACGACATATTATGCACTAAAATGGCACATCAGTGCAAAATTGCAATATTCACACCATCCGCTGTGCATTAACCCCTTTGAGCACTATGACTTAATAGCACGTCATGGTGCGGGGGTTGATGTATGGAGCGGCATCACGTGCTGAGCCCGCTCCATACGCTGCGGGTGTCGGCAGTGTATGTTACAGGAGTCTGTAAAAATAACAATATACTGCAATACATTAGTATTGCAGTATATTGTACCAGCGATCCAATGATCGCTGGTACAAGTCCCCTAAGGGGACTAATAAAATGTGTAGAAGAATTAAAGTTATTAGTAGTGAGAAAGAAAAAAAGTTTAAAGTTAAAAAAAAAACCTTTTCCCATTTTTCTTCTAAAGTAATGTGAAAAAATAAACAAAATTGGTATCGCTACGTCCGTAAAAGGCCGAACTATTACAATATACCATTATTTAACTCGCACGGTGAACACCGTAAAAAACGTAAATAATTTAAACTGCCAAAATCGCTGTAGTTTTCGTTTTTACCGCACGGCGAAAGCTGTAAAAACAAAAACCTCAAAAAATGGAATCAGATTTTTTTCCTATATTACTATATTTTCCTATTTTTTTTCAGTTTCCCAGTACTTTTTATGGCACTTTAAATGGTGTCAATAGAAACTACAATTCCTCCCGCAAGAAATAAGCCGTCACATCACTCTACTGACGGAAAAAGCAAAAAGTTATGACTCTTGGAAGGCGGGGAGTGAAAAACGAAAAGAAAGCAAAAAATGGATCAGTCCTGAAAGGGTTAATTAATTTCTAATGAAAAAAAATGTATGACCCCATGCGGGGTATTTCCGTACTCGGGAGAATTTGCTTTACAAAAATTGGTTGTTTATTTCTCCTTTATCCCTTGTGAAAATTAGAAAATTCAACATTTTAGTGGAAAAAAATTGTGATATTAATTTTCTCCGCCTAATTCTAATAAATTCTGCAAAGGCGGAATGGCACCGAAAAACAATCCAGCAAAATCCATGCTCCAAAATCCAAATGGCGCTACTTCCCTTCTGAGCGCTGCCATGGGTCCAATCAGCAGTTTATGACAACATATGGGGGGGGGGGGGGGGTATTGCCATAATCAGAAGAAAATTCTTTACAAATGTTGTGATTCTTTTTTTCCTTTATTCCTTGTAAAAATTTAAATTTAAAATTTCTATGCTTTTTCAGAAAAAAAGTCGATTTTCATTTTCACTGCCTAATTCCACTAAATTCTTCAAAAAAACGGTGTGGTCAAAATGCTAATTATACCCCTAGATAAATTCCTTGATAGGTGTAGTTTCCAAAATGGGGTCACTTTTGGAGGGTTTCCCCTGTTTTGGTCCCTCCAGGGTGTTGCAAACGCGACATGGAACCGAAAACCAATCCAGCAAAATCCGTGCTTCAAAATCCAAATGGCACTCCTTCCCTTCTGAGCCCTGCTGCGGGTCCAATCAGCAGGTGTTTTTTTTTACCACATATGGGATATTGCTGTAATCAGGAGACATTGCTTTACAAATGTTGGGGTGATTTTCTTCATTATTCCTCGTAAATATTAAAAATTTCTATGCTTTTTCAGAAAAAAAGTTGATTTTAAATTTTACAGACTAATTCCAATATATTTAGCGAAAAACCTGTGTGGTCAAAACGCTAACTATATCCCTAGATAAATTCCTTGATAGGTGTAGTTTACAAAATGGGTTCACTTTTGGAGGGTTCCCCTGTTTTGGTCCCTCCAGGGGGTTGCAAACGCGACATGGAACCGAAAACCAATCCAGCAAAATCCGTGCTCCAAAATCCAAATGGCGCTCCTTCCCTTCTGAGCCCTGCTGTGGGTCCAATCAGTAGTTTATTACCACACATGGGATATTGCCGTAATCGGGAGACATTGCTTTACAAATGTTGGGGTGCATTTTCTTTATTATTTCTTGTAAATATTAAAAATTTCTATGTTTTTTCAGAAAAAAAGTATTTTTTCATTTTTACAGACTAATTCTAATAAATTTAGCGAAAAACCTGTGTGGTCAAAATGCTAACTATACCACTAAATAAATTCCTTGAGGGGTGTAGTTTCCAAAATGGGTTTCAACTGTTTTGGCACCACAAGACCTCTTCAAACCTGACAAGGTGCCTAAAATATTTTCTAAAAAAAAGGAGGCCCAAAATCCACTGGGTGCTACTTTGCTTCTGAGGCCGGTGTTTCAGTCCATTATCACACTAGAGCCGCATGTGGGATATTTCTAAAAACTGCAGAATCTGGGCAATAAATATTGAGTTGCATTTCTCTGGTAAAACCTTCTGTGTTACAATTTTTTTTTTATTAGAAATGAATTTCGGCAAAAAAAAGAATAATTTGTAAATTTCACCTCTACTTTCTTTCATTCCTGTGAAACGCCTAAAGGGTTAAAACACTTTGTGAATGCTGATTTGAATACCTTGAGGGGTGCAGTTTTCAAAATGGGGTGACTTCTGGGGATTTTCTAATATATAAGGCCCTCAAAGCCACCTCAGAACTGAACTGGTCCCTGAAAAAATGGCCTTTTGAAATTTTCTTTACAATATGAGAAATTGGTGCTAAAGTTCTAAGCCTTGTAACGTCCTAGAAAAATAAAAGGACATTCAAAAAACGATGCAAACATAAAGTAGACATATGGGAAATGTTAACTAGTAACTATTTTGTGTGGTATTACGATCTGTTTTACAAGCAGATACGTTTAAATTTAGAAGAATGCTAATTTTTGCTAATTTTTTCTAAATTGTGGCGTTTTTCAGAAATAAATACCAAAATTATCGCCAAAACTTTTTCACTAACAAAGTACAACATGTCACGAGAAAACAATCTCAGAATCGCTTGGATAGGTAAAAGCATTCCAACGTTATTACCACATAAAGTAACACATGTCAGATTTGAAAAAATCGGCTGTGTCCTGAAGCCCAAAACAGGCTGGGTCCTGAAGGGGTTAAGGATGGCCAACCTATGCCCAAAGACATTCTTTTCAATATCACATGGCTGACAAGATTTTTGATAAGATTTTTGGCAAGATTTTGGCAACTAAAGCTCAACAAAACTGTCAAAGATCATCCAGGCATGAAGTATAATGCAACCAGAGTGTGATATTTTATCGCACAACAGTTGCATAAAAATGTTATTAAAGTTGCATGTACATGAGACTTAAAAAAATCATGTATTCAATAGGACAATAACTTTTATTATCTCAGCCGTCACATTACACAAAGTCTGCGTGTAGCCCCGGGATTAAAAAGACTGAGGTCACAACAAATAGTTGGCCCTACTGTGAAGGTCATATAGAAGTTCTGCCGAAAAAAATGTTGCTTTTCTCCATCCTAACATTTTGTGATTCTGAGAAATGCATCATCTTCTGAGATTAGAAAACAACTGTTTTGGTGACCTGATCAAGGAAAGAAAAAGTTCTACTTTTGTCCTAAAGTAGTAGCTTGTTTTTTAAAAAAAAACAACTTTGAGCCAACTCCTGGACCGCTCACCCATTAACAATCATCCTCTCTCTACCTACCTAATGATATATGATGTAATTATCAGAGACAGGTTATGTTTTATTTTCCTCCCCATATAGTTAAACGCCATTCACCCATTCCTGACGTATCACGTATAATTACGCCATAGCCGGGTTGGGGGAAGTATGGAGCGGACTCCATACAACGCAGGTGTCAGCTGTATGTTAGAGACGATACTTCACTGTAATGAGTGGGATCGCGCTCGAGCACGATCCCATTAATTTAACCCCTTAGATGCCACAGTCAATAGCGACCGCGGCATCTAAATCATTAAAAAGAGGGGTGCAACCCCCTCTGACAGCCCATCGCATTCCCCTGACAGTGAACTCCCCCAGATGGTGTGGCTTCCAAAAGTTAGAGTTGACTGAAAGGTCTATTTGATCCAACATTCCAGAAAAGTCAGTGGATATTTTGTGCAACCATTCCAGTCATCTACATTTTCTCTTATTAAACTTTGCATATGTAGGATGAGGCGCATTCTTCATTCATAGGCCGCCTTCACATGACATTTTTTTCCTATGTTTTAGGGCATGACCACACATGGCGGAATTCCTCCGCAACTGTCCGCATCAATGCCGCACCTAATCCGGGTTGCGGATTACGGCTGCGGATCTGCACAAAATGTGCAGAAAATTGATGCGGACTAGCTGCTGCGGACTGCGGGAAAAGTGCTTCCCTTCTCCCTATCAGTGCAGGATAGAGAGAAGGGACAGCACTTTCCCTAGTGAAAGTAAAAGAAATTCATACTTACCGCCCGTTGTCTTTATGACGCGTCCCTCCTTCGGCATCCAGCCCGACCTCCCTGGATGACGCGCCAGTCCATGTGACCGCTGCAGCCTGTGCTTGGCCTGTGATTGGCTGCAGCCGTCACTTACACTGAAACGTCATCCTGGGAGGCCGGACTGGAGACAGAAACAGGGAGTTCTCGGTAAGTACGAACTTCATTTTTTTTTACAGATACATGTATATTGGGATCGGTAGTCACTGTCCCGGGTGCAGAAACAGTTACTGCCGATCGCTTAACTCTTTCAGCACCCTGGACAGTGACTATTTACTGACGTCTCCTAGCAACGCTCCCGTCATTACGGGAGCCCCATTGACTTCCTCAGTCTGGCTGTAGACCTAGAAATACATAGGTCCAGCCAGAATGAAGAAATGTCAAGTAAAAAAAGCAAGACGCATCCGCAGCACACATGACATGTGCATGACAGCTGCGGACTTCATTGCGGAACTTTGAATCTCCATTGAAGTCAATGGAGAAATTCCGCCATGAGTCCGCCACTGCTCCGCAACAGACAGAGCATGCTGCGGACACCAAATTCCGCTCCGCAGCCTATGCTCCGCAGCGGAATTGTACGCATCGTGTAAACGAACACTGCTAAATTAAAGTGAAAGTCAATGTAGAAACGGCTCCGCTGCGGATTAACGCTGCGGAGTGTCCGCAGCGGAATTTAAGTGCAATTCCGCCATGTGTGAACCCGCCCTAACTTGTGCATTGAGAAAGCTCTCGGCATACATGCTAAATGTGTACATAGGGCTCTATTAGCTCGACGAAGGCCAAAAGACCTCCATCGCACTGGTATACGTCTGAATTACTTATTTTTTTGTTTAAGGTATGGAGTAGCGTAGTAGACTACACTATTCCATACAACAGAATCTCATAAAAATGCCAATGAATAGCATACGTCACAAGTTTAACCCCTTAGTGACCAGCCCATTTTAGGCCCTAATGACCAAGCTGTTTTATTCGTTTTTCTATAGTCGCATTCAAAGAGCTATAACGTTTTTATTTTTTCGTCTACATAGCTGTATGAGGACTTGTTTTTTGCGGGATTAGTTGTGCTTTTTAATAGCACCATTTTTGGGTACATATAATTTTTATATTAACTTTTATTAAACTATGCGACGTAAATAACATGTTACCTTTATTCTATGGGTCGGTACGATTACGGCGATACCACATATGTAGAGGTTTTTTTATGTTTTACGACTTTTGCACAATAAAAACACTTTTGAACTAAAATTATTTGTTTTTGCATCGTCGCTTTCCAAGAGCTGTAATTTTTTTATTTTTCCATCAATGTAGTGATTTTTTGGGCTTGTTTTCTGCGGGACAAGACGTAGTTCTGAATGGTACTGTTTTGGGGTGCATGGGTCTTATTGATTCATTTTTATTATGACTTTTTTGGGGGGCAATGTAAAAAAATTGCAATTTCGCCATGGTTTTTTGAGGTTTTTTTTTTTACGGTGTTCACTTTGCGGTTTAAATTACATATTAACTTTATTAATGGAGTCATTACGGTCGCGGCAATACCACGTGTACTTTTTTTTTTTTTTTTTTACACTTTTACTAAATAAAACCACTTTTTATGGAAAAAAATGGATTTTTTTACTGTACTTTTTATTAATAATATTTATTTCACTTTGATGACTTATTTTATTAGTCCCACTAGGGGACTTTACTGTGCGATATTCCGATCGCTGCTATAATGCTCTGGTATACTTTGTATACCAGAGCATTATTGCCTGTCAGTGTAAATCTGACAGGCAATCTGTTAGGACGTGCCTCCGGCGCGTCCTAACAGGAATATGTCCAGGGCAGACCTGGGGGCTTTTATCAGGCCCCCGGCTGCCATGACACCCCATCGGAGACCCGCGATTGCATTCACGGGCCGCCGATGGGTGACAGAGGGAGCGCACTCCCTCTGTAAACAAAGTTAAATGCCGCGGTCGCTATTGACGGCGGCATTTAACGGGTTAAACGGCCGCGATTGAAGTAAACTTCGATCGCGAGCGTTGGAGCAGGAGCTCAGCTGTCATCAGACAGCAGAGCCCCGGCTCCAGCCTGCACGGGAGACCCGTGCAGGACTTAGACTAGGCTGACGTGAAAAGGCGTCAGCCTAGCCTAAAGCCCATTAGTGACCGACGTAAAAAGGCGTATTAGTAGTCACTAAGGGGTTAATGTATACGTCATTGGCTTTTTAATAGCTTTTCAGTGGCATCCGTCACCTATAGACTATAATGGTATGCGTTTAGGGCATCCATCACAGTTTACATTTAACGTATACATGAGATTTCCCAGTGTATACATCGATTGTGGTGCAATAACGTGATGTAAAGGCGGCCAAACATGGATGAGTGGGCAGTCATATGACGTGCTATGCACAGGGGATGTTCTTAGCACAGTGACGTCACATCAGAAATGGGCATATCCACTAACTACCAATACAAAAAGTGTCATGATTTTTTTTTCATTAATTTATGCGTTTTTATTTAATAAAATATTATATTGACTTTATTTTTTCACACACGTTTTTTTTTTTTATGAACACTTTCTTACTTTACTGGGAGCTGCCATGTTTTCATTCATCTGTGTATGTGTCAATTCACGACACATACACAGATGGAATACGGCAGCTACAAGGCATAGGACATAACGAACGTGACCCGTTCCTTACATCTTCTGCTGTCTCGCTCTGTACTGCGCATGCGCAGTTCAGAGCGACCCAGGATAGAAGCTGGTTTGTAGTGGGAAAGCCGGCGCCATTTTGAAGACCGGCCGCACTGCTGGTAAGGTGTGTGTGTGTCTGTCTCTCTTGCGGCGACCCCCTTGCACACCACTGTAACTTTGTGTGTGTGTATGTGCACGCAGCAGAGCTGTGTGCGCATGCAGCAGAGCTGTGTATTTGCGTGCACCAGAGCTGTGTCTGTGCGCGTAGTGTGCGACACAGAGTTGTGTGTGTGTAGCGTGCGCAGCAGAGCTGTGTGTCTGTGTGTGTGTAGTGTGCGCAGAGCCCCCAAACACAAATTCCACCCAAAATGCAACTGTGCCACACACAAACCCCCCAACTGTGTGGGGGTTGTGTGCCGGGGTGCTTGTGTGATGGTTTGTGTGGGGGTGCGTGCAGGGTGCTTGT
Organism: Rhinoderma darwinii; assembly: GCF_050947455.1. Taxonomy (NCBI): domain Eukaryota; kingdom Metazoa; phylum Chordata; class Amphibia; order Anura; family Rhinodermatidae; genus Rhinoderma; species Rhinoderma darwinii. Next base: position 140,487,562 of record NC_134687.1, read on the forward strand.
GGTTGGGTTGTGTGATGGTTTGCGTGGGCGCTTGTTTGTGTGTGAGGCGGTGAGAGCAGGGTGCTTATTGGGACCTCTAGTATTTATTGTGGTGCAGCGGAGAAGAAAGAAGTCGCTGTAGGTGAGTATAAGTATTTATATTTTTCATATTGTTAACTTTATTTTTTTTTTGTTTTGCAGGACATATTGGACTACATCGATTCAGTAGACTACTGCGATGATCTAGGTTTGTTTTTTAAAATAAAATGGTTAACGAGGGTTTTGTGGGGGGGGGTTTATTTAAATAGAAATATTTTCTTATGTGTTTTTTTAATACGTTATTAGCACCTGGATAATGGCAGTTGCCTGTTTGACGACGTCCAGCTAAAAACTGTGACCCTTCCCACCCTTGTAATGCTAGGCTGCTGCTGCGTTATATCTGCCTGGTTATGAAAATGGGGGGGAACCCCACGTCATTTAAAAAAATTAAATTAAATTATGTGGGGTCCCCCCTATTTACATAACCAGCCAGATACAACAGAGCAGCAGCCTAGCATTACCAGTGTGGGAAGGGTCATGGTTTTTGGCTCTTCCCAGCCTCATAATACCAGCCAGCGGCCACCCCAGTGCCCAACCCTCACTACAGATGATCGAGTACTGGATCGTACCTGGGTTTCCCGATAACCCTGGTGGCGGTGGGTACCGGGGTAATAATGGGGGGTTAGTTAAAGCCTTTTTACTGGCTAACATTAAGTAATGGACGTTGTCAAACAGACAACTGCCATTATCCAGGCGCTAATAAAGTATTAAAAAAACAGAGACATAAGAAAATATTTTTATTGAAATAAAAACTCCCCCGCACAATCCTCGCTAACCATTTTATTTTTTAAAAAACGTGGATCATCGCAGTAGTCCACCAAATCTACGACGTAGTCCAATACGTACAACAGAACGTGCAAAAAAAATAAAGTTAGGCCTCAAGCACACTTCAGTGAAATGATTCAGTGTGCTATCCGTTTTTTTAACGGATAACACAATGACCCATTCATTTCTATGGGGCCATGCACAATTCCTTTTTATTTGCGGGTTTTTTTTTTCTTCAGTTTTTGTGTGTACTTTTGCAAGTTTTTGGGTGCGTATTTAGGACTCCTAATGACTCTGGGAACATTTGCCGCATTTTATGCACCAAAGAATTGATCCAACGCATCTTTTTTACGCAACACGGTTTTTAAAAATGGCTTGCTTTCCCATTGATGTAAAGCTGTAATGTCCGTGGCTGCGGGCCGTCAGCTCCAATCCCTCCGACAGCCACAAGTCGGCAAGCGCTGGCCCCAGCCTCCTCCTCAGGAGACGCCAGCGCTCGCTTCCACTCACCTCAGCCGGATCCCGTAGGGTGCGCGCGCATGCTCGTGCATGCTCTTAAAGGGGCAGCGCGAGTACCGGACTTTTGATGAACTTTGAACCCGTGAGAACCTTGGACTATAAGAGGGTTTCAGCCCCCTGCTTCTATGCCTGAGTGTTGTTGATGTTTCCTAAGTTTGTCTATGAGATGACCTCCTAGAGTGTTCCTGTTCATGTTCCTTGCATTCCATACTATCCTGGTTGAGCACTCTGCTGTGCCAAAGTTGTGTTGTGCTGTATCCACGTCTGACCTGCTTCACCTCGCCTGACGTCCATCTGCTGCCTAGTCCCAGCCGAGCCTGCCTTGCTGCTGTCCGAGCTGCCACAGGTACCTATACGAACTATAGACATTGACCTGCGCCCTGTTGGCCAGCTGCCTTACCGCCAAGGCGGTATGGTCCAGTGGGTCCACAGACCCTTCGTGACAGTACGCTCAGGCCATGGACCCCGCTCGCCGATTCAAGACTATGACGACGTCTCAAGAGATGCGAGCGGATATGCTAGACCTCCGGTCTCGACAGGACTAACTCCTCCAGGCTTTGAACATTCTTGCACGTCGGCAGGAGGCACAAGCTGCCGTTCCGCCTACTACACCTCCTGGCAGTGTTGATCCTCAGACTACACATCTTGGCAGTGTTGACCTGCGTGTTTCTTTGCCACTTCCTGACCGCTATGATGGAAAAGCACGTACCTGTCGTGGATTTCTGAATCAGTGCCAGATCCACTTCAGCCTGTATATTAGGACATTTTCGTCTGATGGCGCAAGGGTAGTTTTCTTCATCTCTCTCCTCACTGGCAAGGCTCTTGCATGGGCGAACCCTATCTGGGAGAGACAAGGACCAGAGACCCGTGACTTCCAAGCCTTCCTCTGGACTTTTCGTATGGTGTTTGAGGAGCCTGGTCGGGTCTCATCTGCAGCGGCCCCTTTGATTAATCTATGCCAAGGAGACACCTCCGGGAGTGAGTACGTCATCCACTTCCGCACCCTGGCGGGAGAGCTGTTATGGAACAACGAGGCCCTGGTGGCTGCATTCTCGCATGGACTGGTTCCTAAAATTAAGGACGAACTTGCTGCTCGGGATCTGCCTTCTACCCTGGATGACCTCATCCTTCTGTCCGCCCGGATTGATATACGGATCCGAGAATGCCTTCAAGAGGTTCGATGGGAGGGAGTCCTTCCCAGTCTGGCTCCTACTTTGCAGCAACCACTGCTGTCCTCAGATGTCGATCCTCCTAAGGAGTTTGTGATAACGGACCAGTGTAAGTTATCCACCCAGGAGAGACAACGCAGATGCATTTCTGGACTCTGTCTTTATTGCAGCCTCGGTGCCAATCTAGGGGCGCCTGTGTCCCCAATGATCCCAAAGCCTAGGGTTGATAGGAGTGACAACCGTGGGTAAGAATGCACTTCCGTCTAAATTGTCCATACCTGTGAACATAGTGTCCGGTGAGAGAACACATCAGGTCTCTGCGTATCTGGACTCTGGATCCGCTGCTAATTTCAACCGTAGAGACCTGGTGGACCTTCTGCAATAACCCACCACCCCTCTGGAGAGCCCATTGACAGTTGCTTCAGTAAATGGACTACCTCTGCCAGACCCTGTTATAGATGTGACCAAGCCGCTGAGGCTTCAAGTAGGGGCTCTTCACTCCGAACGTCTTTCGTTCTATGTCCTACCCAAAGCTGTTAACCCTGTGTTGCTGGGCCTGCCTTGGATCCGACTGCATGCCCCAGTCCTGGACTGGAATTCTCGAGAGGTTCTCCTGTGGGGCACTGAGTGTCAAAGCCGGTGCCTGGTGCAGATTCGTTCGGTTCAGCCTTCGCTGCCTTGGTCATTGGCAGGATTGCCGAGTCATTATGCAGCATTTTCGGACGTCTTCAGCAAGAGGGAGGTCGGAGACATTGCCTCCACATCGGGCGTATGACTGCCCTATTGAACTGATTCTTGGTGCATCCCTTCCCCGTGGTAGGGTATACCCTCTCTCCTTGCCAGAGACTTTGTCCATGTCCACCTATTTGAAAGAGAACTTGGAGAGGGGCTTGATACGAAAGTCTTCCTCCCCGGCAGGAGCCGGGTTCTTCTTTGTCAAAAAGAAAGATGGTTCTCTTCGTCCTTGTATCGACTACCGAGGTCTCAACTAGATCACGGTGAAGAATAAATATCCGTTGCCACTGATCTCTGAACTGTTTGATCGTATACGTGGTGCCAAGATTTTTTCTAAACTAGACCTGCGTGGAGCTTACAACCTTGTCCGGATTCACCAGGGTGATGAATGGAAGACTGCATTTAACACCCGTAATGGACACTAGGAGTATCTAGTAATGCCCTTCGGCCTGTGTAATGCTCCCGCGGTCTTCCAGGAGTTTTTAAATGACATTTTCCGTGACCTCCTATATGTTTGTATAGAAGTCTACCTTGAAGACATCTTGATTTTTTCTCCAGATCCTATGACGCATCAGAGACATGTCCGTCAAGTTCTGCTACGGTTAAGGGAGAATCGTTTGTACGCCAAGTTGGAGAAGTGCGTGTTTGACAGAGATGCTCTAGCCTTCCTGGGCTACATCGTCTCGAATCGAGGTCTCGAGATGGACCCTGTGAAGGTAAAGTCTGTCCTGGGATGGCCACGCCCTCAAGGCTTGAGGGCCATACAGCGCTTTTTGGGATTCGCAAATTTTTACAGGCAATTTATTCCAAATTTCTCACTGACTTCTCCCATCTCTAATCTCACTAAAAAGGGTATGAACGCCAAGGTGTGGACTCCCAAGGCAGAGTCCGCATTCAATAGCCTGAAGAGTGCCTTCACGTCAGCCTCTATCCTCCATCATCTGGATGTCTCTCTGCAGTTCTCGTTGGAGGTGGACGCATACTCTGTCGGTGCTGGTGCACTCCTGTTCCAGAGAGGTCCCAAGGGGATGTGGATATTTCTCTAAGCTCTTCTCTTCCGCAGAACGCAACTACTCGATTTGGGATCGGGAGTTACCGGCCAACAAATTGGCTCTGGAGGAGTGGAGACATCTACTAGAGGGCGCAGCTCATCCGATCCTAATTTTTACAAACCACAAGAATCTGACCTACCTCCAGACGGCCCAACGGCTGAACCCTCATCAGGCCAGGTGGTCACTGTTCTTTACCAGGTTCCAGTTTGAGCTCCATTATCGCCCGGCCGACAAGAATGTGAGGGCCGATGCCTTGTCCAGGTCTTTCGAGATAGAAGACGCCATGGAGATTCAACAGAACATTATTGATCCGTCTTGTATTGTCTCTGTCAATCCCCTGCAAGTTGGGGACATTCCTCCAGGGAGGACTTTTGTGATTGTGGAAGAATCCTCGACTGGGGACACTCCTCTAGACTGGCAGGTCAAGCTGGGGTCCATAAGACCTGGGATGATTGCTCATCATTTCTGGTGGCCCACGCTGCCCAAGGACATTATGGACTTTGTTTCTTCTTGTTTTGTATGTGCAGCCAACAAGGCCGCTCACTCCAGACCTGCTGGTCTGCTGCTTCAGCCATTGCCTGTGCCCAATGCTCCCTGGCAGCATATAGCTATGGACTTTATTACGGACCTGCCTCTCTCTGCCGGATGCAGTACTGTCTGGGTGGTGGTGGATCGATTTTCGAAGATGGCCCACTTCGTTCCTCTGACTGGTCTTCCTTCTGCTGGCCAAGCTGTTCATCCAACACATCTTCCGCCTGCACGGCTTGCCGCAGCATATTGTGTCTGATCGAGGGGTTCAGTTTATCCCGAAGTTCTGGAGAGACCTCTGCAGACTCCTCGGTGTGCAGTTGGACTTTTCCTCAGCCTACCATCCTCAGTCCAATGGTCAGGTCAAGAGGATCAATCAGATTTTGGAGAACTACCTACGCCACTTCATCTCCAAGCCGCATGATGACTGGGTGCAGTTGCTCCCATGGGCTGAATTTTCCTACAATAATCACACCAGCGAATACACTAGGAATACACCGTTCTTCATTGTCTACGGCCAGCACCCACGAATTCCTCTCCCGGTGCCCGATACTTCCGTGGTACCAGCGGCTGACTCCGCTTTTAGAGAATTCCTACAGATCTGGCAGCAGACTCGATCCTCCATCCTAATGGCAGTCGACCGCATTAAATGGAAGGCTGACACAAGGAGAAGAGAACCTCCTCAGTTTCTTCCTGGCACGAGGGTCTGGCTGTCTTCCAGGAATATACGACGAAGGGTGCCATCATACAAATTTGCTCCCAGGTTCCTCAGACACTTCGAGATCCTACAGCAGATCAACCCTGTCGCCTACAAGCTTCGGCTGCCTCCTACCCTCAAGATCCCCAACCCCTTCCACGTCTCCCTCCTGAAGCCGGTGGTTCTGAACTGCTATACCAAAACTCCTAGCCCTGTGGTTGCCTCCAGCGTGTAACGTCTATGGCCGGGGGTCGTCGTTCAGACTTACTACTTGATGACCCCATCCATGGACATCTCTCTTCATGGCGTCAGCTCCCTCCAGGGAAACGCCAGCACTCACTTCCGGGTCCTCTGACTGATTCCCGAAGTTCTGGAGAACCCTCTGCAGACTCCTCGTGTGCAGTTGGACTTTTCCTCAGCCTACCATCCTCAGTCCAATGGTCAGGTCGAGAGGATCAATCAGATCTTGGAGAACTACCTACGCCACTTCATCTCCAAGCAGCATGATGACTGGGTGCAGTTGCTCCCACGGGCTGAGTTTTCCTACAATAATCACACCAGCGAGTAAAGGGCCAGTACGCGTCCAGCTGTCACCCATCAATTATTAGCCCAAATCGTTGCTGGACTACTTGTCTGAGCATTGTTGTATACCTAAGTTTGTCTCGCAAATGGTCCCCCAGTGTTTTCCGTTCCTGCTGCCTGTACCCTGTATCCCGTGCTATCGTATCTACAGTGAAAGCCAAGTCGAGTCTTCCGTTGCATCCAGTGTCACGTGCTGATAAAGTCAAGTCGTGTCTTCCGCTGCATCCACGGTGTCACCTGCTGTGAGTCAAGTCGTGCTCCCGCTACTGTCTACATTGCCTCAGGTACCCGTTCTGAACTATAGACATTGTTTTGTACCTTGTTGGCCAGCTGCTACTCCGCTACGCGGTACGGCCCAGTGGGTCCCCACCCCACGCCGTGACACAGCGGCCCTTCAGACACCTTTGAGGTTAAGGAGATCTTGGACACCAAAAAAGTGAGGGGAAAGACTATTTATTTGGCTGGATTGGAGGGGGCTTGGTCCTGAAGAGAGGTCTTGGGAGCCTACTCTTCTGAAGAAGTTTCTCTCTCGCTCTGGTCCTAAGAAGAGGGGGCGTAAGAGGGGGGATACTGCCATGTCCGTGGCTGCGGGCCGGCAGCTCCAATCCCTCCCTGACAGCCGCAGCCACGAGTCGGGAAGCGCTGGCCCCAGCCTCCTCCTCAGGAGACACCAGCGCTCGCTTCCACTCATCTCAGCCGGATCCCGTAGGGTGCGCGCGCATGCTCGTGCCCGCTCTTAAAGGGGCAGCACGCTTACCGGACTTTTGATGAACTTTGAACCCGTGAGTACCCTGGACTATTAGAGGGGTTCAGCCCCCTGCTTCTATGCCTGAGCATTGTTGATGTCTCCTAAGTTTGTCTATGTGATGGCCTCCTAGTGTGTTCCTGTTCCTTGCATTCCATACTATCCTGGTCGAGCACTCTGCTGTGCCAAAGTCGTGTCGTGCTGTATCTACGTCTGACCTGCTTCACCTCGCCTGACGTCCACCTGCTGCCTAGTCCCAGCCGAGCCTGCCTTGCTGCTGTCCGAGCTGCCACAGGTACCTAAACAACCTATAGACATTGACCTGCGCCCTGTTGGCCGGCTGCCTTACCGCCAAGGCGGTACTGTCCAGTGGGTCCACAGACCCTTCGTGACCCAAACGTTTGATGCTTTTTTCGCGTGTTTTTTGACGCATTTTGTGTGCACTTTTTGCATGTTTTTTGGCTAATAATTAGGAGTCCCATTGACTACGGGAACATTTGACGTGTTTTACGTGCACAGGAATTGACTCGACACTTCTTTATTTACACAAAACGTTTTTAAAAACGCATGTGCAAAATAGCACGTTGCATGTACTAACAGCACGATTTACTAATTATGTAAATGTAAAGCTTATTCAATCGTTTTTTGGCACGTAAAATGCGCCAACAAAACCACGTCAAATACACGCCGTGTGAACCTGTCAACTGAAAAGCCATTCACCACAGGGGCTTCACTCTTCACTTTCATCACTTTTAGGCTGGATTCACACGACCATGTTACGTCCGTAATGGACGGAACGTATTTCGGCCGGAAGTCCCGGACTGAACACAGTGCAGGGAGCCGGGCTCCTAGCATCATAGTTATGTATGACGCTAGGAGTCCCTGCCTCTCCGTGGAACTACTGTCCCGTACTGAATACATGATTACAGTACGGGACAGTTGTCCTGCAGCGAGGCAGGGACTCCTAGCATCGTACATAACTATGATGCTAGGAGCCCGGCTCCCTGCAGTGTGTTCGGTCCGGGATTAGCGGCCGAAATACGTTCCGTCCATTACGGACGTAATGTGCTCGTGTGAATCCAGCCTTAGCCTTTTGGTGTGTTTTAGAGCTTCTACCGGCTGCATTGTAAAAACACTCCCAAAATAGGAGCTTTACACTGCTTAGCAATTTGAAGACAGACACCTTTTCCTGGCTTGTAGCCAAAAATAGTCAGGTTGCTTTCCCTTAGGGTATGTGCACACACACTAATTACGTCTGTAATATACGGACGTATTTCGGCCGCAAGTACCGGACCGAACACAGTGCAGGGAGCCGGGCTCCAAGCATCATACTTATGTACGATGCTAGGAGTCCCTGCCTCGCTGCAGGACAACTGTCACGTACTGAAAACATGATTACAGTACGGGACAGTTGTCCGGCAGCGAGGCAGGGACTCCTAGCGTCGTACATAACTATGATGCTAGGAGCCCGGCTCCCTGCACTGAGTTCGGTCCGGAACTTGCGGCCGAAATACGTAATTAGTGTGTGTGCACATACCCTTATTCACCTTGCTGTAATTCTGGGAAGTGCTCCCTCTGGTGGCCAACATAGGAAAACATGTCAAATTATTTAATTTTTAATACTTCCCACCTTGCGGAAAAAACTAAAAATACAGCAAAAAAAATAAATATAATAAAAATAAGTAACTTACTTGAAAACATTTTTGGGGAAAATTCGCGACACTTTACCTTTAAAGATTTGGAATTTTTGCACCACATTGGCATGGTTGTAGGCCACAGGCGTAACTTGCAGATCCTGGGCCCCAATGCAAAATCTCAATGGAGGGCCACCCACCTACCATGTGCAATTTATAATATTGGTGTCTTGTATATGACATTTGAGGCCCCTCAGGTACCGGAGTGCAACCTCTGCACCCCCTATTTCTACACTCCTGTTGTGGGCAGTTCTGTGTAAAACAAACCCCAAAGTAACCTTGACCCCTCTATTCTAGGCATTGCAGGGGGCTCCTTTAGAAATCCTACAGTTCATTTGACTGATATGCCATCAAAGTCTATTGGGGGATGACTGTACATTTCCGTCAGTGGTCAGCACCATAGAGCTCTAGTCCCAGCATGCTGACGCCGTCAGCACAGGCTATAGCATTGCACTTGCGACTTCTGAGGTTTCAGCACAGTTTTCGTTTCTTTACTTTTTTTGTTGCACGACACATCATGAAAATGACATTTACATGCGATTTCTATACTAGACTCTGGGGGGAAAAAGTGCAGAAAATCCCATAGAGATAACAAACATCGCGCATAGTTGCGTCAGTCGCATGTAATATAACCGGAGAAAAGAGTCTTGGTCTACCCGCAAGTGCAGGGGGAATAGTGTGCCCACCTTGAGAGATAAGTCTGTCTGTATGAATGACATGTCCTGTGCTCTCACACGGTTTCCCTCCAAGTCCCAGAGCCCACTCTCCTGTAGTCAGTCAGTGTGCGCTGCCGTAGTCCCGCCTCCTCCTCCCTGTGACACACTCGGAGTATCTCCATTCTGTGTCATCCCCTCCTCCTCACACACTCTGTGTGTTGTCACCGCTGCCACCCCCACTCTCCAGCGGCAACAGCAGCTCCGTGCCCCGGGACCTCATTACGTGCAAGGTAAGGGTGCCCAACCCCGGCATCGACTGCGGCACTTCGCCTATTTCTAGTGGCCTCACACACGCCTGTATGTTGTAGACCAGGAGCAGGGAACACGGGGAAGCCTGCGCGCAGCGGACATGATGGCACCTCCCGTCAGCGATGATCCCTGGGTGCGAGGTAGAGGCTTCTGCCCCTGTGCTGCCCACCTCTCCGCCCTGATTATCTTATGCGCTTTGTTGCCCTTTAACCTCACCAGTGTATGGCGGCTGCCGGCCGCACATTAAGGGTTAACAGGCCGGGGGTCCCCCTCCCTCCCTCCATTGCAGACCCTCGCTGCTTGCCATCCTGTGCACTGAGAGAGGAGTCCCGGCTGGTGGGGGTGGGTAGCTGCTGGGTGTCATTGGGGCCTACATGTTTGTTGTGAAACCCAGTCCAGTGTGCAGGGGAGGAGAGAGCCTGGGAGAGTTGTACGAATCCCTCCCCATGTAACGTGCTCCCCGGTGGTGTGTTACTTGGCTGGCAGGATGTGCTGCTGATAAGGCCGGACTGCACCTCACCCAGGTTATCATGTGACACATGGCCCTGAAGTTTGCTGTCACTTCTGCTTGTGACTTGTTTTTTCTCTGGTCTTTCTTCTACTTTCACTTTTTCCATGTACGCAGCCTGTCCTGCTGCCTAGAAATAGTCAAGTACAGGACCCAGCACTACTAGGAGAGGTGCCAGGCTGACGCAGGCTGCCCATAGACATTACATAGACCTCATCGCCTTGTACGACTGCAGTACTCCCCAATAACTCTACAAACATTTCCAATAAACATTGACAGCCCATTTTATTACCCCACCCTGGGCGTCCAGTCATCTGGGAATGTCAGTGAAGGGTCTCCTTATCTGCTAGCTACTTAAATATACGAAAATTAAAAACTCCACTGACTGCTGGTGTCTTTGGATTATATTTCATCCAAAGTGACGTGTTTTTTTTTAATATTCTGTATATAACGGCGTGTATATATCAGGACTGGACAATAGGTCTCGGTCCCTGCGTGCACATCATGCATTCTGTAGCCTAGTTCTGGTGAATGTATAGATCCTGGGCAGTCACTGACAGCCATAGACTCCAGGGCCCGCTGTCAGATAATGACAGCTCTTTGTGTTCTTGCATCAGTCTTGGTTTCCAAACAGGGGAAGCCCAGCGATGGCTACTGGGGATAAGAGGGGAGAACTGTTGTGACTACTGGGGGCATGGTGTTGTTGTGACTACTGGGGGCATGGTGTTGTTATGACTTTTGGAGGGAGTGGGGCCCTGCTACGACTACTGGGGTAAGTGGTGGAGCACTTCTGATACTTCCTGATAAAAAGGGGAGCGAGGCATGGAAGAAGACTTGCAGAGGCATTGCTTTATCTACTTGAGGAGAGAGAGAGGACTTTTCTGTGACCACGAAGTGAAGGTGTGCAACTGTCAAGTGGTGTTCCAGGAGTCTTAGGCTATGTTCACACGCAGTGAGCAAAAACGTCTGAAAATACGGAGCTGTTTTCAGGCGAAAACAGCTCCTGATTTTCGACATTTTTTTTTAACAACTCACATTTTTCACGGCCGTTTTTGGAGCCGTTTTTCAATGAAAAACGCCTCCAAAAACGTCCGAAGAAGTGACATGCACTTCTTTTGACGAGTCGTCATTTTACGCGCCGTATTTTGACAGCGACGTGTAAAATAAAGGCTCGTGGGAACCGAACATCGTAATTCCCATTGAAAGCAATGGGCAGATGTTTGTAGGCGTATTAGGGTCGTTTTTTCAGGTGTAATTCGAGGCGTAAAACGCCTGCATTACGTCTGAAACCACTGTGTGTGAACATACCCTCACACATTCCAGTTAAAGTTGGTTTTCCACACCTCTAGTACATCACTTGTAGCTAGTAGAGTTGTCATGGACTATCCTGGGAGTCCACCTTTAGATGGCTGCTTGTTGGGCCGATAACTAAGTGACCGCTCCATAAACATGTACACTTGGATCAGTCAATCATGCATTACTGCTACAGGAAAGAGGCTGCCAGACATGAAATAGTCGGACTGCCCTCATACGTATCATCAGATTGTTGACAGTCCCTGCTGAAATTGCGCCGACTATTATCTAACGTGAAGCTAAACTGTACTCTCTTCAGAGGTTTACTCCTATAAAGGGGGGGGGGGCTGCATTCCACAGGTGTCTGGGCGTACTGTAAATTTTGGCAATGCCTCCCTGGCAGTTGTAGTGGTGCCTAACTCTAAACCAAAGCTGAATCTCCAGTATTTGCCTGGAGTTACATTTAAAATAAATCTTTGTCGTACATTGATGTATAAAATATCACACACACAGTCCTCCACCGATGCCTAGAATGAAGTGGGTGCAAAGTGGTCCCTTTTTTTTTTCTGCTGGGGAAACTTCATTGGATCAGCAACAATTTAACCCATCCAGCTTTTTTCCTACGAGGATCCTTGCATTAGACATGTACATATATTATGTTGATCTGAATTTCAGTTCCAGTGATCATTTAGTTGTTTTTTCTTGTTCCACAGAAATATATGAATGAAACCTTACTTCTTTTATGGACTTTTTGGAAAGTATCTTTAGTGTCGGCTTGAAGACTTACCCAGAACGCACTGAAACCCAGCTCTGGTAAGCTGAAAAGCAATAGCTTATATTGTTCTTTATCCCTTGTCTGTAACATCTGTGCATGGACTGTGTGTATCAGTATATGAACCAAGGACACCAATGTCAAGGAAAATTGGCTCTCCCTTACCGTGCAACTCAGAACTGAAGGAGCACAGTATGCTATGCAATGTGTCCTCTCCTGCTGACACTGCTTGTCGTGATGCACTTTTATACCTTGAAAGTGCATATAAATGTTACACTTGTAGGGATGCTTTAACTTGTCTTTCTTGGTGTCTACATTCTCCTATTTTGTTATGAAAAAATGAAAACCTTCTATGTAGTTTAAAGTTGCCACTCCTTCGAGAGAAAAAAAAGGTCCCCTCCCTTGAGACCTCCCTTCCATCAGCCACAGTGAAAGAACAAACAATGACTTCAGTGGCCATCTTGCTCTGACAGGCTGGAGTGGAAGTGCTGCCGACACATATTAATACATACCGCCAGCTCTTGCTGTAAATGTGATTGAACCAGTTTTGATAACACTCCCCTATGGTGTCAAAGGAAAAATGGAGGCGTTGACGATTACAACCAAAAATATGGCTTCTTTCTTTTTCCAAAAGGACCTCTGAAAACAAATGATTGGTTGCTATGGGTAACTGATCCACTTTTCCTTTGCACCAGTTTTGTTAAATCTGCTCATTGAGTTCTCCACATGGGCATGTAGATCAGCATGTCACCCGCAAACCGTGCCCTGTGTTGCTGTGCAACTGTCTGAAAATTATTGGGCCTCCGTAATGAATGACTAGGTTTACACACAATGATCACTGATACGATCTAACATTCGCTCAATGCTAGAATCACAACATATAAACAGTACGTCTAAGGCTTCGTTCACATCTGCGCTAGGGCTCCATTCCGACGTTCCGTTGGAGCTTTCCGTCGGAACGGAGCCCTGACAGACACAAACGGAAACCATAGGTTTCCGTTTCCATCACCATTGATTTCAATGGTGGCGGTTCCGGCGCCAATGGTTTCTGTTTGTCTCCGTTGTGCAAGGGTTCTGTAGTCGACTACGCTATTGATTCTGTGAAAACGAGGAACCAACTGCACAAAAGAGACCATTATTTGTATCTTTTGGAAGATATGATTTGAAGAGGACCTGTCACGTCCCCTAACATATAATACAACTGGATAGCTTACCAGCCGCTGCAGCACTGGCTTTCTATTCCTGCTAGCTTTCCACTGTAATTGGCCCCGTTAGTTTCAGGGCCCTATAAGGGTAGACTGTCAAGTGGGTGGTCCCCAGTTTTTTGTCCTAGGAAAAAGGCGACATCATTTACCTGGGTGTAGGAATATCTTGAAAAATATATTTCAATTAGCATAGTAAAAACTGCAACATTTCAACCCATGCATGGGTCTTTTTCAAGCGTGCTTGAATTGGGATTATTTGTTTAGGGAGTGTGCTGCAGACGCTATTTTTCTTTTCAAGTGCTCAGTCTCAATCTCAGTCACAGACGACACTGAGCGCTGGGGACCACCCACTTGATAGTCTACTCTCACAGGGCACCTAAACTAACGGGGCCGATTGCAGGGGAATGTGGGCGGCTAGCAGGAAAAGAAAACCAGCGCTGCAGTGGCTAGTGAGCTATTCTGCTTATTCATGTTAGAGGACGTGACCGGTCCTCTTAAAGAGGCTCTGTCACCAGATTTTGCAACCCCTATCTGCTATTGCAGCAGATCGGCGCTGCAATGTAGATCACAGTAACGTTTTTATTTTTAAAAAACGAGCATTTTTGGCCAAGTTATGACCATTTTCGTATTTATGCAAATGAGGCTTGCAAAAGTCCAAGTGGGTGTGTTTAAAAGTAAAAGTACAACTGGGCGTGTATTATGTGCGTACATCGGGGCGTGTTTACTACTTTTACTAGCTGGGCGTTGTGTATAGAAGTATCATCCACCTCTCTTCACAACGCCCAGCTTCTGGCAGTGCAGACACAGCCGTGTTCTCCAGAGATCACGCTGTGTCGTCACTCACAGGTCCTGCATCGTGTCAGACGAGCGAGGACACATCGGCACCAGAGGCTACAGATGATTCTGCAGCAGCATCGGCGTTTGCAGGTAAGTCGATGTAGCTACTTACCTGCAAATGCTGATGCTGCAGAATCAACTGTAGCCTCTGGTGCCGACACGATGCTGGACCTGTGAGTGACGTCACAGATCTGCACTGCCAGAAGCTGGGCGTTGTGAAGAGAAGTGGATGATACTTCTCATCAGAGCGCCCAGCTAGTAAAAGTAGTAAAAACGCCCCGATGTACGCACATAATAAACGCCCAGTTGTACTTTTACTTTTAAACACGCCCAGTTGTACTTTTACAAGCCTCGTTTGCATAAATACGAAAATGGTCATAACTTGGCCAAAAATGCTCGTTTTTTAAAAATAAAAACGTTACTGTAATCTACATTGCAGCGCCTATCTGCTGCAATAGCAGATAGGGGTTGCAAAATCTGGTGACAGAGCCTCTTTAAAGAGAACCTTTCATCTGCCCACACATGTGCAGCATGTAATAGGCAGGGCTGTACAAACCCTGGGGAACTTTACATTTTTTCCCTATCTTCCTCCGTTATTTAGATATCCGTGCCGTTATATTTGGTGCCCCAAAATTTTAAATAACACCCTGAACAGTCAATGGGGCGTGTAATTGGCAAGGGGGCGTGTAACATCGCTGTGACACTGTCCAATCCGCTACAGACAGTGCTACAGCAAGAGCTGGAGAGAGGAGAGCGTGTGCATGCGCAGCTCGGAGCTGTGCGAGCATGCGCACCCACGCTCTCACTCTTTAGCTCTCGGCAGACAAGAACTGAAGAGCAAGTGAGAGCGCGCATGCGCGCACAGCTCCGATGCCGCTGCCGAAGATACTCCCGCCGCCATGGAACAGAAGAAGAAGAATTCATTATTTTTCTCTTCTACTGTTCCGTACTGGTGGCGGCGGAGCTGTGCATGCAAACTCTCTCGCTTTCCTCTCTCCAGCTCCTAGCAGTCCGTGGCTGATTGGACAGTGTCACAGCGATGTCACACGCCCCTTTGACAGTTCAGGGGGTTATTTAAATATCGGGCGCCAGATATAACGGCACTGATATCTAAATAACGGAGAAAGATAGGAAAAAAGTTTATAGTGAGACAAGGTTTGTACAGCCCTTCTCATTACATGCTTCATGTGTATGGGCAGGTGAAATGTTGTCTTTAAAGGAAACTTAGGTTGCATATAATTATATGTGGCGGAAATACTGTGGCAGAGAGCAGTTTCAGGGTATGAGCACACACTGCGTAAACACTGCGGATTTTCCGCAACAAATTAATTGCGGAAAAACCGCCGCGTATTAAAATAGCAGCAGTGTGGGTGATACAAATCTCGTCCCCGCACGGCAGGAAAAACCCGCCAAAAAAACTGCACATAAATTGACCTGCAGTGCGGTTTACTCAAACGCAGCATGTCAATTAATGGTGCGAAATCGCAGCTCTTCTGTTGTGGGTTTCCCCATTGAATTCAATGGGGTGCTTAAACCCACAACAAAGTGGTGTGTGATGCGACATATGCGGCGGAATCACAGCGCAAAAGACGCAAGTATGAAAAAAAATAATAGTTATACTTACCCAGAGTTCCTTGCTTCTCCAGTCCGGCCTCCTGGGATGACGTTCATCCCATGTGATCGCTGCAGGCTGTAGCGGTTACATGGCCTGCAACGTCATCCCAGGAGGCCGAACTACCCGCAGAGAAGGGGGAGGGGTAAGTATGAAGGTTTTTTTAAATTTTCTGGTTCTGCTTTACACAGCAGAAATTCCGCTGCAAAACTCCCCACAGTGTGGTGTGGATTTTTGGATGGCATTCCCTGCGCTGTTTAGGGCGGATACGCTGTGAAGCTTGACCCAGTGTAACTGCCCTGTGTGTGTTTGTACCCTCAGACATTTTCTGCAGCGGATTTTCCGCAATTCCAGTTTGTGACCACAGTTGTGTGTAAACCACAAGTATTTGCCCCGTGTGGCTGTATCTATTCCATAGGAGTAAATGGTGACAAACCTAGGTGATATGTTGTAATCAATGCCCCTCATTTATGTGGCAAAAAATAAAATAACTGACCGTATCAGCAGGAACCAGTGAGTTTCTGCTGACACAGGGAGCATGGAGAAGGGCAGAGATCACTGGTACAGGGGCAGGGCCAGCGGCCAACTTCTGTACTGAAAACCTGGTGATAAATACAATCTGAACAATCTGAACAGGCTCAAGCCTTATCTGCAAAATGTTGTCGTTTCTTACCAAGCAGTGTAGCTTTGTCAGACAACCCTGTTTTCTATCATACTGTGGTTTGCAAAAAAAAAAGCTAAAATTGAATGAGGTTGGGGATTTCTGGATATTGCATGTCAAAATCTCAAAGTAATGTCAAAAGAGATTTAAATCAATATTTTTGTTGACTCACCTGCTGAACCCAGTGGTTTAGTGCAATAATTAACAGGATTTGCAGCAGTGAGTTGAAACTTTCAGTTCTATTAGTGGTTTAATTTAAATAATAAAGATTACGTTTTTCCTAACCGTGCGGTGGATTTAGGGTATTTGTTGCCATTTTGGCAATTTGATTTTCTGTTGATATGCAAAAATAAGCAGTGCTGTTAATTCCATCCTGTATATCATTAATAGACAAGTTAAGGAGTGTCTGTCATGAGATTTAAGGCTGGGTTCACACAGGACAAATACGCTGAGTAAAACTGTGCAGCGTATCCGACCTAGAACCCGCAGCACATTCTATCCCAAAAACTGCAGTGCAGTTTTTCGGGCAGAATTTCTGCTGTGGAAAACAGCGATAGAAAAAAATAACTTCATACTTACCATGGCCATAACCATGGCGACGCATCCCTCTGACATCCTTCATCGCGGCCTCCTGGGATAATGTTTCATCCCATGTGAACGCTGCAGCCTGTGATTGGTTGCAGCAGTCACATGGGATAAAACATCATCCCTGGAGGCCGGGCTGGATGCAGGAGCATCTGAGTTCTGAGTAAGTATAATATATTTTTTTTTCTGAGTTTCGATTTTTCGGCGGAATTGCAGCTTTTCTGTCGCAAAAATTGCAACATCTGCTATTTGTTGTGGGTTTTACATTCCCATTAAATTCAATGGGAAAAACCTGCAACAGAAAAGCAGCGATTCTGCAGCATAAATTGACATGTTGCGGATTAAAAAACCACAGCGTAGGTCAATTTATAAATGGTTTTCCGGCTGATTTTTATGCCACGCGTGAATGAGATTTGTTCAAATCTCATCCATTTTTCTGCTACTGTGATATGCTGCGGCTTTTTCACAATGAAATCCACTGCGGAAAATCTGCAGTGTTTATGCTATGTGCGATTCCGGCAGACGATGCATGTTACATGCGGGTTTTGCCGTGCTTATTTGTTTGTGGCAAAACCTCAGTGTAATACAGTAACAGCATAGTCAATGAGATTCCAGGAAACCTCATGTACACGCTGCAGTATTTTCTGCACGTAAATTGACCTGCGGTGCGGATTATAAAATCCACAGCATGCTAATTTATCTTGCGTTTCCGCTTGCGAATTGCATCTGCCTAGTGCTGGGGAAAATCGTACCAAAACACGCTGAAAAAAATCAAAACGTAAAAAACGCATAGAAAAATGCACGATTAGGTGCGGTTTTACCTGAAAATTTTCTGCGTATTGCTGCGGTTTGGGTGCATATTTTTCGCAGCAAAATACGCAACGTGTGCATGTAGCCTTGTGGTGCAGTCACGTGGCTGATTTTGTTGAAGAAATCTTCTGCGACTGAAAAATCAGAATGGAACTCGCAGAAATCCATGCGCCTGCTGCAGAAACAATCTTATGTTAATCCACCCTGATGCTACAAGTTCACGTTCCATGATTAGATGCAAAAAATCTGCAATCTGGAGTAATTCCGCAGGCAAAATCTGCACTCAATGTTGCGTTTTTGTCTAAAATTTCATGACAGACACCCTTTTACTAATAGTGATCCTAGTACAGAACGCTGGGGTACATCACTTATACCCGGGGACCATTCAGAGTAGGAGTCATTGATCACAACTCTCTGGATACGGTCCTGGAGCAAATTTTTTATTTAAAGAGGCTCTGTCACCAGATTTTGCAGCCCCTATCTGCTATTGCAGCAGATCGGCGCTGCAATGTAGATTACAGTAACGTTTTTATTTTTAAAAAACGAGCATTTTTGGCCAAGTTATGACCATTTTCGTATTTATGCAAATGAGGCTTGCAAAAGTACAACTGGGCGTGTTGAAAAGTAAAAGTACAACTGGGCGTGTATTATGTGCGTACATCGGGGCGTGTTTACTACTATTACTAGCTGGGCGTTGTGTATAGAAGTATCATCCACTTCTCTTCAGAACGCCCAGCTTCTGGCAGTGCAGCACTGTGACGTCACTCACAGGTCCTGCATCGTGTCGGCACCAGAGGCTACACTTGATTCTGCAGCAGCATCAGCGTTTGCAGGTAAGTAGCTACATCGACTTACCTGCAAACGCCGATGCTGCTGCAGAATCATCTGTAGCCTCTGGTGCCGACACGATGCAGGACCTGTGAGTGACGTCACAGTGCTGCACTGCCAGAAGCTGGGCGTTGTGAAGAGAAGTGGATGACACTTCTATACACAACGCCCAGCTAGTAAAAGTAGTAAACACGCCCCGATGTACGCACATAATACACGCCCAGTTGTACTTTTACTTTTCAACACGCCCAGTTGTACTTTTGCAAGCCTCATTTGCATAAATACAAAAATGGTCATAACTTGGCCAAAAATGCTCGTTTTTTAAAAATAAAAACGTTACTGTAATCTACATTGCAGCGCCGATCTGCTGCAATAGCAGATAGCGGTTGCAAAATCTGGTGACAGAGCCTCTTTAATTCTGAACTTTATGTTCGAAATCTATAGACCTCAATTTACCCATTAAACGAGTATCAGGGACAGTGTCAAAACCACTATATCCACAGCGGCCCCTCTGTCTAGGCTTCTGCTCACCTCTTCGTAAAAACAAATGGGGATAATTTGATAGCCGTGCTGCCTATCACTTCTAATATTATCTTCCGTCATATAGTCCCTCAAGAGCCCCTGGAGTATTTTTCCAACAACATTCCCTAGATGCCATTTACTTATTTATACCAGGGCCGCTCTGACGTGATATTGGCTGTGAATGAAGCTTTGTGGTTTCTATTTACATTTGTACGTTATTGTGTTTCATGCTTATGTAATGTGTTTAGTGGAGTGAGCCATTGCTTGGTAACGTTCTCAGTTTAACATGGATTAGCGTACAATGGGCATTAATGTGTAGGCTGATGTGGCTGGTCGTTCTAGAACAGCCGTCTATGGGTCTAGAGAAATTGCAGCTGTAGTACTTGCAGCAGCGTAGTCGAGCTTTCCTCTTTGCTGAAGATGCTGCATTTCCTCTTGGCTTTGTGTCATTTGCTGTTGTCATATTTTCCACATACACATTATTGGGAAACTTTCTGCACTGGGTATACACAATCCGTGCTGCTCAATCTTGTATAGCATGGACTGCCCATCTGGCGACTCTGGCATTCGATACAAGGGCTGGTCTGTTTGAGAATAATGGTTCGCTGGTCTGAGCGCTTATGTATTTGTAAGAATGGGTTTTCGAGTGGCAGTAATCCTTTTGGGAAAAAAGGTATAAAATGTAATGATCATTTGCAGTCACAGCTGTGGTAGAAATGACTAGAACTGGTGTTTGTTCGATGCAGTGGCACTTGCAATCCTTTTACTGTCTCGTGTTGTGTGACAAAGGGCTTTGAAAATATGTCACTAAGGGCTCTTTTACACCGGCCAATTATCGGGCAGACAAGCATTCACAAAACTCTCATTCCCGATAATTGACCTGTGTAAACAGGGCAACGATCAGCCGATGAACGAGCTCGTTCATCAACTGATTGTATAGTTTACGCAGCCTAAAATATTATTGTTGTCACAGCACATCGCTGACATGATAGAAATGTATGAGGACGAGCACTCGGAGTAACTAGTACTCATCCCCATACATTACTGATAATAGTTTCTTGTGAAAGGAGCAAACGAGCGCCTATCAATGAGCTGTCTCGTTGATCAGCGCTCGTTTACGCGGCCCTCGTCTCGTCGGGCCTTGAAAGAGGACACTAAGATAAGTGCAGCATGATAAAGCATGTGATGCTACATACAATGATTTTGTTTCTCATCGCGAGATTACGATGTAACCTGTCATTTCAAACGACATTACGCTTGCCTTGCTGGAATCTCGCAGAAAAGATTCAGAAGTGTCAGGATTCTGAGTACACATGACGTCCAGGCTGGATGGTCATGTGTATTCATTATCAGGACACTAGTAATGTTAGGGCTTGTGTATGAGGCTGCACATAGCGATATATCTATATCGCTAGTGCAGTGTAAATGAATGGAGAGAAGTGCATGATGCCGATTAGTCAGCGTCATACACTCCTCTGTACAACGCCCACTTGGTCTAAAGTAAAACACGCCCACTTGGGCATTAAGAATCTCATTAGCATAAAGCTAAAAATCGCTCATAAATTGGATTAAAATAGATTGTTTTTCTAAATAAAAAGCACTGCTGTCCCCTACATTACAGCGCCCATCTCCTTATGTAGGCGATAGGGCACTTATAATGTGGTGACAGAGACTCTTTAAGACTTCTTGGCCCGGGAGATCCATTTAGACTTCTCTAAACCTTCTGCTTAGGCCATATGTACACAAGCGTACAGAGGTCGCACTACATTTTTTTTTCAGCAGGGTAAAAATACTCCTCTGAGCCTTTTTGAGGAGTATTTTTAGCTGAGGAGGAATACGTAATTTGCGGCAATTCAAATAAAAAAAAAAGTAATACATTGTGTTAAAACTCACTATTTCTGCAGGGAAACCTTACTAATACTTGACGAGTTTAGGTCATTCTAAGCATGTTTTATATTATACACTGAACATAAGTGTGACACTACTTTTCCCGAAGCACGAAACCTGTCACTCCGGGACCAGGGCAGGAGACCATGCGAAGAGACCAAGTCAAAGCAAAAATAGCTGAAATAGTGGAATTGGAACAGTGGAACTCGTCAAATAAGGTGTGTGCCCTGCAGTTTTTCACGTCCTATTTGCATCCGTGCTCGGCGCTGCGGGGCGCGATATCACGCATCCCCCATAGACTAGAGTCTATTACGGGATGCGTGAAGCGTGAGAAAATAGGACATGTACTATTTTCTCACGGACCCTTCACACGGTCCATTAAAACAGCAGCCGTGTGAACGGCCACATTGAATTTTATATAGGTCCGTGTGACGGGCGTTGTTTAAATGGACGTCACACGGACGTTTAAGGGTATGTTCACACGCAGAGTCAGAAACGTCTCAAAATACGGAGCTGTTTTCAAGAGAAAACAGCTCCTGATTTTCAGACGTTTCTTGTGCCATTCGCGATTTTCGTGGCGTTTTTTTACGCCCGTTTTTGGAGCTTTTTCCAATAGAGTCTATGGAAAACGGCTCCAAAAAACGTCCCAAGAAGTGTCCTGCACTTTTTCGCGTCCGTTTTTTTACGCGGAATAGACCGCCGTTTTCCCATTGAAATCACTGGACAGATGTTTGGAGGCGTTCTGCTTCTGATTTTTTTTGGGTGTTTACGGCCCGAAAATAGGCTGTGTGAACATACCCTAGCACGTTCATGTGAATAAGGCCTTCACACGAACGTGTCAGTTTTGCGCATTTAAAAAATGCAGCGTTTTTCTTGCGTTGCAGTTCCGTGTGACATCTGTGTACGGTGCACGTACGTCATGCGTTTTTTCCGTCAACAAAACCTGAAGGAGGTGTTTTTTATTTTTCTGATCGTTTCTTTAGCAACGGCTGCGTGAATCACGGACAGCACATGGATGACGTCCGTGTGCTGTCTGTGATTTTCACGCACCCATTGACTTGTGAAATACGCTTGTGTGATTAAGGCCTTGGGCCTTATTCACACGAACGTGTTAAACGTTCGTGTGACGGCTGTCGAAACAGCGGCTGTCACACGGACCTATGCAATTCAATGTGGCCATTGTGGACATGTCATTTTTTTTTTTCACGCATCCCTCCATAGACTCTAGTCTATGGAGGATGCGTGATATCACGTCCTTCAGCGCAGAGCATGGATGCACCACGGACGTGAAAACTGCAGTTTTTTACGTTCCGAGATGCGCAACGCCCGTGTGAATTAGGCCTAACTCCAATAAATATAGCAAAAGACCTCTTGGGTCAAGATGCTAACTATACCCCTAGATAAATTGTGTAGTTTCCAAAACGGGGCCACTTTTGGGGGGTTTCCATGGTTTGCGCACCACAAGATCTCTTCAAACCTGACATGGTGCCTAAAATATATTCTAAAAAGAGGAGGATCAAAATCCACTAGGTGCGTCTTTGCTTCTGAGGCCGGTGTTTCAGTCCATTAACACACTAGGGCCACACATGGAATATTTCTAAAAACGGCAGAATCTGGGCAATAGCAATAGATATTGAGTCGCGTTTCTCTGGTAAAACTTTCTGTGTTGCAGGAAAAAATGTATTACAAATAAATTTCGGCAAAAAAAATCACATTTGTAACTTTCCCATCTATTTTGCTTTTAATTCCTGTGAAACGCCTAAAGGGTTAAGAAACTTTGAGTGCTGTTTTGAATACTTTGAGGGGTGCAGTTTTTAAAATGTTGTGGTTTAGCCACTTCAGAATTGAACTGGTCCTTGAAAAAAATAGCCTTTTGAAATTTTCATGAAAATGTGAGAAATTGCTGCTAAAGTTCTAAGCCTTAATTTAAAAAAAGAATGTTAAACGATGCAAACATAATGTAGACACATGGGAAATGTTAACTAGTAACTATTTTGTGTGGTATTACTATCAGTTTTTCAAGCAGATGCATTTAAATTACGAAAAAATTAAAATTTTCTCAATTTTGGTGTTTTTCACAAATAAATACTGAATTTATCGACCACATTTTTCCACTAACGTAAAGTACAATATGTCACAAGAAAACAGTCTCAGAATCGCTTGGATAGATAAAAGCACTCCAAAGTTATCACAGCATAAATTGACTCGTCAGATTTGAAAAGATCTGCTTCGTCCTCAAGGCGAAAACAGGCTGTGTCTCGAAGGGGTTAAACTTCATTTGCCATTTATCTGCCCAAACCTCTAGCTTGCCCAAATACCTCTGTAGTACCTGTGTGCCAATCTGAGGTCACCGTTAACCCCAATTTCAGCATTTATCATTTTTTAGACCAATCTTTTATGTGGCACAGTATCAAATTCTTTGAAACCGTCTAGATACAGTACATTCACAGCCTTAGGCTTCATTCACACTGGCGTTACTATCCGTTTACCTCTCTTCCGTCAGAGGAAGGGAGGATCGATACATTAAACAGAAAGCAACTGTTCCGTTAGAATTATCATTCAATGGTAATTCTTTTGTATACGTTGCTTTCCGTTTGTCTCCGTTCGCTAGGTTTCCGGGTTTTTGAACGGAAACAAAAGTTCTGCAGACTTCACTTTTGTTTCCGTTCAAGAAAATGGAAACCTAGCGAACGGAGACAAACGGAAAGCAACGTATACAAAAGAATTACCATTGAATGATAATTCTAACGGAACCGTTGCTTTCTGTTTAATGTATCGATCCTCCCTTCCTCTGACGGAAGAGAGGTAAATGTATAGTAACTGTAATGTGAACTTAGCCTTACCCAGGTCCAGTCTAGAACTCACCTCCTCATAGAAGCTGATCAGATTCGTTTTGACCGGACCAATCCCTCATAAACCCATGTTGATTCAAAGTGGTTGTAACCACATCTCAACCACAACGTGTGAATGGACCATTGAGACATTTGTCATGAGTTGTGCAACATCTTGAATAATATGTTCTCGAGGACCTGCAAATTATTGGCAGTTTTTGCAAAAAGGTCGAACTTTTCCCTGCAGCATTGATGATAATTCAGCGTTCTGGCAATGAAAACCCAGACGGCAGTCTGTTTATTTGTGTGTCCGTATTAACCAGTTCATTAGATTTTCTCATCCTGTTTCTACTTGCTTTTGAAAAGTGATGGAAGTGTAGAGCCAACCATAAGATTACAGGTTGCCTGGCAATAGCTTCTGTAGGGAGCGGAGGGATATGTAGTATGATGCTGGAGCGCACAGCATATCCACACACTGCCTGCTCCCTTCATGCAGCCTTTCCATTACTCATCCCTCACTCCCTAGTTAACACATTCATTCTGCACATCTGTCTTCCCGAGTTCTGGATTTAGTCCAGCCTCTAACAATGGCCCATATTGTAACTACAAAGAATCCAAACAGTGTTTAGGAATGCAGATTTATTCTTTCTGCCTATATTAGAACGGAGTACAATAACTATATGGTTTAAAAAACAAACAAAGCGACGTATGGCATTTGTTGCTTTATGATAAAAAAAAATAAAAAAAATCATCCTAGAGATTACAAACTAAGATGATTATATAAAGCTTGGTTGCCCAGGGGAAGTGCATGGCTGGGCACAGGTTCTTCCTAATCATTTGCTCACCAGTAATTTCAGCACCGGACCTGCAGTGTTCAGCTGTTCCCCACAATGGCTTTGTTTTTTGGAGGGGTTTTCCAGATGTCTCTCTTTTAAGGGAAGTTTATCATTTATATTCAGAAATATCAGCTGTAATATTTTCAGTATTTTTTCTTTATTCACAAGAGAAAATAAAGATAACACATAGTCTTATACTGCACGCTCCTTAAAGGCTATGCTAGGGCTGGGCAATTATGACCTAAATCAATATCACGATTAATTGAACATGTAACCTTAATTACGATTATTTAGGCCACACCCCTATTTGCATGCCACACCCCCTATTTGAATGCTACGCCATTGAATAATTTATCCCCTGAGCCTGTTGTATGCAGAAGATTTAGAGCCAGGGGGTATACATACAGCATATATATTATACAACAGGCAGGCTCAGGGGGTATATATTATATACAGTAGTATACCATTCCACTAACACTTGGCTGAGGCATCTCAAAGTCAGGTTCTTTCTGACTAGTGTGTTCTTAATCTTTGAAGTCCTTCTACCCAGCTTCTTTTCAGTATCAAGAAAAGTACACAAACATTGAAGAGTAGCAATTTATAAGAGAGGAATCATAGTCCTGTTTCACATACTGTATGTCCCCAGAGGTGGTCAGGCCGCGCCCGGTGCGCAATGTCAGCTCCCTCTCTGCTGCGTTTGCGGCTCACCCCCCCCCAGGACAGACCCCATACTTTCTGCTTTGTTCCGTCAGCTTTCACTCCAATGCGGTCGCCCCCCCCCCCCCATGCAGAAAGTATGGGGACTGTCCTGGGGGATGAGCGGCGACGGCTGACCAAAACAAAGTGGACTACCTGTAAATAGTGCAGTGGCAGCACTATGCCGTGCGCTGCTCGTGGGTGGGGGACCACTCTTGGCTCAGGCAGGGTCCACCGGCTGATTTGGTGGGTCTGCTTGTGCCTTAGCAGCCAGCCTGAACGTGCTGTAACTGATAATCCCTGCATGTAATAACCAAACCGAAATGCAAAGATGACGTCAGTTACCTGCACTGATTTTCGGTTTCGGTTAATTTTCGATTAATTGCCAAGCCCTAGGCTATGCACACTTTTTTTATTTATTTATTTATTTATTTTTAACTAAAAATGTCTGTCATTGTTTATAATTATTTTTTACTTGTTGAGATACATCTGTTTGTATCCTGTATACAGAGCAGCTGTATCTAGCACTGACACCTGTATCCGTCAGGTCAGCGGGGCTGACTGGTTCCGTGTCAGCGGCTCCTGTGTCTCTCTAACTTGGATATGATCAATAACGGGTGGATCACGCAGGACCAACTTGCACTGAACCAGTCAGTGCCGCTGACCTGACGGATACAGGTTTCAGCGCTAGATACAGCTGATCTGTATACAGGATACAAAGCAGCTGTAAAAATATTTTTTAATAAAAAGTATTTAGAAAGTTGCACGAAACACACAGACCTTTTTATTGAAAACAAACAAACCACGATTTCAAAGGTGTACATAGGCTTTAAAGAGACTCTGTCAACACATTATAAGTGCCCTATCTCCTACATAATGTGATCAGCGCTGTAATGTAGGTGACAACAGTGCTTTTTATTTAGAAAAACTATCTATTTTTACCGCGTTAGGAGCGATTTTAGATTTATGCTAATTAGTTTCTTAATGCCCAAGTGGGCGTGTTTTTACTTTAGACCAAGTGGGCGTTGTACAGAGGAGTGTATGACGCTGACCAATCAGTGACCAATCAGCGTTATGCACTTCTCCCCATTCATTTACACAGCAGATAGATATATAGCTATATCACTATGTGCAGCCACATAAACACACTGTAACGTTACTGCAGTGTCCTGACAATGAATATACAGTCCCTCCAGCCAGGACGTGATGTCTATTCAGAATCCTGACACTTCTGAATCTTTTCTGTGAGATTTCCAGCAAGGCAAACGTAATCTCGTTTTAAATGACCGTTTACATCTTAATCTCGCGAGATTACGTTTGCCTTGCTGGAAATCTCACAGAAAAGATTCAGACATGTCAGGATTCTGAATAAACCTCACGTCCTGGCTGGAGGTAATGTATATTCATTGTCAGGACACTGCAGTAATGTTATAGTGTGTTTATGTGGCTGCACATAGCTATATCGCTATCTGCTGTGTAAATGAATGGGGAGAAGTGTATGACGCTGACTGGTCACTGATTGGTCAGCGTCATACACTCCTCTGTACAACGCCCACTTGGTCTAAAGTAAAAACACGCCCAGTTGGGCATTAAGAAACGAATTAGCATAAAGCTAAAAATCGCTCATAAAGTGGTAAAAATAGATAGTTTTTCTAAATAAAAAGCACTGCTGTCACCTACATTATAGCGCCGATCTTCTTATGTAGGAGATAGAGCACTTATAATCTGGTGACAGTCTCTTTAACATCTGTGCTACGATTATGCATGGAAACAATTCTTGAAACAAAAACAGCTTGAGAGAGGCTGTGTAGCTGAAACATCACGTGTGTATTAAATATATATTTGCATCAAGTGAGTGCTGTACGCCACTACTTTTTTACATTGTACAATTATTGCTTTCACTGCCAACCGTGTAGATTCTGGCATATGTCCTTTACTTTATCTCTAACGCAGTAGCTGAGTCTAGTTCTTTTATTTATTATACGGCTGAGATAGGCCTGTTTAGTTTATGAATTTGAATCTATGAGGGGTTTCATTTATAATCTCTTGCTGTGATGTCTTTAGAAGCAGGAGCAAGGACACTTACGTGACATACTTTACCGCTACTTATAGTCCTTATTTACTACTGTGAGTCTTCCCACCTTTGGCAGAGCAAGGTCTGGTTCACACACACTTAGGCCTGGGCATTGATATCTGCAACAATATTGCGGCAAAACCACTTGTTGCCACGTTTAACAATTTTTAAAGTTGAGGCTACGCAGTAACTAAAGTCACATTATAGTCATATGACAATTCTGGTTGCAATGTTAGTTATACCTTTTGGGTGTAAAAAAAAAACAACAAAACCCTGTGTGGACGAGCAGCAATTATGTATTTACTGTTTTCGGTCATGTTGACACATAGCAATCTTTCCTGTAAACCTTTGTATGTCTATTGTTTTAAAGCGTACCTAACTTTTTAGCTGCCTTAAGAATAAGCTGTCATATGTGTACATGAGGAATAACACTATTTCTGGCCATTATTATGACATGTATCCTGAATATTTTTTTTCTTTTTTAGCAGTTTTCCCCTCTGTAGGCTCTTTGTAATTCTCAGGCTCTGCCCACTAACACAGAGACAACGAACTGCTATCATGACTTACACTATTCTTGATAAATACGGAATTCGTTCAAATTCTAAATAAACATCACTGCCTGAAAGAACGATTAAAACAAACTTTATTTTCTGTATCAAGTTAAAAAATGGGCAAGTATGCCAATGTAACTAGTATCGGGCATAAACAAGAGTCAGATTAACCCCTTCAGGACTGAGCCTGTTTTGGTCTTGTGGTACAGCCGATTTTTTTTTCACATCGGACATGTCACTTTATGTGGTAATAACTCTGGAATACTTTTACCTATCCAAGCGATTCTGAGATTGTTTTCTCGTGACATATTGTACTTTATGATAGTGGAAAAATTTGGTAGATAAATTCAATATTTATTCATGAAATACACCGAAATTTAGAGAGAATTTTCAAAAATGTGCATTTTTCTAAATTTTAAATGTATCTGCTTGTAAAACCGATAGTAATACCACACAAAATAGTCACTAGTTCACATATCCCATATGTCTACTTTATGTTTGCATCGTTTTTTGAACATCCTTTTATTTTTCTATGAGGTTACAAGGCTTAGAACTTTAGCAGCAATTTCTCACATTTTCAAGAAAATTTCAAAAGGCCATTATTACACGTACCAGTTTAGTTGTGAAGTGGTTTTGAGGGCCTTATATATATTAGAATCCTCCAATAAATCACCCCATTTTAAAAACTGCACCCCTCAAAGTATTCAAAACAGCATTCAGAAAGTTTCTTAACCCTTTAGGTGTTTCACAGGAAATAAAGCAAAGTAAAGGGGAGATTTACAAATTTCTTATATTTTTTTTTTTGCCAAAATTCATTTGCAATAAAAAAAATTCTGTAACACAGAAGGTTTTACCAGAGAAATACAACTCAATATTTATTGACCAGGTCCTGCAGTTTTTAGGAATATCCCACATGTGGCCCTAGTGCCCTAATGGACCGAAACACCGGCCTCAGAAGCAAAAGAGCACCTCTAGGATTTTGGGGCCTGCTTATTTTTAGATTATATTTTAGGCACCATGTCAGGTTTGAAGAGGTCTTGTGGTGCCAAAACAGTGGAAACTCCCCAAAAGTCACCCCATTTTCGAAACTAGACCCATCAAGGAATTTATCTAGGGGTATAGTTAGCACTTTGACCCCACAGGTATTTTGCTATATTTATTGGAGTTAGTCTGTGAAAATGAAAATCTACTTTTTTTTCTGAAAAAAAAACATAGAAGTTTGTAATATTTACAAGGAATAAATACATCATATGTGGTAATTGATGTTTGGACTCACAGCAGGGCTCTTAAGGGAGGGAGCGCCATTTGGATTTTGGACCGCAGATTTTGCTGGATTGGTTTTCAGTGCCATGTCGCGATTGCAATGCCCTGGAAAGAACAAAACTGTAGAAACACCCCAAAAGTGACCCCATTTGGGAAACTACATCCCTCAAGGAATTTTTCTAGGGGTATAGTAAGAATTTATACCACACTAGTTTTTTTGCAGAATTTAGTAGAATTAGGCCGTGAAAATGAATATAAACATTTTTGTCTACTAAAATGTTGAATTTTTTCATTTTCACAAGGGATAAAGGAGAAAGTTGCCCTAAATTTGTAACGCAATCTCTCCCGAGTATGACAGTACCCCAAATGTGGTAATAATAAAAAAGTTTAATGGAAATTAACGTTTTTTTGCTTTTCGATTTTAGTTTTTCACAAAACGCCTTCTAAACGCCATAACTTTTTTTTAATTTCCCATGAATTGAGCGGTGTGAGGGCTTATTTTTGGCAGGACGAGCTGTAGTTTTTATTGGTACCATTTTTTGGTACATACAACTTTTTGATCACTTTTTATTACATTTAATTTAGAGCTTTGGTGACCAAAAACCAGTGATTTTGGCGGCTTAAATTTCTTACGGCGTTCATAATGCGCTATAAATGACAATTTTACTTTATTCTGCAGGTCGGTATGATTTCGGCTATACTATATGTATATCGTTTTTTTATGTTTTGCAGCATTTGCACAATAAAATCACTTCTTTATAAAAAAAAATTCTTGTGTCACCATATTTTGAGAGCCGTAACTTTTTTTTTTCAGTCAAAAAAGCGGTGTAAGGGCTTGTTTTTTGCGGGACGGGTTGTAGTTTTTATTGGTACTATTTTGCGGTACATGCAACTTTTTGATCACTTTTTTTATTCTATATTTTGGGAGGGGTGGTGACCAAAAATAGTGATTCTGGCATTGCTTTTAGTTGTTTTTTTTGCGGCGTTCACCGTGCGGTAAAAATAACATAGTTTTATAGTTTGGGTCGTTACGAACGCGGTGATACCAAATATGTGTACTGGTTTTTAACGTTTTCATTTTTTCCCTATAATAAGAGACTTCTTATAGGGAAAAAAATATTTTATTTTAATTAACTTTTTTTACATTTTTCTTTACTTTTTACAGTTTCTTTTTTTACCTGCAGCACTGATCGCTGCTAGAATACATTACACTTCCTAAGTAGTGTAATGTATTCCAACTGTCAGTGTGACGTCACAGTCACTCTGACAGTAAGTCTACGAGGACCAGCCAGAGGCTGGTCCTCATAGGCTTGCATACATGGCAGACCCGGAGGCCGTTGTCTGGCCCCCGAGTGCCATCGCAAGCATCATCAGCCCCCACAATTGCATGGGGGCTGCTGATGTGCTACAAACCCCTGACATGCGGAGATCACAATCGAGCTCCGCATTTAACGGGTTAATTGACAAAATCAGTGGCAATGAGCCGCTGATCGGCAACAGTGGAGTGTCCGCTGTCAGGGACAGCTGACGTCCCGGTTCCTGATGCACACTGTCACCGACAGTGTGCATCGCGAACAGCAGTGACGTACTGTCACTCTATCAGGAGGCTGGTCCTTATAGGCTTCCGTACATGGCAGACACCGAGGCCATTACTTGGCCTCCGGTCGCCATGCTAGCCATCTGCAAACCTCATGATTTCATTGTGAGATCTGCCGATGTGCTAGAAACCCTTAAAATTCGGCGATTGCAATCGATCACCGCAATTAAGGGGTTAATTGCCTATATCAGTTGAAATAAGCCGCCGATCTGGATAAACAGTGGAGTGTCAGCTGTCAGGGACAGCTGGGTTTCAGGTGCACACTGTCGCCGACAGTGTGCACCGGGAACTGCGCAGTAACTACGTCCCCGTGCGCTAAGACACTGGCTACCAGGACGTACCGTTGCGTCGTGGTGCGCCTAGGGGTTAATTAGAGCACAGGAAAAAAGAAGGTTGAAGCTCTATTCCCATTTAATAGTATCAAACCTGCTCTAGTAAAATATAATTCTACCTGACCAATAGCCTATGAAATATATAGCTGTTTGCAAATGAGTGTCCCTACATGTTTCTGCACCCAATTTGTATGGGGGGGGGGGGTGCTCAGGGGACACAGTAGATTTAATTGAATTGAACAATGTCCGGGCAGTGCTGTTTATGTACTGTATATTCTACCCAGTTTATATTCTATGACATTTTTAGCCGGACAATACTGAAAAGTGCTGTATCGTGTCTCCTGGCATCCAAACGTCACGGATATCTGGCCGCTCGCGCACCAGAAGAACGACGAGTACAAAAAGGCTTTACCCCGGCCACAGGGCGGCATCCTATGTTAATGAACGGACCTATGTTAATGAATGGGGCCGTTCAGACTGTCAGTGAATTTCACGCAGCGTATGTCCGCTGCCTGCGTGAAACACACGACATGTCCTATATTTGGTTGTGCTTCGCGCAGTACGCACCCATTGAAGTCAATGGGTGCATGAAAACCGCGCACGGCACACGGACGCAATTCCGTGTGATGCACGCTACAGTAGTCAAAACTATGAATTTACAAACATAAAAACAGAGTGTCATAATGATGCCGGCTGCGCGAAAATCACGCAGCCACGTATCATATGCTGATGACACACGGACCTTTTGTGGACCTTTTGCGCGCGCAAAACGCAGCGTTTTTGCGTCTCCTGAATTCCCTTTTCATTTTACCACTGTACTGAATATTACAAATGCATGTAATGAGGTATACAACCCCCTTTGTTTTGCAGTTGAAGGATCTATTTTCATAGACTTTCCCTGTGGATTTGCTCATAAGTGTTTGTATAGATAGAATCACAAGCTTTACGTGACCCACAGCGATGGGAACCCTTTGTAGTCATAGTTAACCAGGTGGTCATTTTAGATGGATGGCAATGTACCAATCTGTCTCTGATATTTCGAAATTGACTAAAGGTAATGGAGGGATATTCCCCCACTACGTCTCCAATATCAGGGTCAGCTCTGAGCATACCCCAAAGCTAGAAAGATCCTTCAGCAGATTGGGAATGGTGACAACCAGGGAGGAGATAGCAGCTATTTCCACCCCCCTTTATATCATGGTTGCCCCTGAGTTGAAGTGCTCGTGGTTAAGACCTCATGCACATGAACGTATTTTTTCCCTCCCGTAAATACTGGCGTAAATACGGGTCCGGTGTCACATGTATTCGACCCGTTTTGCACCAGTATTTACAGACCCGTGCCCGTAAATACGGTTCCGGTGTCACCAGTATTCCACCCGTATTTACAGCCACGTTTTCGATGCAAAATTGCACTTCACTAATCGGCAGCCCCTTCTCTCTATCAGTGCAGGATAGAGAGAAGGGGCAGCCCTTTCCGAGGTAAAAGTAAAAGAAATTCATACTTACCCGGCTGTTGCCTTGGTGACGCGTCCCTCTCTTGACATCCAGCCCGACATCCCTGGATGACGCAGCAGTCTATGTGATTGGCTGCAGCGGTCACATGGGCTGAAACGTCATCCAGGGATGTCGGGCCGGATGTCGAGAGGGACGCGTCACCAAGGCAACGGCCGGGAGGTCGGACTGGAGGAAGAAGCAGGAAGTTCTCGGTAAGTATGAACGTCCTTTTTTTTTTTAACAGGTTGCTTTATATTGTGATCGGAATTCACTGTCCAGGGTGCTGAAAGAGTTACTGCCGATCAGTTAACTCTTTCAGCACCCTGGACAGTGACTATTTACTGACGTCGCCTAGCAACGCTGCCGTAATGACGGGTGCACACATGTAGCCACCCGTCATTACGGAAGCTCCATAGACTTCTATGGGCTGCCCGTGCCGTTATTACGGCCTGAAATAGGACATGTTCTATCTTTTTCAACGGCACGAGCACCTTCCCGTAAGAAAACGGGAAGGTACCCGTGGCCAATAGAAGTCTATGAGCCCGTTATTACGGGTCGTAATAACGGGAGTTTTCACGGTCGTGTGCATGAGGCCTAAAGGGGAAATAGAGGATAGAGGACATACCAGGCGGGCACCACGGTAATGGGGAAAGGATCAGATTTATAGCCGCTGTATTTCACAAAAATATATAGGTACGGAGGTTTACTAACTCCTGGCAGCGAAAGGCTTAAGAGTCCACATATTAGCTACACATTAAGCTTTTTATAGCTATGGTTCTTTTGAAGTAAAAAAAAGAAAATAAATATATATATATATATATATATATATATATATATATATATAGTTTATTTTTTTACTACTAGAGCATTGTATGTATGTCTACATTTCAAAATGCAAAAATACATACACAGGAGCACGTGACCACCGTATGTACGTTTCTTTAGGTTATATACATTTAATTGAATCATAACAAAATAAGAAATGAGCACTGATTTAGGCCTCATCCACACGACCGTACTTTTGCGGCCGCAATTTATCCGCGTTTTTGTATCCATAATTTATACCCACTCTTTTTTATGGGCCAAAGCACACAACTATGGTGTATACGGATCGGTGTGGGGGCCGCAAATCCGGACCGCAAAAACTCGGACGTGTCAATTTTACGGTCCGGATTTGCAGATTGGTGAATTGTTGTGGATCCGTGTGTTCTGATGACACACGGATGCACAAGGGTTTTTTGCGGTCGTGTGTATGAGGCCTTACTAATTTGTTGCAATTCTATGTACACCTAGTTGAAGAAAGGCCCATGCCAGGAAAATTCAACACTTTGCCTCATGCATTAGGGTATATTTACATGTGCTGCGCTGTTAAAAGCTACATGCGTTTTACCACAAATTGGTGCGGTTTTACAATGTGTTTTTTGGTGTTTAAAAAGTTTCACTTGTAAAAACGGTGTATCTAAAAACAGCTTCGCAAACCATGGCGATTTGCAGAAAATGGATGCAGTTTTTCAACACGTAGCACTTGTGGAGCCTAAAGAGAAGACAAATATTTTTGAGTCTCTTTTTTTTTTTGGATTCTTTAGGGTCGGTTCACACTGAGTTTTTTTACATGTTTTCTGAAAACGCGCCAAAAAACGGCCGAAAATACCTCCCATTGATTTCAATGGGAGGCGGCGGCATTTTTTCCCGCGAGCGGAAAATACGGCTCGCGGGAAAAAGAAGGGACATGCCCTATCTTCAGGCGTTTACATCTCTGACCTCCCATTGACATCAATGGGAGGCTGAGAAAGCGTATTTTGCAGCGTTTTTTGGCCGCGGCCGAGAAACGACGCGAAAATTGGCGTACAGGCAGAGCAAAATCTGCCTCAAAATTCCAAACTGAGTTTTGAGGCAGATTTTCTGCCTGCAAAAAACTCAGTGTGAACCCATTATTAGTTTTGGCTAAATCTGCTTAACTTTTATTAGGTGAACTATTTTTTATTTATTCGTTAATGTTGAACAGGGTTTTGCACTTTGCTCATATTTACTTGAATGGAGAAGAAATAAGGTACACTATGTGTAAGGCTGTGTTCACACAGTTTTTTTGCATGAGGAAAATTCCTCCTGCAAAAACTGCTCCAGACGTTTTTTGCACAGTGGTTTGACAAAAACTCGTCAAAACACTCGTCAAGGTGTTTTTTTTACTCTTTCTGACTGATTGAAATGGGGTTTTGGAGGCGGAAACCGTCTCAAGATGGGTCATGTCGCTTATATTTACCGCGACACAGTTTTTTTACTCGTGGTAAAAAAACTAGTCCAACTCCCATTTGAAATCAATGGGAGGCATTTTTGGGTGTTTTTTTACGAGTTTTGCGGAGCGGTTTCCGCGCTAAAAAACTCGTAAAAAAACTCAGTGTGAACAGGGCCTTAGTACCGAGAGATAGAGAAATGTAAGGTGACTTTTCAGGAAAGGTTCAGTTATAATAATGTGCTATCTAATCTATATAATCCATCCATATATGTAATCTATCTACATACACTATGCTGTATATGTATTCTTTGTATCAATGTTTAGCACTTCCATATGGTGGACCAGTCGCATGCCAACATTTCCGCAGCTATTCGTGTCTGTGATAATCACATTCAATTACAATTAAAGTTCATTAGGATATTATTTTGACCATTTTTCTAGTAGTTGCATAAATAATCACATTATTGTTATGAAAAACCTGCAGAAAACTTTTTGGAGTGATAAAGCACCAGGGAAATTGGATTAAAATCACTTTAAATATTTTAATAACCCAAAAAGATTCCCCATAATGAATGATTCAACCAGCAAAGGACACCCGCCTAATAAGCATCCAGATGACATATGTTAAAAGAAGTTTACATATACACTGCGAACATATATACAAGGAGACCGAAGACATTATGGCATCAAAAGAACCGAACAGCCTACGGTTCAAATCCCAACAATTATATACGCCCCAAATAAACCAGTTTTACAAATAACATAAAATACATTTATAGGACTAGCACAGTACAGGGAGGTATAATCAGAAGCAAAAAAATAATAATTTCCATCCACATGTAGCGGAAATAAATAGCAAGGAAGGCATTCTGCAGATCGTCTAATACGCAGCATGTCAATTCTGTTGTGGATTTCACGCTTAACAATGTAACCCATGCTGATTTAGTTCAGGATTTTCTGCAAAATCCGCAACAGAGAAAGTATTACCGTATTTTTATTTTTTTTCTCTCTCATGGTTTTATCATCTTACTTCTGTGACCACAGCTTTTTATAAATTATTCAATAATTCAAAATTCCTAATAAACAAACATTGTGTGTGTATATA
This sequence comes from Rhinoderma darwinii, assembly GCF_050947455.1. Lineage (NCBI taxonomy): Eukaryota > Metazoa > Chordata > Amphibia > Anura > Rhinodermatidae > Rhinoderma > Rhinoderma darwinii. Next base: position 140,523,623 of record NC_134687.1, read on the forward strand.
GTTGTGTTCATATTCAATGTATAGTCTTTTTTTCTTTTTTCCTGTAGGGTCGCTTTAACATTTAACTTCTTAAACAACTTTTGCTAATCTAATAGTGTACCTGATATTAAACCATTTTGTAATTTACTTATTGTTAAAATTTAGTTGTTTTATCCATCCAACTTCTGCGGTAAGTTCAGCTACATTCACACGACAGGGAAAAATGCCCGTGTGACTTCAGCGTTGAGTCCGGGGAAGCCCTTGATGTCACTGTCCATACATAGACACTGATGTCAGGGCTTTCAACTATGGAGTCCCCAGCCAGGGCATCGCAAGCTCTCTGTCCGGGGACATATATGGACAGTGACATTAGGAGCTTGAGATGTGGGAATTCCCTGGCCAGATCGTTGCATTTCTAAGCCCCTAAAATCACTGTCCATATATGGACAGTGACGTCAGGGGCTCCATCTGGAACGGAATCCCCGGCCAGAGCGTGCCCCAATGCGGCTATCTGCAGGGTGTTAAAACATTTTAAGGCTCTATTTTATAAATGAAACAAAGCTCAATATTAAAGATCAATATCTTCTTCTGTTTACAGGATTAGTGTGAAGACCTGAGTCAAGTGTTTTTTTGGGCGACCGGTTGACCAGTTTTGTTTGCAGCTAGATACAGGGGATGCAACATGACCTCCGCTGTGGTGGATGGTGGCGGATCAGTGGGGAGCTATGTCAGCAATGGAGTGGAAAATCCGGAACAGGTGAGGGAAAAAAATTGAAAATGTAGTAAGGTAAAATCAGTATGGCATCATTTACACTAGCGTAATATACGCGCGTGCTTTTCACGCGTGTCGTACGCACCTATATTACTCTATGGGGCAGTGGAGACAGTCAGTGAGTTTTGCGCAGCGTGAGTCCGCTGCGTAAAACTCACGACATGTTATATATTTCTGCGTTTTTCGAGCATCACGCACCCATTGAAGTCAATGGGTGCGTGAAAACCACGCAGGTCGCACGGAAGCACTTCCGTGCGAACTGCGTGATTCGCGCAAGAGCTGTCAAACTCTGAATGTAAACAGAAAAGCACCACGTGCTTTTCTGTTTACAAACATCCAAACGGAGTGTCATAATGATGGCGGCTGCGCGAAAATCTCGCAGCTGCGCATCATACACTGATGACACACGCAGCTGTTATGTGCCTTTTGCACACGCAAAACGCCGCGTTTTTTGCGTGCGCAAAACGCACACGCTCGTGTAAATCAGGCCTCAAGCTGATAGTTTGATGAAATGAAACAAAAAGCCCTGTGATCTTACAAAGCTGTTCATTCTAGAATCACGGGGTGAGTTAGCTGTGATAGGATATATAGAAGTTGTATCTTAAAAAGTTACAATAATTTTTTTATTTTAGGTAAACAATTAGAAAAAAAGAATGAAAATCTGCATTTTCTTACAACCCAGCTATTAACGCAGCTTTTGATTTGTATAGTCCTCACACCTGCATAGTTTGGCATAGTACATCCTTTACATAGAAGTCTTTTCAGTGTTGGATCTCTCTTTTTGGTTATAGTAAAAAGAAAAACCTGCCTAATGTTAATGCACAACTTAAAGAGGCTCTGTCACCACATTATAAGTGCCCTGTCTCCTATATAAGGAGATCGGTGCTGTAATGTAGGGGACAGTAATGCTTTTTATTTAAAAAAACGATCTTTTTTCACAACGTTAGCAGCGATTTTAGTTTATGCTAATGAGCTTTCTTAATGCCCAAGTGGGCGTACTTTTACTTTCGACCAAGTGGGCGTTGTACAGAGGAGTGCATGACGCTGACCAATCGGCATCATGCACTCCTCTCCATTCATTTACACTGCACTAGCGATATAGATATATCGCTATGTGCAGCCTCATACACAAGCCCTAACATTACTACAGTATCCTGATAATGAATACACATCACCATCCAGCCTGGACGTCACGTGTACTCAGAATCCTGACACTTCTGAATCTTTTCTGTGAGATTCCAGCAACGGATACGAAATCTCGTTTAGCTCGTAATCTCGCGAGTTTCAGAAGTGTCAGGATTCTGAGTACACATGACGTCCAGGCTGGATGGTCATGTGTATTCATTATCAGGACACTGCAGTAATGTTAGGGTTTGTGTATGTAGCTGCACATAGTGATATAACTATATCGCTAGTGCAGTGTAAATGAATGGAGAGGAGTGCATGATGCTGATTGGTCAGCATCATACACTCCTCTGTACAACGCCCACTTGGTCGAAAATAAAAGTACGCCCACTTGGGCATTAAGAAAGCTCATTAGCATAAACTAAAATCGCTCCTAACGTTGTGAAAAAAGATCGGTTTTTTAAATAAAAAGCATTACTGTCCCCTACATTACAGCACCGATCTCCTTATATAGGAGACAGGGCACTTATAATGTGGTGACAGAGCCTCTTTAAAGAGGCTCTGTCACCAGATTCTCAAACCCCTATCTCCTATTGCATGTGATTGGCGCTGCAATGTAGATAACAGTAACGTTTTTTTAATTTTTTTTAAAAACGTTCATTTTTGGCCAAGTTATGAGCTATTTTATATATATACAAATGAGCTTTGAAATGGACAATTGGGCGTTTTTTTTTTCGTTATGTCCATGTGTATTGTGTTTTTAACTGGGCGTGTTTACGTGTATGACGCTGACAAATCAGTGACCAGTCAGCATCATACACCCATCTCCATTGATTTACACAGCAGCGATGTGCAGCCACATAAACAGAGATTAACGTTAATCAAGTGTCCTGATAATGAATACACATGAAATCCAGCCTGGACGTCATGTGTATTCAGAATCCTGACACTTCTGACTCTTTTCTTTGAGCTTTCCAGCAAGGGAAACAAAAATCGTTTACCTCCGTAATCTCGCGAGATTACGCGTGGCTTGCTGGAATCTCACAGAAAAGATTCAGACGTGTCAGGATTCTGAATACACATGACGTCCAGGCTGGATGGTCATGTGTATTCATTATCAGGACACTTGATTAATGTTAATCTCTGTGTATGTGGCTGCACATCGCTGCTGTGTAAATCAATCGAGATGAGTGTATGATGCTGACTGGTCACTGATTGGTCAGCGTCATACACGTAAACACGCCCAGTTAAAAACACAATACATGCCCAGTTGGACATAACGAAAAAAAACGCCCAGTTGTCCATTTCAAAGCTCATTTGCATATATATAAAATAGCTCATAACTTGGCCAAAAATGAACGTTTAAAAAAAAAAACAAACACGTTACTGTTATCTACATTGCAGCGCCGATCACATGCAATAGCAGATAGGGATTTCAGAATCTGGTGACAGAGCCTCTTTAATATAGTTATTTCTCACTTTTATATTACACGCTCTCGGGAAGAAATAGTATTACTTGAAGATCATTCTAGTTACAAATTATTTAGGCCTAGTGCGCACTTCAGTCTTTTTCTTCAGTGTGCTAGCCGTTTTTCTGACGGCTAGCACCCTGACCCATTCATTTCAATGTGGCCATGCATACTTCAGTTTTTTTGACGGTCCCGTTACTCAGTTCTGACAAAAGTAGAGCATTTCCTACTTTGGTCTGAGATTCCATGAATGTGAGGCCCATGCAAGTCAATGGGGCCGTCAAAAAAACTCAAGGCACACGGAAGGCATCCGTGTGTGACGGAGCCGTTGCCTAGCAACAGCCTGGCGGGTAGAAGTACATTACAGATATATTACACTAATCGGCAGCCACTTCTCTCTATCCATCACTGATAGAGAGAAGAGGCTGCTGATAAAAATAAAATAAAAAGCAGTTCATACGTACCCCGGTCGTTGTCTTGGTGACGAGTCCCTCTTCTTCCTCCAGTCCGACCTTCCTGTATGACGCGGCAGTCCATGTGGCCCCTGCGCCTGTGATTGGCTGCAGAGGCGGTCACGTGGGATAAAGCGTCATCCCTTGAGGCCGGCCTTCTGACGTCATCCAGTCCAGCGTGACCCCCACTACAGCCTGTGATTGGCTGCAGCAGTGACATGGGATGAAACGTCATCCCAGGAGGCCGGACAGGAGGAAAATGCAGGGAGTTCTGGGTAAGTATGAAACAATTTTTTTGTTATATTCCGAGCGCCGAGCATGGTCATTCTTCAGCGCTAGTCACTGTCCAGGGTGCTGAAAGAGTTACCGCCGATCAGTGCAGCCCATTAACTCTTTAAAGAGGCTCTGTCACCAGATTATAAATGCCCTATCTCCTACATAATGTGATCGGCGCTGGAATGTGGAACAGCAGTGGTTTTTATTTTGAAAAACAATCATTTTTGAGCAAATTATGAGCAATTTTAGATTTAGTTTCTTAAAGACCAACTGGGCGTGTTTTTACTTTTGACCAAGTGGGTGTTGTAAAGAAGTGTATGACGCTGACCAATCAGTGACCAATCCGCCTCATACACTTCTCATTGTTCCAGCCCAGCAGGATCCACAGCACAGTGTGATTGTGCAGTGAAAGAAGCTGGGCTGGAACAATGAGAAGTGTATGAAGCTGATTGGTCACTGATTGGTCAGCCTCATACACTTCTTTCAACACCCACTTGGTCAAAAGTAAAAACACGCCCAGTTGGTCTTTAAGAAACGAAATCTAAAATTGCTCATAATTTGCTCAAAAATGATTGTTTTTCAAAATAAAAACCACTGCTGTTCTCTACATTCCAGCGCCGATCAGATTATGTAGGAGATGGGGCATTTATAATCTGGTGACAGAGCCTGTTTAAGCACCCTGTACAGTGACTAGCGCTGAACAACCATGCTCTTTCAGCACCCTGGACAGTACCATGCTCGGCACACTGAAATCACACGGCCGCTAAAACGGGAACACAGATCCGTCAAAACCGGCCGTGAAAACGGTGATGGAAGTGTGCACGAGGCCTTAGGCAGGGGTGAACCTAGCCCCTCTGCTGCCTGAGGCGAACTATAAAAAGGCGCCCCCCCCCCAATCTATCAGAGTTTTCTCATTACTACCTTTACACATCAAACACGCAATATATAAAAAAAAATTAAATAGGAAAACATTTGTTGTTTATTTGTAAAGTGCTGTTTAATGTATAGAGAAGATTTAAAGAACTCTTTTTACTGTATTACTTTAGTATCATAGATCAGCAACGCAGCATTAACACTGAAAATGGTTTAACGTCTTCTATGCCCCCTTTTTATTACCTAATTGACTTATGATTTTTAACCGAGTTCAGTGGCCCGGCGTGGTCGGCATGATGCAGTGACGTCATCGTGCCGGGCAGTTGACGTCATCAGTGTGCTCCCGATCTCTTGTAGGCCTCAGGCCTAAACCAGGCTGTGGCCTACAAGAGCAAACGGCGGAGCAGGGGTTTCTATTGTGGCAAATGAATTTATTTTTTACATTTTATACTGCTAACTTTTTTTTGGTAGGTTCCGCTGGACCGTTTGGACTACGTCGTAGATTCATTGGACTACTTCAATGATCTACTTTAAAAAAAAAAAAAAATTGTGAAAGAGGGTTGCATGGGGGAGTTTTGATTTCAATAAAAAAAAAAATCTTATGTCTGTTTGTTTTTAATACTTTATTATGGCCTTAGTAATGGCAGCTGTCTGATTGACAGCGTTCAATTACTAAGGCTGGGGCGTAGCATTAGCCAGTAAAAAGGCTATCACTAACCCCTATTATTACCCTGGTTCCCACTGCTGCCAGGGATACCGGGAAGAGTCGAGTACGATTCAGTACCTGGCCATCTGAAACGACTGTTAGGCCGCAGGCTGGTATTATCAGGCTGGGAAGGGCCAAAAAAGTGGCCCTTCCCACCCTGGGGATGCTAGGCTGCAGCTGCTTTATTGTATCTGGCTGGTTATGAAAAATTGGGGAAACCCCTCGTCATTTTTTTTAAATAAATTGAAAAAAAAAATTACGTGAGATCCCCTCCATTTTTCATAGCCAGCCAGATACAATAAAGCAGCAGTAGCCTAGCATCACCAGGGTGGGAAGGGCCATGGTTTTTGTCCCTTCCTAGCCTGATAGTACCAGCCTGCGGCCACCCAAGTGCCCTTCACTTCAGATGGTCGGGTGCTGGATCGTACCCAGCTCTTCCCGGTACTCCTGGTGGCGGTGGGTACCGGGGTAATAATAGGGGTTAGTGACGGCCTTATTACTGGCTAACACTAAGCCCCTTCTTAGTAATGGACGCTCTCGATCAGACAGCAGCCATTACTAAGGCCGTAATGAAGTATTAAAAAACAGAGACATAAAGTAATTTATTTTATTGAAATGACAACTCTTCCACACAATCCACTTTAACCATTTTATTTTAAAAAAAAAGCTTACATCAGCGAAGTAGTCCAACGAATCTACGACGTAGTCCAAATGGTCCAGCGGAACCTACAAAACAAAAATTAGCAGTATGAAAAATAAAAATAAAGTTGGCTGCCCCCGCAGACGTACAAACATATGAATAAATAGTTACCTTCGGGAACATATTAAAATAATTAGAAAAATTAGGCCCATAAAATAAAACATATCAAATAAAAAAAAAAAAATTATAACATCTTTCTTTTAAAGAGAACCTTTCATCTCCCCATCCATGTACAGCTGAGTGCAGCATGTAATGGGGAGGGCCGCACAAACTCTGGGGCACTTTCCATTTTTTTCCTAGCCTCCTTCGTTATTTAGATATCGGTGCTGTAATATTTGGTGCCCGATATTTAAAGAGGCTCTGTCACCAGATTTTGCAACCCCTATCTGCTATTGCAGCAGATAGGCGCTGCAATGTAGATTACAGTAACGTTTTTATTTTTAAAAAACGAGCATTTTTGGCCAAGTTATGACCATTTTCGTATTTATGCAAATGAGGCTTGCAAAAGTACAACTGGGCGTGTTGAAAAGTAAAAGTACAACTGGGCGTGTATTGTGTGCGTACATCGGGGCGTGTTTACTACTTTTACTAGCTGGGCGCTCTGATGAGAAGTATCATCCACTTCTCTTCACAACGCCCAGCTTCTGGCAGTGCAGATCTGTGACGTCACTCACAGGTCCTGCATCGTGTCGGCACCAGAGGCTACAGTTGATTCTGCAGCAGCATCAGCATTTGTAGGTAAGTAGCTACATGGACTTACCTGCAAACGCCGATGCTGCTGCAGAATCATCTGCAGCCTCTGGTGTCGATGTGTCCTCGCTCGTCTGACACGATGCAGGACCTGTGAGTGACGACACAGCGTGATCTCTTGAGAACACGGCTGTGTCTGCACTGCCAGAAGCTGGGCGTTGTGAAGAGAAGTGGATGATACTTCTCATCAGAACGCCCAGCTAGTAAAAGTAGTAAACACGCCCCGATGTACGCACATAATACACGCCCAGTTGTACTTTTACTTTTCAACACGCCCAGTTGTACTTTTGCAAGCCTCATTTGCATAAATACGAAAATAGTCATAACTTGGCCCAAAATGCTCGTTTTTTTAAAATAATAACGTTACTGTAATCTACATTGCAGCGCCGATCTGCTGCAATAGCAGATAGGGGTTGCAAAATCTGGTGACAGAGCCTCTTTAAATAACCCCCTGAACTGTCAATGGGGAGGTAATTGGCAAGGGGGCGTGTAACATCGCTGTGACACTGTCCAATCAGCTACAGACAGTTTCAGAGCAATAGCTGGATAGAGAGCGCGTGCGCGCGAGAGCGCAGCTCCGCCACCACTAAGGAACAGAAGAAGAGTGTGAATTCTTCTTCTGTTTCATGGCATCAGAGCTGTGCGCGCACGCACGCTCTCACTCTTTAGCTCTCGGCAGACAAGGACGACAAGACTGATCTCTCACCTGAGATCACAGTCTTGTACTTGCCTGCCGAGAGCTGAAGAGTGAGAGCGTGTGCACATGCTCGCCTCTCTCCAGCTCTTGCTGTTGACATTGTCCGCAGCGGATTGGACAGTGTCACAGCGATGTTACACGCCCCCTTGCCAATTACCGCCCCATTGGCAGTTCATGGGGTTATTTAAATATCGGCGCCAAACATTACGGCACCGATATCTAAGTAAGAAAAGAGGGTAGGAAAAAAAAAATGTAAAGTGCCCCAGACTTTGTGCAGCCCTGACCATTACACGCTGCACTCAAATGCAAATCTGTGGGCAGGTGAAAGATTCTCTTTAAAGTGTAACAACTTTTTTAAAAACCTTTGACATGTCAGAAGTTTTGATCAGTGGGGTCCGAACACTGAGACCCCCCACTAGTCGCTAAAACGAAGCAACAGAAGTGCTCGGGTGAGCGGTGTGCCGCTTCAATTCTGTTTGGCTTTCCTTGGAGCAGTGTACGGGCTCAATAGAAAGTCTTGGAGTCCGTACACCGCTCACTCGGCTGAAAGTCGATCATAAATGAAGCGGCACAGCGCTCACCCGAGCACTTCTGCTGCTTCCTTTTAGCGATCGGTGGGGGCCTCAGTGCTCGGTCCCCCACCGATGAAAACTTCGGACATGTCACTATGATATATAAAGATATCTATTACTTCGATTGGTGCAAGTTTTAATTACTTTTTATTGAAAATGATTTGTACTTTTTGAGATACAGCTGCTTTGTATCCTGTATACAGAGCAGCTGTATATTGCGCTGAGACCTGAATCCATTAGGTCGCCTATTACCGATCACATCTAAGTTATGAACTTAGATGTGATTGGTAACAGCTCGATCATGCAGGACCCGCTGACCTGATGGATACAGCGCTATATACATTATATAATATATTTATTTTAATTAGCGGGGGCAGGTTTATGGGGAAGGATTAGGGCCTGTTCACATCAGTGTTGGCTTTCTGTTCCGGGGTTCCATGGGAGGTATCCGTCGGGTGAACCCCGCAACGGAAGGTCAAACTGAAACCACAGCTTCCGTTTCAGTCACCATTGAAATCAATGGTGACGGAAACATTGCTAATGGTTTCCGTTCGTCACCATTCCGGCAGGTTTGCGTTTTTGTGACGGAATCAATAGCGCAGTCGACTGCGCTAATGGTGACGGAAACGGAAGCTGTGGTTTCAGTTTGACTTTCCGTTGCAGGGTTACCTCCAACGGAACCCCAGAACGGAAAGCCAACGCTGATGTGAACAGGCCCGAAGGCTTCTTTCACACTAGCATTAATATACGTTTACCTCTCTTCCGTCAGAGGAAGAGAGGATCGATACGTTAAACGGAAAGCAACGGTTCCATTAGAATTACCATTGCTTTCAATGGTAATTCTTTTGTATCAGTTGCTTTCCGTTTGTCTCCGTTCGCTAAGTTTCAGTTTTTTTTAAAGGAAACAAAAGTGCAGTCTGCAGAACTTTTATTTCCGTTCAAAAGAACGGAAACCTAGTGAACGGAGACAAACGGAAAGCAACTGATACAAAAGAATTACCATTGAAAGCAATGGTAATTCTAATGGAGCCGTTGCTTTCCGTTTAACGTATCGATCCTCTCTTCCTCTGACGGAAGAGAGGTAAACGTATATTAATGCTAGTGTGAACAAAGCCCAATACAAGATATTATTTAAAAAAAACAAAAAAAAACCCCAGCTGGGATTTGAACCAGCAACCTTCATGTGTAAGGCAGACAAGCTAACCACTACATTATAGAAGCTGTAATAATCAATCCCTGTGAAACTGTAGTAGTTGAGGGTTTACTATTAGTCTCTCCTGTCTGCTGCGTGTGGGTGGTGACTGGTCAGAGACTCACAGTCAGACTGGCTGCCGCATTCAGTGTGCACTGTGAGTGACTGTGAGACTCACCAGTCACAGCCCTATTTGTAGCTTTCCCACGCTAATTAAGCACAGGAAAGCTACAAAGCCAGGAGTATACTGCAAGGGGGCTCTATAGGGGGGAATTATCCCCCCACCATAGAGCCCTGACTAGTTACTATACTGAAAGGTTAGGGGGGTCTGAGCATCTGACTGACTGTTCTAAAGGGGGGGGGGGCGGAATCCCCCCCTATAGAGCTCTCTGCAGTAAGTCAGACAGTCAGACCCTCCCCCACCCACACTAATCGTTGCATTATAGTGATGTGAGGGCTCTATGGGGTGGATTATTCCAGCCCCATAGAGCCCTCTGCTGTCGGTAAAATGCCCAGACCCCCCCTTGCAGTATACTCACGTCACGGGTCCCGGTCCCCTGATGGCAGATGCGGTACTGGCCTTAGGTTTATATGGTCGAAATATGAAACATCAGTAATATCTTTTTCACTTTAGATATCCTTTATTACAATGGTCTTTTTTTATTTTTTTGTTAGAGCCTTTGTGAAAGTATGTATATGAGTTGGATAAACTACTTGATCCTATTCTGTGATACTGTTTTGGTTCTAACAGGAAGAAGTTCTGGAAATTGAGTACCCTGCTGTTATTGTGGAGCCAATACCCTGTGCCAGACTAGAAGAGGGGTACGCTGCTCAGATTCTGGTGTACGATGATGAGACCTTCATGATGCAAGATGTAGCAGATGAACAGGAGGTAGAAACTGAAACAGTGGAAATAGGTTGGTGTCCCTTGTTTTACAGGACTATAATAGCTATTTAAGCCACGTAATCGGAAATTGGCTGTAGCACGCTAGAAAGACTATAGTTGGTAAGAAAGTGATGCAATTATTATAACCAGCCTAATTTCAGACTTCGCTTGTGGTCTAGGGTAGAGGAGGTTCTAATGTCTGATTGCCAGATAGTCTATGGTAGAGTGGTTAATCCATCCTTTCCTGGTGGTAGTCAAGGCTAGTGGAGGGGTTAATGCCAGCTTCCCTGGTGTTCTAGTGGAGGATTAATGTACACCTCCTAGGTCGTCTAGGATAGGGAAGACTATCATTCCTGATTTTCAGGTGGTCTAGTGTATTGGAGGGGGTTAATGCAGGGGTACATCTCCATAGTTGCCTAGGGTAGTGGGGGGTTAATGCAGGGTTCCTTGGTGGGCTAGGGTTGTTGAACCCACACCACCCCTGCTCTAGAGAATGGGTTAATGCTACCATCCCTGGCAGTCTACTGTAACCTGAGAGGGTTTCTTGTTGAACTAGGGTAGTTAAGGGGTTAAAGACTGCTTCATTGGTTCTTTAGGATAGTGGAGGTGTCCATGCCCACTTCCCTGGTAGTCTAGCCTATTGGAAGGGCTAATAGCTGGTGTCCAGTGGTTTATTCTGCGATGTCTCTTACAGGAAGGTAAATGTGATGCTCTCACCACCTTTACCTTCCCCTTCCTATCCTGCACAGGTAATGTGGATCAGTGCAAGCAGAGACCGTTTCCTGAATTGGGAGAGGGGGGGGTGGTATTTTTAAGAAAATATTATAAAAAAACAACTAGTTTTCTTCAAACAAAATATTAATGTCAATTCTTAATCTCAGATAGGTGAAACTCCCTGGTGTCACAGCCAGTTACACAAGTTTATGTCTTTATTCCAGACATTGCGCGAAGTTACTAAAACAAAAAGTGTTTACGGACAAAAAAAAAGAGGAATTAGTTGTAATCTGACATTTACAGAAACTAGAATATTAATAGAACAAATCACCAATTGTAAGCGCAGCAGAGGTGCATTATCACTACCGCAGCCTTTAAGTCAAACATATTTAATTCTACTCCTAAACGGTGAGGTGGTAATCGCATATAATAGATCGCTTTACACGTGTGACCCATATGAGCCACGGAATGTAACTTCGCACCCACGTGTAAAGAAACCTATTATATGCTGTTTTATTGTGTGTTTTTAGATAAGAATATAGAGGCAACATCTATGAATTTGATGTGGTTTTCATGAGCAAAGGACCACATTGAGATCTTTTTAACACATGATCCTTGGAGAAAAATAATACATAAAGACGGAAACTTTATCTGTCGCCTGCTGTGAGCTATCTGTTTTTTATATCTGTAATATTTTAAAGACGCTTTAAGCAGTGCAAGTTTTATGACATTAACATTTACAGAAGGTTACAATATTTTCAACTGCAGTGACCTTCCCTGAGTCCTTGTAACTGGAAACCTCATTCAACTCTGTTCACATTTCGTTGTTCTTTACATTTGGTGCTTACGCCAGAAAAATCTCCCAACATATGCGCCGAATGTAAGGTTTAGATTTATGCGCCATACAGTTGCGTATTTCTCCCATAAACTCCCATTTAAAAAAAACAAAAACCCCATACACAATGCTGTATATGTTAGTTTGTTTTTGCAGGATACGTCTGCATTTAACCCCTTCCCGCACCTTGACGTAACTGCACGTCAAGGTGTGCAGTAACTTTGCACACCACGACGTGCAATTACGTCTGTACTTTGACAGTTAGCCGTCGCGTGGCGCTACACCGCAGCGGAGGTTAACTGTGCAGGGTGTCTGCCCTGCATTCCCTGTTTCCGATCAGCGGTCCATCGCTGCTGATTTCGGCAGTTAACCCCTTCGATGCGGCAGTCGATTGCGATCGCCGCATTTAAGGAGTTTAGCAGAGATCAGCAGCCCCCACGTGAAATCACGGGGGCTGGAAATGGTACCAGTGGCTTCCGGGCTGCCATGAGGCTGGTCCTCATAGGCTTCCTGTCAGTGTGACTGTCACATCACAATGACAGTTGGAATGCATTACACTACGTGTGTAGTGTAATGTGTTCCAGCAGCGATCAGAGCTGCAAGTCTAAATGTCTTCTAGTGGGACAAGTTAAAAAAAATAAAAGATAATAAAAATGTTTTATAAAAGTTAGAAGTTACATAAACAAAAAATGCTTTTTTTTTTTCTATAATAAGTCTTTTATTATAGGGAAAAAATGAACACATTAAAAAAGTACATATATTTGGTATTACCGCGTTCGTAACAACCCAATCTATAAAACTATAATGTTATTTTTCCCGCACGGTGAACGGCGCAAAAAAAATGCCAGAATCACTATTTTTTTGGTCACCACCCCTCCCAAGATATAGAATAAAAAGTAATCAAAAGGTCGCATGTACGCCAAAATAGTAGAAATAAAAACTACAAACCGTCCCGCAAAAAACAAGCCCTTACACAGCTTTTTTGACTGAAAAATAAAAAAAGTTATGGCTCTAATAATATGGTGACACAAAAAATAATTATGTTATAAAAAAGTGATTTTATCGTGCAAACGCTGCAAAACTTAAAAAAAAAACTATATACATTTGGTATCGCCGTAATCGTACTGACCCGCAGAATAAAGTAAAAATGTCATTTATAGCGCAGGGTCAACTCCATAAAAAAAATGCACTCCTCTCCATTAATTTACACTGCACTAGCGATATAGTTATATTGTTATGTGCAGCTACATATACAAACACTAACATTACTGTAGTGTCCTGATAATGAATATACATCACTACCAGCCTGGACGTGATGTTTATTCAGAATCCTGACCACTTCTGAATCTTTTCTGTGAGATTCCAGCAAGGCAAGCGTAATCTCGTTTGAAATTACAGGTTACATCGTAATCTCGCGAGATTACGCTTGCCTTGCTGGAATCTCACAGAAAAGATTGAGAAGTGTCAGGATTCTGAATAAACATCACGTCCAGGCTGGTAGTGATGTATATTCATTATCAGGACATTGCAGTAATATTAGTGTTTGTGTATGTAGCTGCACATAACGATATAACTATATCGCTAGTGCAGAGTAAATGAATGGAGAGAAGTGTATGACGCTGATTGGTCAGCGTCATACACTCCTCTGTACAACGCCCACTTGGTCTAAAGTAAAACACGCCCACTTGGGCATTAAGAAACTCCTTAGCATAAAGCTAAAAATCGCTCATAAAGTGGTTTAAAATAGATTGTTTTTTTAAATAAAAAGCATTACTGTCACCTACATTACAGCGCCGATCTCCTTATATAGGAGATTGGGCACTTATAATGTGGTGACAGAGCCTCTTTAACTCACACGGTGAACGCTGTAAATAATAAAGAATCTAAAACGCCAAAATTGCTGTTTTTTGGTCACCTTAGCTCAAAAAAAAAAATGTTAATAAAAAGTGCTAAAAAAATGGTACCAATAAAAACTACAGTATGTCCCACAAGAAATGAGTCCTCTCACCACTTTAGTGAGGGAAAAATAAAACCGTTATGGCTCTTGGAATGCGGAGAGTGAAAAACGAAAATAAAAAAGCAAAAAATTGATCAGTCCGGAAAGGGTTAATTAATTTCTAATAAAAAAACATTTATGACCACATGTGGAGTATTGTCATACTCGTGAGAAATTGCTTTTATTTTTGTGAAAATTAAAAAATTCAACATGTTAGGCTGTGAAAATGATTATCAACATTATTCCCACTAATTGTAATAAATTCTGAAAAAGACCTGTGGGGTCTAAATGCTAACTATACCCCTAGATAGATTACTTAAAGAGGCTCTGTCACCAGATTTTGCAACCCCTATCTGCTATTGCAGCAGATCGGCGCTGCAATGTAGATTACAGTAACGTTTTTATTTTTAAAAAACGAGCATTTTTGGCCAAGTTATGACCATTTTCGTATTTATGCAAATGAGGCTTGCAAAAGTACAACTGGGCGTGTTGAAAAGTAAAAGTCCAACTGGGCGTGTATTATGTGCGTACATCGGGGCGTGTTTACTACTTTTACTAGCTGGGCGTTCTGATGAGAAGTATCATCCACTTCTCTTCAGAATGCCCAGCTTCTGGCAGTGCAGATCTGTGACGTCACTCACAGGTCCTGCATCGTGTCGGCACCAGAGGCTACAGATGATTCTGCAGCAGCATCAGCATTTGCAGGTAAGTAGCTACATCGACTTACCTGCAAACGCCGATGCTGCTGCAGAATCATCTGTAGCCTCTGGTGCCGATGTGTCCTCGCTCGTCTGACACGATGCAGGACCTGTGAGTGACGACACAGCGTGATCTCTGGTGAACACGGCTGTGTCTGCACTGCCAGAAGCTGGGCGTTCTGAAGAGAAGTGGATGATACTTCTATGCACAACGCCCAGCTAGTAAAAGTATTAAACACGCCCAGTTGTACTTTTACTTTTCAACACGCCCAGTTGTACTTTTACTTTTCAACACGCCCAGTTGTACTTTTGCAAGCCTCATTTGCATAAATACGAAAATGGTCATAACTTGGCCAAAAATGCTCGTTTTTTAAAAATAAAAACGTTACTGTAATCTACATTGCAGCGCCGATCTGCTGCAATAGCAGATAGGGGTTGCAAAATCTGGTGACAGAGCCTCTTTAAGTGGTGTAGTTTCCCAAATGGGGTCACTTTTGGGGTATTTTCACTGTTTTGGTCTCTCAGGGGCTTTGCAAATGCGACATGACACCCAAAAACTATTCCAGCTAAATCTTAGCTCCAAAAGCCAAATAGTGCTCCTTCACTTCTAAGCCCCGCTGTGTGTTCAAACAGAAGTTTATTACCGCATATGGGGTATTTACGTAATCGGGAGAAATTGCTTTACAAATGCTGGGGTGTTTCTTCTCCTTTATTCCTTGTAAGGGCGGGTTCACACATGGCGGAATTGCACTTAAATTCCGCTGCGGACACTCCGCAGCGTTAATCCGCAGCGGAGCCGTTTCTACATTGACTTTCACTTTAATTTAGCAGTGTTCGTTTACACGATGCGTACAATTCCGCTGCGGAGCATAGGCTGCGGAGCGGAATTTGGTGTCCGCAGCATGCTCTGTCTGTTGCGGAGCAGTGGCGGACTCATGGCGGAATTTCTCCATTGACTTCAATGGAGATTCAAAGTTCCGCAATGAAGTCCGCAGCTGTCATGCACATGTCATGTGTGCTGCGGATGCGTCTTGCTTTTTTTACTTGACATTTCTTCATTCTGGCTGGACCTATGTATTTCTAGGTCTACAGCCAGACTGAGGAAGTCAATGGGGCTCCCGTAATGACGGGAGCGTTGCTAGGAGACGTCAGTAAATAGTCACTGTCCAGGGTGCTGAAAGAGTTACGCGATCGGCAGTAACTGTTTCTGCACCCGGGACAGTGACTACCGATCCCAATATACATGTATCTGTAAAAAAACATATAAGTTCATACTTACCGAGAACTCCCTGTTTCTGTCTCCAGTCCGGCCTCCCAGGATGACGTTTCAGTGTAAGTGACGGCTGCAGCCAATCACAGGCCAAGCACAGGCTGCAGCGGTCACATGGACTGGCGCGTCATCCAGGGAGGTCGGGCTGGATGCCGAAGGAGGGACGCGTCATAAAGACAACGGGCGGTAAGTATGAATTTCTTTTACTTTCACTAGGGAAAGTGCTGTCCCTTCTCTCTATCCTGCACTGATAGGGAGAAGGGAAGCACTTTTCCCGCAGTCCGCAGCAGCTAGTCCGCATCAATGTACTGCACATTTTGTGCAGATCCGCAGCCGTAATCCGCAACCCGGATTAGGTGCGGCATTGATGCGGACAGTTGCGGAGGAATTCCGCCATGTGTGGTCATGCCCTAAAAATTAACATTTCTACGTTTTTTTCAGAAAAAAAGTAGATTCTCATCTTCACAGACTAATTCAAATACATTTAGCATAAAAACTGTGGGGTCAAAATGCTAACTATACCCTTAGATAAATTCAGTGAGGGGTGTAGTTTTCAAAAGGGGGTCACTTTTGGGTTGTTTCCACGGTTTTGGTCCCTCCAGTTCATTGCAAACGTGACATGGCACTGAAAACGAATCCAGCAAAATCAGCTCTTCAAAAGCCAAATGACGCTCCTTCTCTTCTGAGCCCTGCTGTGGGTCCAAAAAGCTGTTTACTACCACATATGGGGTATTGCTGTAATCGGGAGAAATTGCTTAACAAATGCTGTGGTGTTATTTATCCTTTATGCCTTGTGAAAATGTAAACATTGCTATATTTTTTCTGAAAAAAATTAGAATTTCATCTTCACAGACTAATTCAAATACGTTTAGCATAAAAACTGTGGGGGTCAAAATGCTAACTATGCCGCTAGATAAATTCATTGAGGGGTTTAGTTTCCAGAATGGGGTCACTTATTTTTTTTTTTTTCTGTATTGGCACCACAAGACCTCTTCAAACCTGACATGGTGTCTAAAATATATTTTAAAGTAAAGGAGGCCCCAAAATCCTCTAGGTGCTCCTTTGCTTCTGAGGCCGGTGCTTCAGTCTATTACCACACTCGGGCCACATATGGGATATTTCTAAAAACTGCACAATCTGGGCAATATATATTGAGTTGCATTTCTCTGGTAAAACTTTCTGTGTTACAGAAAAAACTATTACAAATGAATTTTGGCAAAAATTAATGAAACTTGTACATTTCACCTCTACTTTGCTTTAATTCCTGAGAAACGCCTATGGGGTTGAAACACTTTCTGAATGCTGTTTTGGATACTTTGAGGGGTGCAGTTTTCAAAATGGGGTGAGTTACGGGGTCTTTCTAATATATAAGGCCCTCAAAGCCGCTTCAGAGCTGAACTGGTCCCTGAAAAAATGGGCTTTTGAAATTTTCTTGAAAATATGAGGAATTGCTGCTAAAGTTCTAAGCCTTGTAACGTCCTAGAAAAATAAAAGAATATAAACATATGGGATATATGAAATTGTAACTATTTTGTGTGGTATTACTGTCTGTCTTACAAGCAGATGCATTTAATTTTAGAAAAATGCTAATTTTTGCTAATTTTCGCAAAATGTTGGTGTTTTTCATACAAATATTAAATTTATCGACCACATTTTTTTGCTAAGATAAAGTACAATATGTTATGAGAAAACAGTCTCAGAATCACTTGGATAGGTTAAAGCATTCCCAAGTTATCACATAAAGTAACACGTCAGATTTAAGAAAATCTGCTTCGTCCTCAAGGCCAAAGCAGGCTCCGTCCTGAAGGGGTTAAAAGTGCAGTTTACAAACAAAAAAAGGTATGTTGATGCATACCACCTGAACCTATGCTAACCCCTTAATGAGCAGCCTATTTTAGACCTTAACCCCTTAATGACCGGGCCATTTTGCACGTTAATGACCAAGGATTATTTTTTGTTTTTTCACGGTCGCATTCCAAGAGTCGTAACTCTTTTTTTATTCTGTCTACATAGCCGTATAAGGGCTTGTTTTTTGCGGGACGAGTTGTATTTTGTAACTGTACCATTTTTAGATGCATATAATATATTGATTAACTTTTATTAACTTTATTTTAGGAGAGAATTGAAAATAAGCAGCTATTCCAGCATTGATTTTCACGTTATAAATTGACGCCGTTTACTAAGCAGCGTAAATAACATGTTACCTTTATTCTATGGGTCGGCACGATTACGGGTATACCAAATGTGTAAAGGTTTTATATGTTTTCCTACGTTTGCACAATAAAAAGCCTTTTAGAAAAAAATTACTTGTTTTTGCATCGCCGCGTTCCAAAAGCCGTAACGTTTTTATTTTTCCGTCGATGTGGCCGTACGTGGGCTTGATTTTTGCGGGGCAATGTGTAGTTTTTATTAGTACTATTTTGGGGTACATAGGACTTATAGATTAATTTTTATTTTATTTTTTATGGGGGGAATGGGAGAAAAGAGAGAATTTTGACGTTGTTTTTTGCGTTTTCTTTGGACGCCGTTCATCCGGCGGTTTAATTAATATGTTCATTTTATTGGTCAAGTCGTTACGATCGCGTGGATACCATATATGTGTATGTGTGATTTGTTTTGACCGTTTTACTAAATAAAACCACTTTTTGGGCCAAAAAAGTAGTTTTATTTGACTTTGACTGTAATTATTATTATTTTTTTTTCACAAACTTTATTTTACTGTTTTACATTTTTTTTTTTAGTCCCACCAGGGGACTTCACTATGCGATCTGCTGATCGCATATATAATGCTTTGGTATACTTCGTATACCAAAGCATTATTGCCTGTCAGTGTAAAACTGACAGGCAACCTGTTAGGTCATGCCTCCGGCATCGCCTAACAGGCAGATGCTGAAGGCAGACCTGGGGGTCTTTGTTAGACCCCCGGCTGTCATGGAAACCCGACGGCGACCCGCAATTTGTTTGCGGGGGCGCCGATCAGGTGACAGAGGGAGCTCCCCCCTCTGTCAAACACATTAAATGCCGCTGTCACTATTGACAGCGGCATTTAATGGGTTAAACTGTCGGAATCGGCGCGCGCTTCGATTCCGGCAGTTGCAGCAGGAGCCAGGCTGTGTATAACAGCCGTGCTCCTGCCGCTGATCGCGTGGGTACAGTCTCAGTACCCGCGCCATCACAGGACGGATATATCCGTCCTCCTGCGCGAAGTAGCAGCTGCTGAGGACGGATATATCCGTCCTTCGGCGTTAAGGAGTTAATGACCAAGCTATTTTTTACGTTTTTCCATCGTCGCATTCCAAGAGTCATAATTTTTTTTTTATTCTGTCTACATAGCCGTATAAGGGCTTGTTTTTTGCGGGACGAGTTGTATTTTGTAACTGTACCATTTTTAGATGCATATAATATATTGATTAACTTTTATTAACTTTATTTTAGGAGAGAATTGAAAATAAGCAGCTATTCCAGCATTGATTTTCACGTTATAAATTGACGCCGTTTACTAAGCAGCGTAAATAACATGTTACCTTTATTCTATGGGTCGGCACGATTACGGGTATACCAAATGTGTAAAGGTTTTATATGTTTTCCTACGTTTGCACAATTAAAAGCCTTTTAGAAAAAAATTACTTGTTTTTGCATCGCCGCGTTCCAAAAGCCGTAACGTTTTTATTTTTCCGTCGATGTGGCCGTACGTGGGCTTGATTTTTGCGGGGCAATGTGTAGTTTTTATTAGTACTATTTTGGGGTACATAGGACTTATAGATTAATTTTTATTTTATTTTTTATGGGGGGAATGGGAGAAAAGAGAGAATTTTGACGTTGTTTTTTGCGTTTTCTTTGGACGCCGTTCATCCGGCGGTTTAATTAATATGTTCATTTTATTGGTCAAGTCGTTACGATCGCGGGGATACCATATATGTGTATGTGTGATTTGTTTTGACCGTTTTACTAAATAAAACCACTTTTTGGGCCAAAAAAGTAGTTTTATTTGACTTTGACTGTAATTATTATTATTTTTTTTTCACAAACTTTATTTTACTGTTTTACATTTTTTTTTTTAGTCCCACCAGGGGACTTCACTATGCGATCTGCTGATCGCATATATAATGCTTTGGTATACTTCGTATACCAAAGCATTATTGCCTGTCAGTGTAAAACTGACAGGCAACCTGTTAGGTCATGCCTCCGGCATCGCCTAACAGGCAGATGCTGAAGGCAGACCTGGGGGTCTTTGTTAGACCCCCGGCTGTCATGGAAACCCGACGGCGACCCGCAATTTGTTTGCGGGGGCGCCGATCAGGTGACAGAGGGAGCTCCCCCCTCTGTCAAACACATTAAATGCCGCTGTCACTATTGACAGCGGCATTTAATGGGTTAAACTGTCGGAATCGGCGCGCGCTTCGATTCCGGCAGTTGCAGCAGGAGCCAGGCTGTGTATAACAGCCGTGCTCCTGCCGCTGATCGCGTGGGTACAGTCTCAGTACCCGCGCCATCACAGGACGGATATATCCGTCCTCCTGCGCGAAGTAGCAGCTGCTGAGGACGGATATATCCGTCCTTCGGCGTTAAGGAGTTAATGACCAAGCTATTTTTTACGTTTTTCCATCGTCGCATTCCAAGAGCTATAATTTTTTTTTAGTTTTGCTTCGACATAGCTGTATAAGGCCTTGTTTTTTGCGGGACAACTTGTGTTTTTTTAATAGCACCATTTTGGGGTACATATAATTTATTTAAAGAGGCTCTGTCACCACCTTATAATTGCCCTATCTCCTACATAAGGAGATTGGCGCTATAATGTAGGTGACAGTAATGCTTTTTATTTAATAAAACGATCTGTTTTCACCACTTTATTAGTGATTTTAGATTTATGCTAATGAGTGTCTTAATGCCCAAGTGGGCATATTTTTACTTTAGACCAAGTAGGCGTTGTACAGAGGAGTGCATGACGCTGACCAATCAGCATCACGCACTCCTCTCCATTCATTTACACAGCGCATAGGGATCCTGCTAGATCCTTATGTGCTGTCTTATACTAACACATTAACAATACTGAAGTGTTTAGACAGTCAATAGACATTCCACGGGATGTCTATTCACAATCTCTGCACTTCGTTACTCTGTCTGTGGTAGTTACAGCAGAGGAAGCGTGATCTCGCGAGATTACGCAGTAAATGACAGGTTACAGCGAGATTACGCTTTGCTCTGTTGTAACTACCATAGAAACAGTAACGAAGTGCAGAGATTGTGAATAGACATCCCGTGGAATGTCTATTCACTGTCTAAACACTTCAGTATCTTTAATGTGTACGTCATGTGTATTCAGAATCCTGACACTTCTGAATCTTTTCTGTGAGATTTACAGCAAGGGAAACGAAATCTCGTTTACCTCCGTGATCTCGAGAGATTTCGTATCCGTTGCTGGAATCTCACAGAAAAGATTCAGAAGTGTCAGGATTCTGAATACACATGACGTCCAGGCTGGATGGTCATGTGTATTCATTATCAGGACACTGGATTAATGTTAATCAAGCAGAATCGCTGTGTATGTGGCTGCAGATCATGTTCCAGTAAGAACGCGATTCTGCTGTCTAAATGAATGGAGAGGAGTGCATGATGCCGATTGGTCAGCGTCATACACTCCTGTACAACGCCCACTTGGTCGAAAGTAAAAATATGCCCACTTGGGCATTAAGCAACTCATTCGCATAAACCAAAATCGCTCCTAACGTTGTGAAAATAGATTGTTTTTTTAAATAAAAAGCATTACTGTCACCTGCATTACAGCGCCCATCTCCTTATGTAGGAGATAGGACACTTATAATGTGGTGACAGAGTCTCTTTAAGGGGTTAATGGAAAGTTGAGAGGAAGTAAAAAGTGTGGTAGAAAAAAGTGCACAAGCAACAGGGATAACCGCAGCCTTGAAAGGATTGTCAAGAAAAGGCCATTCCAGAATCTGGGGAAGATTCACAAGGAGTGGACAGCGGCTGGAGTCAGTGCTTCAAGAACCGCCACACACAGACGTATCCAGGACATGGGCTACAACTGTCGCATTCCTTGTGTCAACCCACTCATGACCCAGACACAACGTCAGAAGCGTCTAACCTGGGCTAAGGAGAAAAAGGACTGGTGTGTTGCTCAGTGGTCCAAAGTCTTGTTTTCAGATGAAAGTAAATTTTGCATTTCATTTGGAAATCTTGGTCCCAGAGACTGGAGGAAGAGTGGCGAGGCATCAATCCAAGTTGCTTGCGGTCCAGTGTAAAGGTTCCACAGTCAGTGATGGTTTGGGGAGCCATGCCATCTGCTGGTGTTGGTCCACTGTGTTATATCACGTCCAGAGTCAGTGCAGCCGTCTACCAGGAAATTTTAGAGCACTTCATGCTTCCCCCTGCTGACAAGCTTTATAGAGATGCTGATTTTATTTTCCAGCAGGATTTGGCACCTGCCCACACTGCCAAATGTACCAATACCTGGATTAACCGGTTAAGGACTAGGCTGTTTTACAGCTAAATGACCAGAGCAAATTTTACAATTTTGCTATGCGCTTCTTTAGATGACTATAACTCAGCAGGTGAATAAAGTTCATCTTTGAATTTTACACTCTTTTTAAAGGACAGATAGGGCTTTGTTTTAGTGGCATTTGTCAGTATATATCATTTTTATTTTTTTCTCTAAAGTGGGCAAAATTGGAAAAAAATGCAAGAATTTATCAATTGCGCCAGTTTTTGCTAGCATTTTTCACACACGGTATGGACCACGGACAAAATTCATCTCCTTTCACATTCTTCCACTTCTCCCGTGCATGGGGGTTTTCTAAAATAAGAAATTGCAGGTTTATGCAAATGGAGCTATCCAGCAGATGAACTTTAGAGAATATGCAAACATGACATCCACCCCCCACCCATTCCCTCCCTCACCCTTGGAGTAAAATCAGGGGAAAAATAAAAACGTAATGTAGGGAAAATATATTTTCAACAAATTAACTAAAATCTAATAATTCAGAACAGTGTGGTATTTTTTAAAACATGGCTCAATGCACAGGCCTGGTTGCGAGGGACATGAGGGACAGAAATATCGGGAATCTTTGCGGTGCCCGTCTTTTCTGCAGACGCGGCACTTTTTCTGGGGGTTGCTTCTGGTTGGTGTTGGGGGAATCCGACTGATGAAGTGTCTTTCAGTCGGTCGCGTGACATCCTCAGACTGGGGGCATTCTCGAGTGTCCTGAACATCAAAAATGAGGCCTTCAATAATTTTTTCCTGGAAATCCAGGTATGTGTCTCTGCCTCTGTTTTTTTTATAGAGCACAAATGAGTTGTGGATTGCCACCTGTAACAAATAAATGGCCACTTTTTTGTACCAGGTTTTAGTTTTGCGTTTTACTAAATAGGGCTGTAAAACCTGGTCGCTTAAATCCACACCCCCCCCCATGTACATGTTATATTCGGACACGCTCACTGGTTTGTGCTTGTCCGATGTTGCCCCCCTTTCCCTCACTGCCACTGTTCCTGCGGTATGAATCGTGCTTAGCACATACACATCTTTGCGATCCCTGAACTTGACCGCCAGCAATTCCTCAGATGCATAAGCACAGGAGTCCCCCTTTACCATGCGCTTCCCCACTAATTGCTGTGGAAAACCAATTCGGTTTTTGCGCATGGTACCACATGCCCCAGTCCTTGCAGCATGCAAATGCCTAAACAGGGGCACACTGGAATAAAAATTGTCGCAGTACAGGTGGTACCCCTTGTGAAGCAGAGGCTGCATTATCTCCCACACGATCTTACTGCTGGTGGAAAGATCAGGGGGGGCATCCAGGAACATTTATTGTGCGGTCCCGCCCTTCATAAATCCTGAAGGCGGTGGTATATCCTGACCCGCTTTCACACAATTTGTAAAGCTTAACGCCATATCTTGCCCTTTTTGAAGGTAGATATGGCGAAAGCTAAGTCTGCCATGAAAGTTGAGGAGGGATTCGTCCACGCTTACATTCTGCTCAGGGGTGTAGAGTTGCAGAAATAAATTATTCAGGGAATTTATTAGCGGTCTTATTTTGAACAACCGATCCCGGTTTGCATCGGTACTTGGGGGGGCCTGTGCGTGGTCGTTGAAGTGGAGGAACCTCATTATTGTCTCATAACGAGACCTGGGCATTACTGCAGAATATACTGGGGTTGCTTGGGCGGGTCTTGTTGACCAGTAAGACCTAATGGAGGGCTTTTTGATAATACCCATATTTAGGGTGAGCCCCAAAAAATTTTTTAATTCCTGCAAATTGGTGGGCGTCCAATCTCTGGCATGGGTGGATGAAGGTTTCTGCCTTATATATTGAGTGGCATAGAAATTTGTTTCGTGGACAATTTGATTTAGGATGTCGTCCGTTATAAATAAATGGAAGTAATCCATTTGGACAATTTGTATTGTCCACGGTTATGCCAGGAGTGGCAGTAAATCCGTGGATTCTAGGCCCAAAAGATGGGGCAGGTACCCATACAAGAGCCTGGACTGGGGGGACCAGGCTGTCCCGTGCTACAGCGCTACTAAGACCTGCGCTTTCATGTTCTGCAGTTTCAACTGCATCAGGGACAACGTCCCCTGAAGATGAACCTGAAGTGACGCTGTCATCGTCACTGCCCAAAACAGGTTCCATCTCTGACGCCATCTCTGATGCGGTCTCTGACTCAGACCACAGCATGGCGTATGTCTCCTCGGCGCTAAACAACTTCCTCCCCATAACGTAACTAACACTAACTAAACAAATTTTTTTTTTTTTTTTTTTTATAAAACACACAAACTAACTGCTATATATATCTACACTACCGCTAACAAAAAATAAACCGCTATTGCTATATATATATTATATATATGTGGATATATATATAATTATATACTCCCTACCTGCCTATTCTAATAGAATGAAAGAAAGATAGATGGATAGATTGTATAGATAGATAGAAAGAAATCTATCTATACAGAGAATGTTTTATAGTGTAACTGTATTTTTTTGTAACTGTAACTGTAATCTTCTGGCAGCAATTCTCCCGAGTCTCTTCTTCTCCTCAAACTGAAACAATGTTTGAGGAGAAGAAAAGAAGCAGGAGATTTACTGCCAGAAAAGTAAAAATAAAACAAATGTGGTCGCTGTGATTGGTCCCTGATACTCTGCCCAGTGCCCAGAGCTGTTGGTAACAGCGTGGGCACAGGGCTGTGTGCACGCGATCGTGTGCATACTGTTTTATACGCAGAAATGCATGTGATCGCTGTGATTGGTTGTCACAGCGATCACATGTTCAGGGGCCAAAAGATTGGCCCCTGACATTCTGCCCAGTGCCCATGGCTGTTAGCAACAGCCAGGGCATAGAGCTGTGTGCACGCGATCGCGCGTGCACAGTCTCTGAAGTGCCGCCGTAATTAGTCTATACGGCGGACTTCAGAGACCCTGACCGCTGGCCGTATATTTACAGCCAGTATTTCGGTTTTAACTCCTTCCCGTTGTAAACAACTTTCAGATTTTAATTTTCGTTTTTTCCTCCCCACCTTCCAAAAGCCATAACGTCTTTATTTTTCCGTCTATATAGTCCTATGAGGGCTTGATTTTTGCGGGATGAGTTGTAGTTTTTCGTAGCACCATTTATTTTGCTATATAATGTACTAGGAAATGGGGAAAAAAATATTTGTGGGGTAGAAAATGAAAAAAAACAGCTATTCCTCCATGGTTTTTTGTGCGCCGTTTTTACGGAATTTGCTGTGAAATTAAAACCACATGTTAACTTTATTCTGTGGGTCAATACGATTACGGCCATACCAAATATATTTATTTTTTTCTATATTTTACTACTTTTACAAGTAAAAACCGAAGTGTGAAAAATAATTTATTTTGTGTCGCCAAATTCCGAGAGCCATAACTTTTTTATTTTTCCGTTGATTTAAGTGGTATGAGGGCTTATTTTTTGCGGGATAAGCTGTAGTTTTTAATAATACGATTTTGGTGTACATGCGACGGTTTGATCACTTTTTATTTAATTTATTGTGGGCTGTTAGGTGACCAAAAAATATAGATTCTGGCGCTTACAATTTATTTTATTTTTTTAATTTTTTTTACGGCGTTCACCGTGCGGGTTAAATAATGATATATTGTAATAGTTCAGACTTTGGCGGACGCGGCGATATCAATTATGTTTTATTTATTTTTTTACTATGCTCTATGGGGAAAATGGGAAAAGGGTTGATTTTTTTTTTTTGAACTTTTAATATTTTTTATTTTTTTTTATGCAAAAAAAACAACTTTATTTAACTCCCATTTTTTACTTTTTTTTTTATTAGTTCCATTAGGGGACTTCAACCAGCGATAGTTAGATCGCTTGCACGATATACTGCAATACTAATGTATTGCAGTATATCATGATTGTGACACACATCTACTAAGCCCTGCCGGAGATGGCGGATCGGGGGCCTTCATTAGGCTCCCAGGCAGCCATAGAAACCATCGACTCCCCCGAGATTGCATTATGGGGGGCGCGATGAGCTGTTAGAGGGGGCCGCCCCCTCTTTCTAACGATTTAAATGCTGTGGTCGCTATTGACTGCAGCATTTAACGAGTTAAACGAGCGGGATCGTTCTCGAGCGCAATGCTGCTCGTTAGGGTATGTTTACGCGATAACTGCAATTACGTCTGAAATTACAGAGCTGTTTTCAGGATTAAACAGCTCCTGAATTCCAGACGTAATTGCATGTACCCGCGTTTTGCGGCGCTTCTTTTACGGACGTAATTTGGAGCTGTTCTTCATTGGAGTCAATGAAAAACTGCTCCAATTACGTCCCAAGAAGTGTCCTGCACTTCTTTTGACAAGGCTGTAATTTTACGTGCCGTATTTTGACAGCGACGCGTAAAATGACAGGTCGTCGGCACAGTACGTCGGCAAACCCATTGAAAGTAATGAGCAGATGTTTGCCGACATATTGGAGCCGTTTTTTCAGACGTAATTCGAGGCGTAAAACGCCTCCATTATGTCTGAAAATAGGTCGTGTGAACCCAGCCTTACTCTGAAGTGTCGGCTGTAACGATACAGTCGACACCCGCATCGTATGGAGCGGGTTCACTCCGTGAGCACGCTCCATACTTCCCCTACCCGGCTATGACGTAACTGTATGTCATATGTCGGGAAGGGAAAATAATATCTATATAAATATTGTAAGGACGCTCTCCTATTTTCTTCGTGCTATTCAGGTTTGGGTTGGAGTACCCAAATATGTATATATAGAACCTAAATAAAAAGCTCTTCGGAAATACTTGTTTGGTTTGTAGTGTGTCTACTTACCAGGAGCGTCTGGATGACGCCAAGATTTCCCCTGTCCACATTTTATGCAGCGATTGTGAGAAAGGCCTAGGTTGGGCCGAAACGTTAAACTATATATCGCTTGCTTCAAAAATACATTCTATGTTACTATTCTTTGGAAATAAAAAATAATAAAGTAACAATTTCTTGAAAACCAAACGAAACGAGTATTTCCGAAGTGCTTTTTATTTAGGTTCTATATATACATATGTCGGGAAGGGGTTAAAAATCATTTTTGAAATTGGGTTTATATAATATTCTAATTTTCTGAAAGACTAAATTTTGGGTTTTCATTAACTGTTAGCCAATCATCAATATTAAAAGAAACAAATGCTGGAAATAGATCACTCTGTGTGTAATGAATTCATATAATATATGAGTTTAACTTTTTTAATTGAATTACTGAAATAAATTAACTTTTTGATGATATTCTTTTAAAAATGTCCCGTAGTTTTATGTATACAGCTCCTATGCAGACCAATGTGTGACGATCCCTGGGAATAAGCAGTTGTCAGACACCTCATCTCCTCAGGAAATCATTAGCAATGATGAATTGTAATCTGGCCGGCAGGCCCCCCCTGTACATGAGATGATTGGACGTTACCAATATTGGTGGGTTAGGATGACCCTCCTCTCGAGTATTCCCTGGTTAAGGCCAGTTTTACACGTGGCATATTGACATTTTTTCAGTGGTGTTTTTATGCACTTTTTTGTGAAATCTGTGGCCAGATGTTAGTTTGAAAACTATGGGGATGCCCACAAATGTTGCATTTTGGTTTTTGGGGGTCATTGGTGTTTTTATCACGTTCACCATGCTGTAGGTATGGCGTTTTCTTTTCTGCGTTTTTCTCTATAGGCTTTTCTATAGAACTTTACAAATAAAATGCTTGTACAAAATGGCACTAAATGAAAAACAATCATGGGTTTGTTTGTATTCTGTAACTATGGAGACAGGCAGCTCTGCATTGGAGCTGTTTACACAAAACAGTAGCAGATTTTTCCTAAGACGGTTTGCAAAAAGTTTTTTCTTATTTTTTTTTTCAAACCCAAGATTGGTTTCTAACCTGAGAAATGATCGATGACGTAATCTGCTTCCTCCATGAGAAATAAAAATTAAAAAAAGTGTGTAATAATACATAACATGTGCCAGTGTCGGCATTGGGGAGGAATAGCGGACGGAGAGTGTACAATAGGGCGGGCGGTGAGAGGCAGCACTTCCTGTGTGGATGTGTGAGAGGCGGAAGGATCGCGCACGGAGACGCATTCAGTGTAGTGAGCGGGTAGCAGCTCCAGTCTTCCTGTAGACTGCGGAAGGATCTGGCCGTCTCTCCTCCCCTTGCACACACGCACTGTGTGTCTGTATCCCCGCTTCCTCCTCTATGCTGCTGCTGTGACTCTATGTGAAGCACAAGCTCCGGGATAAACATGGCGACGTCGCTGCATGAAGGACCGACCAACCAGCTGGATCTGCTTATCAGAGCCGGTAAACCAATATTGGGCATGCATGCGTTGCACGGGAGGGATGCCCGGTTAGCGGGCAGTGATAGTGAGCATGCACCGCCTGCCCCGGCCCAGTGTGCTGGGCACTGGCTGGGATGCAGCTGCGCACGTTGCAGGGAGTGATGGAGGACGGGGTAGGAAGTGATCACCTTGGCTGGGCACATTGATGAGGGGGGTGGTGAGCAGTCGGCAGCGCTGCTGCTCCGGGAA
The DNA here is from genome assembly GCF_050947455.1 of Rhinoderma darwinii. Lineage (NCBI taxonomy): Eukaryota > Metazoa > Chordata > Amphibia > Anura > Rhinodermatidae > Rhinoderma > Rhinoderma darwinii. Next base: position 140,552,626 of record NC_134687.1, read on the forward strand.
CCAGGAAGTGTGTGCTTGTTGTGTGCTGCCACGCTGTCTCGTAGTGCTGCCTGCTTGTCACTGTACATGTGAGCGGCTGTGATTCCCGGCGCAGGGCCGCCTCCTCTGCATTACACATGTCATGTGTACACCGAGTTGCTCTCCGCTGTCTCGTTCTCCGTACTTTCAGGACCGGCTAGTGTCTGATGTGTACCGTGCTAGGGAAGTCACACATTGGGCCTGATTGTAGAAATGTGCATTACTATTGACGTGATGCAGCTGTCAGTCACCGAGGATCGCTTCTTTTTATGTTGATTACAAGATTATATTTGCATTTTTTATTTTTGTATTTAACCTTAGTAAAAAAAAAAAAAAAAAAACCCGTTCATAGCGGAAGCGCAGAGATCAAACGGGCAGGAGGGTCGGATGATGGGCAGCTGCATGCTGCCAATCCGCTCCCGGGGATGGTTCGAAATCTGAGCGCTAACCAATGAGGATGCGATGTAGAGGACTGGCTGCGGGCCAATGAGCGCTCAAGGCGGCTTTGATTGGCAGCGAGCTGTGAGCTCACAATGCGGATGGAATTGGAGGGAAGAGAAAAGATGTAAACACGGAAGTGAGGGGCGGGGTTTCAGCACCTGGGACACTGCAGCTTGTTAGACACGTGAGGACTGCTCAGGAGCTCGCTGTATACAGGGCTGCGGCTCTCGTGTGTTCACACAAAGGACCGTCCTCTCCCATGTAGAGGACTTGTAAACTCCTGACCAGAACTCCTCCGTGCCTGTTTAGAACTGCTCTTCTCCGTGCAATGCATGTTTGGTGACTTACTCTTCTATTGTGAGCTTCTTTACAAGGACGTAATTCTAGGAAACCTGCTCCAACATGGGATTACAAAACATACTATTCACATTATAATAAAGTAACCATTTAACTAAATAAATAGACACGACACTGGAGCGGTGCTAAAAATATTCTGGCCACGGCCTTTTATTAAAGTTACCATAAAATATTGAATAATAAAAACCATTGACTTTATCATCCTGAATTATTAACCTGGTTTAGCCATAAGCTCAAGCCTACCACAAATAATACATATATGTATGTCCACTCATACTGCTGAGCGACTTACCCCTTTCAGCAAAAGGCTGTGGTAATAAATACAGGACAATCACAAAAATTAGGGCGGGGGCAGCGCACATTTATTCCAGGAATATGTCAGAAGGTCTGCCAAGACCACTGCATATTCCTGGGTTATATCTACCGAACTAGTCACCTGACCACACCCCTTACACCAATCCCTGACTTCTACTAAGGCCCTAAACTGCCTTCAAGGGAAGGTGTCATGATTTTTATTATATTGCTTTTAATAAAATATAAACAAAAAATGATTTAGTCTTGTCATGTTCTAATTTTTACTGTGTTCAAACTTTTACTTCTCTATGGGGGCTCTAAATATTTTTTTTGAATACGGCATATACAACCCCATAGAGAATGCGAACGGAAACCGTTCCATTCTCTGAAGCGTACGCAGTCTGTGTGGGAACAGCGCATGCGCCGCTCCCACACAGACCAAAACGAATCTCATTTGTAGATCGAAATCCGGCGCCATTTTCATTTGGACCGGAAGCCTCTGCCGGACAGTTAGATGACAACCTAAGCTTAACTAGTTCATTGTGCAGCCACATACACACACGCTAACATTACTCAAGTGCCCTGACAGTGAATATACATTACCTCCAGCCAGGACGTCATGTCTATTCAGAATCCTGACGTGTCTGTGTGATATTTACGTCAAGGCAAGCGTGATCTTGTTTTTAAATAACAGTTTACAGCGTAATCTCGCGAGATTACCTTTGCCTTGCTGTAAATCTCACACAAACGTTAGCCAAGTGTTTCCGAAACTGGCCGGGGATTCCGCACCAGGAGAAATCCCTGACTTCACTGTCCATATATGGACAATGACTTCTGGAGTGGTCCCCTGCTCTTGAAGCGGAATCGGCGGCCGGTGATTCTGCTGCAGGCGAAGTCTCTAATGTCATTATGTACAGTGACGGCAGGGACTTCTCCTGGAGCGGAATAATGGGCCTCTGTGGCACTACTTAGAGGAGGGTAGTGTGTGGCATTATCTACAGGGTAGCTGTGACCGTATTTACAGAGGGCCGTGTGGCAAAAAATTGGCAAATGAAATTCATCCGTTTTTAAAACTGATGCAAAACGGGCCAAAATCAGCCGTTAACACCTCATGCACACGACCGAGTCCCATCAGTGATCCGAGGAAAGATAGAACATGTCCTATCTTTCCTCGGATCGGAAACTCTGGCATGTGAATCTCGTCCGTGAAAAATGATCAAAGTGAATGGGTCCATGAAGACTATCGGGTGCCATTCAGATGCTGTCAGAAACGGCCCGAGTGGCACAACGGTCGTGTGCATGAGGCGTAAAAACTAAAACACGGAACGGATTTAAAAATGGCAGTTTTTATCAGCCGACACTCGTACGCTGTCGTGTGAATAGAGCCTTGTTGCTCTCCTCTCGGACCAAGAGATGAGGATCCTGATCAGAGGACCCCCCCCTATATAGGGTTGTCACAATACCAGAATTTTGATACATTGGGTGGTATTGCGACTCGATACCTAAACGATAAGAAAAACTCTGCCTCCCATTGATTTCAATGCCAGGTGAGAGACGGAACCGTGGGAAGAAATCGCATGTGCCGCACATTAATAGTAAATAACCCCATCATGTTTCTGTTATGTTGGACAACATTGGGTTAATGTGTGTTACATGATGGGGTTAATTACTAGTAATGTGAGGCACATGGAGGTATTAAATTCATAATACCTCGTGCCTCATGTTAATAAGTGAAAGAAGGCACTTTTTATTTGAATTCTTTCTTACTCCTAAATGACGCTATATATTTGTTTTGCAGGTTATTACGGTCGCGACTATACTGAATATGTGTATATGTTATGTATTGAGACTTTTATTTTATTTATAGTATGTCCCACGATCCAAGGGGCTTTCCCCTTTAATATAGTATAATGGAGAGAAAGAAGGCTGGCACTGCCCCAACTCAGGCAAAAAACAGTCTCTGTGTGGAGATCCTCATTCCTTTATGCACGTGGAATACAGCTGTCAACTTGTTGCCTACGGGGTGCTCATTGAGAGAAAACAGCACGAATAAAACTTGAATATTGGAAGATAGAAATTACGAGGCACTCACCATGTATGCCAATAAAAGGATTTATTGTAGTAGATCTTGGTCTGTTTGATGTGGAAGAAACCGTTTCTTCCAATATTTCCCCTTGAATGCCGCGGTCCGCTTTGATTGCAGCATTTAAGGCAATAGCAGCGGAGATGAGCGACTCCTCTGATCTCCGCCTTTAGAGCGGGGCTGCCGCTGTGTAATACAGCCAGTGCCCGCTCCTGTGCGTGCGGTCAGCATGAGGTGATGCGGCCGGCGCTGCACTGAAGACAGAACATAGGGGTGTATTGCAGTGCGCCCGCTATGTTCTGTCTTCAGTGCTGGCCGAATCGCCTCATTCTGACTGCACGTACACACTTGTTAGGAGCGGGACAATGGAGGTGTTACACGCCCGCAGCCCTGCTCTAACGACATTTTCGTGTTATACAGCTTAATATCGAAATACATGATTTAACGGTATTGAACCGTTTGAGGGTGCATTGCATTCAAATAGTATAGATATTTTGATGCATTGTGCAACCCCTACCCCTCTATTACCTCTAAACCCTAATACAGTATATAAAAATGGTCTTTCTGGGCAAGGTGCACAGGGTAATACATTTGGCGATGTGCATTTTATGCAATTGTTTAAAGAGTAATGAAACTTTCAGAAGACTACTAACGTCAGAAGTTTTGATCAGTGGGGGTCCAGGCAGTGAGACCCCCACCGATCACTAAGACGAAGTAGCAGAAGCGCTCAGGTGAGCGCTGGGCCGCTTGGCCTCTGATTGGCTTTTTTCGGAGCATCGGAAGGCCGTGTTCACACGTGGAAACCGCAGGAAAAAAACCGTCTGACATTGCCTCCCATTGTTTTTAATAGGAGGTGAAGGCGTGGAAAAAGAGGAGACATGCCCTAGCTTGAGGCGTTTTCCGCCTCAAAAACCCCATTGAAATCAATAGGAGATGGAAAAAAATGCTGCAAACGGCCACAGAGTTTTTGATGCGTTTTTTTCCTTTGCCTGTTGAAGAAAGGTAAAAAAAAAATGCCTGTGGTGCAGAACCACTTCAAAAGAACCAGAGTTTATTTTTTCCAGGCAGAATTTTCTGCCTGCAAAAAAACTCTGTGAACATGGTCTAAGGCCCCATGAACACGAACATAAAAACGCCCGGAATTACGGGCCCATGTACTTCTATTGGCCACGGGTACCTCCCCGTATGCTTACGGGAAGGTGCCCGTGCCGTTGAAAAATATAGAACATGTCCTATTTCAGGCCGTAATTACGGCACGGGCAGGCCCATAGAAGTCTATGGGGCTCCCGTAATTACGGGTGACTACGTGTGTGCACCTGTAATTACAGGAGCATTGCTAGGCGACGTCCCGCGATAGTCACTGTCCAGGGTGCTGAAAGAGTTAAACGATCAGCAGTAACACTTTCAGCACCCTGGACAGTGGCTACCAATCACAATATAGATCAACCTCGAAAAAGACGTTCATACTTACCCAGAACTCCCTGCTTCTTCCTCCAGTCCGGCCTCCTGGGATGACGTTTCAGCCCATGTGACCGCTGCAGCCAATCACAGGCTGCAGCCGTCTCATGGACTGCCGCGTCATCCAGGGAGGTCGGACTAGATGTCACCAAGACAACGGCCGGGTAAGTATGAATTTCTTTTACTTTTTCTGCAGAAAGGGCTGTCCCTTCTCTCTATCCTGCACTGATAGAGAGAAGGGCTGCCGATTACTGCAGTGTAATTTTGCAGCGAAAACGTGCCCGTAAATACGGGTGAAATACTGGTGCAATACGGGTCGAATATGTGTGACCAAGGACCCGTATTTACGGGAGGACAACAATACGTTTGTGTGCATTCGGCCTTAGGTTGGCTTTCTGAGAGCAGCCGATAAGAAACGAAGCGGCTCAGCGCTCACCCTTTGTTTTAGCAATCGCTGGGGGTCTCTGTGCCTGGACCCCCATTGATCAAAAGTGTCGTTATGTCAGAAGTTTTCTGCAAGTTTAGTTACCCTTTTAATTACTTTCATTAGTGTAATTGCTCCTATTTTAAGCAAGAATGTTTCTTCTACATCTTTGTTCTGCACTTCATATAGTAAAAATGTAGAGAAGACCGTATAGTCGAACTATAGACAATAGTCTAGTTTGTCACCTTCAGGGACAAGTGCTTTGAATTTTTTTTCCTCTCCGATGCCCTTAATTCAAATTTTATATGTGAATTTCATAAACCTATATCACTATGTACTGCTAAACCAAAATAGGCCATAGGCTATGCAACACATGCAGATTTTGCTGCGGATTGTTGGCAAAATCCATGGTGGATTTCACCCTTTGCGTTGCAAATGGGATCGGTGCCACATTACAGCATTATGAGCATGCTGTGGATTCTAAAATCCACGGAATACTTTTGATTCAGCATTATTTTTTTTCCCATAACATGTTGTTTTCTGTGGTATACACAGGTGGAGCTTGAAAATTGCAGACTTGTAGTTTTCTGTATACGGCCTTTTTCACACTTTGCAGTGTTTTTGAAGCCACAACCAGGAGTGGATTGTAAGGCCTCATTCACACGGCAGGGTTTCCCGGCCGGGTGCCGGCCGTTCATAAATCGGCCGGCACCCGGCTGCATTAGGAATAATAGACCCCTAATGGGGCTATTCACACGACCGATTTTTTGACGGCTGGAAAATCCGGCCGTCAAAAAATAGGACATGCTCTATCTTTGCCCGGACACCCGGCTCCCATAGAAGTCTATGGGGCCGGGTATTACACGGCCATCACCGGAATGTGTTCCGAGTGATGGCCGGGTTTCCCGGCGCTTGCGCTCTATCTCCTCCTCCTCACAGCGCAGAGTGCATGTGAGGAGGAGGAGTTGATGCCATTCTGACGAATGGCATCGCTGTACACTGTGTTGCAGGGCCGGGGTGTACAGCATGTGGAGGGAGCGCTGCGCTGGCTCCCTTCCCCTGCTTGTTAAAAGCACCCTGGCTCGGCGACACCTTCGATGGCGCCGCTAGTAGTAGTAGCAGCAGCTGCTGCGGCTGCTACTACTGTAGCGACGCCACTATAGCAGAGCGGGGAGGTATCTCCTCGCTCTGCTATGTGCTAGCCGCACTTTAGCTCCTTGAAGGAGCGGAATCCCCGTGTTTTCGGGGATTCCGCTCCTGGACAGAGCGCTTGATGTCTCTGTCCATATCTGGGCAGTGACATCAGGGGAAACTCCTGAAGCGGAATCCCCGAACACATGGGGATTCCCCTTCAGGAGCTGCCGCTGATGTCACTGTCCGGATCTACCCGGCCCGGCACGGATGCATAACTTTATGCAAACCGGCCGGGCAAAATGGCCGATTTTACCGGCCGACACTCGGGCTCGGGAACGACCCGGTCGTGTGAATCCCGCCTCAAGGGAGTGGAAGTTCATAGTAAAGATTCTACTTTGTATTTGAATCCACTCCTGTTTGCGGCTTCAATAACTGCACTATGTGAATATACAATGAATGGGAAACGCTTTTCAAACCTACTCTTGTTCTTTCCTGCCTTTAACTTTTATCATGGCACATCCATTAACCCCTTCCCGCTCCTTGACGTACTATTACGTCATGGCAGCTGTATCGTTCGCGCTCCATGCCGTAATAGTACGTCTCGGGAGTAACGGCCGTTTCGGCCGTCCTCCCGACACATACAGGAGCTGTGACGCTGCTGTCTTGTTCAGCAGCTGTCACAGCTCCTACAGCGGGGACCGATCGCTGTGTCCCCGCTGATTAACCCCTTAAAAGCCGCGTTCTATAGAGATCGCGGCTTTTTAGGGGTTAAGCTGCCATCGCCGGCCTGCTACGCGATAGCGGCCGGCGATGGTGACTATGGCAACCGGACACCAAACAATGGCGTCCGGCTATGCCATAGACGGAAGCCTAGTGGGTCCTGACAACGTCAGGACCCACTATGCTTGCTGTCAGTGAGTAGCTGACAGTTCTAATACACTGCACTACGCATGTAGTGCAGTGTATTAGAATAGCGATCAGGGCCTCCTGCCCTCAAGTCCCCTAGTGGGACAAAGTAATAAAGTTAAAAAAAAGTTAAAAAAAGATGTGTAAAAATAAGAAAATAAAAGTTTTAAAAGTAATAAAAGTAAAAGTCCCACTTTTTCCCTTATCAGTCCTTTATTATTAATAAAAATATATAAACAAACAAATAAACTATACATAATTGGTATCGCCGCGTCCGTAACGGCCTGAACTACAAAATTATTTTGTTATTTATCCCGCACGGTGAACGCCGTAAAAAAAAATATTAATAAACCGTACCACAATCACAATTGTTTGGTCACTTCACCTCCCAAAAAATGGAATAAAAAGAGATCAAAAAGTCGCATGTACCTAAAAATGGTACTGATGGAAAATACAGTTCGTTACGCAAAAAATAAGTCCTCGCACGGCTTTATTGATTGAAAAATAAAAACGTTATGGCTCTTAGAATAAGGGAACACAAAAAGTGAATGATTGTTTACAAAACGTATTTTATTGTGCAAACGCCATAAGACATAATAAAAACCTATAAACATCTGGTATCGCCGTAATCGTATCGCCACGCAGAATAAAGTGAATATGTCATTTATAGCGCACGGTGAACGCTGTAAAAAAAAAAGTATACAAAAACAATAGTAGAATTGCTGTTTTTTAGTCACCACGCCACCTAAAAATGGAATAAAAACTGATCAAAAAGCCGCATGCACCCCATGAAAACTACAATGGATTCCTCAAGGGGTCTAGTTTCCAAATTGGGGTCACTTTTGGGGGGTTTCCAATGTTTTGGCACCACAAGACCTCTTCAAACCGGACATGGTGCCTAATAAAAAAGAGGGCTCAAAATCCGCTAGGTGCTGCTTTGCTTCGGAGGCCGGGGCTTCAGTCCATTACCGCCCGAGGGCCACATGTGGGATATTTCTCTAAACTGCAGAATCTGGACAATAAGTATTAATTTGTGTTTCTCTGATAAATCCTTTTGTGTTATAAAAAAAATGGTATAAAAAGAGTAAATTTCACCTCTACTTTGCTCTAAATTTCTGTGAAACACCTAAAGGGTTCATAAACTTTCTAAATGCTGTTGTGAATACTTTGAGGGGTCTAGTTTCTAAAATGGGGTGTTTGATAGGGGTTTCTAATATATGGGCCCCTCAAAGCAACTTCAGAAATGAACTGGAACCTAAAAAAAAAAAAAAATGAGGCAATACTTCGCTTCTTACATTATACTGATAATGAGCAGTGCCCACTCCGAGATGACCCCAGTTTTGACCGTTTGTATAAACGGAGACCCCTATTAGACCGTTCCAGTGCCCGGTTTTCCCAAGCATACACCCCCGAGAAGTGTTTTTCTATTGATGAGTCCCTGGTACATTTTAAAGGGAGGGTTCAATTCCGCCAGTACCTGCCAGGTAAGAGGGCAAGGTATGGCGTGAAGATGTATAAGCTGTGCGAGAGTGCATCAGGCTATACCTACATATTTAGGATATATGAAGGAAAGGCCACCCCCAAACCAGACTGCATCCTGGACTACAATAGGTACATGGGAGGGATGGACTTGTCAAATCAAGTCCTGAAGCCCTACAGCGCCATGCGGTGTAGTATAAGAAGCTGGCCGGGCACATCATACAGATGGCTTTGTACAATGCGTATGTGCTACGTCGATGTGCAGGCCAGAGGGGAACTTTCCTGGAATTTCAAGATCTAATCTTTAGGGACCAGGAAGGGGGGGCACCCAGTACTTCTGGAAGCGAGACCACACGCATCGTACCAGGGCAACACTTTCCAGGAGAAGGTCCCCAAACCGGTGGAAAGGGAAAGAGTCAAAAGAGGTGCAGAGTCTGCTATAAGAGGGGGATAAGGAAGAACACAATATACCAATGTGACACGTGTCCCGAAAAACCAGGGCTCTGTATAAAAGATTGTTTTAAAATGTATCATACATCCCTTGATTTTTAATTTACCCTGATGCACTCCGCACAGCTTACCCCCCTCATCTTTCCCTTCTGAGCCCTGCCGTATGCCCAGGCAGCTGATAACAGCCACATGTAGGGTATTGTCGTACCCAGGAGAACCCACATTACAATTTAAGGGGTGTATATCTCCCGTGGCGCATGCTGGGCACACTATATTGGACACTGAAATGGCATATACATATATAAAATTGCAAATCTCACACTGCACCATCTGCTGCGCATTATCTTTTACACAGTACCTGTGGGGTCAAAATGCTCACTACACCTCTAGATGAATGTCTTAAGGGGTGTAGTTTTTAAAATGGGGTCACTTCTCGGGGGTTTCAACTGTACTGGTACCTCAGGGGCTTCTGCACACATGACTTAGCACCAGAAAAGCTCCAGTAGGCCAAATGGTGGTCCTTTCCTTCTGAGCCCTCCCATGGGCCCAAAGGGCAGTTTATCACCACAAATGGGGTATTGCCGCACTAAGGACAAATTTGGCAACAAAATGGGGTATGTTGTTCCTTGTGAAAATAAGAAATTTTGATCAAAAATGACATCTTATTGGAAAAAATATCATTTTTTTCATTTCACAGCCCAATTCAAATAGGTGCTGTGAAAAACCTGTGCGGTCAAAATGATAACAAAAACCATAAATGAATTCCTTGAGGGGTGTAGTTTCCAAAATGGGGTCACTTCTGGTGGGTTTCCATTGCTTTGATACCTCTGGGGCTCTGCAAATGCGACATGGCACCCGAAAACCAATCCAGCAAAATCTGGACTCCAACAAACACATAGCGCTCCTTTCCTTCTGAGCCCTCCCATGGGCCCAAAGGGCAGTTTATCACCACAAATGGGGTATTGCCGCACTAAGGACAAATTTGGCAACAAAATGGGGTATGTTGTTCCTTGTGAAAATAAGAAATTTTGATCAAAAATGACATCTTATTGGAAAAAATATCATTTTTTTCATTTCACAGCCCAATTCAAATAGGTGCTGTGAAAAACCTGTGCGGTCAAAATGATAACAAAAACCATAAATGAATTCCTTGAGGGGTGTAGTTTCCAAAATGGGGTCACTTCTGGTGGGTTTCCATTGCTTTGATACCTCTGGGGCTCTGCAAATGCGACATGGCACCCGAAAACCAATCCAGCAAAATCTGGACTCCAACAAACACATAGCGCTCCTTTCCTTCTGAGCCCTCCCATGGGCCCAAACGGCAGTTTATCACCACAAATGGGGTATTGCCGCACTAAGGACAAATTGGGCAACAAAATGGGGTATGTTGTTCCCTGTGAAAATAAGAAAATTTGATCAAAAATGACATTTTATTGGAAAAAATATCATTTTTTTCATTTCACAGCCCAATTCAAATAGGTGCTGTGAAAAAACTGTGCGGTCAAAATGATAACAAAAACCATAAATGAATTCCTTGAGGGGTGTAATTTCCAAAATGGGGTCACTTCTGGTGGGTTTCCATTGTTTTGATACCTCAACGCCTCTTCAAACCTGGCATGCTGCCTAAAATATATTCTAATAAAAAAGAGGCCTCAAAATGCACTAGGTGCTTCTTTGCTTCTAGGGCTTGTGTTTTAGTCCACGAGCGCAGTAGGGCCACATGTGGGACATTTCTAAAAACTGCAGAATCTGGACAATACATATTTAGTAGTGTTTCTCTGGTAAAACCTTCTCTGTTACTAAAAAAAAATTGAATAAAATTGAAATTCAGCAGAAAAAATGAAATTTGCAAATTTCATTTCCAATTTGCTTTAATTCCTGTGAAATGCCTGAAGGGTTAAAAAACTTTCTATATGCTGTTTTGAATACTTTGAGGGGTCTAGTTTTTAAAATGGGGTTTTTTTATGGGGGTTTCTAATACATAGGCCCCTCAAATCCACTTCAGAACTGAACTGGCACCTTCAAAAAAAGGCTTTTGAAATTTTCTTAAGAATATGAGAAATTGCTGTTTATGTTCTAAACCTTGTAACGTCCAAGAAAAATAAAATAATGTTCAAAAAACGATGCCAATCTAAAGTAGACACATGGGAAATGTGAACTAGTAACTATTTTGGGTGGTATAACCGTCTGTTTTTCAAGCAGATGCATTTAAATTCTGAAAAATGCTATTTTTTGTAAATTTTCTCTAAATTTTGCAATTTTTCACAAATAAAGACTGAATATATCGACCAAATTTTACCACGAACATGAAGCCCAAAGTGTCACGAGAAAACAATCTCAGAATCGCTTGGATAGGTTTAAGCATTCCGACGTTATTACCACATAAAGTGAAATATGTCAGATTTGAAAAATGGGCTCTGAGCCTTAAGGCCCAAACTAGGCTGCGTCCTTAAGGGGTTAAGAGAAGGGGCATGTTAAACATTCCTATTCATTTTCTATGACAACGTGGTCGTTCAAGGCCAAATGCTTATATCTTTTGCCATTTAGGAATGTTATACCACATGTAAAGGATCAGATTGTCTACCATTGCTCCAGGTTATACCGTGCCAATTTTATTTTTTTTTTCCATTAGTTGCAGTTTTTAGGTGACCGATATGATTGATTTAGTTGATGTTAATATATAAATACACCTGCCGTGTCTGGGGAATTGAAGCACTAGCCTCATAGTAAGTACAGGGTTTCCTATGTGGGACCAGTTATTGTATCAATGTTTAGTAAAACCATCCAAGGCTACTCTAATGCCTAAGCTGCAGGACTAGTTTTTGGTAGTCATTACCTGTGAGCAATTTCACTGTTTAGTGAACATCTTCAGTATTGTGTGTGGTTGAGGGTCCTCTCTGTACTGTCTAACATTGCCAAGTGTTATACTTATTTAGTTTGGATTCACAGCCTGAATAAGAAAATGTGCTTACTGTGTCTTGAAAGTTGAGTTAGGCGTTATTTAGCATCTTTTCGTGTTGCCCGGGACTAGAAAAACATGGTTGCTTTCTTCCAAAAACAGTGCCACACCTGTCCACTGGTTGTGTGTGGTATTGCAGCTGTCCCATTCACTTTAATGGAACTGATCTGCAATACTAGACACAACCCATGGACAGGTGTGAAACCATTTTTGGAAGAAAGCCGCCATGTTTTTCTAATCCTAAACTAAATAGGCTTTCTACAAACGGAAGTACAGTTTATCGGTGCCGTACAATCACATTCCAATCTGGAACGCTGCACTGCTTTTGTGGATTGTAGTTCCCTCATAGGCTAAGTATTAAAAGTGGGTTACTGAGCAGAGCTGACTTTGTAGCATCTCTGTGTTAGAGGCTTTAGATTTTATTTCTAGTTCGCTAATGATTGCTACCTATACTTCAACAATGCAAAGTTCTCGGTGGTTTGTGATGTTAGTCATAATCTTGTTTTGTTAGCTCTTTATTAAATGTAGTTAGCGCGGGACAGTCTAGCCGCTCACTCCAGAAATGTTAGGATCGCATTGTCACTAATCGTGTTGTGGGATTATCACTTCATATCGCCTGTTCCAGAAATAAACCCACAGTTCCTGCATCTGACTTGAGCTGTAAACTTGTGGTTATCCTAGAGGCTTACAGGACGGTTACGTTTTTCAGTAGACACAAATGACATGTCCATGAAAGTCCCTTTTCCCAGCAGATTGTGAAGATTTTCCTCAATGAGAGGTCGTGTGTCTCTTAGGGTATGTGCACACGACCTCTTTTCAGACGTAATGGAGGCGTTTTACGCCTCGAATTACGCCTGAAAAGACGGCTCCAATACGTTGGCAAACATCTGCCCATTGCTTGCAATGGGTCTTACGATGTTCTGTGCAGACGAGCTGTCATTTTACGCGTCACTGTCAAAATACGGCGCATAAAATGACAGCTCGTCAAAAGAAGTGCAGGACACTTCTTGGGACGTTTTTGGAGCAGTTTTCTCATAGACTATTGAAAACAGCTCCAAAAACGCAGCAAAAAACATCTGAAAATCAGGGGCTGTTTTCCCTTGAAAACAGCTCCGTATTTTGAGCCGTTTTTGACTCTGCGTGTGAACATACCCTTATAAAGGAGCGTTACTTTGTGCATACTGATTTTTGTCTTTATGTTTAGTAGTTCGGGGTGAAATACTCTTTCTGTAGTGTCCTGTTGTTTCTGATTCTCCAGAGATTAGTGACCGCAATGCTGGATTCTGTCGCTCTTCATATTATAACGGGTGCTTGTGTGCATGGCATAACATGGCATCTGAGGCCCAGGGATAAGGCTGATATATATTCGTATTTTTTAGTAATGTTCTGTTGTGTTTTGGTTCCTCGCTCTGCTGTTTCTTTTCTATGTATCGATGCAGTTTAGAAATACGAGTAACGTTTACTACATAAATGAGTTCTGTGTAAGTGTCTGGATTGGCACATTGCCGGCTCCTCCCTTGCCCTGTTTTGGCATTGTGATATCCATAGAAACGCCCGCTGGTGACTGATTACCAGGAGCAGACTTGACTATTTTTGGCTGTCTGCCAGCTGTGGCCGCTTTTTGTAAAGGCAGTAACTGATTTTCTCCTATTGGTGGTGCGTTCTATTCCCAGTGCAGTATTTCAGCTTCTTCAGTAACTCGGTCTTCACTGCTGATCAGATTTCGATATTACATTTTGTTGCTTGTTCGTAATGTTTTGTAACATATTTTTTTAGCTGTTGCTTTGTATCAACTATTAAGCAAACAATTTTTTCCAGTTATGCGATTCTGGATACATTGTATCATTTCTTTATTGATCTGATCCTGAGGGTGTATACAGTTGTTTCATATTGTGTAAATAGAAGTAGATGGCAGATGTATTTTCTTACTGTAACCTAATCAGTCTTAAGGCTACATTCACACGAGCGTGTCAGATTCACGCATGTGAAAAACGCGCGTGAATCTGGTCCGTTATGCAACAGTGTGCTTTGCGAGGGCATGCGTTCTTCACGCACTCGCAAAGCACATCATTTTTTAAATTATTATTTTCAATTGAATTGATGCGTAAATCACGCACAGCACACGGATGTGCATCCGTGTGCTGTGTGTGATTTTCACACTCCCATTGACTTCAATGGGCGATCTGTGTGTGAAAAACACCAATATAGGACATGCAGTGAGTTTTAGGCAACGGACACGCTGCGTGAAAACTCCTGCATGCGTGAACGGTCCCATTAAAATCAATGGGTCCGCGTGCTGCGCGTGATTTTCCTGCGCAGCACCACGGACGTTATTCACATTCGTCTGAATGAGCCCTAAGATGCAAAGCCACCCAGGAGGGTGACCCCATTGGATGCTTTGGTCATTTTCATGGTTTGATCACAAGGAGATGCTACCTGGTTACCAGTGGGGACCGTACAGCAAACGTTCAGCATTAATATTGGTCCTTCATTTATACCTTTGTCAGGGACATTATTTGTGAAAAGCTGGTGCACAGTACAAGGTTTGGGGATGTGCCAGTATTCTTGTAAGATCCTACTGCCGTTGTCATATCATGAATCAGTCTTGTCAGAATCCAGTCGGTTGCAGCATATGTTTCAGCGTCCCCGGGTCAGTTGGGATAGCCTGCATTTAAATTGTTGTGCAGGAGGCGTAAGAAAAGGGTCACCTAAAGATAGGCTCAGGCATCGCTCACTGCTGGCTTGGAAGGGATCAGCTGTGTGCACATATCCATAAATGGCCAGAGGAATCGGAGATGGCACCTTGCACCGGGAGTGGATGGGGGCAGCAGGTGCTGCACTGCCGTGTGTACTTTTAAAGCACTTTTTACAGCCTTTGTTACAACAATGAACGTTCTCCTCGATTCTGTACTTTAACACGGTATTGCATCGGTTTTTACTAAATCAGACTTGATGTTTTTATATTTATCCTCCTAACAAGATTTCTTTTGATTTTTATCCCTCTAGAATTCCCTGTAGTATTACATGTACAGAATTAAACCACTTTCACACGGCAGTGTTTTGGATCCGTATTTGTAAGCCAAAACCAGGAGAAGGTCAAAAACATGGAAGAGGTACAAATCTACTCGTGGTTTTTGGCTTTCAAGTGCTGATGCAAAATATTGACTGAAATACTGTAGTGTGAAAGTGTTCTAAAGCTGTCATCATTTATTTACTAGTTGTTAATTCAGTCTAGATTCTGGCTAGTGAATCACTTGTACTGGCACCTTCATTCTTGTCCTCAGATGCTCCCATAGTAGGTTATGCCATACAGGCTGCCTAACCTTGTGCAGGCACTTCTCATTACAGATCAATATACAATGCAGCAAAAGTAGAAAAGGTTCAGTTTTTGTGCCAGTTTTACACCTCCTACAATCATTAAGAACAGCAGCCACATATAAAAACTATCATACATTTTTCAGCAGGTGCGACAAGTATGCTTGAATACCTGCACATGAGTGTGAAAGAAGAAGAGAAATAAAATAAATGGGCTTCAGTAGTGGCTTCAACCATCATATTTGACACTATATCGCCCATCTTTTCTAGGCTCCTGAATAGTAAGTCTGTCTAGGTATGGATAGTTGCATCCCAATCTCCCATATCGCTGCTTAGCTAGGCAATGGAAAAGATTTTGACACTATTGGAGGCAAGATGTAAATACCTAAGATCTGCTCTTTTCTGCAAAAAATAAACTTTGTTGCTTCAGGCTCTTGTGATTTATAACTCCCCTTTCCAGGTACTTGCTCAGCAGGCATGTGTGGAGATGAGTCCAATCCAATGTTCTCCTAGCAAGCCTTGATGTGGAGGCTCTCTACAGCTTCATTCCTCATTCTCTTGGATGTGGAGTACTTTCTTAAAGAAAGAGGGGCTCATTTTAGTGCACATAATCAATTTGTACTAACACTGCTTTGATTTGTATTGGAGCATAACTTTTTTGTCTTTGACCACAAGTTCTTTCACCAGCTCAGGGGGGTGGCTATGGGTAGTCCATGTGCCCCCACCTATGCCAATCTTTACCTGGGCTGGTGGGAGAAAGAATGTGTTCTGTGAGAAAATGGAGAAGTTTACTTCCATTTTAATGTGGCTAAGATTCATTGATGATTTTTTCATATTGTGGTCGGGCACAGCAACTGAATTCAAGGAATTTGTATCCATCTTGAACATCAATGACCTGGGTCTCTATTTTACCTTTGAAATCAAGGATAAAGTGATAACATTCCTTGACATTCAAATAGAGAAAACGGACCAGGGCCACATTCAGACAGAGATGTTTAGAAAGAGCACTGCCACCAATAGCCTATTAAGTTGGGACAGTTGGCACCCCAAACCCCTGAAAATGGGCATACCGAAGGGCCAATACATCAGAGCCAGGCGAAACTGCACTGCAGTGTCAGACTTCAAGACGTCAGCCAGAGGTCTGAGAGAGAGGTTTGAGCATAGGGGATACCCAAGTGGTGTTTTAAAATCAGCATATCAACATGCCCTGGTGGCGGATAGGAATTCTCTACTCAATCCTAGGATACGCTCAGAGAAGGACAGTACCATCAGAGTAATAGGTACATATGATGCTGCACACCATGAAGTTAGGAAAATCCTTACCTCTCATCGGGATATTCTTAAATCAGACCCAGATGTGGGTGATTTGGTCGGAGATTGGCCCCATATTACCTTCAGAAGAGGCCGAAATATTAAGGACCGACTGGTACACAGCCATCTGGAGGTTGGGAACGCTACTACCTGGTTATCACGCAACATTGTAGGATCGCATCAATGTGGTGGGTGCAAAGCGTGCATGTCCATTTTGAAGAGTAAAGCTTTCAAGAGTAATGTAACGGGAGATGTCTTCCATAATAGATCCTTCATCAACTGCATCACCAAGGGGGTGGTGTACTTGATTACTTGTGTTTGCAATACACAATATGTTGGTAAAACGAAGAGAGAGTTTAGACGCAGAATCGGGGACCATATATGCGACATCGATAGGAAAGCGGATACTACCGTCTCCAGGCATGTTTGGGAGTACCACTCTGGGGACCCTTCGGTCATCAAATTCCAGGGGATGGAACATGTCAAACCGCCGGGGAGGGGATTGGGATAGGTGGATTCTGCAGAAGGAGGCCCAGTGGATTTTCAGGATGCAAACCATCAAACCACTGGGCCTTAATGAATCAATATCCTACCTTCCCTTCCTCTAATTATTTAGTATATCTCTCTATTTTATGATGTTTAATTTAAAATAGTGCCGTTAATCAAGGCAATATGACCCCCTCACTAATATATACACTGTTCCCGGTCCTAGGGATATATCTGTCTCTAGTACCAGCTTACTCTAGGCTTTCACTTCACATACTAACAGCCCCTAATCTTATCTTCCTACTCACAGCTTTCTTGGCAGTGTTTGTTTCAGCGTTGTATGCTCGGCCGCCTGGAGCTCCACCTGGTAACCATTGATGCTGTATGCATCTATCCTATTGGTCGCGTCGTCACTATGGGGCCGACGTGTTACTTACCGATTGGCTCAGCCCTCTATGACGCAATCATTGAAGGTGGGGCCTTTGCTGTATAAGGCATGAGGGTTTCCTCGGCGCGTGCAAGACCAACATCAGTGTCTCTTTCACGCCGTAATAACAAACAAACAGCATAATATATTTACGATCTGTGTTGCCAACGCCTGTACCCAGATCTTTGGCATCTAGTGCCCTACTATTTTTAAATAAAGTTTTGTCAATAAAATAATTTTAGACGTTTAGACAGGCAGTGAAATTGCATGTGTGGAGATGAGGTGCACTATTCATCAGTACAAGTGAGAGATTTCTTGGCGATTTTAATAAAGCTCATAACTGTCATTTAGTAGTTTAGGTGCCGGCAGAGGTCACCATTTAGATAACGCTTATGATAATGCTTTTGGTTGATATTTTATTTCTGTTTGGAAAACCGCTTGACAATTCTGCATACGCAGTTCTCCACATTAAATGCTTAATTTCATATTCTTAAAATCTGAATGTTGTATTAAAAACATGAATTTCTGTTGTAAAAAAATACAATTAAATCTCTTTTAAAACCCATCCAGAATTAAATTGAAATTATTATCTGGGCAAAACTTTGAAATATCTAATGACCCAATTTGTTGCATTTCCAGTTGAAGCGTCCGTACACAGCAGCAATGTGCACTGCACCGACAAGACCATCGAGGCAGCAGAGGCCCTGCTACACATGGAATCTCCCACCATCCTTCGGGATTCAAGGTGTCCAGGTATATTGTTTTTATTTTTCCCCTCTTCCTTGTTCTTCACTAAAAGCTACCCCCCTCTTATGTTGGGTTATAAAAGATGTACTTCTTGGTTCTTGATATACAGTCATTGTGTTCATGTTATTAACCTACTGTCATTATTAGGCCAGGCTCCACTGCTATTTTACACGCAGCGATCATCACCCTTTATCTTAGCGTGTTATGGGCGCTAGTGTTCACTTATAGGGGACATGTAAAATAACTTGTTCATGTTTTACGCGCCTGTGATTTTAGAGATGGCAAAAAATTATTTGAGTGTCTGGCAAGCCAGAAACATTAGAAAGTTCTTTGTTTTAAAAACCTATGCCAGGTTAAATTGATTACATATAAAAATCTACTGCTATGTTGTACCGGATTATGTGTAACCTCAGCATTTATACTGTCCATTACCTTTGATGCCTGGTTTCATGCCATCTTTTGTGTCCGACAAGATGTGCCACTTAATATCAGAATGACCGTGAAAGAGTTGTCGTCACAGGTAGAAAGAAATGAATGGGGAAAGAACAGTTCGTTTTTTTTTAAAACCTCTTGCAAACTAGGGTTGTCACGATAACAGAACTTCATGTAGTATTGCGATACTCGATACCAAAACAATACTTTGCCAACAATAATAAAAATAAAAAGTTCTTCCATTTTCTGATGTGAGGCGCGTGCTGTGATGAATTTTGAACCTCCCAAGTTCCTCACGTTAATAATAGTTAACCCCATCATGTTCCTCCGTCTTAATGGACAACATTGAGTTAATGTGTGAGGTACATGATGGGGTTAATTAGTATTAATGTGAGGCACATAAAGGTTCAAAATTCATAATACCTCGTGTCCTCCCATTAATAAGTGACAGAAAGCCGTTTTTATTTTATGTTTTGACAGCGTAAACATCATAAAATAAAGCTATAAATTTGTTATTACGGTCACGACGATACCGGATATGTGTATATTTTATATATTGAGACTTATTTTAAGGTTTATTGTAAAAAATGTGTTTTTCGTTTTTTTTTAATTATTATTATTTAACGTTACTTTTTTTATTTTTAAACTTTAATGTACTGGCATATATCAATATACTGATAGTACACAGGCAGTTGTTAGGACATACCTAAGTATGCGCTAACAGGAAATATGGTCAGACAGCCCTGGAGTCCTTCAATGGACCCTGGGCTATCTGCCCATATATGGTATGTCCCTCGATCGTGTCACAGGGATTCCCTGTGACACAATCCAGGGGGTATCCCCCTTCTCATTTTACCCTTGAATGCTGCAGTCCGCTTTGATCGCAGCATTTAAGGGGATGGAGGTGAGAGGTTTCTCTGATCTCTGCCGTTCGATCGGGACTAAGGCTGTGTAATAGTAATTTCCCCCGCTCCTGACCACAAGTGTGTGCGCGGTCAGCACTGCACTTAATGAGCGGTGGCACTGAAGACAGAACATGGGGGTGTCTTGCAGTGCGCCAGCCATGTTCTGTCTTCAGTGCCGGCGCTCATTAGTGCAGCACTGGTCACATCACCTCATTCTGACCGCGTGTGCACACTTGTTAGGAGTCGGGCAATGGATGTATTACACACCCACAGCCCCGCTCTAACTACATTCCTTTTTTACAATACTAAGCTGTGCGGCCGATCAGCTTAGTATCGAAATACATGAATTAACGGTATTGAACCGTTTGAGGGTGCACGGCATTGAAATAGTATCGATATTTCGATGCATCGTGCAACCCTACTGCTAAATATTCTTGAATTCGGACAGCGAAAGCTTAGGTGTCCATATCCTCCTGATCACCTCCAGTTCAACTAGCCAGTTGGTGAGATACCGTTGGGGTGTGGCTGTGAGTTACTTTTAAGGGTATGTTTTCGGCTGTTTTTCGGGTTGTAAACGTCCGAAAAACGGCTGGAAAATCAGAAGCAGAACGCCTCCAAACATCTGCCCATTGATTTCAATGGGGAAAATGCAGGGCACTTCTTGGGACGTTTTTGGAGCTGTTTTTCATAGATTTATTGGAAAAAGCTCCAAAAACGCAACGAAAATCGCGAGTGGCTGAAACGTCTGAAAATACGAAACTTTTTTCAAGGGATACCAGCTCCTGATTTTCAGACGTTTTTGCGTTTGTGTGTGAACATACCCTTAAAGTGCTGTTTGCTCAGTAGCACAGCTGGGCATGGAACCGTGATAGCCACTTTTTAGTCTCACGCTAAATAAAATGTATTAATGTAGAACTTTTTATATTGCCCCAATCCATCGGGAATATGAAAAGATGAAACTTTGCAAGTGGTTTTACCATATTTGTTTCTACGGCTACTGTGTTTCCGTGGTTACAGACTACAATTAAACCCTGTGTAGTCTGATTCTGCAGAGAAGGATTATTCCATTCATTCTGTACCCTACTTGCTAACCAACTGAATGTATGTTAATGAGAAGTCGGAGGCATGTTGGAGGAAGTAGCACGTGACTGCAGGATCAGACTACCCCGGGTTTATTTATAGTCTGTAATCATGGAGATACAGGTTTGCCCACGTGCTGTAGACACAAAACGGGAGTTTATTTAATTTAAAACTTTGATATATATTTTTTTTAAAGGATTTTTACATATCCTTTAATAGCCTTGGCACAACCCCTTTAACTGTTCAACAACTTCTTAAAAACTCCTAACTGGTGTATATAGTCCTATGATGCTACCAGTGTAAATATCAAAGCACTGTGCCCAGGTTTTGTTGCAATTGGTGTTGTACGGGAATAAATGGTAAATGGTAAATGTTGCACCCCCTTCATGGTAAACTAAAATATGTGCTAATAGTAGAAATCAGCTAAGAAGGGTTTCAAAAGTGTTTAAATTGTACTTCAAAGAGTAACTCATCTGGATAGGTTCTCTCCAGATTTTGATTTTATAAAAAGGTGAATTCCAGCAGTGTGTAGAAGCGCCCGCTTCTTTACAAATACTCTGCTTCGGGGATTAGATGAAGGCAGGGAAACCCAACATTGCTAAATGGCCATGGCTCATTGATTAAAGGGCAGCAGTCCCTCTTTTTTAACTTTTCTAAGTAGATCTATAGTGGAGCACCAGTAAGAAATGATTTGTATTTCTTTAGTAAACACTTCCGTAGTATCAGCACTAGGGATGCACGGTGCATCGAAACTTCGATACTGTGCATCCCTAAACGGTTCGATACCGCTATTTCCTGTATTTCGATACTGAGCTGCGCAGCCGCACAGCTCAGTATAGTAATACATGAATGTCTGGGAGCGCGGCTGCGGCTGTGTAATCCAGCCACAGCCCCGCTCCTGAGTCATGATAAGTTCGCGGGGTCAGGATGATGCGATGCGGCCGGCGCTGCACTAATGAGCGGCGGCACTGGAGACAGAACATGGCGGGCGCACTGCAAAACACCCCCATGTTCTGTCCTCCGTGCCTGAACTGCCGCTCATTAGTACAGCGCCAGCCGCATCACCTCATGCTGACCGCGCGCGCACTTCCTGTCCGGAGCGGGGCAATGGCTGTATTACACAGCCGCAGCCCCGCTCTATAACGGCGGAGATCAGAGAAACCTCTCATCTCCGCCGTTATTCCCCTGAATGCTGAGATCACAGCTGACTGCAGCATTCAGGAGAAAATGAGCAGGGGGGATGCCCCTGGATCGCGTCACAGGGAATTCCTGTGACGCGATCGAGGGCCATACCATATATGGGCAGACAGCTCAGGGTCTATTGACGGACCCCAGGGCTGTCTTACCATATTTCATGTTGTTAGGACATACCCAAGTATGTCCTAACAACAGCCTGTGTGCTATACATACACAGGCTAATGTACTGGCATATATCTGATATATGTCAGTACATTAAAGTTTAAAAATAAAGTATTCTTAAATTTAAAAAAAAATACACATTCACCTTTTTTACAATAAACATTAAAATAAGTCTCAATACATAAAATATACACATTCAGTAATGGCGCGCACAACAATTTTTTTGCATCATTTATGATGTGTACGCTGTAAAAAAATGAAATAAACACTGCTGTCTCACTTATTAATGTGAGGCGCGATGAATTTACCCTCCATGTTCCTCACATTAATACTAATTAACCCCATCATGTACCTCGCACATTAACCCATTATGACTGAGAAACATGATGGGATTAATTACTATTAATGTGAGGCGCGTTCAAAATTCATCAGATCACATCAGAAAACGGAAGAATTTTTTTTTTTTTATTACTGTTGGTAAAAGTATCGAAATTGGTATCGAAATCGCAATACTAAACGAAGTATCGGTATCGAAGTCCAAATTCTGGTATCGTGACATCCCTAATCAGCACCCAATAAATGGACTGCGGTAGATGACAACATTATTAACCCCTTGGCGACAGTCCATTTCAATTTTTTAATTTTCATTTTTCCTCCCTGCCTTCCAAAAGGCCATAACTTCTTTGTTTTTTTTTTTGTCGACATGGCAGTATGAGGGCTTGTTTTTTTGCGTTACAAGTTGTAGTTTGTCATGGCACCATTTATTGTACCGCATAATGTACTGGGAAGCTGAGAAAAATTTTTGTGAGGGGAAAAAAACTACAATGACGCAATTTTTTTGGGGGGGGTTTTGTTTTTACGGTGTCTATCAGGCGGTAAAGACTACATGTTCTCCTTATTCTGCAGGTTGATACGATTACAGCGATACCAAATTTATATGTTTTGTTTTTGGTTTTTTTAAAACTATTTGCTAAATCGACGGAAAAAAAGTTATGAACATTATTTTTTTTTTAGCAGTGTGAGGGCTTCGTTTTTTGCGAGGCGAGCTGTAGTTTTCACCGATACCATTTTGAGGTACATGCGGCTTTTTGATAACTTTTTATTTCATTTTTTTTTTTTTAGAGCTAATGTGACCCAAAAACAGCAATTTGCGTGTTTCACCGAGCGGTTTAAGTAGCACTATATTGTGATAGTTCTGACTTTTACGGACGTGGCGATACCAGTTATGTAAGCTTTTTTTTTTTTACCGTTACTTTAGGGGAAAAAATGGGAAAAGGGGGGCTTTTGGAACTTTTAATATATATATTTTTTTAAACCTAAAAAAAAACTTTTTTATTTAACTGGTTTTTATTTTTTTTATTAAAGTCCTTAGAAGAATTGAACCAGCGATCGTTGGATCGCTTGCACGATCTACTGCAATACCAATGGGGTAGTGCTTCAAAGGGGTACAAAGATGGCAGCACTGTGGGGTCCTTTATTATGCCTCCAGGCTGCCATAGCAACCATTATAAACAGCTGATTGACCTCGGCATTTAAAGTGTTAAACGGGCGGAATCAAAGTGAACTTTGATTCCGCCTGCTGAAGTGAGGTGTCTGCTGTGTAACACAGACGTCACCCACCGAGTATGGAGCTTGCTCAGCCCATGAACCCGCCCCGCCGCCTTGGTGACCGCAACGTAATAGTATGTGGCATGTCGCCAAGGGGTTAACTGGCCCAGATCACTGTCTATAGCTTCAGAAGCAAGGGTAACATAATACACTGTACAACATACCATTGTAAGATAGCATGTCTGTAGTACAACGTTGCTACACCTATTATTATATGCAGTAAAGAACAGTAGTGTTCAAAAAAGCAAATAAAGCGCAAAATCATTATGGCTTATTTGCCTAAATCCAAATGCATTGGAAATACTTCACATTCAATTCTAAAATAAAACGATAACAAAATGTATCCAGTTTGTGTTGTTCCTTTTTTCTTTACTTTCTGTAAAGGACTATTTAAGCTGTTGGAAAAAATAGTACCAGCATTTTTCTTTAGAAACTCAAAAATGTAATGTATAAACTGAAAAAATGTTTCACATTTCACTTTACTGAACTAATATTTTGTGGCATAACCATTGTTTCTGAGAACTGCTTGACATCTGTGTTGCATGCAGTCGTCCAACTTCTGGCACCTCTGAACATGTATTCCAGTCCAGTTCAACAGTTCTTCTGCATTTTTGGGTTTTGCATTATAAACTGCATTTTTGATGTCACCCCACAAGTTCTCTATGGGATTGAGGTCAGGGGATTGGTCTGGCCACTTCATTACCTCAATCCTGTTTGTCTGTAACCAAGATGTTGTTTGCTTACTGGTGTGTTTTGGATCATTCTCGTGTTGAAACACCCATTTCTAGAGCATTTCTTCTTTGGCATCGGGCAACATGATCAAAAGTATTTTGATATTTTCAAACTGATCCATGATCCCTTGTATGCGATAAATAGGCCCAACACCTTGCTATGAGAAACATCCCATGTCATGATTTTTGCAGCACCATGCTTTACGGTCTTCACAGTGAACTGTGGCTTGAATTCAGTGCTCGGGGGTCGTCTGACATACTGTCTACGCCCACTAGACCCAAAAAGAACAATTTTGCTTTCATCCGTCCTCAAAATGTTGTGTCGTTTCTCTTTGGGCTAGTCGATGTGTTCCTTGTCAAATTTTAACCTATTCAGGACGTGTTTTTTTCAACAACGGGACTTTGCGAGGAGTTCTTGCTGGTAACTTGGCTTCACTTAAAAAGAACCTTTCACCTCCCCATACATGTGCAGCATGTAATAAGCAGGGCTGCACAAACCCTGGGGCGCTTGAAAAAAAAAATTCTACCCTCCTCCGTTATTTAGATATCTGTGCCATTATATTTGGCGCCCGATATTTAAATAACCTCCTGAACTGTCAATGGGGCGTGTAATGGCAAGGGGGCGTGTTACTATGGCTGTGACACTGTCCAATCAGATATGGACAGTGTTACAGCAAGAGCGAGGATAGAGGAGATAGTGTTTGAGCGAGCGCGCACGCTCTCACTCTTCAGCTTTCAGGATCAGTCTTCTGCCGAACTGGCGTGTCACTGCTACGGACAGTGAAAGCGCTCCCCAGCTCTTATCAATAAGGGAGAAATAGACATGGACCGCACATACATACTATGATCAATTGCGGCTAGGCAAAATTTATAAACATGAACATGAGGTTCTGTGTTAACATTTTGATCAAATTGTATGCAAGCCCACTTGCTACTTCATGGCGACCTCTTTAACCCCTTCAAGACCAAGCTATTTTTGGCCTTCAGGACCAGAGCCATTTTTTCAAATCTGACATGTGTCACTTTATGTGGTAATAACTCTGGAATGCTTTTACCTATCCAAGCGATTCTGAGATTGTTTTCTCGTGACATATTGTACTTTAGGTTAGTGAAAAAATTTGGTCGATAAATTTATTGCTTATTTGTGAAAAACACCAAAATTTAGAGAAAATTTGAAGAAATTATGATTTTTCTAATTTTAAATGTATCTGCTTGTAAAACAGATAGTAATACCACACAAAATAGTTACCAATTAACATTTCCCATATGTGTACTTTATGTTTGCATCGTTTTTTGAACATCCTTTTATTTTTCTAGGACGTTACGAGGCTTAGAACTTTAGCAGCAATTTCTCATATTTTTAAGAACATTTCAAAAGGCTATTTTTTTCAGGGACGAGTTCAGTTCTGAAGTGGTTTTGAGGGCCTTATATATTAGAAACCCCCATAAAACACCCCATTTTGAAAACTTCACCCCTCAAAGTATTCAAAACAGCATTCAGAAAGTGTTTCAACCCTTTAGGCGTTTCACAGGCATTGAAGGAAATTAGAGGTGAAATTTACAAATTTCATTTTTTTTTACAAAATCCATTTGTAATACATTTTTTTCTGTAACACAGAAGGTTTTACCTGAGAAATGCAACTCAATATTTATTGCCCAGATTCT
Organism: Rhinoderma darwinii; assembly: GCF_050947455.1. Lineage (NCBI taxonomy): Eukaryota > Metazoa > Chordata > Amphibia > Anura > Rhinodermatidae > Rhinoderma > Rhinoderma darwinii. The sequence continues at coordinate 140,578,695 of NC_134687.1, forward strand.
GCAGTTTTTATAAATATCCCACATGTGGCCCTAGTGTGATAATGGACTGAAACACAGGCCTCAGAAGCAAAGGAGCACCTAGAGGATTTTGGGGCCTCCATTTTTTAGAATATATTTTAGGCACCATGTCAGGTTTGAAGAGGTCTTGTGGTGCCAAAACAGTGGAAACCCCCAAAAGTGACCCCATTTTTGAAACTACACCCGTCAGGGAATTTATCTAGGGGTATAGTTAGCATTTTGACCCCACAGATTTTCTGCTAAATTTATTCGAATTAGTCTGTGAAAATGAAAATCTACTTTTATTGTGGAAAAACTTTGAATTTTCGAATTTTTGCAAGGAATAAAAGAGAAAAAGCACCCCAAAACTTGTAAAGCAATTTCTCCCGATTACGGAAATACCCCACATGTGGTAATAAACTGCTGCTTGGACCCACGGCAGTGCTCAGAAGGGAAGGAGAGCCATTTGGATTTTGGAGCACTGATTTTACTGGAATATTTTTCGGTGCCGTGTCGTGTTTGCAATGCCCTGGAGGGACCTAAACAGGGGAAACCCCCCAAAAGTGACTAAATTTTGGAAACTATGCCCCTCAAGGAATTTTTCTAGTGGTATAGTTGGCATTTTGACCCCACAGGTTTTTTGCTGAATTTATTAGAATTAGTCTGTGAAGATGAAAATAGACTTTTTTTCTGAAAAAACATAGAATTTTCTAATTTTTATAAGGAATAAAGGAGAAAAAGCACCTCAACATTTGTAAAGCAATTTCTCCTGATTACGGAAATACCCCATATGTGGTAATAAACTGCTGTTTGGACCCACGGCAGGGCTCAGAGGGGACGGAGCACCATTTGGATTTTGCAGCTCAGATTTTGCTGAATTGGTTTCCGGGGGCCATGTCGCATTTGCAGAGCCCCTGAAGTACCAGTACAGTAGAAATTCCCCAGGTGTGATCCCATTTTGGAGACTATACCTATCAAAGAATTAAATTAGAGGTGTAGTGAGCATTTTGAGCCCTCAGGTGTTTTATAGATTTTATTAGAATTGGTCCGTGAAAATGAAAAACATTTTTTTTTCCAATAACCTATAGATTTAGCACATAATTTTTCATTTACACAAGCAATACAGGAGAAAAGACACCCCAAAATGTGTGACAAAATTTCTCCTGAATAGGGAAGTACCCCATATGTGGTTGTAAACTGCTATTTGGACATACAGCAAGAGTCTAAAGGGAAAAAGCGCAATTTCGTTTTTGGAGTGGAGATTTTACAAAATTTCTTTTTTACTCCATGTTGCATTGCGCTGAGGTACCAGTACAGTGAAAACCCCCGAAAAGTGACCCCATTTGGGAAACTACACCCCTCAAGGAATTCATCTAGAAGTGTAGTGAGCATTTTAACCCCAAAGGTTTTGTAGAAATTAGTGCACAGTGGATGTTGCAGATTTAAAATTGCCATTTTCCACATATATGCTATTTCAGTGCCCAATGTGTTGTGCCCAGCTTGTACCACCGTAGACACACACACCCCATAAATTATTGTTAAGGGGATCTCCAGAGTACAGTAATACCCCATATGTGGTCATTAACTGCTGTTTGGGCACACTGCCAGGCCCAGAAGGAGCTCCATTTGGCTTTTGGAGCGCAGATTTTGCTTGGTAGTAGTTTTGTTTAGTATTTTACTGGTGTTTCAGCTTATAATATGGGGGCATATGTAAACTGGGCGGAGTGCATCAGGGTATATGTTAGCTGGGTGGAGTGTATCAGGGTATATGTAAGCTGGGCGGAGTGCATCAGGGTATATGTAAGCTGGGCGGAGTACATCAGGGTATATGTAATATGTGAGGAGTACATCAGGGTATATGTAATCTGGGCGGAGTACATCAGGGTATATGTAAGCTGTGAGGAGTACATCAGGATATATGTAATATGTGTGGAGTACATCAGGGTATATGTAAACTGTGCGGAGTACATCAGGGTATATGTAAGCTGTGCGGAGTGCATCAGGATATATGTAATCTGTGAGGAGTACATCAGGGTATATGTAATATGTCAGGAGTACATCAGGGTATATGTAAGCTGTGCGGAGTGCATCAGGATATATGTAAGCTGTGCGGAGTACATCAGGGTATATGTAATCTGGGCGGAGTGCAACAGGTCATAATAGGATGATGTAATAATGGGGAGAATGAATAATAAAATGAATGATCCCTGGATAGTGACGTACGCTTTCAACCAATCCTTCATGCACAGGCCGGATTTTTGGGTGTCTGAGTCGCACTTCTAAAGGGTGTCCGTGGTATTGTACAAAATATCCGCACTCCAGCATTGTCTAATCTTTGACTTCACTAGCCCCTTATGTAGCACAGACCCCAAAATTTCATAGATTCCGCTGCATTTACAGGGTCTACAAATGGGGGCTGCAAATGATGACGTGGGGTTTTAGGTGAAGAACTGCTGCACATATAAATTAGTCTGGGCCGTCGTTTTGCATTATTGCGTTCCAAGAGTCATAACTTTTTATTTTTCCGTTGACGAGCTGTGTGAGCGCTTGATTTTCATGTGATGATCTGTCGTTTTTATTAGTATCATTTTGGGGTAAATGTGATAATGTGATCAGTTTTTATTCAATCTTTTGGAGACCAAAAAACAGAAATTCTCTCGCTGTTTTTTTTAAATCAATTTTTAACGGCGTTCTCTGTGCTGCATAAACAACATGTTTGCTTTATTCTGCGGTTTGATACGATTATGGCAATACCAAATTTATATAGTTTTTATATGTTTTACTACTTTTACACAATAAAAACCCTTTTTACTAAATAAAATATTTTAGTGTCACCATATCCTGAGATTCATAACTTTTTTATTTTTATGTCGACGGAGCTTTGTGAGGGCTTGTTTTTTGCGTGACACACTGTAGTTTTTATTGGTACCAAGTTTGGGTACATGCGGCTTTTTGATCACTTTTTATTCAATTTTATTGGAAACAACGTGACCAAAAAAGGAAATTCTGCCATTGTTTTTTATGGTATTTTTTTTACGGTGTTCACCGTGTGGGATAAATAATATTATATTTTTATAGGTCACGCCGATACGAACGCGGCGATACCTATTATGTCTAGTTTTTGTCTTTTTTTCCATTTTTTTCTAATTATAAAGGACTTGATCAGGGACACAAGATGATTATTGTTTTTATTACATAAAACTTTTATTTATTTATTTATCTAAAACTTTTTTTAACCTTTTTTTTACTTTTTATTTTACACATACTAGGGGACTGGAAGATCTGATCTTCTGATCCCCTGCACAATACACTGCACTACTTCTGTATGTACTTGTGCAGTGCAGTGTATTATAACTGTCATTTTATAACTGACAGTTGAGCCTATTACGTCCTGCCTAGGGCAGGACCTAATAGGCTCCCGTACTGGACAACCAGGAAGCCATTGCTAGGCTTCCTGGTTGCCATTGCAACCATCAGAAACCCGCGATTTTTCGCGGGGGGCCAACGGGGTACAGAGGGAGCCCCCTCCCTCTGTATCGATCACTTAAATGCCGCTGTCGCTATTGACAGCGGCATTTGAGGGGTTAAATGGCGGCGATCGGACATAACAGTGATCGCCGCCGTTGCAGCGGGATGTCAGCTGTATATTACAGCCGACACCCGCTGAGGATGAAGCGCGCACAGCTCCTGTGCCTGCTTCATCCTCAGGACGTTACTGTACGCCCATTTGCGGGAACGAGCCGATAAAAAGGACGTACAGTAACGCCGATTTGCGGGAAGGGGTTAAAGTGGGTCCCTACTCTATTGGTTGCAGCACCGTGTGGCAGTCACCGCCACTGCAGCAACACTCCTGCAGAGGGAGCAACCCAGAGGCCCAAAAGCACCCATGCCATCAGGCCAAACCAAGCCTCCCTGCCTCTGTGCCACGTCCCCCCACAAGTGCAGCACCACAGCAACAGACTCCACCACTCAGTAGCACAACATATGAACGGATGGAATAAGCTCCCCTTACCATGTGTCCCCAGTGGGCAACTGAGCGTTCAAGCAAGAGCAGAAACACTTATGAGGTCATTCCCCAGCTCTTACACTGTCGTAACAGTGACACGCCCCATTACCAGTTCGGCAGAAGACTGATCTTGAAAGCTGAAGTGAGCGTGCGCTCGCGCACTCTCCTCTATCCTGGCTCTTGCTGTAACACTGTCCATATCTTCTGATTGGACAGTATCACAGCCATAGTAACACGCCCGCTTGCCAGTACACACCCCATTGACCGTTCAGGGGGTTATTTAAATATCGGGCGCCAAATATAACGGCACCGATGTCTAAATAACGGAGGAGGGTAGAATTTTTTTTTTTAAAGTGCCCCAGGGTTTGTGCAGCCCTCCCCATTACATGCTGCACTCAGCTGCACATGTATGGGGAGGTGAAAGGTTCTCTTTAATAGTCTTCTGATTGTAGCAGTGCTCACTGGTAACTTTAGATCTCTGATCTTTCTGGAGGTCGTCATTGGCTGAGCCTTTGCTATTTTGGCTATTCTTCGATCCATTCGAACAGTAGTTCCGCGTGTTTCAGGTTTTGGTTGTCACTTCAAGGCATTTGAGATAATTTTAGCTGAGCAGCCTATAATTTGCTGCACTTCTCTATGATTTTCACTCTAATCAGAACAATGTCCGGAACGACCCATTTTCCCCAGTATTTCAGACGGAAATGCACTATAACCAACGTGTGCAACATTTGCCACCCTCCTACCTTTAAATAAGGGCCAAAATTGACACCTGTTATTCCACAGAATGAAGGACTTCACCAATTGAACTCTTCGTTGCTATTATTTCGAACAAGCCCCTTTCAATTAATGATTCAATTCCTCAGAATGAGCAGCGTGTATGTCCTAATTGTTGGCTCTGTTTTTTTTCTACTACACTTACAAGTAAATTATTTGCCATGTAGAAATATTACTTCTGCCAAAAACATTGATTTATCAGGTTTATGATGTTGAACTGCAATAATTTTTTTTAACACTACTGTATATACATCCATTTATTTGTATTATTTTTGTTGTATTGCAGTAGACTTGTATGTACCACCATGTGTGTCCACCCCAGAATTTATCCATGCTGCCATGAGGCCAGATGTTATCACCGAGACTGTGGTAGAAGTGTCCACTGAGGACTCTGAGCCGATGGATTCATCCCCCATCCCAATATCTCTTGAGCTTGGAGAGCCTATGAAAAAGAAGAAAGGTAATTTAACAGACGCTGTTGTGGCTCATTTTATCTGTTCCAAAGACTTCTGTGCCACCATATTTAAAAAATGCCATGGTTTGCATTGTAATGGGGGAGAAGTTACTGACACCGGTCCATTAAGTTGAGCCTTTCTCAATAAATTACCCGTCATTCATTGCTAGATTAATTATAACCCTCAATGCCATTGGTCAGTAAATAATTATCTAGTCTTTTTTTAAATGCTGACATAGTATCTGCCATTACTACCTCTTGGGGTAGGGCATTCTATAGCTTGACTACTCTAACTGTAAAGAACCCTTTCCTATGATGTCTGAAACGTCTTTCACACCATGAATGTCCCGTGGTCCTTTGTAGAGTCCTTGGGAAGGACAGATCATGTTCTAGTTTTTTGTATTGACCCCACATATCTGTTAATAAGATCCCCTCTAATGCGTCTTTTTCCAAGCTGAACAAGACCATTGTTTCTAGTCTTTCTTTATAAGAGAGACCTCCCATCATTTAATAATCTCTCGCCCTCTTTTGAACCCTCTCCATCTCTACTGTATTCTTTTTTGCAATGTGGATATATATTTTTTTTAATATGTACATGGTGTCTAAAAGTTCTGTATTCCGTTATGCAGCTGGTCGTAAACCAAAGATGCAGCAGCCCACATTTGCCAATGGTTCACCAGATTTGGGAATAAAGAAGAAGCCACGGGAAGGAAAAGGTAAAAAAATAAAAGCATAAATATACCAATTACTGGGGTACATTTTCCAAGGATTATTTATATGAACAACTAATGCTGAAACATGAGCCTGTGCATATCTAATGGCGCTTTGTGAAAGGCAGCTGAATTTCAAGACTCGACTGAAGCTTTTTTTTGTTAAAAATGCTACTTGTTAGGCCGCTGTTCTATTTTGTCTTTGACAGCTCTTTATTATATTATCACCAATCAATGTGCACACGTACAAGCTAGGTAAAGGACAACATGTCCCCATAACGGACCATGACCTAACGTGTCCAATTATGGTGCTCGCCACATTTGCCCCTCACGGCTGTCCAGCTTTTTCTGGTTACCAAATGTTGAATATGAAGATACAGAAGTCATACTTTGCAGAATCCTTTTTGTGCCTCACTCTATTTGGATTGTTTTTGTTTAAAATAAATGCCATAAAATGTGATTTTGTTCCCCGAAGTACACGTGAGTATGTGGCTTTGTGATTCAACCGTTTTTTATTTTTTTATTTTATTTTTTGTTTTTTCTGTGTCTTGTAGGAAATACAACATACCTATGGGAGTTTCTCTTAGACTTACTTCAGGATAAGAATACGTGCCCCAGATACATCAAGTGGACACAAAGGGAAAAAGGCATCTTTAAGCTGGTGGATTCTAAAGCCGTTTCAAAACTTTGGGGGAAACACAAGAACAAACCAGACATGAACTATGAGACTATGGGAAGAGCTTTAAGGTAACCGGGAAGCACAGAGCATTACCGACTAGAACAGACCGGTGACTATAACTTCAGTAGAACTTGAGAGAGCCGTCAAATCAGATGTGATGGCAAATCTTGAACTATTGTAGGTAAAATCGTATACAGGGAATACATTCTGCCCTATCTGAAGGCAGTTTACGGTATTTGCTGCTGTATTTTATTGTATAAAGTTGAGTAAATTCTCCCTAGATTGCAAGCGACCCCGTAACTGTGACCGCTTTCCTTGTTTAAACGTGTATACTGGGAAAGCGGTCAGTCACTGGCACACCACAGTTGATTTCAATGGTGCTATCAAAGCTGTAGCTCTGTTTATAAAAGCACGTCAGAAGATAACATGTTAAAGGGATTTTCCAGTTTGAGCACTACATGCATTATGTACTTTACCTAGAGTACGAGTAGCCATGGTGTTTTATGTTTTCACACTACAGATATTACTATCAAAGAGGAATTCTAGCAAAAGTGGAGGGACAGAGGCTGGTGTACCAGTTTAAGGAGATGCCGAAGAACATTGTGGTCATAGAAGATGACAAAGCAGAGCCCTGCACAGAAGATTTGGTATCCTCAATTGATGTCAAGTCTCTGGAGCGTGTATCTATCCCTACAGATGGTATACTTAAAATGTCCATACCCGCTCGAATAGAGAAAAGCCAGATGCAACAAACCTCACCCCGAAAGCCTCGATTTGTAAGCTTGGCTTCTCCGATCGGTGAGGTACCTCCTCACTCGCCCACCAGCATCACACCAAACCCAGCACAGAGGTCAGTATCTCATTGTTGCTTTTGAGTTCATTTACTTTCTAAAACATTTTAATTATTTCGCTTTTTTGATTATCTAATGCCACCCATGAGCAACGTTGTTAGGTTCTTAATAGATCCAGGGCACAAAACAAGTGACCACCTCAGTCGCCAAAGCAGACATGCTAGTTGGAGTATTTGTGCACACCAGCTAATATGCCAATACCCTATTTCTCTGCTTGGCATAGTGACGCCGCTCTATAAACCGCATGTCAGCGGTGGGACAGAACAATATTTTGATCCTCTTAGAAAAGGGCCCATGGTTGTCCAAATAGTGTTCAGGACACAACTGCTGTGTCTAATAAAAAGGTTTGCCTAGCAAAAACCATTTTCCCACCCCTGTCCACCAGAGCCTTCAGTTCATAATTTAGGTCTCCTTCACAAACTAGTGAGTTGCCTTGCAGTTCTAACTTCACATAGAGCTCCCCCTGCTGGCTGCCTTGGTCAATTATTTCAGTGACTTCTAATACAGTTACATAGTGGCAGACAGCCTGGGATCAAAGCTTTGCCACCAAGTATAAATACCTACACGTTCAGTAAACCCAAACAGTCCTTTCATGGCCAACCAGAGTATTTCCAGTTTATAGTGCACAACATTCTACAAAATGGCGTATTCTAAGCTTCTGGCGTCTATGAACAATTCTTGGAATGCTTCTGTAATAGCACATGATTTAAGTAGCCGTTTTTGATTGTTGTTGTGGCTTATGATCTTATGATCCTTCTGCTAAGAGTAATATTTTCATGTAACAATGCTTTACAGGACTGTTCGTGTTGCAATGCAAGTGCCTGTTGTGATGACTTCCCTGGGCCAGAAAATTTCAACTTTGGCCGTCCAGTCCATGAATCCAGGGTCCCCGCTGTTAGCCAGTACGAGCCCCACAACTGCATCCGCTCCAAAGGTTGTAATTCAGACAATACCACATATGATGCAAGCTTCCTCAGAAAATGACAAATACACAATGCAACCTGCCAAAATAATAACCATCCCAACCTCTCAGCTCACCCAATGTCAGCTGCAGACAAAGCCTAACCTAGGTGGTGCTGGGGGCTTGAATCTGGTGGGAACGCCACTGACTGTGAGAGCACTTACTCCTGTATCTATTGCCCATGGAACCCCTGTTATGCGACTAGCTATGCCAGCACAACAGGCTCGGTGCCAGACGCCACCTCGGGTTATTAGCACCCTTATTAAAGGACCTGACATGAAATCGGACATAATGGTGAGCAGGCAGGATGGAGAAATGACAACTTTTCAGCTGGTTAAAGAGGAAAGACCAGTAGATGGGGGCAAAACAGTAACTCACGTTGTGGTCGTCAGTGCTCCGTCTGGAATTACCTTGCCAATGACTGTCAAACAAGAAGGGACGGTGCTCTGTGAGAAGTGAGAAACATTCCACAAACGTGTTCAGAGATTTGGGTCAAACTGACAAAAAAAATAAAATACAGACAATAAAGTTATTCTGTGGAAGAAAAGGGAGGTGGTTCAAGTCCGACGCGACTTTAAAGCAAGTGAGAGAGACGGTGTAATGGTGGAGTGTAAAGAAAAGACATTGTAACGGGAATGGATTTCTCCCATGTTCTTAGTGGGATGTTGGTTCACATTCTGATGGGAATGTTGCCTCTACGATCACAAGTGACCGCAAAGGAAAAAAAATGAAAACTGAAAGGGACCAAAGTGTTCATTCATTTATACATACATAGATATATTTTTAGGTTACACTAAATAAGGTGGAACACTAAAATTACTTTTCAGAGTTGCTGTTTGTCCTCCCAAAATTCAAAAGCAAAGATCAGGTCAAAGTGGAATTGTAACGATCATGTGTTGTTGTTTTTTTGTTTGTTTTTTGTTTTTTATTATTATTTCTTTATATATACAGTATATATGAGTCGTCCTCCTTTTTTTTTTTTTTTTTTTTTAGAAATATATATAAATACCAGCAACTTATACCACTGTGTACAAATAGCCCTCATTTAACCGGTGCTATGTGACCGTTCTGCTAAACAAGTATATGACATGGTCAGTAGAAGAGTCTCCCTTTTTAAGTTTTATGGACGCACAAAGTGCAGATGAGATTTGGGTTGTTAGAAAGCAGATTTCATATGGAAGCCTTAGACTGATTCAATTTTATTTTTCCTTAAATAAGCTAACAGCTATTTGTGTAAAGCAATCTTTTTATATATAAATATATTATAGAAAATATGGAGAGAAAAAAAACCTTGTACCTAGCACAGTATTGGCATAGAATTACTTGTAACATATTTTATATGGTAGATTAAAGTCAGTTTTTTTTATATAGCTTTAAATGGCTGGAAGTGTTTAAAAGAATACTCCGCTGCCAGCCTTTCATTCAGCGAAGGGTTGAACCGTGGGCACGACAGGCAAATAGGCCAACTACTGCAACTTGCTTTTGTCACACGGAATCCATGCATACATTTCAATTCCTGCTATCCATTTGAAAGGTCACTGCAGCATGAGCCCTTTTTTTGGAGTGCAAGCATTTTGAAGCCTGCTATTTTTTTAGTTGAAGTTCTGATGGGGCAGTCTAGGGGAGGGGTCGGGGATAAAGTACCAGTGTTCAGAATGAACTACAATAGTTTGTATATTCAACATTTGAAGTATATTCTATTTTGTTGTACTCTTGTTTCAAAGTGTATTCAAGTAGATTTTACTGCAATATAGAAAATGAATTTCATGCCTGGTCTTGTCTTTTTGTTTTCTCCGTCATTTTCTGGATATTTGTACAGTGAAATTCCAGAGCTTTTAATATATATTGTCTTGTTTTACAGGGGTATTCCCAGAATCGTAAATTATCACATATTTAAAGGATAGGTGATAATTTTCTGATTCGGGGTCCGAACCACCAGATCCTTCTCACTGCTCGACCACAGGAGACTTTGAATGGTGCAGCATTCGAGCAGGCGCACTGCCGCTCCATTCAAAGTCTACAGAAATAACGGAAACAGCTGAGTACAGCACTCGGCTGTTTCTGTCATTCCCATAGACTGCGAATGGAGCTCCATTCAGGCTGCTCCTCACTGCTTGGAGTGCAGGGAGAAGGATTTCAGGGTTCGGGACCCCCGTTCTCAAGATCGATGTGGTCCCCAGCGATTAGAAAATGATCACCTATCCTGTGTATATGTGATATTTTATGATTTTGGGAATACCTCTTGAAGGATAGAGAACATCCAGGATATAAACTGAAAATAAATGATGGCACTATCACGTGTGTCTTTCAACAGAGGAGCCTTATAATTTAGTTTTCTGTTTAATATTTTACTCAAATTAATAACACATAATGTGGAAGGACCAAGCATCCTAACATTGTAATGTACTGTATTATCTGTTTACTCCGTTTTAGAGACTAAGCATAAAGTTGAGAAAGTCGAAGCGTGGTTCTTGCCTCCAAGGAGCCCATGTTCCAGTACAGGACTTATGTTGCAAAGTTCCTATTCATTGTAATAAAAGCCTCACAGCAAGGTCACAGGATCCTGGTCGACAGTCTATACTCAGACAGACTAACTTGTGCTCAGTTCCTAAAACAGAGTGTGAAGTGACAGTAAGCCCTTATGCACACGACAGGGTTTGCCGGCCGCGTGACGGCCGTTCAGAAAAACGTCCGTCACACGGCTGCAGTAGGAACAATAGACCCCTAATGGGGCTATTTACACGACCGATTTTTTGACGGCCCAGGAAACCCGGCTGTCAAAAAATGGGACATGCCCTATTTTTGGCCATTCTCTCGGCGATGTGACCGGGGATTCCGCTCCAGGTGAAGTCCCCGGCTTCACTGTCCATATATGGACAGTGAAGTCAGGGACTTCTCCTGGAACGGTGGCGCTATCTACAGACAGGTGGGGGGGGGGGTGCCATCTATGGGAGGAGCTGTGTAGAACTACCTGCAGGGGGCTGTGTGGCATTACCTATGGGGGGGGGGGGCTGTGTGCCATTACCTATGGGGGGGGGCGGCTGTGCCACTACCTGCAGAGAGGGGGGAGCTGTGTGCCACTACCTGCGGAGAGGAGGGGGCGGCTGTGTGCCACTACCTGCGGAGAGGAGGGGGCGGCTGTGTGCCACTACCTGCGGAGAGGAGGGGGCGGCTGTGTGCCACTACCTGCGGAGAGGAGGGGGCGGCTGTGTGCCACTACCTGCGGAGAGGAGGGGGCGGCTGTGTGCCACTACCTGCGGAGAGGAGGGGGCGGCTGTGTGCCACTACCTGCGGAGAGGAGGGGGCGGCTGTGTGCCACTACCTGCGGAGAGGAGGGGGCGGCTGTGTGCCACTACCTGCGGAGAGGAGGGGGCGGCTGTGTGCCACTACCTGCGGAGAGGAGGGGGCGGCTGTGTGCCACTACCTGCGGAGAGGAGGGGGCGGCTGTGTGCCACTACCTGCGGAGAGGAGGGGGCGGCTGTGTGCCACTACCTGCGGAGAGGAGGGGGCGGCTGTGTGCCACTACCTGCGGAGAGGGAGGAGCTGTGGGGCAGTTTCTACGGAGGGAAGTGTGTGACAAATTCATCCGATTTTTAAAACGGACAGGGAAAAAAACAGATGCAAAATGGGTCAAAATTGGCCATTAAAAGCGGCAACACGGCTCGGAACTAATGCAAACCAGCTGGGAAAAACGGACGATTTTATCGGCCGGACACTCGGACCCTGTCGTGTGAATAAGGCTGAAGTATAGCTATTAAACCCAGACATAATATCTAAACTCAGCCCTGACCTCCATTTTTTTTATTCCTAGGGATGCTAGCATTTTTTTACGCTAATTTAGTAAATTCTAAAAATAAAGAGTGTCCGAAATCGGGGCATGACTTATTTATTTTTATTTTTCGTTTACGGCAAGTGGACAAAAGACACCCGGGGAAAAGACATCTCAACCTCTCATTGTAATCAATGGAGGGAGTTTTGGGGTATATTTTGGCATGGAGTGCGCCTTTAAACGTCAGTGCCTAAAAAACGCAGTGTGAACAGGGCCCTAGACTTTCCGGACACCTTTTGTAAATGGATTGGGTAGGCACAGCTGGTGACGTCACTCAAATGTGTCGGCCCAAACGCTTGATTCTAAGGCCGAAGTGAAGCTGCGGGATAACGGAGGAAAGATATTTATTTTTTTAGCCCCCAACAGTGCTTGGGATACCCCAAAGGGGGCCATAATATAAGTGTATCAAGATACCGAAGGCCCTGGCAAGTCTTGAAACATATTATGAATATTTAATTGGAGCTATACTTCGAGTTCTTTTGTTTTTGGTCTTGTAAGATTTCACTGTTCTGTCCCGAAAAGCAGAGAATGTTGTGTTACTGCTACATTGTGGCTTTTCATCCCATCCATTGCTTGTAACCACCGATTTCCCCTCACCCGTCTGCTAAACTGACACACAGCAGCTGTAAACTTCCCAGCTTTCAAACAACCAATTGATTCCCATGTTTTAACCTGTCCAAACATTGTCCTAGAATAATTTTTTGGTTAACTTGTGTATTTTGTAACCATGTAAGGTGATGCATTCCAGATACACAACACTATTGTTATGGACCTATGAGCTGCCTCTGACCTCCCAGTCATACCTGGAGTAATCCTATGTCTTCTAACACTTGGGTGGACTGTTCTACTTCTGGTGCCCAATACTTCAGAGCAACTTCTGCCCTTTTTAGACCCGATAAATGGGTACGGTTATCGAAGATGCTATATACCTTGCGGCTTCTTTTCTTCAGGAGCTGCAAAATACGGTAAGTGAGATTTACTATGCAAAATTTGCCAGCATCCTGCCAGAAATTGTACTAAAAAAAATGTTTTGCAACTTCCTTGACCGTTTTGAAAAGTGTCTGGGAAAAAGGGGTGTTTTTAAGGAGACTCTGTCACCACATTATGTAGGAGATAGGCCACTTATAATGTGATCGGCGCTGTAATGTAGATTACAGCAGTGTTTTTTATTTAGAAAAACGATCTATTTTCACCAAGTTATGAGCGATTTTAGCTTTATGCTAATGATTAACCCCTTCAGGACTGAGCCTGTTTTGGCCTTCAGGACGAAGCTGATTTTTCAAATCTGACATGTCACTTTATGTGGTAATAACTTCGGAATGCTTTTACCTCTCCAAGTGATTGTTTTCTCGTGACATATTGTACTTTATGTTAGGGAAAATATTTGGTCGATAAATTCAATATTTATTTGTAAAAAACACCAAGATTTAGAGAAAATTAGCAAAAATTTGCATTTTTCTAAATTTAAATGTATCTACTTGTAATACCACACAAAATAAGTTTTTTGAACATTCTTTTATTTTTCTAGGACGTTACAAGGCTTAGAACTTTAGCAGCAATTTTTCACATTTTCAAGAAAATTTCAAAAGCCTATTTTTTTTCAGGGACCAGTTCAGTTCTGAAGTGGCTTTGAGGGCCTTATATATTAGAAAGTTACCATAAATCACCCCATTTTGAAAACTGCACCCCTCAAAGTATTCAAAACCGCATTCAGAAAGCATTTTAACCATTTAGGCGTTTCACAGGCATTAAGGCAAAGTAGAGGTGAAATTGACAAATTACATTTTTTTTGCTGAAATTCATTTGTAATAAAAAAAAAAAATTCTGTGACACAGAAGATTTTACCAGAGAAACGCATCTCAATATTTATTGCCCAGATTCTACCGTTTTTAGAAATATCCCACATGTGGCCCTAATGTGCTAATGGCCTGAAGAACCGGCCTCAGAAGCAAAGGAGCACCTAGTGGATTTTGGGGCCTCCTTTTTTTAGGAATATATTTTAGGAATGTCAGGTTTGAAGTGGTCTAGTGGTGCCTAAACAGTCGAACCCCCCCAAAAGTGACCCCATTTTGGAAACTACACCCCTCAAGGCATTTTTCTAGGGGTATAGTTAGCATTTTGACCCCACAGTTTTTTTTTTTGCAGAATTTAGTGTAATTTAGTCTGTGAAGATGAAAATCACCTTTTTTTTTTCTGCGGAAACATAGAATTTTTTCATCTTTACAAGGAATAAAGGAGAAAAAGCCGCCCAACATTTGTAAAGCAATTTCTCCCGATTACGTAAATACCCCATATCTTGTGAGTCCAAACATCAGTTTGACCACAGTGCTCAGAAGGGAAGGAGCGTCTTTTGGATTTTGCTGAATTGGTTTTCAGTGCCATGTCTGGTTTACAATGAACTGGAGGGACCAAAACAGTGGAAACCCCCCAAAAGTGACCCTATTTTGGAAACCACCCCTCAAGGAATTTTTCTAGGGGTATAGTGAGCATTTTGACCCCACAGGTTTTTTGTAGAATTTAGTGGTATTAGGCCGTGAAAATGAATATCAACATTTTTGTCCACTAAAATGTTGAATTTTTTAATTTTCACAAGGGATAAAAGAGAAAAAGCACCCCAACATTTGTAAAGCAATTTCGGCAATACCCCATATAAGGTCATAAATGTTTTTTTATTAGAAATTAATTAACCCTTTCAGGACTAATCCTTTTTTGCTTTTTCGTTTTTCACTCCCCGCCTTCCAAGAGCCATAATTTGTTTGGTTTTTCCATCAATCGAGTGGTGTGAGGGCTTATTTTTTGCGGGAAGAGTTGTAGTTTCTATTAACACCATTTAAAGTACCATAAAATGTACTGGGAAACTGAAAAAAAATAATTTGCCGGCTGAAATTGGAAAAAACTGATTTCCTCCATTGTTTTTGGGGTTTTGTTTTTACGTCTTTCACCGTGCTGTAAAAACTACAATTTTTTATTTTATTCTGCGTCTCAATACGATTACAGTGATACCAAATGTATATAGTTTTTTTTTATATTTTACTACTTTTACAAAGAAAAGACTGTTAAATTTTTTTATTGTTTTGTATCACATTCTGACTGAGAACTTTTTTTATTTTTTGGTCGATTGAGCGGTGTGAGGGCTTATTTTTGGCGGGACGAGCTGTAGCTTTTATTGGTACAATTTTATGGTACATACAACTTATTGATCACCTTTTATCTTTTTTAGAGCTAAGGTAACCAAAAAACAGCAATTTTGTCGTTTTAAATTCTTTTTCTTACAGCGTTCACTGTGCGCAATAAATTACGTTTTACTTCTGCGGGTCGGTACGATTATGGCGATACCATATGTATATAGTTTTTTTATGTTTTTGTAGTGTTTGCACAATAAAATGTAAATTTCTATAAAATTATTTATTTTCTGAGACACCAAATTCTGAGCGCCGAAACTTTTTCTTATTTGTTAGTAAAGAAAAAGCTGTGTAAGGTCTTGTTTTTTGCGGGACCGGTTGTTGTTTTTATTGGTACTATTTTGGGGTAAATGCGACTTTTTGATCACTTTTTATTCTATATCTTGGGAGGGGTGGTGACCAAAAAACAGCGGTGCTGACATAGTTTTTCGTTTATTTTGTTTGCGGCGTTCACAATGCGGAAAAATAACATTATAGTTTCATAGTTTGGGTCGTTACGAACGCGATGATACCAAATATGTGTACTTTAACGGTTTCATTTTTTTCCTATAATGACAGGACAAAAAAGTTTTTATTTTTACACTTGTTTTATTAACTTTTTTTTTCTTCACTTTTTACACTTTATTTTTTTACCTTCCGGTCTGATCGCTGCTAGAATACATTACACTAGGTAGTGTAATGTATTTCAACTGTCAGTGTGACCTGGTCCTCATAGGCTTCCGTACATGGCAGACCCGGAGGCCGTTGTCTGGCCTCCGGATGCCATCACAAGCATCAGCAACCCCCACAATTGCATGGGGGCTGCTGATGTGCTACAAACCCCCTAAATGCAGCGATCGCAATCGAGCACCGCATTTAACGGGTTAATTGCCGAAATCAGCGGCGATGAGCCGCTAATCAGCAACACTGGAGTGTCAGCTGTTGGGGACAGCTGACCTCCCGGTTCCCGAAGCACACCTTGTCGCAGACGGTGTGCATCGGGATCGAGGAAGCCGATCAGGACCAGCCGGTAGTTGGTCCTGATGGGATTCCGTCCATGGCAGACACGGAGGCCATTGTTTGGCTTCCGTTTGCCATGCGAACTATCGGCAAACCCCATGTTTTCAGATCGGGGTCTGCCGATATGCTAGAGCCCCCTAAAATGCGGCGATTGCAACCTATCGCCGTATTTAGGGTATATTCACACCAAGTTTTTTGACGCGGAAACGGCCGAAAATGCCTCCCATTGATTTCAATGGGAGGTGGAGTCGGTTTTCTCCTGCGAGCGGTAAAACTGGCTTGCGGGAGAAAGAAGGGATATGCCATATCTTCAGACGGTTACGCCTCTGACCTCCCATTGACATCAATGGGAGGTAGAGAAAGCGTATTTCGCGACGTTTTATGCCCAAGGTGCTCAATGGCCGCGGGCGAAAAACGCAGCAAAAATCGGCCTGCAGGCAGAGGAAAATCTGCCTCAAACTTCCAAATGGAATTTTGAGGCACATTTTCCACCTGCAAAACGCTGAGTGAACCCAGCCTTAGGGGGGGGGGGGGGGTTCACACGAGCCTGTATTCGGTCCGTGCGGGTTCCACGCGCCACGCATCGACCAATACAAGTCTATGGGGCAGTACAGACAGTCCGTGCTTTTTGTGCAGCGTTTGTTCGCTGCGTACAAAACGCGACAGGTTCAATAACTCTGCGTATTTCGCGCATCACCCACCCATTGAAGTCAATGGGTGCGTGAAAACCACGCAGGTTGCACGGAAGCACTTCCGTACGAACCGACAAACAGCGCACCAGCTGTCAAAAGGATGAATGTAAACAGAAAAGCACCACGTGCTTTTCTGTTTCCGAACATCCAAATGGAGTGTCTTTGAGACAATCGAACCGAACTTCACCGGCTTCGACCGAACTCGTTTTGGCCGAACACGCCAAAAAAAATTCCGGTACGCGACGTCAGGAGATAGTCACTGTCCAGGGTGCTGAAAGAGTTAAACTGTTTCAGCACCATGGACCGTGACTACCGATCCCAATAAACATGAACCTGTAAAAAAAAAAGAAGTTCTGACTTACCGAGAACTCCCTGCTTCTTCCTCCAGTCTGACCTCCCGGGATGACAATTCAGTCCAAGTGACAGCTCCAGCCAATCACAGGCCAAGCACAGGCTGCAGCGGTCACATGGACGGCCGCGTCATCCAGGGAGGTGGGGCCAGATGTCGAGAGGCGCGTCACCAAGGACGCGTCACCAAGGCAACGGCCGGGAGAGAAGTTCTCGGTAAGTACGAACTTTTTCTTTTTTTTTTTTAACAGGTTGCTGTATATTGTGTTCGGCATTCACTGTCGAGGGTGCTGAAAGAGTTACTGCCGATCAGTTAGCTCTTTCAGCACCTTGGACAGTGACGGCCGTCGACTAGCCTCATCTCTATGATGGCGGCTGCGCGAAAATCACGCAGCCGCGCATCAGACACGGATGACACACGCAGCTGTCAAATGGTTTTTGCCCGTGCAAAACGCAGCGTTGTTTGCGCGCGCAAAAACGCAACGTCCGTCTGTATCTGCCCTTAAGCTGTTAATTCACCGAAATCAGCGGCAAATGACCGCTGGCCGGCAAGAGTGGAGTGTCAGATGTTGGTGACAGCTGACCTCCCGGTTCCCGGTGCACACTGTCGCCGACAGTGTGCATCGGAAACAACTCAGTAACTATACGTCCTCGCGCGGGAAGTAACCTCCCGCGCCGACGTATAGTTACTGCCTTGTGTGGGTAGGGGTTAATAGACATGGCGCCCTGGCTGGTAGTGATGTTTATTTACTCTCAAAACACTCCAGTAACGTTAATATGTGTATGCGACAGCATATAGTGAACAACGCAGGATCACTATGTGCTGATTACATGAATGGAGAGAAGTGTATGAGGCTGATTGGTCAGCCTCATACACTCCTCTCCACAACGCCCTCTTGGTCAAAAGTAAAAACACGCCCAGTTGGGCATTAAGAAAGTCATTAGCATAAAGCTAAAATTGCTCATAATTTGTTGAAAATAGATAGTTTTTCTAAATAAAAAACACTGCTGTTACCTACATTACAGTGCCCAGCTCCTTATGTAGGAGATAGGGCACTTGTAATGTGGTGACAGTCTCTTTAAGTCATAAAATATTGGTGTAAAGTATGGTAGAAGTGTCTAGCAAGTTGCGCCAAAAATCGATCATACGATGTGCACCATTGTGAGAAAATGAAGTGTAGTTTCTGCCTGTGGACCGTAAATTAAATCTGTCCCAATGTGTATCATTTTTCTACCACTACGATGATACTATTTTTAAATCAAGGATTGCCTTCAACGTTATCAACTACAAGTAAGAATGTGGCCAGGAACTTGTAGATTATCATATTCAATATTAGTCTGTGTTATAGTATATCAGCGTGGGAAGGCGGTCAGCCAAGAACTCCGATCTCATGACGGCTTTGTCAGATAAATTGTTTCACAGCTTTTGAAGTTCTGAGTTGGTAGAAGGTTCTTTTATAGAGCGGGCTTTTTTTATTTTTTTTTATCAAATACTTTTTATTGTGCGTTTCAACAAATACAGTAACATACACAAAAATAAACACTAACCCCCCCCCCCCCTTCCACTCAACCAAACAGCCAGAGAGAAGGAGAAGGAAAGGGACCATAGCAATGACACAGGAAGTTCTCGCCACGCAGGGCAGACACATTATAGTGACATTAATCTTCATAAAACAATTAGCTCCCCATTTGTCAGAGGGTAACTTAGCGTATGTAAAGACAGAGATATACCTTACCCCAGAGATTCCTTCAAACAGCTATGTGAGTTACTGCCCCCGGACACATCTACAGCAGACACCCAATAGGAAACATAAATACCTAGCTCCTCCCCCTCTATTGCTGAGCAGTGAGGCACAGGCCAGGCTATCAGTTTCTAGCCAAGATGCCCATAATTTGTCGAATTTAGCAGACGCTCCACATTTAAGAAAAACAGCCTTTTCATTGATAAGCAACAGATTCACCTTTGCTATAAACTTGCTTGGTTGGAGTAGAGGGCTGTATCCAATGCTGTGCAATCAATTTCTGAGCCACATACAGCAATCTCCCCACTGCCACCTTCCCATTGGAGTCCGGAGGCAGACCATCTACGAAGCCCAATAGACAAACCTTGGCTCACTGGGTACCGACACCTTCCCCACAATTGTCAGGAGATGGGACCAAAACATCTAGTTGCGGGCAGTCCCACAGCATATGTAGGCTGCAGGATCTAGACCACATCTTGGGCTGTGAGAGTCTACCACCCTCGCTCAGTGAAACGTTGTGGACATCCGCCATTATAATAGAGCACTGGTCATCGTCGATCCCAAGTATATCCCTTTCCCATTTATGCATAGCAACTAAAGGCTATCTAAGAATTTAGACAATAGTGGCTGATACACACATGATATAACTCCTTTTGTGGTACCAGAAGGACCTAGGGTTTGGATAATAGTGTCCTGTTGTAAATTCACTGGTGACTGGGAGAACTGTGTCTGAAACGCAAGCCGTAGTTGTAGATACCTGAAGAACCTACTATGGGGGATATGCAATTCATCCTGAAACTGCTGAAAGGATTTAAAGTCAGACCCGCTAACCAATTGGGAAACCCTCGTAAACCCTGCAGTTTTCCAGTACTCCAAACCATCTAGTGTGAGAAATTCTGGGAGCGACCCATTCCCCCATAAGGGGGTATATGCCGTGTAACCCTGCACCCCTCTCAATTGTTTTAACTTTCCCCCACGTTTTGTGGACAAGGTCTAGCATTGGAAACACAGAACGTCTGCCCGAGAGACGACCACCCTCAACTGCCTCTAATAAAACATCACGTTTCCAATGGTATTGCAGTATTGATTCTGAAGCCTCTCTTATGCGTGCACCCCACTCCTTGAGGTGTTGACCGCGCAGCCAGAAAATATGTCCAGGGGTTAGGGAGTGTAAGACCCCCTTAACTTTGGGCCTCTGCAAAATTTCTAACCGCAGTCTAGGGTGGTCCCTACGCCATATAAGATCTCGGAAAAGGGCATTTATCCTGTGAAACCTGATGAGTGGGATCCTCACCGGTGCATTGTGTAACAGGTAGAGCAATTGTGGCATCAGTATCATTTGTATAAGGTTCACCCGACCCACGACAGAAAGAGACAGCTTGCACCACGCACCGATCTTACGTTTAAACTTCTGTAGTAAAGGATTCAGGTTAAGATCTTCAAAATCAGACAGTCGCCCAGTTACCTCAATACCCAAGTAACGTATCTGCTCAACACATTGGACCAAGGTCCCCAGTCTCGCCAGAGGCTCGGGTAAGGGATCAGTCCGCAGCAATGTCGACTTTTGCCAGTTAACAGCGAGACCGGAGATGCGTCCAAACTCATCAACCAGAGTCATAGCTGCCGTCAGGGAAGAACCAGTATCGCCCAAAAAGAGCAACGCATCATCTGCGTACAAGGCAATTTTGTTTTCGTAGCTATCTTATGTAAACCCTTTAATCGTGGAGGAAAGTCTAATAGCAGCAGCCAGGGGTTCAATAGCAATGGCAAACAGAAGGGGCGAAAGTGGACACCCCTGTCGCGTACCCCTATAAAGTTGAAACCTCTCCGATAAGCTTCCATTCGCTCTAATTCTGGCCTTGGGACTCGAATATAAAACTTTGACCCAGGAGATGAAAACCGGACCTATCCCCATACTGGCAAGCGTGTGCCATAAATATGGCCATTCAACACTGTCGAATGCCTTAGCAGCATCAAGTGAGAGGATGTCCCTATTACCATCATTATCCGGCTGGATCTGTAAGCTTAGAAACAGCTGTCGGATATTTACAGACGTTGCTTTCCCAGGCATAAATCCGGTTTGATATAGTAGGCTTTTAAATGTTTTTTTCTATGATTTGGGGACTTATTATTCTCCACCTTCTAAGTGAGGACTGGAAAGGCAAGGTTATGAGAATGTAAGAAGCAGTTTACATGTGGGAAAGTTTCTGTTGATGCCAGAAGTCTGCAGTTGCTGTTTTCTCCCACTGGAAAAAGGATAATCGAGAACCATGGTTTCTATACCATGAAGGGTGTAAGCTGGGTAGCAGACAAATTGGGGTCATTGGTAGTGCAAGGAGATTAGAGAGAGACTTAGACAAGGTCATATGACAAAAGATTACACCCATAGGTTACTATAGGCAGACAATGGAAGCATGTTCATGTCTTTTCTGGATTCAAAACGAATTGGTGAGTCGTGATCAACACTGCTCGAACACTTACATACAAGAGATTATTTAGAAACAACCAACCTCTAAGATACTGTGATCGGATGGATTTTAAAACCTTTGATTATGAAGCTTTGCTATTCAGCACTATGGGAAAGCAGTGGTAACGACAGTAATGGAAAAGTAATTTTTTTTTGTGGTAGCTCTTTTAAATCCCTACCTGCACGAGTCAGTAACTACATCCTGGCGAGAGGTTACTTGCCGCACCAGGACGTACAGTTACTGAACCGTTCCCAGAGCTCACTGTCCTAACTAACAGTGTCCGGGAGATCAATATATACATATACACACATATTTATAAAATGGCAGCGAGAATTTACACCGCTGAAGAGGCATATGCCATGAACGCGTCTCATACAGACACAGCAAGCGATAAAGAAGATTCATGCTCTCATTCTCTAGTGACCTTGAGGAACCTCCTCGTAGTCGCAGGAGGGTAAGTCCCAGGTTCTGCGTGATCCTGGAACTGCCAGATCTGATTGGTCACCCCCAACCAATTACACCCCCCAAATCCCGAAATTTACTGCTGCGGCAGGAATTCATGTGCAGATGGAAGTGCTGCCTGTAATGTTTTTTGTATTTTTTTTCTGATGATTTGATCCAGCTTATGGTGGACCAAGCCAACCTTTATGCCCAGCAATTTTTGTATATTATTTAGTATAATATTTTGGAACACCCCCTACTCCTCTCATGCCCAGCCCAATAGGTGGCATTCCACTAATTGTGCCGTAATGCAAAAACATTGGGGGTTAGTCCTCAACATCCTACTGGTCCAGGACATTTTATATCATTGTCTTCTGTATCGCAATACATACAATGACCAGACCCCGCTTTCTACACTTTAGTGACAACTCCCAATGCCCCCCTCCCGCAGAATGACCCCAATTTTGATAGACTTTTTAAAATTAGGCCCCTCATTAACATTTTATCCTGAAATTTTTCGTTCATTTACACCCCTCCAAAAGACATTTCAATTGATTAATCCCTGGTGTACTTCAAGGGCAGGCTGAAGTTTTGCCATTATTTTCCAAATAAGCGCACCAGGTACGGCATCCAGGTCTACAAGCTGTGTGAATCTGAGACCGGATACACATATGCTTTCTGGATTTATGAGGGGAAGGACAGGACAATACAGCCCCCAGATTGTCCCCTCCTGCATGACAACCAGTGTGAAGATCGTATGGGGCCTCCTGCACCCACCGTTAGATCAGGGGTACAACTTGTGCTTGGACAACTGGTAAACAAGTGTACTCCTGTTCAAATGTCTAATAGGCAAAAAAACAGTGGTGTGTGGGACGGTTCGGAAAAAAACAGCGGCAGCTTCCCAAGACCCTCATCGGCCAATCCCTGCAAATTGGCGAAAGCAGGGCATTGTTGCAGGATGGGATCCTGTGTCTCAAATATAGAGATACAAAAGATGTCTGTATGTTGACATCTACACATGATGCCAGCTGCACCCTTGTCCCCACATGTGGCTTCACATCACCACGATGAAGCCTGTGTGCATTCAGCTATATAAAAAAATGTATGGGGGGGGGGGTTGATCTTAACCCCTTAAGGACATGGACTAGTTGGCACGTTCAGGACGCAGCCCGATTTTTCAAATCTGACGTGTGTCACTATATGTGGTAATAACTCTGGAGTGCTTATACCTATCCAAGCGATTCTGAGATTGTTTTCTCGTGACACATTATACTTTAAGTTAATGGTAACATTTTGTCTGAATTCAGTATTTTATTGGGAAAAACTCCCAAATTTTGAGAAAAACTGCAAAAATTTGCATTTTTCTAAATTTAAATGTATCTGCTTGTAAGACAGATAGTAATACCACACAAATAAATGCTAATTAACATTTCCCATATGTCTACTTTAGATTGACATAATTTTTTGAACATCCTTTTATTTTTCTAGGACATTACAAGGCTCAGAACTTTAGCAGAAATTTCTCATATTTTCAAGAAATTTTCAAAAGGCTATTTTTACAGGGGCCAGTTCAGTTGTGAAGTGGTTCTGAGGCGCCCATACAATGCAGATCCCCATAAATCGCCCCATTTTAAAAACAACCCATTAAAGTATTCAAAACAGCATTTAGAACGTTTATTAACCCTTTATTTTTTTTTGCAGAAATTCATTTTTAATACTTTTTTTAACAGAAGGTTTTACCAGAGAAACGCAACTAAATATTTATTGCCCGCATTCTGCAGTTTTTCTAAATATCCCACATGTGGCCCGTGTGTGCCAATTCACTGAAACACAGACCTCCGAAGCAAGGGATCGCGTAGAGGATTTTGGGGCCTTCTTTTCATTCGAATATATTTTAGGCACCATGTCAGGTTTAAAGAGGTCTTGTGATGCCAAAACAGTGAAAACACCCCCAAAAAGACACAATTTGGCAAACTACAGCCCTCAAGGAATTTATCAAGAGGTATAGTGAGCATTTTGACCCCACAGGTTTTTTGCTGACTTTAGTGGAATTAGGCCGTGAAAATGAAAATCACCATTTTTTCTAATAAAAGGTGGAAAGGAGAAAAAGCACCAACATTTGAAAAGCAATTTCTTCCGATTACGTCAATACCCCATAAGTGGTCATAAACTGCTGTTTGGACACACGGCAGGGGTCAAAAGGGAAGGATCACCATTTGGAATTGATCTGGAATGGTTTTCGGGTGACTGCGGGACCAAAATAGTAGGAAACCCCCAAAAGTGACCCATTTTGGGAAACTACACCCCTTAAGGAATCTATCTAGCGGTATAGTAAGCTTTTAGACCCTACTGCTCTTTTTCATAATTTATTGTAATTAGGCCGTAAAATGAATATCAACATTTTATTCACTAAAAAGTTGAATATTTTTATTTCCTCAGGGATAAAAGGAGAAAAAGCACCCCATCATTTGTAAAGCAATTTCTCCAGAGTACGGAAATACCCCACATGTGCTCATAAACTGCTGTTTGGACAAACGGCAGGGCTCAGAAAGGCAGGAGCGCTATTTAGCATGCAGATTTTGCTGGATTGGTTTTTGGGCGCCATGTCGCATTTGCAAAACCCTAAGGTACCAGAGCACAGTGGAAGCCCCCAAGAAGTGACCCCATTTTGGAAACTACACCCCTCAAGGCATTTAACATTTGCCTGGACATATGACAGAGCTCAGAAGTGAAGAGCAAGATGCGCATTTGAGGTCTATTTTGGGGATTTTCAGAGCATTGGCCCTGAGGTCAAATAGTAAAACAAACCCCCAAGTCGTGACCCCCATTTTGGAAACTTCACCCCTTGAGGCATTTTAAGGGGTGCAGTGAGCATTTTGCCCCCACAGGTTTTTTTCCATTAGTAATTACCGCACAGCGGATGGTGCAAAGTGAAAATTTAAATTTTACGCCCAGTTTGTGCCAACCAAGAAACACACCTCGTAAACTGCTAAGCTGGTTCTCAAGGGTATGGCGATGCCATATATGTGAACGTGAACTGATGTTTGGCCACGCTGTAGGGTTCAGAAGGGAGGGAGCGACATTTGGCTTTTGGAGCGCAGATTTTGCTTGGTAATAGTTCTGTTTGGGGTTTTGCTGGCATTTCAGTTTATAATGTGGGGGCATATGTAATCTGTGCGGAGTAAATCAGGGCATATATAAGCTGTGCGGAGTAAATCAGGGCATATGTAAGCTATGCGGAGTACATCAGGGCATTATAAGAGGGTGTAATAATGCGGTAAATAATAATTCATAGATATGTGGCCCGTGTCGCACTGATAAATGGTGCCCAATCTTATCCACTTTTGGACACACTGCAGATTTTGTGTTGCCATATTCTGAGAGCCAGAACTTTTTTATTTTTTAGTCAGAAAAGCTGTGTAAGGACTTGTTTATTGCGAGATGGGTTGTAGTTTTTATTGGTACTATTTTGGGGTACATGGGACTTTATGATCACTTTTTATTCCATGTTTTGTGAGGGGTGGCAGTGTTCTTTTATTGTTTTGTTTTGCGGTGTTCACCGTGTGGGAAAAATAACATTAAAGTTTTATAGATTAGGTCGTTACGGACGCGGTGATACCAAATATGTGTATTTTTTTTAATGTTCTCATTTTTTTCCTATAATAAAAGGCTTATTCTAGGAAAAAAGTCAGTGTTTGTTTTTATTAACTTGAAACTTTTCTTTTTACACATATTCAACTTTTTTTTTTTTGTCCCACTAGGGGACTTGAGGGCCTGCACCTCTGATCTTTACTCTAATGCATTGCACTACCCACGTAGTCATTCACTGACAGTAAGCCTATTAGGTCCCGTCTGTGGGCGGGGCCTAATAGGCTATCAAACGTGGCAGACCAGAAGGCCATTATCAGGCCTCCAGTTGCCATAGCAATGATCGGCATCGTCACGATCACATCATGTCGATCCCTACAAACCACTAAGATGCTGCAAACACTTTTGATCGCGGCATCTAAGGAGTTAATGGCAGGGATTGGAGCTACCTCCGTTCCATGCCGTTACAGCACGGTGTCAGCTGTAACATACAGCTGACACCAGCGGCTGATGTCGCAGGCTCCGCTTCTGAGCCTGCGCCATCTTGTTACTGCAGCCGGACGCCTTGGGCGGGACCTAACAGGCATCTGTTCTAGCCAGACAGGAGGCCATTGTTAGGCCATTGTTAGTCATCGGAACCCCGCAATTTCATTGCAGAATTCCGATCTGCTTGTAAACACCATAGATGCAGCGCTCACTTTTGAGCGCTGCATCTAAGGGGTTAATCGGCCGGATCGGAGGCTAGCTCCGGTCCTGGCGTTGAAGCAGTGATTGTGTTAAGCTGTAGTAGACACAGTACCCTGTTAACGCTATGACTTAATAGTATGTCAGTTCGCGTTAACAGTCCACCGCCCGTGACATAATAGTACGTCACAGGGCGTTAAGGGGTTAATGAACAGGTTTTAAAACCATATAGTGCCATGAGAAAAAGTAAAATCTGGTACAAGAAATAGTCAGTGTACCTTGTGCAGAAGGCACGTTACAATTCATTTTTTAGTAAAACAGGAAAGCTGGCCACCTGGATACATGCTTGGAGTATGTATTCACTGTATTAGATTGTTGAGGTGTTTCGTTCATTAAAGTCTAAAATTTGTTACAGCCTGAAGAAACGATTAAAATTATGATTATTTTTAATTATTCAATTGTAAAAACTGGCTCGTAAGCCCAATATACCCTAAGTACAGGCACAAGCAAGCGGTAAGAGATATGAGAAGCGTCAGTAGGCGTTAAGACGTACATCCACCCACTGATCGTGCACTCTCCTTATGATATATGCTTTCTCTGGAACCCTTGCCACAAATTGTATAATCCAACACGTTTCAGTATCCCCTAGTTTATGGGGTACGTCATCAGGGATTATGTTTCATTGATATATGGCCGGTTAGCACTGTTTTGTGCTTATAATAGTCTCCCAGCGTGTGTACGGCTCTAATGCACTGGCCGCACACGTGCAGGAAAAACGCCGGATATTTAAAGGCTTAAGCCCTCCCACCGACTCACGTAGGTTCACCTGCCGACCAATCCGCATCGAACACGTCATTGCTGACATCCCGGATGGTGGCGAGCCTCCAATGTATCAGCCAGTCAGCGCGCCCGGATACCAAAGCGTCCCTAGTAACACTGGGGAGCACCAGGCGGTTTGAACTCACATCGTATTCAGCACAGGATTGTAGGTAAACAATACAAGTGTAACTGAAGCTCTGTGCATACTCATGTTCCCCATTAGTCACAGAGTATATCAGACGAAAATAAAATGCTTCTAAATACCAACATCAGAGCGATAACAGACGGGGCCCCCCACGATATAAAGACACGTATACACTGTAGATGTCACATATATTGTGTTTCCTTATGGCCATGGAGTACTTCAAAATACATAAATTAAATTAAAAAAATATATAAACATTTTTTTAAACATATTTTTACTTTTTGAAAGCCTAAATAAGGTACCATCGAACATGTATGAGTCCACACCTGAATAAGGTAGAATAGAGTAAAATGTAGGAGCCAATAACAGGACTTGGGTATAGGACCGGGAATAGATGTTGTGGTATGGTAAATACCGGTACACAAAATAGTAAATACAAAAATAATAGTAAATTTGCTACTTAGGGTATATTGTCCATCCAAACCCGGACTCTGCATGAATGACTGCTTCCAAATCTGCCACACCTCGCTGGATTAAAAATTGATACTTTTAAAATCTTCACCCGCATTCTGGTCTTTTACGCATTTTTAAAATTGGACACTGAAAAAAAACCTATAACAAAACTAAAAACCCTCATTATACCCCTAGATGAATACATAATGGTATGTTCACACGGCCTATTTTCAGACGTTTTTCTGGCTGTAAAAGCCCGAAAAACCGGAAGCAGAACGCCTCCAAACATCTGCCCATTGATTTCAATGAGAAAAACGGTGTTCTGTTCCGACGGGCCGTTTTTTTACGCGGCTGTTAAAAAATGGCCGCGAAAAAGTAGTGCAGTTCACTTCTTGGGACGTTTTTGGAGCCGTTTTTCATAGACTATTGAAAACAGCTCCAAAAACGCAGCGAAAAACGCCCTTGACAACTGCTCCGTATTTTCAGACGTTTTTGACTCAGCGTGTGAACATACCCTAATACTATGCCCAATGTGTATGATCTGCACGACTTTTTAGACCTATGCTGGTGCCAAAAATCATCCAAGTAAAAATAAGGCCTCAAAAGTCTTGCGGTGCTCCTCACTTCCAGGCACTTCTATGTGTCCAGACAACATATTTAGACCGCTTTGGGAGGTAGCTCTGAACTCAGAAGAAATAGTCCAATAAATATTTAGGTGCTTTCCTTCACTTACATGCTGTGTCTGAAAAATCTGTCCTATAAATGACGCGTTTGTGAAAAATGTAACATTTTATTTTTCATGCCAGATTTCCACTAAATTCAGCAAAAAAACTCTAGGGTCATAAAAGTGATCACACCTCTAGATAAATTCTTTGAGGGGGGTGAAGTTTCCAAAGTGGGGTCACTAATTGGGGGTCTCCACTATACTGGTAGCTCAGGGGCTCTGCAAACGCGACATGGCACCCGAAAACCATTCCAGCAAAATCTAAAAAGCCAAATGGTGCTCCTACCCTTCTGAGCCCTGTGCCCATACAGCAGTTTACGACCACATATGGAGTATTTCTATATTCAGGAGAAATTGTGTATTATTGAATAATTTGGGGCTAAAGCAACATTTTATTGGAAAAAATGCAATTCCTCATTTTCACAGCCCAATGTTTATAACTTTTATAAAGCACCAATGAGGGGTGTATTTTCCAAAATGGGGTCACATCTTGGGGGTTTCCATAGTACTGGTTATATAGTTACATAGTTACATAGTTAGTATGGCTGAAAAAAGACACATGTCCATCAAGTTCAACCAAGGGACGGGAAAAGGGAAGTAAAAAATTTCTACACATAGGAGCTAATACTTTTTTGTTCTAGGAAATTATCTAAGCCTTTTGTAAAGCCATCTACTGTCCCTGCTGCGACCAGCTCCTGCGGTAGGCCATTCCATAGATTCACAGTTCTCACAGTAAAGAAGGCTTGTCGCCTCTGCAGGTTGAACCTTTTTTTCTCCAGACGGAGGGAGTGCCCCCTTGTTTTTTGAGAGGGTTTTACATGGAACAGGATTTCACCATATTTTTTGTATGTGCCATTAACCCGTTAGTCACCGCCAATACGCCTTTTAACGGCGGCCACTAACGGACTTTATTCTGATGCATATGCCTTTTTATGGCACTGCATCAGGATAAAGTAAACAGAGCAGGGAGCGTCAAATCTCCCTGCTCTCAGCTGCTAGAGGCAGCTGAATGCTGGGAGCGTCCCTGCTCTGCCGGGTGAGATCGATATTAGTATCGATCTCACCCGTTTAACCCCTCCGATGCGGTGCACAATAGCGTGCACCGCATCTGAGTGGTTTTGGAGAGAGGGAGGGAGCTCCCTCTCTCTCCCACCGACACCCGGCGATACGATCGCCGAGTGTCTGTGTCTCTAATGGCAGCCGGGGGCCTAATAAAGGCCCCCAGGTCTGCCATTAATGAATGCCTACTAGATCATGCCGGAGGCATGACCTAGCAGATGCCTGTCCGTTTTAAACGGACAGGCAGTAATATACTGCAATACAAAAGTATTAAAGTCCCCTAATGGGACTAGTAAAAAAGTTTAATAAAGTTAATTTAAAGAGGCTCTGTCACCAGATTTTGCAACCCCTATCTCCTATTGCAGCAGATCGGCGCTGCAATGGAGATAAGAGTAACGTTTTTTTTTTTTAAAAACGAGCATTTTTGGCCAAGTTAGGACCATTTTTATATTTATGTAAATGAGGCTTTCTAAAGTACAACTGGGCGTGTATTATGTGTGTACATCGGGGCGTTTTTACTTCTTTTACTAGCTGAGCGTTGTGAATAGAAGTATCATCCACTTCTCTTCAGAACGCCCAGCTTCTGGCAGTGCAGACACACAGCGTGTTCTCGAGAGATCATGCTGTGACGTCACTTCCTGCCCCAGGTCCTGCATCGTGTCGGACGAGTGAGGACACATCGGCACCAGAGGCTACATTTGATTCTGCAGCAGCATCGGCGTTTGCAGGTAAGTCGATGTAGCTACTTACCTGCAAACGCTGATGCTGCTGCAGAATCAACTGTAGCCTCTGGTGCCGATGTGTCCTCGCTCGTCCGACACGATGCAGGACCTGGGGCAGGAAGTGAGTGACGTCACAGCGTGGTCTCTCGAGAACACGCTGTGTGTCTGCACTGCCAGAAACTGGGCGTTGTGAAGAGAAGTGGATGATACTTCTCCTCAGAACGCCCAGCTAGTAAAAGAAGAAAAAACGCCCAGATGTAACGAACACAATACACGCCCAGTTGTACTTTTACTTTAAACACGCCCAGTTGTACTTTAGAAAGCCTCATTTACATAAATATAAAAACGGTCATAACTTGGCCAAAAAAACATTACTCTTATCTACATTGCAGCGCCCTTCTGCTGCAATAGGAGATAGGGGTTGCAAAATCTGGTGACAGAGCCTCTTTAAAAAAAAATTTGAAAAAAAATGAAAAACCCAGCTTTTCCCCTTACAAAATGCTTTACTATTAAAAAAACAAAATAAAGTAAAAAAGTTACACATATTTGGTATCGCCGCGTCCATAACGACCCCGACTATAAAAGTATTACATTATTTAACCCGCACGGTGAACGCCGTAAAAAATGTAATAAAAAACTATGGAAAAATTGCTGTTTTTTGTGAATCCTGACTTTAAAAAAATGTGATAAAAAGTGATCAAAAAGTCGCATCTACTCAAAAATGGTACCAATAAAAACGACAAGTCTTCCCGCAAAAAAAAAGCCCTCATACAACCGCATCGGCGAAAAAATAAAAACGTTACGGCTCTTCAAATATGGAGACATAAAAACAAATCATTTTGAAAAAAAAAGCGTTTTTACTGTGTAAAAGTAGTAAAACATACAAAAACTATACAAATTTGGTATCGTTGCAATCGTAACAACCCGCTGAATAAAGTTATTGTGTTATTTATATCACACGGTAAACGCCGTTGATTTAAGACGCGAAAAAGGGTGGCAAAATTTCAGGTTTTGTTCTATTCCCCCCCAAAAAAAAGTTAATAAAAGTTAATCAATAAATAATATGTCCCCCAAAATGGTGCTATTAAAAAGTACAACTTGTCCCGCAAAAAACAAGACCTTATACAGCTATGTCGATGCAAAAATAAAAAGGTTATAGCTCTTGGAATGCGACGATGGAAAAACTTAAAAAAATGGCTTGGTCATTAAGGTCTAAAATAGGCTGGTCATTAAGGGGTTAATATATTTATATAAATTAATCATGTCCCCCCTTAGTCGTCTTTTTTCAAGGCTAAATAGGTTTAATTCTTTTAATCTTTCCTCATAACTTAGATTCTCCATGCCCCTTATTAGCTTCGTTGCTCTTCTTTGTATTTTTTCCAACTCCAGGGCATCCTTTCTATGAACTGGAGCCCAGAACTGAACTGCATATTCTAGATGAGGCCTCACTAATGCTTTGTAAAGTGGTAATATTACATCCCTGTCCCGCGAGTCCATGCCTCTTTTAATACACGACAATATCCTGCTGGCCTTTGAAGCAGCTGATTGACATTGCATGCTGTTATTTAGTTTATGATTTACAAGTACACCCAGATCCTTCTCAACAAGTGACTCCCCCAGTGTAGCTCCCCCTAGGACATATGATGCATGCAGGTTGTTCGTACCCAGGTGCATAACTTTACATTTATCTACATTAAACTTCATCTGCCAAGTGGATGCCCAAACACTTAGTTTGTTTAAATCTGCCTGCAATTCACAAACATCTTCCATAGTCTGAACTATATTACATAGCTTGGTGTCATCTGCAAAAATAGAAATAGTGCTACTAATCCCATCCTTTATATCATTAATAATTAAGTTGAATAATAGTGGTCCCAGCACTGAACCCTGGGGTACACCACTTATTACCGGGGACCATTCAGAGTAGGAATCATTGACCACAACTCTCTGGATACGGTCCTTGAGCCAATTCTCAATCCAATTACAAACTATATTTTCTAAACCTATAGTCCTTAATTTACCCATTAGACGTCTATGAGGGACAGTGTCAAATGCCTTTGCAAAGTCCAAAAACACTAAATCCACAGCGGCCCCTCTGTCTAGGCTTCTGCTCACCTCTTCATAAAAACAGATTAGGTTAGTTTGAGAACTTCTGTCCTTAGTAAAACCGTGCTGGCTGTCACTTATAATGCTATTTATTGTCACATAATCCTGTATATAGTCCCTCAATAGCCCCTCAAACATTTTCCCCACGATGGATGTTCAGTTTACTGGTCTATAATTACCCGGGGAAGACCTAGAGCCCTTTTTGAAAATAGGCACCACATTTGCCCTGCGCCAGTCCCTTGGCACTATTCCAGTCACTAGAGATTCTCTGAATATTATGAAAAGGGGGACAGAAATAACTGAACTAAGCTCTTTAAGAATTCTAGGGTGTATCCCATCTGGTCCCGGGGCCTTGTGCACATTTATTTTATTTAATTTAGCTTGGACCATATCTATATTCAGTCAATTCAGTATATCAACTGATATATTAACAGCACTGGCACCTGCTACATCAGCTGCTCTTTCTTCAGTTGTTTATACAGAGAAAAAGAACCCATTTGGTAACTCTGCCTTCTCTTGATCCCCTGTCACCAACTCCCCATTACCACTATCTAGGGGTCCTACATCTTCAGACCTTGGCTTTTTAGCATTTATATACTTGAAGAACTTTTTGGGATTTGTTTTACTATCCTTGGCCCACCTGACTTTCATTTTGTATTTTTGCTAATTTTATTACATTTTTACAGATTTTATTAAGTTTTTTATATTTTACAAAGGCTGCAGATGTACCCTCAGATTTGTATTTTTTAAATGCCCTTTTTTTGTCATGTATTGCCCCTTTCACAGAAGGTGTAAGCCATGTGGGATTTAATTTTAGTCGTTTATACTTGTTACCTATAGGAATAAATTTTGCACTATAATAACCCAAAGTAGATTTGAAATTCTCCCATTTATCATTTGTTCCATTATTTGACATTAGTTCTTCCCAGTCCATATCCTGAATTGCAGCCTTCATCCTGGGGAAATTGGCTTTCTTAAAATTAAATATTTTTGCCCTCCCAGCCTGCGTTTGTTTTTTACAGTATAGGTAAAATGTAACTATATTGTGATCACTGTTATCGAGGTTTTCACGAACATTGACATTCCCAACAAGCTCTGCATTATTAGAAATGACCAGATCCAACAGAGCTTCACCTCTAGTCGGGTCTTCCACAAACTGGCCCATAAAATTTTCCTGCAACAGGTTGAGGAAATGTCTCCCCTTTGCAGTTGAAGCCGAACCATGACACCAATTAATATCCCTGAAATTAAAATCTCCCATTATCACTACAGTACCAACCTGTGCAGCCCGCTCCATCTGTTTATATAGCTGACCTTCCATCTCCTCAGTTATATTGGGGGGTCTATAGATTACACCAAAAGTAATTTTTTCAGTGTTTACCTCCCTTTGTAATTCCACCCACAAGGTTTCAACCTCCTCACAATCTTCACCCACTATTGTCTCTTTCACACTCACCTTCATATCATTTCTCACATACAGACATACACCACCACCTTTCCTATTTGTCCTGTCTTTACGAAAAAGTGTAAAACCCTGTAGATTTACAGCGCAGTCATGTGAAGAGTCCAGCCATGTTTCAGCAACACCAACTATATCTATATTTTCTTCCAGTATCAAGGCCTCCAGCTCCCCCATTTTGCTTGCTAGACTTCTGGCATTTGTGAACATACACTTTAACTTGCCTTTCAGTTTTTCACTTTTATTATCAGAAATGTGATTTGACATTATTTGGGCATTTTTAATTTCACTGCTGTTCTGTAACAAAAGGATCTCCTTATCCTGTTGTCTAGTCCTCTCCCCACATTCTGTTTCTCCCCCCACCAATATAGTCTGACCCCTCTCTAACCTGACTACCCCTTTATTTTCTACATTGACCTCCCTCCTCAGCCCTAGTTTAAATACTCCACCACCCCATCTAGAATTCTCTCCCCCAGCACAGCGGACCCCCTTCCGTTTAGGTGCAAATCATCTGCAGAATACAGTTTGTACCCCAATGAAAAGTCAGCGCAGTGCTCTAGGAACCCAAATCCTCCTCTACACCAAGACTTAAAGGGAATGTGTTGCGAGTTTTTTTATTTTTTTTAAATTGAACAGTTAGTGTAAAAATGATTAAACAGTGTTCTAATTTTTAACTTTTTTTCACTAGTCAGGAAATATTACAAATTAGATTCTAATTTATAATATTTCCCAGTGCTGGTCACTAGATGGAGCAATTCCCAAAATTGCAGCATTGCATGTGGTAAAGCAACCACATTGCTTTATGCTGCAAAATTTGGGAAAACTCACTCGCTCTAGTGAGCTCTCAGAATCCCCCCCTCCTTTATCCTGGCTAGTGCCGGGAGAAACGAGGGGATTGAACGATCAAACCTCCTACACTGTGTGTCGCCATTTTTTGAGCTAACACACAGTGTAGTAGGTTTACGTACACTAGTAAACACACAGTAAAACACGAACATACATAGAAATAACTTACCTGCTCCAGTCGCCGCCGCGACCGGAAGTAGTAATCTTACTGTCCGGCCGCGACTTCCGGTCTACAGGAAAATGGCGCCGGATGGCGCGCAGTTCAACTTGGGCTGTGTGGGAGCGGCGCATGCACCGTTCCCACACAGACGGCGTACAGCATAGTGAATGGAACGGGCCCCGTTCACATTCACTATGGGACTGTAGCTGCCGTATTCCATGTCTGTATGTGTCGTTAATCGACACATACAGAATTGGAAAAAAAAAATGGCAGCCCCCATAGGGAAGAAAAAAATAGTGTAAAAATAAAAAAGTAAAACACAAACACACAAATAAATATAAAAGTTTTTAATAAAACACTAAAACCAAACTGATGTAAAAAAAATTTTTTTCGTGACACTGTTCCTTTAAGCCATGCATTTAACTCCCTGAGCTCCCGCTGTCTTTCCTGTGATGCACATGGCACAGGCAGTATTCCTGAGAATACAACCTTGGAGGTCCTTCCCTTCAGCTTGTAGCCTAGTTCTTTAAAATTATTCTTAAGGCTCCTCCACCTACCATTTATTCTGTCGTTTGGTACCGACATGGACCACGACAGCTGGATCATCACCAGCCCCTCCCAGCAATTTGTCCACCCGTTCCACCACATGCCGAACCCTGGCACCAGGGAGACAGCAAACCATTCGGTTGAGGTGGTCTTGGCGACAAATTATTCTATCCGTCTTCCTGATTATAGAATCCCCTATGACTATCAATTGCCTTGGCTTACCTGCATTACCATCCCGCCGATGCGACAAATGCGACATAGCAGCCAAAAACCATTCAAGCAAAATCTGTGCTTCAAATGGCGCACCTTCCCTTCTGAGCCCAGCCGTGTGCCCAGGCAGCAAATAATGGCCACATATGGGGTATTGCCATACCCGGGAGAACCTACCTAACAATTTATGGTAATAGTATCTCCGATAACACAAGCTGGACACAAATATATATATTTTTTTTAATTTTCTTAACCCCTTCCCGCTCCTGGACGTACTATTAGGTCATGGCAGCTGTATCGTTCGCGCTCCATGACCTAATAGTACGTCTCGGGAGTAACGGCCATTTCGGCCGTCCTCCCGACACATACATGAGCTGTGACAGCTGCTGTCTCGTACAGCAGCTGCCGCAGGTCCTACAGTGGGGACCGATCGCTGTGTCCCCGCTGATTAACCCCTTAAAATCCTCGTTCAATAGAGATCGCGGCTTTTTAGGGGTTAAGCTACCATCGCCGGCCTGCTACACGATAGCGGCCGGCGATGGTTACTATGGTAACCGGACACCAAACAATGGCGTCCGGCTAAGCCATCGACGGAAGCCTAGTGGGTCCTGACAGTCAGGACCCACTATGCTTGCTGTCAGTAAGCAGCTGACAGTTCTAATACACTGCACTACGCATGTAGTGCAGTGTATTAGAATAGCGATCAGGGCCTCCTGCCCTCAAGTCCCCTAGTGGGACAAAGTAATAAAGTAAAAAAAAAGATGTGTAAAAATAAAAGTAATAAAAGTCAAAATCCCCCTTTTTCCCCTATCAGTCCTTTATTATTAATAAAAATAGATAAATAAACAAACAAATAAACTATACATAATTGGTATCGCCGTGTCCGTAACGGCCTGAACTACAAAATTATTTCGTTATTTATCCCGCACGGTGAACGGCGTAAAAGAAAATAATAATAAACCGAACCACAATCACAATTGTTTGGTCACTTCACCTCCTAAAAAATGGAATAAAAAGAGATCAAAAAGTCGCATGTACCTAAAAATGGTAATGATTGAAACTACAGTTCGTTACACAAAAAATAAGTCCTCACACGGCTTTATTGATGGAAAAATAAAAAAGTTCTGGCTCTTAGAATAAGGTAACACAAAAAATGAATGATTTTTTACAAAACGTATTTTATTGTGCAAACGCCATAAGACAAAAAAAAACCTATAAACATCTGGTATCGCCGTAATCGTATCGCCCCGCAGAATAAAGGGAATATGTCATTTATAGCGCATGGTGAACGCTGTAAAAAAAAATAGAATAAAAAAACAATAGTAGAATTGCTGTTTTTTTTAGTCACCACGCCACCTAAAAATAGAATAAAAACTGATCAAAAAGCCGCATGCACCCCAAGAAAACTACAATGGATTCCTCAAGGGGTCTAGTTTCCAAAATGGGGTCACTTTTGGGGGGTTTCCACTGTTTTGGCACCACAAGACCTCTTCAAACCGGACATGGTGCCTAATAAATAGGAGGCCTCATAATCCACTAGGTGCTACTTTGCTTCGGAGGCCCGTGCTTCAGTCCATTACCGCTCTAGCGCCACATGTGGGATATTTCTCTAAACTGCAGAATCTGGGCAATAAGTATTAAGTTGCGTTTCTCTGGTAAAACCTTTTGTGTTTTAGATAAAAAAGGTATAAAAAGGATTTTCTGACAAAAATAAATATGTAAATTTCACCTCTACTTTGCTCTAAATTCCTGTGAAACACCCAAAGAGTTCATAAACTTTCTAAATGCTGTAGTGAATACTTTGAGGGGTCTAGTTTCTAAAATGGGGTGTTTAATGGGGGTGTCTAATATATAGGCCCCTCAAAGCAACTTCAGATCTGAACTGGAACCTAAAAAAATATAAAAATGAGGCAATACTTTGCTTCTCCTAATGAGCATTGCCTACTCCAAGATGACCCCAGTTTTTACCGTTTGTATAAACGGAGACCCCTATTAGACCGTTTCAGTGCCCGGTTTTCCCAAGCATACACCACCGAGAACTGTATTACTATTGATGAGTCCTTGGTACATTTTAAAGGGAGGCTTCAATTCCGCCAGTACCTGCCGAGTAAGAGTGAAGATGTATAAGCTGTGCGAGAGTGCATCAGGGTATACCTACAAATTTAGGATATATGAAGGGAAGGACACCAGTGCTCAGCCCCCAGAATGCCCCCCCTTACTGGGAGGTAATGCAAAAATTGTGTGGGATTTGGTGCAACCACTGCTGGACCAGGGTTACCAACTCTACCTGGATAATTTTTATACCAGCATCCCACTCTTCAAGTGCCTCGCTTCCAGAAGTACTGCGGCATGCGGAACTGCTAGAAGAAATCTGAGAGGCCTCCCTAAGAATCTGCTTGGGCAAACAAGGAGGAGTGAGAGCAGGGCACAATCTAGCAGCAACATATTGTGTCAAGGACAAGAGAAATGTCCTTGTATTGACAACAATACATGCCCACACCAGTACCCATGTACCTGTACGAGGTACCAGTACAGAGACCCCCAAACCAGACTGCATCCTGGACTACAATAGGTACATGGGAGGGGTGGACTTGTCAGATCAAGCCCTGAAGCCCTACAGCCATGCGGTGTGGTATATGAAGCTGGCCGTGCACATCATACAGATGGCATTGTACAATGCGTATGTGCTACGTCGATGTGCAGGCCAGAGGGGAACTTTCCTGGAATTTCAAGAGGTGGTTATCAAGAAACTAATATTTAGGGACCAAGAAGGGGGGGCACCCAGTACTTCTGGAAGCGGGGCCACACGCATCGTACCAGGGCAACACTTTCCAGGAGAAGTTCCCCAAACTGGCAAGAAAGGAAAAAGTCAAAAGAGGTGCAAAGTCTGCTATAAGAGGGGGATAAGGGAGGACACAATATATCAATGTGAGACGTTTTCCGAAAAACTAAGGCTCCGTATGAAAGAGTGCTTCAAAATGTATCATACATCCCTTGATTTTTAATCTACCCCAGTTTACTTACCCTGATGCACTCCGCACATCTTATCCCCCTCATCTTTCAGTTCTGAGCCCTGCCGTGTGCCCAGGCAGCTGATAACAGCCACATTGAGGGTATTGCCATACCCGTGAGAACCCACATTACAGTTTATGGGGGGTATGTCGCCGGTAAAAATGCTCACTACACCTCTAGATGAATGCCTTAAGGGGTGTACTTTTTAAAACGGGGTCACTTCTTGGGGGCTTCAACTGTACTGGTACCTCAGGGGCTTCTGCATACATGACTTAGCACCAGAAAATCCCCAGTAGGCCAAATGGTAGTCCTTTCCTTCTGAGCCCTCCCATGGGCCCAAACGTCAGTTTATCACCACAAATTGGGCATTGCCGCACTCAGGACAAATTGGGCAACAAAACGGGGTATTTTATTTCTTGTGAAAATAAGAAATTTGCAGCCAAAACTACATATTATTGGAAAAAATTAATTTTGTTTGAATTCCCAGCCCAATTCAAATAAGTTATGTGAAGAAACTATGGGGTCTAAATGGTCACATTACCCATCAATTTAATCCTTGAGGGGTGTAGTTTCCAAAATGGGGTCACTTCTGGTGGGTTTCCATTGCTTTGATACCTCTGGGGCTCTGCAAATGCGACATGGCACCCGAAAACCAATCCAGCAAAATCTGCACTCCAAAGAACACACAGCGCTCCTTCCCTTCTGAGGCCTCCCATGGGCCCAAACGGCAATTTATCGCCACAAATGGGGTATTGCTGCACTCAGAACAAATTGGGCAACAAAATGGGGTATTTTGTTCCCTGTGAAAATAAGAAATTTTTATCAAAATGACATCTTATTGGAAAAAATTTCATTTTTTTAATTTCACAGCCCAATTCAAATATGTGCTGTGTAAAAACTGTGGGGTCAAAATGGTAACAACAACCATAAATTAATCCCTTGAGGGGTGTAGTTTCCGAAATCGGGGTCACTTTTGTGGGATTTCTACTGCTTTGGCACCTCAACACCTCTTCAAACCTGCCTAAAATATATTCTAATAAAAAAGAGGCCTCAAAATGTACTAGGTGCTTCTTTGGCTTGTGTTTTAGTCCACGAGCGCACTAGAGACACATGTGGGACATTTCTAAAAACTGCAGAATCTGGACAATACATATTTAGTAGTGTTTCTCTGGTAAAACCTTCTGTGTTACAGAAAAAAATTGAATACAATTGAAATTCAGCAAGAAAAATTAAATTTGCACATTACACCTCTACTTTGCTTTAATTTCTGTGAAATGCCTGAAGGGTTAAATAAACTTTCTAAATGCTGTTTTTAATACTTTGAGGGGTCTAGTTTTCAAAATGGGGTGTTTTATGGGGGTTTCTAATACATAGGCCCCTCAAAGCCACTTCGGAACTGAACAGGTACCTTAAAAAAAAGGCTTTTGAAATTTTCTTAAAAATATGAGAAATTGCTGTTTATGTTCTAAGCCTTGTAACGTCCAAGAAAAATAAAAGAATGTTCAAAAAACGATGCCAATCTAAATTAGACATATGGGAAATGTGAACTGGT
Organism: Rhinoderma darwinii; assembly: GCF_050947455.1. Classification (NCBI taxonomy): domain Eukaryota; kingdom Metazoa; phylum Chordata; class Amphibia; order Anura; family Rhinodermatidae; genus Rhinoderma; species Rhinoderma darwinii. The sequence goes on from NC_134687.1 coordinate 140,618,913, forward strand.
AACTATTTTGGGTGGTATAACCATCTGTTTTACAAGCAGATGCATTTAAATTCTGAAAAATTCTATTTTTTATACATTTTCTCTAAATTTTGCAATTTTTCACCAATAAACACTGAATATATCGTCCAAATTTTAGCACTAACATAAAGCCCACTGTGTCACGAGAAAACAATCTCAGAATCGCTTGGATAGGTTTAAGCATTCCAACGTTATTACCACATAAAGTGAAATATGTCAGATTTGAAAAATGGGCTCTGAGCCTTAAGGGCAAAACAAGGCTATGTCCTTAAGGGGTTAAAATATGAGAAATCGCTGCTAAAATGATAAGACTCGTAATGTCCTAGAAAATTAAAAGGTCGTTCAAAAAACAATGCCAACATAAAGTAGACCTGTGGGGTAAAAATGCTCACTACACCCCTAGATAAATGCCGTAAGGGTTGTAGTTTCTGAAATGGGGTCACTTCTTTGGGGTTTCCACTGTACTAGTACCTCAGAAGCTCTGCAAACACACCATGCGCCCGAGAAATATTCCAGCAAAATCTGTGCTCAAAAGCCAAGTAGCGCTCCTTCCCTTCTGAGCCCTGCCATGTGGCCAAACAGCAGTTAATGACCACATATGGGGTATTTCCATACTCTGGAGAAGTTGCTTTGCAAATGTTGGGGTGCTTTTTCTCCTTTATTTGTTGAGAAAATGAAAAATGTTCAGCTAAAGCTACATCTTATTGGAAAAAAAGAAAAAATTAAATTTTCAGTGCCTAATTCTAATAAAATCTATGCAACACCTGTGGGGTAAAAATGCTCACTACACCACTAGATGAAATCCTTGTGGGGTGTCGCTTCCAAAATGGGGTATTTTTTTGGGAGGGTTTCCACTGTTTTGGCATCACAACACCTCTTCAAACCTGACATGGTGCCTAAACTATAATCTAATAAAAAGGAGGCCACAAAATCCACTAGGTGCACCTTTGCTTATGAGGCCTGCTTATCAGTCCAGTAGCACACTAGGGCCACATGTGGGATATTTCTAAAAACTGAAGAACCTGGGCAATAAATATTGTGTTGTGTTTCTCTGGTAAAACCTTCAGTGTTACAGAAAAATATATTAAATTGGAATTTCTGCAAAAAATAAAAAATTCAATTTGTAAATTTCACCTCCACTTTGCCTTTATTCCTGTGAAACGCCTAAGGGGTTAAGAAACTTTCTAAATGCTGTTTTGAATTCTTTGAGGGGTGCCATTTTTAAAATGGCTGTAAGAGAGAAAGAAGAGACAACGGCGCCACATAGTGCAAAATAAATGCTGGTAAAAAACTTACATGAACAATGCAAATGCTCACCTTGTAAATTTGTGCAATCCACAGGCACAATACTGGTAAAGGGTTTAAACAGCTGCAGCCAGGTCCAGTCCAGTAAACCATAAAGGTTACCGCAATTGATGAGAAGGATTGAAACAAACTAAAAATAATACAGAAAAAAGTGTAGAAAAAAATCCTCCAGCTCACCTTGTCACAAGAAAGTCAGCACACGGATCCTCGTGTCGGCACACGCCAGAAATACTTCAGAAACAGGAGGGTTGGATCCAGCGCTGTAGATACGATGTCTGTTAAAACGGGAGTCTGTTCCCAAGTTTTATTTTATCTTGATTAAAATCGTAGCAAGTGAGCTACGTGTAGTGGTTAAAGTGACAAGTGGGTATTGTCCAAATCCAGAGGGAAGAAGAAATATAGGCGGTAGCCTACGCGTTTCAGACCTTCTCTAGGTCCTTAGTCATGGCTTATGGTCATAAGCCATGACTAAGGACCTAGAGAAGGTCTGAAACGCGTAGGCTACCGCCTATATTTCTTCTTCCCTCTGGATTTGGACAATACCCACTTGTCACTTTAACCACTACACGTAGCTCACTTGCTACGATTTTAATCAAGATAAAATAAAACTTGGGAACAGACTCCCGTTTTAACAGACATCGTATCTACAGCGCTGGATCCAACCCTCCTGTTTCTAAAAATAATACACATATAAGCAATTTATGTGTATGAGGACCTAATGGGAGGCGCTGCTGTGGGTGCAAGATAATGATGATGACCAGTAAGTAGCGATAAATAAATAGATTTAATAATAGGCAGCCTATTTAATCCTTCTCATTTTTAAAAAGGGGTGATTTAAGGGGGTTCCTAATATATACGTCCCTCAAAGCCACTTCAGAACTGAACTGGTCCCTAAAAAAATAGGTTTTTGTCATTTTCTTGAAAATGTGAGAAATTGCTGCTAAACTTATAAGCCTTGTAACGTCCTAGAAAAATAAAAGGACGTTCAAAAAACAATGCAAACATAAAGTAGACATATGGGAAATGTTAATTAGTAACAAATGTTTGTGGTATAATTATCTGTCTTACAAGTAGATACACTTAATTTTAGAAAAAAATGCATATTTTTGCAAATTTTCTCTGAATTCTGTTTTTTCACAAAAAAGGAATGAATTTATCGACCAAATTTTACCCTTGACAAAGTACAATGTGTAACGAGAAAACAATCTCGGAACCGCAAAGTTATTACCACATAAAGTGACACGTCAGATTTTAAAACGGGGCAGTAAGGAAATCCAAAAGTGGCTGCGGCAAAAAGGGGTTAAAGGCAACCTGTCACTAGGTTCAGGGCCACCAGCTGGCCATTTGTGAAAACAGTTAGGGCTTTATCACACGACCGTTGAATAGTTACATGGTTTAGTACGGTTGAAAAAAGACACATGTCCATCAACTTTAACCAAGGGATGAGAAAAAGCGAAGGGATGAAACAAAAATTCCACACTTTCACATAGGAGCTGATATTTTTTCATTCTAGGAAATTATCTAAACCTTTTTTAAAGCCATCTACTGTCCCTGCTGTGACCAGCTCCTGCGGTAGACTATTCCATAGATTCACAGTTCTCACAGTAAAGAAGGCTTGTCGTCTCTACAGGTTGAACCTTTTTTTCTCCAGACGGAGGGAGTGCCCCCTTGTCTTTTGAGAGGGTTTTATATGGAACAGGTTTTCACTATATTTCTTGTATGTGCCATTCATATATTTATTTAAGTTAATCATGTCCCTCCTTAGTCGTCTCTTTTCAAGGCTAAATAGGTTTAATTCTTTTAATCTTTCCTCATAAGTTAGATTCTCCATGACCCTTATTAGCTTCGTTGCTCTTCTTTGAAATATTTCCAACTCCAGGGCATGCTTTCTATGTACTGGAGCCCAGAACTGAACTGCATATTCTAGATGAGGCCGCACTAATGCTTTGTAAAGTGTTAATATTAAATCCCTATCCCGCGAATTCATGCCTCTTTTAATACACGACAATATCTTGCTGGCCTTTGAAGCAGCTGATTGACTGTCATGTCCATGGCCGCGGGCCGTCAGGCTCACTCACCTTCTGACGGCCGCAGCCATAGGTCTGCGAGCGCTGACCCCAGTCTCCTCCTCAGGAGACGCCAGTGCTCACTTCCGCTTACCTTGGCCACGAGCACCTGAAGTTAATGTCAAAATTAGCCCATGAGTACCCTGGACTATAAGAAGGGCTCAGCCCTTTCCTCCCATGCCTGAGCGTTGTTTTCATACCCAGTTTGTCTAAGCAAATGGTCTCCTAGTGTTTCCCAGTTCCCAGTGTTCCCTGTTCCTGTATCCTGTACTATCCTGGTTAAGTGCCGTGCTGAGCTGAAGTCGTGCTGTGCTGTATACCACGCCTGTCCTGCTACACCACACCTGACGTCTGCCTGCTGCCTAGTCCCAGCCGAGCCTATCTCGCAACTGTCAGAGCTGCCACAGGTACACTATACGAACTATAGACTGTGACCTGTGTCCTGTTGGCCAGCTGCCATACTGTCAAGGCGGTATGGCCCAGTGGGTCCACGTACCCAATGTGACATTGACATTGCATGCTGTTATTTCGTTTATGATGTACTAATACACCCAGATCCTTCTAAACAAGTTACTCTCCCAGTATAGCTCCCCCTAGGACATATGATGCATGCAGGTTGTTGGTACCCAGATACATAACTTTACATTTATCTACATTAAACCTAATTTGCCAAGTGGATCCCCAAAAACTCAGTGTGTGCAAATCAGCTTGCAATTTACGAACATCTTCCATAGACTGAACATTACTACATAGCTTGGTGTCATTTGCAAAAATAGAAACAGTGCTATTAATCCAATCCTCTATATCATTAATAAATAAGTTGAATAATAGTGGTCCCAGCACTGAACCCTGGGGTACATCACTTATAACCGGGGACCATTCAGAGTAGGAATCATTGACCACAACTCTCTGGATACGGTCCTTGAGCCAATTCTCAATCCAATTACAAACTATACTTTCTAAACCTATAGTCCTTAATTTACCCATTAGACGTCTATGAGGGACAGTGTCAAATGCCTTTGCAAAGTCTAAAAACACTATATCCACAGCGGCCCTTCTGACTATGTTCTGCTCACCTCTTCATAAAAACAAATCAGGTTGGTTTGACAACTTCTGTCCTTAGTAAAACTATGCTGGCTGTCACTTGTAATACTATTTTTTGTCACATAATCCTGTATATAGTCCCTTAAAAATTTTTCCCACGATGGATGTCAAAGCTTACTGGTCTATAATTACCCGGGGAAGACCTAGAGCCCTTTTTGAAAATAGTCACCACATTTGTCCTGCGCCAGTCCCTTGGCACTATACCAGTCACTAGGGAATCTCTGAATATTATGAAGAGGGGGACAGAAATAACTGAACTAAGCTCTTTAAGAACTCTAGGGTGTGACCCATCTAATCCCGGAGCCTTGTGCACATTTATTTAACTTAGCTTGGACCATATCTACATTCAGCCAATTCAGTATATTAATTGATGTATTAACAGCACTGGCACCGGTTACATCAGCTGCTCTTTCTTCTGTTGTATATACAGAGCTGAAGAACCTATTTAGTAACTCTGCCTTCTCTTGATCCTCTGTGACCAACTCCCCATTACCACTATTTAGGGGTCCTACATGTTCAGACCTTGGCTTTTTTGCATTTATATACTTGAAAATTTTTGGGGGATTTGTTTTACTATCTTGGCCAACTGCCTTTCATTTTGTATTTTTGCAAATTTTATTACTTTTTTGCAGATTTTATTACGCTCTTTATAACTTACAAACGCTAAAGCTGTACCCTCAGATTTGTATTTTTGAAATCCCCTTTTTTTTGTCACATATTGCCATTTTTACAGAAGGCGTAAGCCACATGGGGTTTAATTTTAGTCGTTTATACTTGTTACCTATAGGAATAAATTTTGCACTATAATTATACAAAGTAGATTTAAAAATCTCCCATTTATCATTTGTACCGTTATTTGACATTAGTTGTTCCCAGTCTATATCTTGAATTGCTGCCCTCATCCTGGGGAAATTGGCCTTCTTAAAAGTAAGTGTTTTTGCCCTCCCAGCCTGCGTTTGTTTTTTACAGTATAGGTAAAATGTAACTATATTGTAATCACTGTTACCGAGGTTTTCACGAACAGTGACATTCCTAACGAGCTCTGCATTATTAGAAATGACCAGATCCAACAGAGCTTCACCTCTAGTCGGGTCTTCCACAAACTGGCCCAGAAAATTTTCCTGCAACACATTGAGGAAATTTCTCCCCTTTGCAGTTGTAGCCGAACCATGACACCAATTAATGTCCCGGTAATTAAAATCTCCCATTATCACTACAGTACCAGCCCGTGCAAATATATCCGTGTGACGGTGGTTAAAACGTGTGAAGGGTCTGTTGAAGAATAGAACATATCCTATTTTCTTCATTTTCACGGATCCCTTGATAGACTCAAGTCTATGGGGATCCATGAAACCGGGACCCGCAGGGGTCAAATTTGAACGTGAAAAGCATTTTTCACGTCCTAATTTCCCTACGTTCGTGTGAATAACCCCTTAGTAAAATAACTTACAAGTTACTGAGAGCGGTCCAGTCCAGGAGCGACATCGGGCACATCAAGCAGAGGACAGTAAAGCAAGGTGCACTGTGCACTACTTCATGTGCATGCTCCCGATGCCACTGGACTCCTCTATATGTTGTAAATGATTTTACTTTTGGTGCGTAAAATCCGCAGATTACAGTACCAGCCATGTGGCTAAGATTCAACCAAATCTCATCCACGACGTGTGAACTCATCCTTCGGCTACATGCACATGTTGTGTATTTAGAAATTCACAGAAAAACGCACCTGAATGATATACATGTTTTGCTGCGCAAATCGCGGCATTTTCATTCTGCAGGTTTTGCTGCGTATTTCTGTAGAACTACAGGGAAAGAACTCGCAAACTGCTTAGAAAATATGCACCGTGGGTCCATTTACGACCCGAAAAACACTGCAGCGTGGTCATGAGATTCTATGCTGTACTGTATTACTTGCGGCAAAACTGCACTTAATACGCATCGTGTGCATTGACGCAGGGACCTCCAAGAGTATTTTGACACAAATGTCTCTCCGGATGTTGACCCTCTCTGCATTTGGGAGGCTCATAAGTGTGTAGTTCGCGGTTCCTTCATTCGCATTCGCATTTGTTCTAAACTAAACTAAAGAGGGAGCGGGCTGCACACTTGCTGGATCTGTTGTCTCGAATACATCTGTTGGAACAGTCCCATAAGGCCTCCCCGGACCGGGTTGTTGAGGCGGAGCTGGGGCGGCTGAGGGTTCAGGTTCGCTCGCTCTGCCTTTCTAAGGCGAGGGCTTCCTTAGCTAAATGCAGATTGCATTTTTATGAATTCAGTAACAAGCCGGGTAGGACCCTTGTGCGGGCACTTAGGAAAACTCGTTCTCGTACATATGTCCCTCATATTCACGCTTCCCACAATCTGCGTTGGCAAATTCTCGGGGGCCTTCCGTGCCTACTACCACTCTCTCTATAATCTTCCTCGAGCCTCTTTGTCTCCCGATGGGAGGAGCCACTTGGAGAGGATTGAGTCCTATCTTCGGACCTCTGGGATGAAATGTATCCCCCAGGAGGCTATTGCTGCTCTGGAGGCTCCTATTTCCCCAGAGGAGTTGTCATGGGCATTAAAGGACTCACCAGTGGGGAAGGTGCCGGGCCATGACGGCCTCCCTTTGCAATACCATAAGGCCTGTTCGGACCTGCTTTGTCCCCATTTCCTATGCGCCTTCAACTCACTTACTGAGGGGAGGTTCCCTTCCCCAAGATACGCTGCGGGCTTACATTGCGATGATACCCAAGAAGGGGAAGGACCGTTCCCTGTGCCAAAATTACCGCCCTATATCATTGTTAAACGTAGATCTAAAGCGATTTGCTAAAATTTTGGCATATAGGATGACCCCGCTTCTACAAACTGTTATTCATGATGATCATGTGGGTTTTATGCCTCTTAAGGAAGCTTGTGATAATACCACAAGGGCTATTAATTTAATATATCAAGCTGCTGCCTCGGCTCTGCCCACGTTCTTTCTGTCCACGGACGCCGAGAAGGCCTTTGACAGGGTCAACTGGGACTTTATGCTGGCCACCTTATGGTATATTGGATTTGGCACCCATATGATGAAATGGATTTTGAGTCTCTACTCCTCCCCCTTGGCCCGGGTTAAGGTTAATGGTCACTTCTCCTCCTTGTTCGCTATCTCCCACGGTACTAGGCAAGGTTGTCCCTTGTACCCTTTAATTTTCATTTTATGCTTGGAGCCCTTCTTGTGCCATGTTCGCGCCAAACTGGATATAGCGGGCGTTTCCTTGGGAGAGAGGTCCCATACAGTTGCAGCATATGCGGATGACCTGCTCTTTTTTCTTACTGCACCCAGGATTTCCTTGACCAATCTGTTGGCGGAGTTGAGTAAATACTCGATATTGTCCAATTTCAAGATTAACTACCAGAAGTCGGAGGATCTCAATATCTCGTTGTCACAGTCTCTGGTGGAGGACCTGTCGGAGTCCTTCTCCTTTACATGGGCCAGGGATTCGCTCAAATATTTGGGGGTCCGGCTTTCTGGTGATCTGTCTCGCCTTTTTGCGGTGAACTACCCTCCGCTTCTTCAACGCATAAAGAGCGATTTGGACTCCTGGACGACGGGCACCTTTACCTGCTTTGGTCGATGTGCAATATTTAAAATGAATATTTTGATGCAGATTTTGTACTTTGCTTTTTCGTGCTAAGTGTGAGGGCGGTGTTGGCCTCCATGATTTTGTCTCCTACCATCAGGCCTCACACTTATCGCGAAATTTGGACTGGTTTAGACATACTGAGGTTAAACAGTGGGTGTCTATGGAACAGACCTTCTTTGCTGTCCCACTGCCTTGGTTGAGCAAACACATTCCCCTATCGGCGCGGACACACCCGACTATTGGGCCCACCTTAGCAGTTGCGTTCCGGCTCTTTCATCGGAAGGAGATCTCACCGTCTCCCTCCCCCTTGTTTCCTATTCTGGGCAATCCTGCGTTCCCCCCTGGACAAGAACGGGGTCCCTTCCAGCATTGGTTGAGGGCAGGTAGGGGACTTGCGGCTCATTTCATACAGGGTGGGAATTGGATGTCTGGCCAACAGTTAGAATCTCTAACAGACCCTCACTCCTTCACCTTCTGGCAGGTTACTCAGTTGAGACATTTCTTCACGTCCTTACCTAACCCATCGGCATACACTCGGGATAGTTCCCCCTTTGAGCTCCATTGCACGGGCACAGTGCGTCATTCGCTGTCCTGACTTTATGTCCTGATTTCTCCATCCAATCTTTCCACTCCTTCCTATTTGCTTAGTTGGGAGAGGGACCTGGGTCTAATATTTACTGCAGAACATAAGGATCATTTGTTTATAATGACACATAAATCCTTCATGGCTAGCAGATTCCAGGAGGCGGGATTTAAGATTTTTTGGGACTGCCCGCAGTTGATAGATTTCTGGTCGGAAGTGTGGCACATCTCCTCCAAACTTATGGATTTTCCCCTTCCGTGTTCCCCAGCCTTCTTCCTGCTCCATCTGTGTGATATTCCTTTATCTATGTACAGGCGCTCAGTGGTTCGCCATCTGGTGAATGCAGCTAGAGCATGCGTTCCTGCCCTGTGGAGACAATGTTGTCCTCAGTCGGTTGGTATGTGGTTCAGCAAGATTCAGATTATGAGAATGGAGGATCTCACTGCATCTATGAGAGGGGCCCATGCTAAATTCCTTAAAACCTGGCATCATTGGATTAGATTTCAATCTTCTGTGGAGTTTAGGACCATTATTGCCTCTTGATTTTATTTCTTCGGGCCTGGTGCGTTATGCCAGTTCCCTATCCTTCCTCTTTTCCCTCAACTTCCCTTCGTCTTTTACGTCTCTCTTTATGTCCTGTTGCTCCCAGGTCGCTGTGCATGGCTGCTGGTTTCAGGATGCATAGGTTGGTTTTCCTGGTAACACTTTGGGTATGTGCACACGGTGAGAGGCTTTTACGTCTGAAAAGACAGGACTGTTTTCAGGAGAAAACAGCTGCCTCGTTTCAGTCGTAAATGCTGCTCCTCGCATTTTGCGAGGCTTCTCTGACAGCCGTAAATCTTGAGCTGCTCTTCATTGAGTTCAATGAAGAACGGCTCAAATTACGTCTGAAAGAAGTGTCCTGCACTTCTTTTGACGACGCCTAAATGACAGGTTGTCTGCACAGTACGTCGGCAAACCCATTCAAATGAATGCGCAGATGTTTGCCGACGTATTGTAGCCTTATTTTCAGACGTAAATCGAGGCATAATACGCCTCGTTTACGTCTGAAAATAGGTCATGTGAACCCAGCCTTTCAGTTGCTCGATGTTTTTCGCATTTACTGTAACTGCATATATTGGCCTGTGCGCCGATATTTGTGCTTCTCATGTAGGCACCTTATTTTCTATGTGTGTTATTGAAAATGGAAAAATAAAAGAATTTATATAAAAGAAATCAATGGGCAGATGTTTGCAGGCGTTCGGCTTCCGAATTTTTAGCCATTTACGGGCCAAAATACTTCTGAAAATAGCCCGTGTGAACATACCCTTATAGCTCATCCTACTTTGAGAAGTTCCAGTCTAGCGTTAAGTGGACTGAATGGTTGTGTGCAGTGTTTTGTTTTTTTTCTTCTTTCTTGGTGACCCTCACCTCAGTTAAGAATCAGTGCATGAGAGCGTTTTTTTTAAACTTGCAATTTTATTAAGGTTTATTTTTCGGTGAAGAATAAGGGAACAAGTATGCATGAATGAATTTTTAAAGCCATAAACAGAATTGGATTCAGGAGGGGAGATAAGTCCTTTCTTTAATTATTTCTTCAGAAGCCGTATTTCAATGTCATCTGGCTGGTTAATGCCAACCAATTTGGTTTACAAGCAGCACCATCCCAGAAAGGCCTTAATAAAACATTACAGGCTGCAGAATTTCTGTTGTCTGCAATAGCTTCTTGAATCACAGCTTTTCCTCCTGTTTGATACCATCATTTGTGTTTATTCTTTAAAAGGTGTTGTCCAGGATTAGAAAAACATGTCCACTTTCTTCCAAAACCAGCACCACTCCTGTCCACAGGTCACATGTGGTATTGCAGTTCAGTGGCACTGACTGGCACAAACAGGCGTTTCTAATCTTACTCAGTCTTTCCTTTATTCTTGGCAGTAGTATTGTTGTGTTCAGAACAAAATTGTTGCATGCAGACGGCCACTCGTTATCCTGAGGTCGGATTCAAAAGGTACATAACAGCTCCGTGTGTCAGCAGCGTATGATGCGTGGCTTCGTGATTTTTCACGCAGCCGCCATCATTATGACACTATGTTTGTAAACAGAAAAGCACGTGGTGCTTTTCTGTTTTGATTCAGTTTTTACTGCTGTTGCGCAAATCACGTCCATCCCACAGCAGTGCTTCCATGTGCCATGCATGATTTTCACACACCCATTGACTTCAATGGGTGCGTGATGCACAAGAAACACACAAATATCGGACATGTCGTGAGCTTTACACAGCGGACTCCCGCTGCGTAAAAATCACTGACTGTCTGAACAGCCCCATTGACTTATAGGTCCGTGCTAGTCGCGTGAGAAGTCACACCCGTTGCACGGACGTATATCACGTTCGTCTGAATAAGCCCTGAGGCCGCTTTCATACTACGTTTTCCCCATTCATTTGTGTCAACAAAGGCTTCAGGCATATACAGCACACATACCCAAAGACACCAATTATACCAAAGTATACTCTTTGCTGGAAAGAATATCGTACTAGACTATCCAGTTAAAAAAATAAATAATATGGTGGCCTATGGGTGACTGATGCCATGCAGTGGCATTAGTCACAAACATACACCATGGGTGCTTCATTATGTATCTGTTAAACAGATGCCATTCTAGCCTATGGGTGATGGCTGCATTAAACAGATGCCTACTACAGAGTGTAAATACAGTAGCAGGAAAGTGGATAAGATTTAAACAAATCATCCACACGCTGCGGGAACATTTCGCAGAAAGTGACATACAGCATGGATTCTCAATCTGCAGCACATCAATTTCTCTTGCAAAAATGCGACAATGTCCACAGTATTTATGCTATGTGTGAACAAGGACATAAAATCAGCCCTGGCATTTTAACACAAACAGGCCTACCTGCTGTCCATGCAATATGTTTGTGCGGTTACAAATCCACCCTCCAGCGCTCTCTAATCTCTATATTTTATAAAAAAACAATTGTTCATGGTTTCTATTGCTCCTTGAAATGCTGCCTTTGTGTTCAGATGTTTCATAAATAAGTAAGGGTTTGTTCACATCAGTGTTCAGGTTCCCTTCACCCTTTCCGTCAGAGGAACCGATGGATGGAAAGTAGAAGGGAAACCCTCGTTTCCATTACTATTGAGTACAATGGTAATGCTTCAGTATGTTTCCGTTCCGTTAAGTTTCCGTTCTTGAAAATTTACAGACTAGAACCATACTGAAACGTACGCATTACCATTGATACCGGAGCGATAGTTTCCATTTAGCTTTCCATTCATCGGTTACCCTGATGGAAAGGTTGACCGGGACCCGAACGCTGATGTGAACATACCCTTAGGGTATGTTCACACAGCTTATTTTTTTCAGGCTGTAAAATTGGAAGCAGATGTTCCAACAGGGCTTTTTTTTTTTTTTTACGGGACTTTAAAAAAAAAAAAAACTGCCATGAAAAACACGAGTTGCACAAAAAAAACTTCTGAAAATCAGAAGCCGTTTTCCCTTGAAACCAGCTCCGTATTTTCAGACGTGTTTTAGTAAGTGTGTGAACTTGTGCCTTAATCCTACAAAACTGCTAAACAGAATGTGATGGTCTGAACGTATGCCTTGATCACAACACTCAAACAGGAACGGTATCGGATTATCCGTTATAAAATCTTTGAGCAGCACAGAAGGAAGATAGCATGATTTAAGCTTCCGATTGACATGGGAAAGTGAGGCGTTCGTGCATATGACACTTTTTTACGCACGCATTTAAAATAGCATCGCGCACCAAAAACACAAGGGCAATACTTTGTCGCCAAAAACACGCCTAATTCCCATAGTTAATGGGAGTCCTAATTACATGCCAAGAAAATATGCCAAAAGCACACACAAAACATGTTAAAACAGCCTGTATTTTAAAGAGCGTTTTACAAAAACCACCAGCAGTTTTTACACGTTTGCATTTTCTTTTTTTGAGCGCTGTGTGAACAAGGATGAGATACTGGTTTTGTTATTAGGTGGATAAAAAAAAATAATAATATTTTATCAATCCTTACTGGCCAAATGCTTTATATTATCGCCATCATATATAGTGCACACATGAATAATGGCATTGTATATACTGTACACATGAATAGTTCTGTGATATATACTGAACACGTGAAACCTAGGCTATTGACTTACAATAGGGGTTTTTCAACGGACCAGAGTGTTGCATCAGTTGTTTGGATAGGAAAAATAATGTGGGTGTTATAGATATCATCTATACAGTACAAACACCTTCCATTCAATAAACCTTTAGAGACTCCAAGTCAGCACGTGGTTTGCATTTTAGCGAAGGTTATTCGGGTTGAGAGATTACGGTAGTAGAAATTAGAACTGCTCGTTTTTATGTAACAAAGACCATAAACCAGAATTTCACATTTACAGTGAATCATTCAAGTGTCCAATTTATTTATTTAAAATACTCCTATTAAAGTCAAATGTGAAACCGTTCAGTGTTGGGGTGAATGGCGTACCCCATTTTACCCACGTACAGAGGCCACTAGACAAAATATTACCACACTTTAAAAGAGGAGTAAATTATTATTCCACATTTACATATTGGAGTTCACAAAGAGAAAATACATTAGTCTTGAACCATTTCTAGTTTTCTATATTCTTACTGCATTGATTTGTTCTAACAATTTTTAATAACACACGGCCGCCAATCGCGATTGCTCCACAAAATCATCAACAGGAACATAGGTGTGTATGAAAACGAATTACATTAGATCCTCAGACTGGCAAATCCCTTTATATTGCACTTCAGAATATTTGCATTGAACAAAAAATTTGCCAGACGTCGGGCCTCCTCTAAATCATGGAATAAATATATATATTTCAGCTGCTGAACTCTATACACTTGCTTCAAGTAGAAAAATAAATACTTTGGAAAAAGTGACATTGACACAAACAATTGCATTCAAAATTAAATACATGTGCACATCTCATTACAAAAAGGCATTTAGTTTGGTTACTGCTACAATTCAGTACGGGAAAAACAAAAAGACGCATACAAAAAAAAAAAAAAATCATATCTAACATCAGCTACAATGTACCACGTCATGTGAATCATGGAAGCGGTGTACCAGCTCTAGTAAGGAAAACAGACAGCGTCCATTAATATAAATAGGTTCTTTTTTTTTTCTATCCCTCTTCCAAATCCAGCATTTCCATCGCTCCCGACGCCAGCCACACCGTGACTAGTATGACAACCATTACGATAACCTATCAGGGCCTACGTTAAAGCTGATGTCACAGACAAGAGACAGATGGTCTGAAGGGTAATTGAAAGACGGAAGCCTGTTCGGCCCAATTTGCTCTTCTGTAAGCAAACTCAAAGCAGAGTTCACTTGCAGGGCATGCTGGGAATACCATATATAATCCAGAGTGTTGCAGGACTCCCCGGTAGGACGGATCTTCCAGGTGGTGTAGGGAGGTTCAGTTTCCCGGTCATCACTAAGCACCTTATAGGCACTGTTGAGATTCAGACTAGAGGAGGCAAATCGCTTGTATACTTCCTCAGTAGGCTCTGCGTTGAAGTCACCACAAATGACCAGAGGAATCTTGGCACCTTGGGTAACAGACTCAAGATTCCGCAGGAGATCTGTGCCCTGTGCAAGTCTAAACCTCTCCCATCCACTGCGGGCTTTCAGGTGGGTGACAGCAAAGCACAACAATCTACCAGTTTCCTTACACTGAAGTACCTCAGCAATGGCCACTTGGTTGGTTTTTAAAGTCCGGGCTGAGAGCCGGATTTTGGCACTGCTGACAAGATGAAAGCGGTCCTGAAGAAAAAAGAAGGCACAGCCATCGGGCCCATTGTTATGTTCCACATCTAGACAGGGAGACCATGGCTTTGCCAAAAAAGTGCATTGATAGCCCAACCGACTAAGGATTGGTTGGAAAGTATCAAAATAGTGATCTACTTCCTGCAGGCACAAGACATCAGGGCGATACATGAGGATCTCTTCCAAGATCAAGTACTTCCTTTCTTCCCACTTTAGCGCCTCTATGGGACATTTGATAAAGTTGTCCTTGCCTTCTCCGAGAGCTATGAACAAAGACAAACAAAGATATACACTGTAAGGTACTTATTCATTAAATGTCAACCTACTGTATCCATTGATTTAAGAGAGAACTGTTGTATCTGGTTCTCGGTTGCCTACTTCATGTAGAGACCCGCCTAGAGCATTACAGGACTGCTGAGGGCAGGATTGACAAAACGTACAACAAATGCAGTTTAGAAAATTATTTTTCCTACAAGAGGACTTTTGAAATGAAGTTACTTGACTATTGTAATTACCTGGCTTCAAAACACACTTTTTTGTTTTTTGCTTTTTGCCTAAATAAGTTTTATCCAGGAATCAGTAAATTCCTAGTGTGGTGTGCAACATACACCAAAGATATATTGGGTAAGACAAAGGCCAATTTCCACACATTCCGTGCGTGGAGGAGGCATAAGGGCATGTTTAGGCAATTTTAACTGCATCAGAGTTGTTGAAACGTAACGGGTTATCTTCTACATGCTTTTTTTCTGGAGTTTTTAAAGTCATATAGAGAAGCCTATGGGAGAAAAAAAAAACACCAGAAAGAAAATGCCATACCCAGAGCAAAAAAAAACAAAAAACCGCCTGGTCAGGCAATAGCAGCAATACCTTGCGCCAAGATATTCCACTGCATCACTCGAAAGGTGTGTGCACCGCTGAAATCTTCAGTCCGACTAACAAACTCCCTATGGAGCCTAGCAGGCCTTTCCCGCAGAGCCACTTGACATTCTTCCAGAAGATCTTTGGGGTCCAATGGATCCAGCTGCTCATGCTCTGATTCTTCAAGGTAATCCTGGTGCTGGGAAATGGCAGCTGTACTGCTGAGCGTCTTGGCAAGAGCACTGTACAAGCGGCTGGTGCGGTTTCCCATGGAACACACTAAGGAGAAGAGAAAACACAAACGTTAAACTTTTTCAACTTGTATAATGGATTCTTGGAAACCGTAGTGTAGACACACCACACAAGGAAAGGAGAGGAAAACAGAAAACTGCAATGCTGAATCAGCCAACTCCTTAAGAGGAACACTCCAGGCTAAACAGATACACCATTAGGGCTGATTCAGACGAACGTGTTTAGCGTCCGTGCGGTTTTCATGCGGCTCGCGCAGACCTAGAGAAGTCTATGGGGCAGTGCAGACTGTCCGTGAGTTTTGCGCAGCGTTAGTCCGCTGCGTAAAACTCGCGACATGTTCTATGTGTCGGCGTTTTTCGCGCATCACGTACCCATTGAAGTCAATGGGTGCGTGAAAATCACGCATGCCCCACGGAAGCACTTCCGTGGGACAAGCATTATTCACGCAATAACAGTAAAAATAATGAATGTAAACAGAAAAGCACCACGTGCTTTTCTGTTTACAAACATCCAAACGGAGTGTCATAAAGATGGCGGCTGCGTAAAAAGCATGCAGCCGCGCATCCATATGAACAGGGCACACGGAGCTGTCAAGTGCCTTTTGCGCACGCAAAACGCCGCGGTTTTTGCGTGCGCAAAAACGTCACGTTCGTCTGAATAAGGGGGCAGTATATAACCTTTGTGTTCATTGAAACCTTGAGTCATGCACCCCCATTCTCAAGTGGACACTATCTTTTCAAACAACTTATGCTAGTCTAATAGTATACTGTATATAGATCCACTTTGTCATTTTCTTACTGCTAAAATTGTTGTTTTAGCCATGGCAATTTTGTGTGAAGTTACTGCCACTAGGAGTCTCCCTTCCTGTAATCTGCTATCCAGCCCCTGTTAAGCATTGGCCGAGCCTGGTTACGGAGCAGAATTGACAGGCTGCAGGAGGTGGGGGATGTGTCACTTCACTGCCTGCCTATACAAGTTTATGAGAGGGAAGGTGGGAGCAGAGGGTGATTAAGAAACACATGCTGTATGCAAGTCTATGGAGAGGGGGGGGGGAGCAGGAGCAGAGAGAAACACAGATGTGATGGTTAGCTTTTTAGGTCTCGCCCAGTGCTGGATTCTCAGCTAGACTACTTATTACTGCTGTATAATAGTGCACATAATACATGTGTTAAATAAAGATAGGAGAGCAGGATTCTCTAGGTGTACAGTGTATGGCTGGGTTCACACGTGGCGGAATTTCACTTGAATTCCGCTGCGGACACTCCGCAGCGTTAATCCGCAGCGGAGCCGTTTCTGCATTGACTTCCACTTCTATTTAGAAGTGTTCGTTTAGACGATGCGTAAAATTCCGCTGCGGAGCATAGGCTGCGGAGCGGAATTTGGTGTCCGCAGCATGCTCTGTCTGTTGCGGACCAGTGGCGGACTGGTTGCGGACTCATGGCGGAATTACTCCATTGACTTCAATGGAGATTCCAAGTTCCGCAATGAAGTCCGCAGCTGTCATGCACATGTTATGTGTGCTGCGGATGCGTCTTGCTTTTTTGCCATGACATTTCTTCATTCTGGCTGGACCTATGTATTTCTAGGTCTACAGCCAGACTGAGGAAGTCAATGGGGCTCCCGGAATTACGGGAGCGTTGGTAGGTGACGTCAGTAAATAGTCACTGTCCAGGGTGCTGAAAGAGTTAAGCGATCGGCAGTAACTGTTTCTGCACCCTGGACAGTGACTACCGATCCCAATATACAGCAACCTGTCAAAAAAATACAAGTTCATACTTACCGAGAACTCCCTGCTTCTGTCTCCAGTCCGGCCTCCCAGGATGACGTTTCAGTCTAAGTGACGGCTGCAGCCAATCACAGGCCAAGCACAGGCTGCAGCGGTCACATGGACTGGCGCGTCATCCAGGGAGGTCGGGCTGGATGCCGAAAGAGGGACGCGTCACCAAGACAACGGCCGGTAAGTATGAAATTCGTTTATTTTCACTAGGGAAAGTGCTGTCCCTTCTCTCTATCCTGCACTGATAGAGAGGGAAGCACTTTTCCCGCAGTCCGCAGCAGCTAGTCCGCATCAATTTACTGCACATTTTGGGCAGATCCGCAGCCGTAATCCGCAACCCGGATTAGGTGCGGCATTGATGCGGACAGTTAGAGGAAATCCGCCACGTGTGGTCATGCCCTATAGAAGACATGATCGCAGTTAGGCTCCACCCACTAGCTCAGAGACAGAGTTAGGACAGTGCCTCCAAAGTGGAAGACCGCTATTTGTGGCCATTATATGGCATGTTTAGCATACATACACACAACCTTACTCTTAAAAAAAAAAAATTAAAAAATAAAAATACAAAAAAACCATGTGAATGGCCCCATAGACACGCAGCCGTGCGAGGGCCATTAAAAAAAACAAAAAAAAAAAACCCTGCCGTCACCTGGACGATTATCCCGGTCATGTGAATAAGGCCTAGGCCTTGCACTAGGAAAAACAGTGTTTAAGTTTAGCCCAGAGTATTCCTTTAAAGGGTAGTTTACACTGCATTTTTTGGCACCGGATTTTGACGCGGAAACTGAGTCACAACCAGCTCCAGAAACGCCCCCAATGGAAGGCAGAGGCACTTTTTTTCCTGGGTGGCTTTTGGCATGCTCTGAGCAGTTTCCGTCCGACTTTACATTGAAATCAATGCAGTTTTGAGCGTTTTTTATGCTATGGTCTTTGCATTCGATTCATACGGCTAGAAAAAGTAAGCGTTGACATTTTTATTTTTTACTTCAAAAACACTCAACATTCCTGATGGCTCTCGGCTGTCACTCTAATGTGGCTCACAAGACCCAGAAGTTTGTGGACTTCTGCTGTACATTATGTAGGGATCATGCTGTAAGATTTTTAAGAACTGCAGTACAGAGTATGTTCACACGGAGTGTTTTCAGGTGTATTTCGGGGTGTTTACCCCTCGAACGCCTGAAAAAAAAAAAAAACGGAAGCAGAAAGTCTCCAAACATCTGCCCATTGATTTCAATGGGAAATACGGCGTTCTGTTCCAACTAGGAGTTTTTTTAACTTGTTTTCCAAAAACGGCACGTAAAAAGACGCCCGCGAAAAAGTAGTGATTGTCACTTCTTGGGATGCTTTTGGAGCAGTTTTTCATTGACTCCATAGAAAAACCAGCTCCAAAAACTGCCGTAAAAAAACGCTCCGAAAATCACGAGTGGCTTAAAAAAAAAAAAAAAAAAAAAAAAAAAAAGTCTGAAAATCAGGAGCGGTCTTCCCTTGAAAACAGCTCCGTATTTTCAGACGTTTTTGGTTAAGCGTGTGAACATAGCCTAAGAGGCTGGGTTTTCCCATGCATATTGTGCCTCAATGTCATGATAATTAATTAGGATGGTTTATCGGAGGTGGCTAGTTAGATATTTTACGGAGCTGGCCACTTTTTCAGGCTACATGATGATCAGCTCTGTTTTCAGATTGCAATTATTACTGTGATTTGTCTGTCAAATCACTATGCCCAATGCCAGCCATTTAAATAGATAACCAACATTGTACCACCCCCCCCCCTTCTATTGACACCAGAGGAGTACACGTTCAATGTAGGACAAAAACGCAGTGTGAATCTAGCCTTACATATACATTGAATAGAGAACATTGAACACTTTATATTGGCTCTATTTTGTGTACTACATAGGATGTAAAGTATCCACGAGTGTACTGGACTACTAGAGTGTAGACAGTGGTATATATGTATCCTACCTTGCACAGACATCATGGTATCCCCATGTGGTTGGCATGGTAACTGAAAAGTGTACAGCCATCCTGCCTGAATGGGTCTTCACTGTACTGCAAACTGAGTATTTCCCAGTGACCAGAGCTCTGTCTGATCCTCGTAAAGCACAGCTTAGATCACCTTGCTTGCTAAGCCTGTCCAAACCCATTAGTATATAAAGGACGTCAAACAGACCATAAGCCATGGCACAGACCGTACAGATACAGCCTCCAGACTTCCTGATTACGGAGGGGGCATCTTTTAAGTATATTACCCCCTACTTTACAACAAGGCAGGCTAAGGGTATGTGCACACTGCTTATTTTCTAAACGCCTCCAAACATCTGCCCATTGATTTCAATGGGAAAACGGCTCTCTGTTCCGACGGACCGTTTTGTGACGTGTAAAAAAACGGCCGCGAAAAAGTGCAGGACACTTCTTGGGACGTTTTTGGAGCAGTTTTCCATAGACTATTGAAAAAAACACCCAAAAAAACTACGTGTGAAAATACCCTTAGTGTGTGAACATAGCCTTAGAAGAAAAGCGTGTCTCCTATATAGTGAGCACTCCACTTAAAGTGAAAATCCGAAAAATGGCTGCAGGGGGAAAGGGTAAAGTATCAAAAACTAAGCAATACTTGAGGGGGGGGGGGGGGGGGGTCTATGGTATCTGCACTTCAATACAATATATCATCCCTTGTAAGAAGAACCTCCAGGAACATTTCCCTCCATACGTGAAGGATACTCGCAGCTCATCTTGTAAACATCACACTTTAGGTTTAGTGGCCTGTAAGATTTTAGGTTCCGTCTTTGCAGGGACGTCTTATACACAATGTATGGAGATTTCATTTATCGGTCTCTATGAGGGACATTACAGAACACACTGTACAAGATTCATTATACAGAAGACATTCACAGATGAAGTCTAATGTGAATTAGGGGGAAAAAAAAACCTCATTCCACTGGTCATGGGTAGTACTTAAAGGGGTTATCTGACCCCAAAGAAAAAACACACATCTGATGTACAGTATCCATACTTTTTCTTTCTTCAAAATGTGCTTTGTCCCATTCCCTTGTGACGTTGTTTACATGTGCCACGTCTTCTAACAAGGTTGTCCTGCAACACTGGCCTTGTTCAAAACGACATATCCCATGATTCTCCAGTTCCTGCGTCAAAAGCCACTCCCTAAATTACTGGGCAGGTACCTATTATGCATCCTTCACCATAGACCATAGTGGTATACTTTTAACATATGTATCATGAACTGCGGTCATGAGAGTTCACGATGTAGCCGTTAATCGGATACCATCATAGTCCATGGGTGACGGATGGCAATATTAGACATACATCACCTATAGACTATATGGTATTTATCATAAAAGGCTATTGAAAAGTCCATGACTTATGTTAAACGTATAACTGACATACATCATACATCACTCCGTCTGCAATGTGTAAAAAAAAAACAAAAAAAAAAAAAAGGACGGCGTTGACTTTTTTTTAGAAATCCGGCAGAAAGGAAAACTGTACCCTTAAAGAGGCTCTGTCACCACATTATAAGTGCCCTATCTCCTATATAAGGAGATCGGCGCTATAATGTAGATGACAGATAGTTTTTCTAAATAAAAAAACATTGCTATTTTTACCATGTTCGGTGCGATTTTTAGAGTTATGCTAATGAGTTTCTTAATGCCCAAGTGGGCGTGTTTTTACTTTAGACCAAGTGGGCGTTGTACAGAGGAGTGTATGACGCTGACCAAAGTAAAAACACGCCCACTTGGGCATTAAGAAACTAATTAGCATAAAGCTAAAAATCGCTCCTAAAGTGGTAAAAATAGATAGTTTTTCTAAATAAAAAAGCACTGCTGTCACCTACATTATAGCGCCAATTACATTATGTAGGAGACAGGGCACTTATAATCTGGTGACAGTCTCTTTAAAGCAGAGGAAATGTCACAAGACCTGTAACGCTTGTCATAGGGCGTTTTACTCAGAGGAGGAGGATTTGTCACATGATCAGTGACTTGATATTCTGGGAGAGCAGAAGGGGGACACGATTTAAATACATAACGTCACATGATCAGGGGCTGTGCAAGCGGGGTCACCGGACTGATTTCAACGGTGGCAAAACTAGCCATATACAGACCGGACAGCATATATGTATAACCTAATCTTCCCTACGTGCTAGCACTGCATTGTACCCTTCTTGCTCCAAAGGCGATCAGAAGGCAGTGGCACAGCCGTACGAGAAGTTCATTTATCTTGAATTTAACTTCTGTCAATAAATGAAAAAGCTGCAACGTCAGTTGTACATATGCGAGTGTTTCTGGGGGGCAGCCATTTTTCTAGTCAATCTGATTGTATAAAACTACAGTTTACCCACCCCAAACATCTGAAAACAGGGAAGAATGGATTGTAGCAAATGGAAAGATATACATGGGTCTCATGACCCACTAGAGAATATCTGAAGTGCTAAATGAACAAAAATGTTTATGGCAAAACTAAACCGTGGTCCAGTGCCGGTTGCCATGTGTGGCTGATATCTTTGAGTATCTTAAAGTGACACTTCCAATACACAAAGTATCCTATGGTAACAGTAAATATTTCCCTGGGGAATTCAGAGAAGGGCCCCCTCTGTTCTAGAGACTATGGGGGTCATGTGTAGAACACACTGATAATGCTACTGTCAGGTACCCCCCAAGTATCCATGGCTTAGGACTTAGCTCAAGTGTGAACGAACAGGGCAGTCAAATGTGGAAACCCTGTCAACAGGACAAAGGGAGGTTACATGACATAAGACCTTGTTTATGTCACCGGAGCCAAAGCCCCTCCTAGACTCCTCTGCTGTAAATGACTTCGTTGACCTTGGGATCGCTGGTAAAGCGAAACACTACCATTCCACAGACAATGTAGATCTAGTTCTTGCTGTCATTTCTGTGTTACCAAAAGAGAAAAGCAATATACAGCACTCACTGTTCACTGGCAGCTGCCGCTCATCCGCGCTGCAAATGTGCCAAGAGAAGCTATTCATGACAGGAAGGAAGAGGTCGCAATACCTGAGGAAAGCTGTAATCTTACCAAGCCACTCAGGCAGTGACAACCATGACATTCAAACCTCAATCACATGGGCAGGGAAAGGGCACAGTGACATCTAAAGGCTGGAACAGGAAACTACAAGCACTTCAGCTGGAAATGAAAGCTACAGTACTGCATGCTTCAGTCACGTGTCAGGATTTGAGTGTCACTGGATGATTGGGTAATGGCAATTGGAGTAGATCAGAGGTTTGCAACTCCAGTATTTGTGAAACTACAATTGCCAGCATGCCCCGACAGCCTTTGGCTGGAATAATAAAGCCTTTGGCAGCCTGTACATGCTGGGAGGTGTAGTTTCCCCAAAAGCTGGGATGTCAAAGGTTGCTGACCCCTAGAGTAGATGCTACACTGCCCCAGACTCTAACAGCTGTATGAGAGAACAAGTGCACAGCACCCCCAAACACTGACTTGGACGTTTTAGGCCTTATTCACATGACAGGGTCCAAGTGTCTGCCAATAAAAACAGCCGTTTTGCATCCGTTCCAATTCCATTCCGCGTTGCAGTTAACAGACGTTTTTGACCCGTTTTTTCCCTGTTCATTTAAAAAAAAATTTTACAAATGAAATTCATCCGCACACTGCCCTCCGTAGATACTGCCACAGCTCCCTGTAGGTAGTGCCACACAGCCCCCCCCCCCCCCTTGTAGGTAGTGCCACACAGATCTCCTGTAAGCAATGCCACACGGCCCCCCCCCTGTACGTAATGCCACACAGGCCCCCCTATAGATGGCACCCCCCCCTACTTTCCTGTAGGGGACGGCTCCACTAGAAGCCCCTCACTTCTGTCCATATATGGACAGTGAAGGCAGGGACTTCTGGAGCAGAATCCCCGGCCACATCGCAGGGGATTCCGCTTCAGAAGTCTGTGACGTCACATGGACACCGTGAAGTCACGGACTTCTCCTGGAGCAGAATCCCCAATCCCTGGCCACAGCATTGCCAAAGCTGTGGCCGGGGATTCTGCTCCTACAGGGAGCTAAAAAATACCCACCTCCTCTTCACATGCACTTGGAGCACATTCAAGTGATGGCCGTGTATTACAAGGGCCCCATAAACTTCTATGGGTGCTGGGCAACCGGGCGAACGGCTGAAAATAGGGCATGTCCCATTTTTTGACAGCCAGGTTTCCCGGGCCGTCAAAAAATAAAAAAAAAAGAGAGGAGAAAACGGGAAAAAAAAACCACCCAGAAATATCGCCACGCCCATTTTGCGTCCTAAATCTACGCCGTTTACCGTGTGGTATGAACACCACAATAACTTTATTCAGCGGGTTGTGACGACTGCAACGATACCAAATGGGTATAGATTTTGTATGTTTTACTACTTTTACACAGTAAAAACACTTCAAAAATTATTTGTTTTTGTGTCTCCATATTTAACCCCTTCCTGACATTTGACGTATCCATTACGCCAAAGTCAGGTAGCGGAAGTATGGAATGGACTCACGGAGCGAACCCGCTCCATACGATGCCGGTGTCGGCTCTAAGTTACAGCTGACACTTCAGAGTAACGAGCGCGATCCCGCTAGTTTAACTCGTTAAATGCAGCAGTCAATAACGACCGCAGCATTTAAGTCGTTAGAAAGAGGGGGGAACCCCTCTAACAGCTCATCACGGCCCCCCGCAATGCAATCACGGGGTGGCGATGGCTGCCTAATGAAGGCCCCCAGGTCTGCCATCTTTGTGCTCCTATTAAAGAGGCTCTGTCACCACATTATAAGTGGCCTATCTCCTAGATAAGGAGATCGGCGCTATAATGTAGGTGACAGTAATGCTTATTTGAAAAAACGATCTATTTTTACCACTTTATTAGCGTTTTTAGATTTATGCTAATGAGTTGCTTAATGCCCAAGTGGGCGTATTTTCACTTTAGACCAAGTGGGTGTCGTACAGGGGAGCGTATGACGCTGACCAATCGGCATCATGCACTCCTCTCCATTCATTTACTCAGCGCATAGGGATCCTGCTAGATCCTTATGTGCTGTCTTATACTAACACATTAACAATACTGAAGTGTTTAGACAGTGAATAGACATTCCACGAGATGTCTATTCACAATCTCTGCACTTAGTTACTGTTTCTATGGTAGTTACAGCCGAGAAAGCGTGATCTCGTAACCTGTCATTTACCGCGTAATCTCGCGAGATTACTCTGTCTGTGGTAGTTACAGCGGAGGACGCGTAACGAAGTGCAGAGATTGTGAATAGACATCCCGTGGAATGTCTATTCACTGTCTAAACACTTCAGTATCGTTAATGTGCAAGTATAAGGGCTGATTCAGACAACCGTGAATTGCGTCCGTGCAGGTCGCGTGGTTTTCACTCACAGGTCCTGCATCGTGTCGGACTAGCGAAGACACATCGGCACCAGAGGCTACAGTTGATTCTGCAGCAGCATCTGCGTTTGCAGGTAAGTCGATGTAGCTACTTACATGCAAACGCTGATGCTGCAGAGTCAACTGGTGCCGATGTGGCCGACACGATGCAGGACCTGGGGCAGGAAGTGAGTGACGTCACAGCGTGATCTCTCGAGAGCACTGCCAGAAGCTGGGCGTTCTGAAGAGAAGTGGATGATACTTCTCGTCAGAAAGCCCAGCTAGTAAAAGTAAACACGCCCCGATGTACGCACATAATACACGCCCAGTTGTACTTTTACTTTTCAGCACGCCCACTTGGACTTTTGCAAGCCTCATTTGCATAACTACAAAAATGGTCATAACTTGGCCAAAAATGCTCGTTTTTAAAAAATAAAAACGTTACTGTAATCTACATTGCAGCGCCTATCTGCTACAATAGCAGATAGGGGTTGCAAAATCTGGTGACAGAGCCTCTTTAAGCCAGAGGCATGGCCTAGCAGATGCCTGTCAGTTTTAAACAGACAGGCAGCAATACACGGAAATACAAAAGTATTGAAGTGTATTATAAAAGCGGATTATCGCATGTTAAAGTGTGACTAGGGGGAAAAAAAAAAAAAAAAAGGAAAAATTGCTGTTTTCTGTGAATCCTGCCTTAAAAAAATGTGATAAAAAGCATCTACTCCAAAATGGTGCCAATAAAAACGACAAGTCGTCCTGCAACAGTGTTTACTGTGTAAAAATTTGTAGCATACAAAATCTATCCAAATTTGGTATTGTTGCAATCATAACAACCCGCTGAATAAAGTTAGTGTTATTTATACCATACGGTAAACGGCGTAGATTTAGGACGCAAAAAAAGTGGCGAAATTTGTTTTTCTATCCCCCCCCCCGCAAAAAAAAAGTTAAAAAATTTATGTAGCCCAAAATGGTGCTATTAAAAAAAAATAAAAAAAAAAACAAGTCCTCATATAGCTATGTCGAAGCAAAAAAATAAAAAGAAATTGCTTGGTCATTAAAGGGTTAAGCGTTTAAATTCACATTTATTATACCATCCATATACATTGATACACCATATAGGAAATATATGGAAATGTCAGCTCACCCTCCTAGGTGCACGAAGAAGACAGCGATCTCCACGCTGTAGAAACAATCCAGAAGGAAAAGGTTCAGCACTCCTTGTGGAATAGGAAAAAAAATCTTTATTGGTTAAAATAGATAGCCAGCGGAAGACTGAACAGCAAACAGTGGACAAGAAACATAAAACATACGTTCCCTCTGACGCGTTTCTAGCTCTCAAGAGCCATTACTCATAGATAGGGGAAGGAATGAGAATGTAAAATAATTGCATACACCTGATCAAAGTGGGTGTTTTTTGTCTTGGCAGCTATTTTAGTCACATTCTCATTCCTTCCCCCATCTATGAGTAATGGCTCGAGAGCTAGAAACGCGTCAGAGGGAACGTATGTTTTATGTTTCTTGTCCACTGTTTGCTGTTCAGTCTTCCGCTGGCTATCTATTTCAACCAATAAAGAAGATTTTTTCATATTCCACAAGGAGTGCTGAACCTTTTCCTTCTGGATTATTGATACACCATATGTCTGTTTATTTCATATGAATATATTAACTAGCTGTGCCCGCGACTTCATATGCGCAGACCACTAAAAATGTACCGATGCGGTTTTTTACTCCTAGCCTTGGACCATACTCAAAACAAAGTGAAATAAAACAGACAATAAACAAACTTCAATTAAAATAGTTTTCTTTCACTAAGACAATGCTTCCCTGTAAAGAATGTTAGCAGTAGAACCACCAGGGATGTGTGTATAAAGATTGGTGAAGTTGCTAACATGGGAGAGAGCCACATAGAGCTGGCCGTGCGCAAAGCAGCTGACACGGAGGTCCACGCCCACAACGTGCAGCGTTTGGCCCTGCGCTTTGTTGATGGTCATAGCGTAATATAAGCGGACAGGAAACTGTACACGTTTAAAACGGATGGGAAAATTATTTGGAACGAGGGGGATTCGGGGTAGAAAAACAGTATCACCTGCACTGCATCCTGTTAAAATCTCATCTTCTATCACGTTATGTTGTAGATTTGTGATTTTGTGTCGGGTGCCTTACATAGTTTTGGTGGGCTTAAATTTCTAAAGGAGAATTATTTCGTTGTGGAAAGTTCTGATTTATTTTGTATCAGATTACAATGAACAGGCCAATATCAGAAATCGGAAGAAATTTTGGCTCATCTTGTGGTAGCAAAGATCCGATGTGATGGTAAAATTGGCCTTGCACCTTGAAGGTCGGCATGAATGGTCCCTCTGTAATTAGTTCTGCCCCAAAATATGTCATTTGGAATGCGCTTTTATACAAACGGATACTGTCTAAGAAGTGTTTTGATTGTGAATGGTCACCATTTAAAAAAAAAAAAAAAAAAGTTTTGACAAGTGAACGCGTTTTTCGCGTGTCTTACGGACGTAATTGTAGCTGGTTTTCATTGGAGTCAGTGAAAAACGGCTCCAATTACGTCCCAAGAAGTGACATGCACTTCTTTGAGGCGGGCGTCTTTTTACGCGCCGTCTTTTGACAGCGCTGCGTAAAAAAAAAAAAAAAAAGGCCGTCTGCACAGAACACAGTAAGACCCATTGAATTCAATGGGCAGATGTTTGCAGACGGTTTGGAACAGTTTTTTCGGCCGTAATGCGAGGCGTAAACCGCCTGAATTAAGTCCGTAAATAGGGAGTGTGAACATACCCTAACACTTATCCAATTATTATTTTTTCGCATATATTTTTAATGTACAGACACGCAAAGTTTACAGTTTAATTATATGTAGAGATTGGTTTTGTAAAATGTTACCCCACGTGGGATTACTTAGGCCTCATGCACACGAACGTGCTTTTGCGGCCGCAATTCCCCCCATGCACACGACCGTAGTTTTTACAGTCCGTGCATGGCCCTGGAGGCCACACCGCAGAAAGAACGGACATGTCTTATTACGACAGTCTTCTGCGGTCCGGGCTCATTGAAAGTAATGGTCGTGGCCATGTGCATGGCCCGCGATTTGCAGGCGGCTCGCCGCTGACCGTTCGCCCCGAAAATCACGGCCATGCACATGGCTACGGTCGTGTACATGAGGCCTTAGTTGTGGGGCTTTTCTTTTTCAGCGTTATTACAACAACATTTTATATGGTTATTGACCTATACCGTACGTTTTGCTGTTTTTGAAGGTGCGATCTGTGATTCTCCGGGTGTGGGCGATATCACCTTATGCCCATTTTCCTCCCCTTTTACCTGATATTGTAAACATTCATTAACCCCTTCCCGAAATAAAATATACACACACACACACACACTGCCGTCGGGAAGGCGTTTCCGCAAACCGCAGTACAGTTACGTCACAGTGATGGTGCGAGACCAGAAGCAGAGCAGGCACCATCACCACGGGCATCCTCCTGTAACTGCCAGGACCAGAGCTATTCTCCGATCCGGCTGATTAACCCCCTTAGATGTTGTGCTCAATAAAGCGCAGCATCTGATGGGTTTTAACTCGACCGGCAACCCAATCGCTGGGTTGCTATGGCAATCGGAGGCCAAATAACGGCATCTGAGTCTGCCATGTACGAGAGCCGATGAGGACCTGCCTGTGGCGAGTCCTCATAGGCTTACTGTCAATGAATAACTGACAGAACTAATATATTGCACTACGTATGTAGTGCAGTGTATTAGAGTAGCGATCTGGGCATCAGGCCCTCAAGTGCCCTAGTGGGACATGTAAAAAAAGTTAATAAAAATTGTCGTAAAACAAAAACCACACAAGTTTCAAGTACAAAAAAAATATATAAAAAATAAATAAAACTGCCTTCTTTCCCCCACAGTTCGGGCTTATTCACACAAACGTGATGTACGTCCGTGCTACGCGCCTGATTTTTCACGTGCGTTGCACGGATCTATGTTAATGAATGAGACCGTTCAGACTGTCGTATGTGCGCTGCGTGAAACTCATGACATCCTATATTTGCCAGTGTCTCGCGCTGCACGCACCCATTGAAGTCAATGGGTGCATGCAAATCGCACTCGGCACACGGAAGCACTTCCGGGTGCCGCGCGTAATTCGCGCAACAGCAGTAAAATAAATGAACGAAAACAGAAAAGCACCACGTGCTTTTCTGTTTACAAACAGAGTGTCATAATGATGCCGAAAATCACGCAGCCACGCTCCATATGCTGATGCCACACGCTCGTGTGAATCTGGTCTTTTATTATGGGAAAAACCGTAAAAAAAAAAAATGAACACTACACATAATTGGTATCGCCACATCCGTAACAACCCAAACTATAAAACAATTATGTAAAGTCACATTTACTCCAAAATAGTGCCAATAAAAACGACAATCCGTCCCGCAAAAAATAATCCCTTACAGCTTTGTCCACGCAAAAATAAAATAAAAAGTTATGGGTCTCAGAATATGGCGACACAGAAAACAAAATGATTTTATTGTGCAAAAGCTGCAATACATAAAAAAAGAAAAACCTATATAAATTTGGTATCGCCGTAATCGTATCGACCCACAGAATAAAGTTAACATGTAATTTATGGCGCACTGTGGATGCCGAAAAAAACCCCCCAATAAAACACTATTCCAGAATTGCTTGTTTTTGGCAATTCTGGAATAGCAATGAAATAAAAAAAGTGATCAAAAAAAGTCATGTGCTCCAAAATGATACCAATAAAATCTACAGCCCATCTCGCAAAAACCGAGCCCGCACACTACTCCATCAGCCGAAAAAAAATAGATTATATGGCACTAGTAATGCGGTGATGAAAAATCATCTCAATGCGCGAACGTTCCTTCAGTTTCAGGGCCCTATTATTTAGGAACTAGGAAAGGGAAATAGCACATCCGCTGTAAGCGAGGGCGCCCATATTATACCAGCGCAAAACTTCCACAGCAAAATCGCCCAAACTACAAAGGAGAGAAAGTCCCCAAAATGTGCAGAGCGTTACAAAAGGGGATAAGAAAGAAAACCGTTTATCAGTGTGACACCGGCCTGCGCATAACGGATTGCTTTTTATTGGAACTAAAATATTTAAACATATTTTTTGAAAAAATATATAAAAAAATAAAAATAAATGAAAACCAGGAAAATTCTAAAATATAAATACTAGAGTGTGATGGTATTAACCATTTAAATCTCATCCTTGTCCTATCTAAACTTATTACATATGTCAATGTAAAGTGCGCAAGCGCTAGTGAACGAATTTTATGGATACAATTGTATCACTATCTTAAATTGCGAAAAAGTGAAATAAATCACATTAAAATTCCCATTGGTATCCAGTGAAACACATATATTACTCAAGGGAAAAACCACGTATATTTACTATTGCACAGTGAATAAAGTAACACACAGCTATGAATAATTGTATTATTTACCCCATTATTATACCCTCTTATTATGCCTTGATGTACTCCGCACAGATTACATATACCCCCAGATTATAAACTGAAATACCAGCAAAACTCAAACAAAAACTCCCGAGCAAAATCCATGCTCAAAATGGCGGTCCTTCCCTTGTTAGCCCTACAGTGTGCCCAAACAGCAATTTATGGCCACAAGTAAGGCATTACCATACCCGGGAGAACCCGCTTAACAATTTATGGGGTAAGATTCTCTAGGGGCACAACATATTGTGCGGTGAATGGGCATATCAGTGGAGAAATTGCAATTTTCACCATTCACTGCGTATTCATTTCTGAAACACCTGTGGAGTCTAAATTCTCACTACACCCCTTGATAAATGCCTTTAGGAGGTGTAGTTTCTAAACCGGGGTCACTTGTTTGATACATCAGGGGTTTTGTGAATGCGACATGGAGTCTGCAAACCATTCCAGCAAAATCACTCCAAAACTTAAAACACAGCTCCTTTTCTTCTGAATCCTCCCATATATGTAAACAGCTGATTATAACCACATATGGGGTGTTACCGTACTCGGGAGAAATTCCTTTACAAATGTTGGGGTGCTTTTTCTTTATTCCTTGTGAAAATGAAAAATGTTGATCTATAACTAAATCTTATTGGAGAAAAATGAAATTTTTTTTATTTTCATGGCTTAATTCTAATTAATTCAGAAAAAACCTTTGGGATCAAAATTTTCACTAAACTCCTAGATGATTCCTCAGGGGGTGCATTTTCCCAAATGGAGTCACTTTTTTTTTTTTCTTCACTGTACTAGTACTACAGGGGCTCAGCAAATGTGACACGGCACCCAGAAACCATTCTAAAATCCAAGTGGTGCTCCTTCCGTTCTGAGCCCTACCGTGTGTCCAAATAGCAGTTTATGACCACATATCGGGTATGGTTTTACTCGGGAGAAATTGCTTTTTCTCCTTCAGTAATTGTGGAAACGAAAAAAAAAATAATAATAATGACTAAACCTACATTATCTTTGAAAAAAAAATGTAGATTTTCATTTTTATGGCCTACTTCCAATAATTTCTGTAAAACACCTGTGGGGTCAAAATGCTCACCATACCCCTAGAAAGTTTCCTCAAGGGGTGTAGTTTCCAAAATGGGGTCACTTGTTGGGGGTTTCCACTGTTTTGTCCCCTCAGGGGCTTTGCAAATGCGACATGGCCTCCGCAAACCATTCCTGCAAAATTTGAGTTCCAAAAGCCAAATAGCGCTCTTTCCCTTCTAAGCCTCGCCGTGTGTCCAAACAGCCGTTTATTACGACATGTGGGGTATTGTTTTACTCGGGAGAAATTGCTTTACAAATTTTATGGTGCTTTTTCTCCTTTAGTCCTTGCGGAAATAAAATAGCTAAACCTACATTTTATTTGAAAAATAAAAAAAAAGTGTAGATGTTCATTTTCATGGCCTACTTCCAATAATTTCTGCAAAAAACTAGTCGGGTCAAAAGGCTCACTATACCCCTAAATAAATTCCCCGAGGGGTGTAGTTTCCGAAATGGGGTCACTTTTGGGGGGTTTCCAATGTGGTTAGCACCTCAAGAGCCCTTCAAAACCTGACATGATGCCTAAAATATATTCTAATAGAAAGGAGGCCCCAAAATCCACTAGGTGCTCCTTTGCTTCTGAGCCCGTTGCTTCAGTCCATTATCGCACTAGGGCCACATGTGGGATATTTCTAAAATCTGCAGAATCTGGGCAATAAATATTGAGTTGTATCTCTCTGGTAAAACCTTCTGTGGTACAAAAAAAAATAAAAAATTATTCAAAATGAATTTCTGCAAAAAACAAAACCCTTTTAAAAATCTTTAATTGCTGCGAAAAGTCTAAAGGGTTAAGAAACTTTCTAAATGCTGTTTGATACATATGGGGGAAATGTGAACTAGTAACTATTTTATGTGGTATTACTATCTGTCTTACAAGCAGAAAAATGCTAATTTTTCACTACATTTTGGTGTTTTGCAACCCAAAATTGAGTAGTGACGGTTTCAGAATATGTCACGCCATTTAACAGAAATTAATAGGAAGACGTATGTCACCGGCTTTACTTCTAGTGGAACATGACTGCAGTGAGTGGGAGGAGAATGTAACGTGATATAGTGCCAGCGCTGCGCACATTCAGGAACGATACATTCCTATAGGAGTCGCTGTCACAGACTGCACAAGTTGCAGGACGCCGCATACCTGGCGCTTCTGGACAGGCACGAGATTATCTAACAGTGACAGCAGTCAGAAGACAAAGGAAAGCATTGGCCTGAAATGTCATCACCAGTTCACCATCTTGCATCTGATCACTTCACCCATGTGTCGATAGGGGTGAAGTCAGGTGTACACAGCAGGTAGAGGACCACAGCCGCCACATTAGTCTGGAAGTCACCAATATACCCAGACATTCTGTGCCATGCCTGCGAACAGATCGTCTGCAGTTACCATGGTTTCGGCTTGGCACAGGTGAATGTCTTGGACAGAAGCTACAGGACGTGCCCTGGTGACCGCGCATATTTCCCCACTAGTACTGCATTAGACACCTGGCATCATCGGGTCCCGTACACCGCAGTGCTCACCCCTCCCCCACATAACTCTTCGCAGCGTCATCCTCCATTACATCCGATCACACGTTACAATGGCTGACGTTCTATACACGACCCAGCCCGCACATATCATGGACTCACCTGATCGAGAAGCTGACCGGGATGGGGTCCCGGTCGCTCCGCCTGTTGGCACCGGAGGTGATGCTGTGGCCGGGTTAGATGCTGCTTTAGCCGGTCCGTCCCCGATCCAGCCGGCCAGACTATGACAGCAACCAAAGCTAGCCAGGGAGCCCAGGACGGGCGGCGAGAGAGCTCTTCTTTTCACCGGGGAGTGGTGCGTCTGCTGCCGCAGAGAGGAGGCGCACAGTGCGGGCACGTCTCTCAGCGCCGAGCACAGTCTACCTGCCGGACTCTGATACATCCCGTGGTGCTCAGCTCAGAGAATGCCAGCGGACTCACAACGACTCTACCTCACAATGGGAAGCCCCGTACTTGCAGTGACAAGCAGACACCGGCTTCTCAGCATCTGTACCACTCCCTGCTCTCCTCATCTCACTTCTACGTCACGTTAGCGGTACGTCACGTGGTGGGATGGTCCACACTTCGGCAAGAGGGGGGGTTATCTGGAGAACTACCCTGTATAGTTATTTGTGATAACAG
Organism: Rhinoderma darwinii; assembly: GCF_050947455.1. Classification (NCBI taxonomy): domain Eukaryota; kingdom Metazoa; phylum Chordata; class Amphibia; order Anura; family Rhinodermatidae; genus Rhinoderma; species Rhinoderma darwinii. The sequence continues at coordinate 140,652,379 of NC_134687.1, forward strand.
TAAAGAGCTGTCTGCTGGTTTTCATTGAGATGTGCTATAATTCTCTGTCAAGTTGACAACAATCCCAAATACGGGCAGTGTATTTTGTTGCGTTTCGGACTGCCCGCTTATCAAGTAGAGTGGTACAGTCCATATCAGGGTTTCCCTGAATTGAGGGCGGATCATATGAGGGGTTAGTCACTGATGGGAAGTGGGTGAAAGGTCATACAGGCAAAGAAAAAAGAAGAACTTTGTTCACACGCAGTAGCAAAATACGTCTGAAATTACGGAGCTGTTTTCGCCTGTAAACAGCTCCTGATTTTCAGACGTTTATTAACAACTCGCTTATTTCGCGGCGTATTTTACGGACGTTATTGGAGCTGTTTTTCAATGGAGTCAATGAAAAACGTCCCAAAAGTGACATGCACTTCTTTGACGCGGGCGTCTTTTTACGCGCTGTCTTTTGGCAGCGACGTGTGAAATTACACCTCGTCTGAACAGAACATTGTAAAACCCATTGAAAGCAATGGGCAGATGTTTGTAGGCGTAATGGAGCAGTTTTTTCAGGCGTATGTTCACACGCACTGAACAAAAATGTCTGAAATTACAGAGCTGTTTTCAGGCGAAAACAGCTCCTGATTTTCAGAAGTTTTTTTTAAAAACTTGCGTTTTTTGCTGCATTTTTTACGGCCATTTTTGGAGCTGTTTTTCAATGGAGTCAATGAAAAACGCCTCAAAAAACGTCCCAAGAAGGGTATGTTCACACGCAGTGTTTTCAGACGTAATTCGGGCGTTTTACACCTCGAATTAGGCCTGAAAAAAAGCCCCTAATATGCCTACAAACATCTGCCCATTGCTTTCTTTCAATGGGAATTACGATGTTCTGTTCCCACGAGCCTTTATTTTACGCGTCGCTATCAAAATATGGCACGTAAAATGACGGCTTGTCAAAAGAAGTGCAGGACACTTCTTGGGACGTTTTTGGAGGCGTTTTTCATTGACTTCATTGAAAAACAGCTTACTTACCTGATAATTTGTTTTCCTCGAGTCCTCAGGCAGAACACATGAGATCTAGGTAGTACTAGGATGTGTGGAAAAAGACGACACGGCCTGGTTAAGCACTCTTAGGCCTCATGCACAGAACCGTAGCCGCGTGCACGGCCCGTGATTGCGAAACAGACGGCCGTGGAGTGTCATCCGTGGGACAGCCGTTGAAACAGCGGCTGTCCCACGGACCTATGTAATTCAATGTGGCCGTTCACACAGCCGTTGTTTCAACGGACCGTGTGAAGGGTCCGTGCGAAAATAGGACATGTCCGTTCTTTTCACGCATCACGCATCCCTCCATAGACTCTCAACTATGGGGGATGAGTGACATCGCGTCCCGCATTGCTGAGCACGGATGCACCTCGGATGTGAAAAACTGTAGTTTTTCATATCCGAGATACGCAGCGCTCGTGTGAATCTAGCCTAAAGTTGATCAAAACTGGTCAGTTCAACCAAAGTGATAATTTGTCAGGTGGAATTTTAACAACAAACAATTGTTTTAGCCGACCGATGGCAGACCGTTATTGTCTGGAAAGAAGTCGGCTGTGTTCAGAATTTTCATCCGATAGTCAGCAGTACTACACTGTATTTGGTGAACTCGGCAGTTACATAGATGATCATTCCGTGAAGGAACGTTCCACATTAAAAGATTGTTCACATTGTAACGGTCAATATGAACTAAAATATGCATGGCTGTGTTGTCGTGACGATTGTTCACGTGACAATCATTCACTAGACGATCATTCAATTAACGGCTGTTCAACAATCAACCTACTTCTATCTAATGTGTATGGCCACTTTTATGGGCCTGATGAAGACACATCTAGCCTGTAGTGATGAATGAACTAGCAGGTGACCAGGGTGCAGATTGGCAAAGACACTTGAGCCAACTTTGCCCAAGTGTAGAACTAGTAAAACGGGCTCTGAGGAGGACAACCTCTGGTACTGATATGCTAATGACACTGTTTTCCTGATCGGACAACAAAGCTTTACTTGCAGTCAAACCCCTTCTAGGATCTTGATACTGAATGAAGAGACAATCCAAGTCTGGTGGAAATGCATATACAAACGGACCTCTCCAGCCAATTGAAAAGGCATCGACTGCCACTGGGTTGCCTGTCCTGTAAAGAGAGCAAAACCTGGGCAACTTGGTATTCTAATTTGTCGCTATAGGTTCAACTTGGGGATGGCCCATCCTGAAGACAATTTTCTGGAGAATCAGTGTATTGTGGGACCAAATATTGTTGGCTGAGCCTGTCTGCCTGGACATTCAACACCCTTCGAATGTGGACAGTAAAAAGACTAGTGATCCATCCATCCAATTCATAATGGCTCTGCATTCCTTCTGTAGAAGGGCACTACGTGCTCCTCCCTGCTTGCTGAGAAAAATCATGCAAGTTGCATTGACCGACTGCATTCTCTGTCTACCCTTTAGATGTTTGCTGCTGAAATGGATCAAAGCAAGACGAAGCACCTTCATCTCCTTTATGTTGGGTGATCCTGGCAACTGTTCTGGACTCCACTTTCCCTGAGCCCAGAGGACCCCCAATTGGGTTCCCCAACCAATGCCTGATGCATTTGTAATAATAATGACCGGATGCCAGGGAAGGGAGAGGTAGAAGATTTATTTTTCCTTTCCTTATTGTTTTTTCATAACACAACAAGATACCGTACTAGCAACTATTTTTTTTTTTTTTTAGAAAGACCAGATGCTGTGGGAGAAAACATTTCCCCTCTCATAGGTTCTTGGACCTGAGCCACCAACTGAGATATAGTCACGTTCTTGGGATAATCTTAAACCTGCTATCCAGGTATGAGGGACTCCAATCCCAGGCCGATAGTATGCCCTCTTGGAGTCACTTGACGTGGGCATAAACCGATGGTATGGCATCTATAAATGCTGTCAGCAGGCCCAAATTACTCATGGTTTATCAAATCGATGTTCTTGGATGATGAATTAGATGGCAGACTGCTGACTTCTTCAAACATTTATCCTAGGCAATTGAAGTGACATTGTACTGAAACTGATCATAAACCCCAAAAATTCCAGCTCCCTGGCAAGAAATATATCTGATTTTTCCATGTTTAGAACAAACCTGTGAGATTCTGCTGCTTGAGGATGAGGAAGAACCCAAATTAAGTGGGATACCAGTGGTCAGCAGGCTTTTGTAGGCTGGATGTTTATATAGAAATATATATACGTAATTTTAGTTAGGTCAAAGGATGCAACATTTTTGTCATGGTGTTCGTTAGGTTAATACATGATCAACAGAGCCAGTGATGACAGGGCAACTCCAACAGGGTTTATTGTATCCAATGCTTACAGAACAAGTCGCCTTCAATGCAGGAACAACACACAGTCCACAAAATGGGGTAATCACTGGAAACTCCTCAGAGCGCTAGCTTCAGCTCTCAGTAAAGTCTACATCCAGGAGATTCCTATCTTCCCCAGGACAAGCCCTTATATACCCCTCAGGGGGAGAAATATCTTTTGACTTTAGTTTGTATTTCTACTGTCTGTATGTGAGTTGTGTCTTTTGTACTATTATGTGTATTGCCCAACTATTGTCGGACACAGCCAGGATGAGGACACAGTGGGGGAGATAATTGGATCTGCTTGCTTTGCTGGTCTTCACTGAGTGATGGTGATGCTTCCTGATGACCCCTGTGCAGAATGGACAATGAGGACACTTTATGTCTTATGGCTGCCACTCTGACTCATCTGATTGTCCATAGGCTGGAGACACGACCTATGGTACCTGATTATAAAATCATTCCTCTCTGCTGATGGCTCACAATAAACTACACAAAAATGCACCATCACAACCTCTCCCCTCATATAATAAGTGAGCTAGCCATGTGGCCTACACAGTCCGCTGGCCACCTCACTCATGTCACTTATTGCATTTCAGTAGGAACAGTCCACAGGCTGTAAAGAAAGTTCATTGCACAGTTATATCCGGGGAAATGAGCAATGTCTGGAAACACCATCACAAGGTTCAAGAAATTTCTACAAAAGTTCCACGTCATCTGTTAGGTTTGGAAGACCTGATCCGGTGGCTTCCAGGAAAGTCCAGCCTGTGAGATGGAGTCTCTGGGGTCAGGAGGTTTCCTGGCACCTTTTATCCAGTTGAAAGGTTTCTGCAGACTCAGCATTGTCCATCCAGACACTTTCCTCCCCACTGCATCCCACCACAATATATTGGGTAATGCTGGCCTACTATCTGACCCATCACCCAGGCAAAGATCATACCAGAAAATACAGTCACTGTTGAGAATTTGAGTGAGTCCAGAGAATTTGGTGGCAGAAGTTAGGGAGGTAGAAGTCCAATCAGTTTGCGAAAACAAGGGCCATAATTGAAAAGGGTCTGAAGTCTCACCATCTTGGAGGTCACCACTGTTTTTGGGACCAGTGTCTTGTTGTCCTTCGCAGACCTGCTTCTCCAATGCTCCTTCTTCCACCTTAGAACTCGCTGACACTCCAGTGTTCTACTCATCCATGTTGGAAGACTGTGCGCCTGGAGAGTCCATACTGACTGCAACATCCACAACATCATTGGACAAAGACAAATCAGACCCCAAGTTATCAATAGAGTTGGGTTCCTCGATCTCTTGGAAATCCTGGGGTGAAGGGAACGCAGGAAACACATCGCCAGGAGAAGCACAAACATCATTGCTCACTAGTGGGTCTGTTTCATGTGACTTTTAACCTCAGTTGGGCTTTCAGAACTGGTACTGGTGATCTCAGTGCTAAAGGTTTCAGGAGGTCCAGGGCTAGTTGTATCTCCTGTGTCTTCATCATCCACACCGTGCCAGGACGATTATTCTCCTCAGCAGCAGTCCTGGCACGGCTGGAGGCGATGTCTGGTCATTCTCCCGTCGCTCCGGTGAAGGAACTGCAGGAATAAGTGACGTCACAGCATGATCTTGTGAGATCACGCTGTGCTGTGAATAAAGCTGGGCATCGATAAAGAGAAGTGTATGACGCTGATTGGTCAGCATCATACACTTTTCTCTACAAAGCCCACTTGGTGAAACGAAAAAAAAAAAACGCCCAATTGGGCATCTAGAAAAAAATTAGCATACATTTCAAAATGATCAGAATTTTGTCAATAATAAATGTTTTAAAAACAAAAACAGTAGTTACCTACAACAAAGAGTTTATTAGATTAGTTAGGAGATAGAGAAGTATTAAACTGGTTACAGATCCTCTTTAGGGGGGTTTGTAGCAGATTGGCAACCCCCACGATGCGATCATGGGGGTTGATGATGGTTGGCAACGCAACCGGAGGCCTGACAATAGCCTCGGGGTCTGCCATTTACGGAAGCCTGCGAGGATCCGCCTCTGGCAGGCTTCCTGTCAGTGTCACACTGACAGCTGTAGTACACTATTACACTACGTAGCGTTTTTAGCGGCGTTGTTTACGGCCGCTGTTTGAGCTGTTTTCTATGGAGTCAATGAAAAACGGCTCCAAAAACGTCCCAAGATGTGACATACACTACTTTTTCACAGGCGTCTTTTTACGCGCCGTATTTTGACAGCGACGCGTAAAATAACACCTCGTGCGAACAGAACATCGTAAAACCCATTGAAATGGGCAGATGTTTGTAGGCGTAATGGAGCAGTTTTTTTTCAGGCGTAATTCGAGGTGTAAAACGCCCGAATTACGTCTGAAAACAGTGCGTGTGAACATACCTTTAAAGGGAATGTGTTGTTAGCAAAAAATGTTTTTTTTTTTTTAGTTAAACAATTAGTGTGTAGGTGATTAAACATTGTTCTAATTTTTTTTTTTTTTTTCACGAGTCAGGAAATATTATAAATTGGATTCAATTGGATTCTAATTTATAATATTTCCCATTGCTGGTCACTAGATGGAGCAATTCCCAAAATTGCAGCATTGCATGTGGTAAAGCAACCACATTGCTTTATGCTGCAAAATTGGGCAAAAATCCCTCGCTCTAGTGAGCTCTCAGAATCCCCCCCTCCTTTATCCTGGCTAGTGCCGGGAGAAACGAGGGGATTGAACGGTCTAACCTCCTACACTGTGTGTCGCCATTTTTTGAGCTAACACACAGTGTAGTAGGTTAACATACACTAGTAAACACACAGTAAAACATGAACATACATAGAAATCACTTACCTGCTCCAGTCGCCGCTGCTCCCTCCGGACCGTCCGCTCCGTCTGCTGCCGCTGCTCCATGTGCACAAGTCCGGAAGCCGCGACCGGAAGTAGTAATCTTACTGTCCGGCCGCGACTTCCGGTCCACAGGAAAATGGCGCCGGACAGCGCGCATTTCAAATTGGACTGTGTGGGAGCGGCGCATGCGCCGTTCCCACACAGACGGCGTACACCATAGTGGATGGAACGGGCCCCGTTCGCAGTCCCTATGGGACTGGAGCTGCCGTATTCCATGTCTGTATGTGTTGTTAATCGACACATACAGAAATGGAAAAAAAAATGGCAGCCCCCATAGGGAAGAAAAAGTGTCAAAATAAAAAAAAGTAACACACAAACACACAAATAAATACAAACGTTTTTAATAAAACACTAACATCAAACTGATATAAAAAAAAAAATTGTGGTGACACTGTTCCTTTAAAGTTATAAGTTAAAAACCAAAAACTGCCTTTTTTCCTATAATAAGTCTTTTATTATAGGCAAAAAATGAAACCGTTAAAAAAATGTTCCTTACAAAACATGTATTACAAATAAATTTCAGCAAAATGTGTAAATTTCACCTCTACTTTGCTTTAATTTTTCTTGTGAGAATTTCCTGCTAAACTTAGGCCGGATTCACAAGAGCGTGTTCAGTCCGTGATATACGGTCCGCAGGTCGGCCGCATTTCCCGCACCGAACACAGTGCAGGAAGCCGGGCTCCTAGCATCATCGTTATCTATGACGCTAGGAGTCCCTGCCTCTCCGCGGAACTACTGTCCTGTACTGAAAACATGTTTTCAGTACGGGACAGTTTTCCTGCAGCGAGGCAGCGACACCTAGCGTCATAGATAACGATGACGATAAGAGCCCAGCTCCCTGCAGTGTGCTCAGTCCGGGAAATACTGCCGACATACGGACCGTATATACCGGACTGAACGCGCTCGTGTGAATCCAGCCTTAAAAGCTTTGTGACGTCCTAGAAAAATAAAAGGACTTAAAAAAATTCTGCAAACATAAAGTAGACATATGGTAGATGTTAACAAGTAACTATTTTGTGTGGTATTACTATCTGTCTTACAAGCAGATACATTTAAACTTAGAAAAATGCTAATTTTCTTGAAAATCTTGGTGTTTTTCACAAATAAATACAGAATTTATTAACCAAATTTTTCCACTAACATAAAGTACAATATGTCACAAGAAAACAATCTTAGAATTGCTTGGATAGGAAAAAGCATTCCAAAGTTATTACCACATAAAGTAACAGGCGTAAACGAGGCGTATTATGCCTCGTTTTACGGCTAAAAATAGGGCTACAATACGTCGGCAAACATCTGCCCATTCATTTGAATGGGTTTGCCGACGTATTGTGCAGACGACCTGTAATTTACGCGTCGTCGTTTGACAGCTGTCAAACGACGACGCGTAAATTGACTGCCTCGGCAAAGAAGTGCAGGGCACTTCTTTGCCACGTAATTTGAGGCGTTCTTCATTGAACTCAATGAAGAGCAGCTCAAGATATACGAGCGTCACAGACGCCTCGTATATTACGAGGAAGAGCATTTACGGCTGAAACGACGCAGCTGTTTTCTTCTGAAAACAGGCTGTCATTTCAGCCGTAAATGACAGCTAGCGTGTGAACATACCTTAACTATGTGTAAACGCCTTCTGTAAAATGTAGCAGTCACAGAGATGATTGATCCCTAAGACAGACATTATTTTCTGTTTGTCTGTACATGATTCACTAGTGAACATTGCAATCACGTGCTAGTAATAAACTTATCTAGAAACACTATATAGGCCTCATGCCTGGTATCTTCTTGTCTGTTTGTTGCTGACCCTTTTCTGGATTCTATTACACCTGTGTCTGACATATTCTTTACCTCTTTGGCTGGGTTCCCACTGAGTTTTTTGCAGGAAGAATTTTGAGGCCGATTTTGCTCTGCCTGCACGCCGATTTTCGCAGCCATTGAGCGCTGCGGGCAAAAAACGCAGCGAACTACGCTTTCTCTGCCTCCCTTGATGTCAATGGGAGGTCAGAGGCGTAAATGCCCGAAGATAGGGCATGTCCCTTCTTTCTCCCGCGAGATGGTTTTTCCGCTCACGGGAAAAAAACGCCTCCGCCTCCCATTGAAATCAATGGGAGGCATTTTCGGACGATTTTTGGTGCGTTTTCCGACACGGTTTTCGCGTAAAAAAACTCGTCAAAAAACTCAGTGTGAACTCCCTCTTTATCTGTTTTTGAAAATTCTTTCCTGTTCTCAATTCTTCTTTTGCATGACCGTGTGTGACGGCCTGCTTTTTACCTCAGTGCGTAAAGGAACACCCGCTGTCTTATTTTCATGAGAAAAACTTATTTAGGAGCCAACAGTGACCTGGAATAAAAAAGGAGTGAAACGTGTGATCCCCTGAGCTTTTTCCCCTGAAAATCTGTTGGCACCAGAAGCATTAGGCCCTGTTCACACTGAGTCGCGTCAGAATCAGTGCCAAAAAACGCCCGAAACTGCCTTCCTTTGATTTTGATGGGAGGCAGAGGCGTTTTTTTTTCCCGCTCGCGGGAAAAAAAAAGGCGACATTCTTTTTTTTACCCACGGTTTCGTCTCTGACCTCCCATTGAAATCAATGGCACTGAAATCAATGGGAGACAGAGAAAGCATTTTTCGCTGCATGTTTTGCCTGCGTCTTTTGCCCGCAGCGCTCAATGAAAAACGTGGCAAGAAAGTGCTGGCACGTGAAAAATACTCAGTGTTTTATTTTGTAGCACTTTCCAGATTTTTCTTCTTTCTGCTTATCCGTTAACATGACATTGATTACTCTATATTAAATACATTGATATTGCATATGAACTGACCCTTATATTTTCAGACATATTTTGTTTTGTAAGTCAGTTATTCCATAAACCCTCACGTGCTACCATCCCGACTACTATTATGAGGGGAATTTATACGGACTGGTATTTCATATGCCAGTCTTAATGGAAAGAGCGCTGGAGTAAAATGTCCCTAAGACCGGGTTTACACGAGCGTGTGCGTTTTGCGCACGCAAAAAGCGTGGCGTTTTGCGTGCGCAAAAGGCACTTAACAGCTCCGTGTGTCATCACCATATGATGCGCGGCTGCGTGATTTTCACGCAGCCGCCATCATTATGACACTCCGTTTGGATGTTTGTAAACAGAAAAACACGTGGTGCTTTTCTGTTTTCATTCATCCTTTTCAGTGCTGTTGCGCGAATCAAGTAGCTTCACAAAAAGGATCATAAAATATAAAAACTAAAAAACAAACTGTCCACCTCCTAAAACCAATCCATGCTTCCTATTATCTGCGGTACAAATTCCTTTCTGCTACACACCAGCTCTTATGTAATGAAAAGTAAAGAGTAACCAGGGGCAGAGGTAAAGGAGTAGAAAGTCCGCTTTATTTATATGGCGTTATTGTCTTGCTTACACCGCTGATACTTCACTGTTATTAGACTTTAAAGGTCAGACCTGTGTATCCAAAGAAAACATTAACTTCCAAATCAGCAACATTCTGTGAATAAACTCAATGTCCTGCCTTTGGTAACCTATTACCAGTACTGCATGTACCACGTAAAATACTAGTATACGCACAAGATGTCTTGTACTGTACTTTTACAATGTTGCATGTTAACAAAGTCTTAGGCCCCATGCACACGACCGTGCCCGCAATCACGGCCCGCGATTGCGGGCACGGCCGGCCGCTGACTGACAGCCGCATTTTCAGGCCGTAGTGCTACGGAAAGGTGTCAGTGTTCAATGAAAGTGAATGGCTCCGTTTTTGCGGACCGCAATTGCGGTCCGCAAAAACGGAGGTTTTTTGCTGTCGTGTGCATGGGGCCTTACAATGGTTTTTTTCCTCATCCAAGTTAAAGAAGGGAAGACGTCAAAATACGCAACAGATAGGGCATTCTATGTTTTTTGTGTTTTTTTTCAAAAAAGCAACACAGAAAACTCTAAATGCAAAATGTGAATGAGATTTTAGCAAATCTCATTCACATATACACTATATGGATATAAATATTGGGACACCTACACATTACACCTACAGGGGCTTTTATGATATCCCATTCTAAATCCACAGGCATTAATACGGAGTTGGTCCCCCTTTGCAGCTAAAACCTCTTCCACTCTTCTGGGAAGGATTTCTACAAGATTTTGGAGTGCGTCTGTGGGAATTTTTGCCCATTCATCCAGAAAAACATTTGTGAGCTCAGTCACTGATGTCAGACGAGAGGGCCAGTCAAGTTCTTCCACACCAAACTCACCCAACTATGCCTTTATGGACCTTGCTTTGGGTACAGAGCACAGTCATGGTGGAACAGAAAAGGGCCTTCCCCAAACTGTTCCTACAAACTTGGAAGCGTACAGTTGTCCAAAATGTCTTGTCTGAAGCATTAAGATTTACCTTTACTGGAACTAAGGTGCCTAGGCCAACCCCTGAAAAAGAAACCCATAGCATTTTCTCTCCTCCACCAAACTTTACAGTTGGCGCAATGCAGTCAGGCAGTTAATTTTATCCTGGCATTCACCAAATCCAGACTTGTCCATCAGACTGTCAGATAGAAAAGCGTGATTAGTCACTTCACAGAACACGTTTCCACTGCTCCAGAGTCCAGTGGCGGCGTTCTTTACACCACTCCATACGATGACTGGCATTGTGCTTGGTGATGTAAGGCTTTCATGCAGCTGCTCGGCCATAGAAACCCATGCAATAAAGCTCCCGGCGCAGTTTTTGTGCGGATGTTAATGTTAGAGGACGTTTGCTTCCAATTTGCAGTAATACCACTCACAGTTGATCGTGGAATATCTAGGAAAAAATTTCCTGAACTGACTTGTTGCAAGGATAGCATTTTATTACACTGCCACGCTGGCATTCAGTGTGATCTTTAGAACGACCCATTCTTTCACAAATGTTAGTAAAGGCAGACTGCATGGCTAGGTGCTTGATTTTATACATATGTGGCAATGGGACTGAATGAAACACCTGAATTCAATGATAAGGTGGTGTGTCCGAATGTTTTTGTCCATATAGTGTCAATGGCTACCATGATTTTTCAGTTCTAAAAATATGCAGTGAACGAACTGCAATAAAACACAAAGTGCAAGCTTGATCTTACAGGTCGGGAGAGTGTTTTTTTATTAAAATATATAACATGCAATACTACAATTCCAATATAATACCCTAATTTATACCACTTTAAGGTAATATGGCATACCCATAGTAGCGGACGTCATAATAAAAACAATGTATCTTTTTTAGGACGAGTAAAAGGCGAACACGGAGAAGTAGAGCAAAAAGGAAAAGGCAGAGGCAGGAGTGGAAGGAAAAAACAAATAAAGATAATGATTGAGATGCAGTAAATGGATGTGAGGATTTCCACAATGACTATAGTGAGGCACTACACACTGATAGCAACACTGCAGAAGAAATGCCTCCCGATCTGACCCCCTTAGACTTTTATCTTTGGGGTCATCTGAAGGCAATTGTCTATGCTGTGAAGATGTGCAGCAACTGAAACTACGGATACTGGAAGCCTGTGCTAGCATTTCTTCTGCGGTGTTGCTATCAGTGTGTGAAGAGTGGGAGAAGAGGGTTGCATTGACAATCCAACACAATGGGCAGCACTTTGAACACATTTTATAAGTGGTCAGAAACTTGTAAATAACTCATGAAAGAATAAAGTAACGTTAAAACCAAGCACACCATTGTTTTTCTTGTGAAATTCTCGATAAGTTTGATGTGTCACATGACCCTCTTCCCATTGAAAAAACTAAAGTTGGATACAAAATGATCGACTTCAAAATGGCCGCCATGGTCAACACCCAGCTTGAAAAGTTTCCCCCCTCCCATATACTAATGTGCCACAAACAGGAAGTTAATATCACCAACCATTCCCATTTTATTTAGGTGTATCCATATAAATGGCTCACCCTGTACATTACTACAATAAAAATACTACATTACTATATTAATACTACAATACTATAACAATACTACATTACTATAATACTACAATACTATAACAACACTACATTACTATAATAATACTACATTACTATAATAACAATACTACATTACTATAATAATACTACATTACTAAAACAATGCTACATTACTATAATAGTACTACATTACTATAATAATACTGCTAGGTTTAAACTTAACAGAAATTTGCAAGTTTACTCCACGTACTTATTTTAACAATCCAGTTTTCCAGTCTAAGTGTCGCTAAATGCAGTCTGGCTGCTCAGTTGGCAGCATTTGGCAGACACAGGAATGTCAAGATTGGGCAGCCCCTTTTTAAATAGGGCCGCAGTGCCCTCTGCAGATTATACCACAGTGCCCTCTGTAGATAATGCCACAGTGCCCTCTGTAGATAGTGCCACAGTACCCCCTATAGATTGTGCCACACAGCCTCCCTCGATGGCAGTGCAACAAACCCCCCTCGTAGGTACTGCCAAACAGCCCCCCTCCCAGGTAGTGCCACACTGCCCCCTCCCAGGTAGTTCCACACAGCCCCCCTCCCAGGTAGGACCACACAGACCCCCTCCCAGGTAGGGCCACACAGACCCCCTCCCAGGTAGGGCCACACAGACCCCCTCCCAGGTAGAGCTACACAGACCCCCTCCCTGGTAGTGCCACCCAGCCCCCCTCCCAGATAGTGCCACACAGCCCCCTCCCTGGTAGTGCTACACAGCCCCCTCCCTGGTAGCCCCCCTCCCTGGTAGTGCCACACAGCCGCCCCCCCCTGTAGTTAGTGCCTTTGGAGCTCCCTTTAGGATTGGAATCCCCAGCCAGAGCATTGTCGACGCTCTGGCCGGGGATTCCTCTCCAGGAGGAGCCCCTGACGTCACTGTCCATATATGGGTAGTGACGTCAGGGGCTTCTCCAGGAGCGGAATCGCTGGCCAGAGCGTCGGCAATGCTCTGAGGAAACAACTCTTCGTGAAGAAGCTAATGAGCTGACTGAACGTTTTTTCCCAACGGAGCTATAGTGAACTACTTTTTCTGTTTTTTAGAAAATCATTGCAATGCTGCTGCCTTGCAATTTTGTTCCCTGACTATAGTTTAAACAATTTTATTTATTTAAATCAGCTTAAGGCCTTATTTACACGAATGCTGCGCATCTCGGACGTGAAAAACTGCAGTTTTTCACGTCCGAGGTGCATCCGTGCTCAGCGCTGCGGGGTGCGATGTCACAGGACACAGGACGTGGCGGATTCCTCCAGACGTGGCAGATGACACCGAACGTGGAAGATTCCTCCGGACGTGGCAGATGACACAGGATGTGGCACGACTTGATACTAAGGCAAAGCACGGGAAACAGGAATGGGAACAAGGTACGGGTAACAACAGGAACGGGAAACACTAAGGGACCATTTGCAAGACAGACTGGGAAAACTAACAACGCTCAGGCAAGGATTAGAAGGCCAGGGGCCTTCTTATAGACCAGGAAATCGTGGCAGTTGATGATGATGACGATTTCCTAATTGCGCACGCTGACCCTTTAAGGCCGGGCGCGAGCGTGCGCGCGCACCCTACGGGACACAGCCGAACGGAGCGGAAGTGAGCGCTGGCGTCTACTAGGAGGGAGACGGCGACCAGCGCTCACAGATCCATGGCTGCGGGCGTCGGGAGGTGAGTAAACCCGACGGCCCGCGGCCATGGACGCTACAGGAATAGTGAGCCGTGGTGGATAAAGAGATTCAACTGCCCCTATCTCTCTTTCCCTTTTTGGTCATCTGGAGAGTGGCAGTCAAAAGGACTGTATGATGCGGCCTGTGTATTGAACGTGTATTGATACTACCTTCACAAAATAATTTTCGGGACATCTACCTGCAAATTCCAGCAATTGAATCTGCAGCTGACTGCAAGAAATCTTGCTTCATATATTAATTTATTTGAGCTACCTGGGTATTGGCCGTTATCCCCTGTTATACACATGTTTTGTTTGACCTATTTTTATTCTTTCTTAATGAATTGTAATATGTATCTATTTTCCTACTTTGAATACATGAATTATCATTATATGTATAAATCCTACATGTGTCTCTATGTGGTTGTAGAAGTATTTTACCCAATAATGTGTTCTTGAATAAAATTTATATATTTATCGAAAATATTGATCCAGTCCGAGTTCTTATGGTTTAGGCTCAACCCCCCCATCTTTTTGTTTTCTTGTTTATATAAGCTTATCAGTTGAGTATTGAGCACCTTTTAGTAGATTTCTCTCAATATCGATTTTGACTGGTCCATTAATAGAGCTCTCATTCTATATGTCTTTATTTGATAGCATACAATGGCCAAATAATATGCCATATCGGTACCAAAATAACAGTGCCATACATGATACCACCAAACATTACCCAAATTAAATCCAAATAATACCTCATACCTTGCGTTGCTGGAGGATATTTTACTAATAAACAAATGTAGACTTTTGACATACAACAGTCAACAAAGGTTCATCACACTCTAAAAATACTTTGGACTATAATAAGTAAATACCATATATTTGCTAACATGGAAAACAAATAAGAATTTCTGCAAGCTGCCATATACTGGTTTATTGATATAGTATTCTCCATGCTTACCTGTTAACATGTATGTTGTTTATCTTCTTTCATTGGTTTGTGTACTGCAGTAATCTCAGCTCAATTCATTGTCACGCGACTTTATTTGTATGGTTTCCAGCATCAATATAATTTATGTACGTCCTGAAAAGCCAAGAAAAAGCGGCATCACAAGGGAAAGCCATTTTACTGGTTTACAGTTCATATATTTTTCTACCATGTGACAAGCCCCTATATAAAATCTATATGTACCATAAAAAAAAGTATTAGCACAATACTGATATATGTTCATATAGAATGATCATTGAACAGTTATCATGTATTTTCCTGTAAATATACAATTAGAAGACAGTTAGACAGCTCTCCAATGTATGCTATAAATGATCCTTTTATTTTAAGCCATATACACAATCGAGTCACATTATTCTGACCACCAGCTAATATCCAGAGTGCAGCACGGACGCTGTGTGCAGCACGGACAGCAGCTAGACGGGCTGGAAGTGACTCAATAAGGTGCTGGTAGGTTGTCTCAGGTATCTGGAGCCATGCTGACTGCAGTGTATAACACATTTGCTGGAGGGTGCGTGGGGGAGGATCCATAGAGCGAACAAGAGCATCGAGGTGGTCCCACAGATGCTCAATTGGGTTAGAATCTGGCGAATTAGGGGGCCGGGGAAGTACTTGGAAGTCTTGGTCGTGCTCTTCCAAACACTGTCGGACATTTCTAGCCATGTGACTTGTTGAATTGTCTTGATGAAAAATTCCATCTGCCCCAGGGAAGACAAACAGCATGTATGGGTAGACGTGATCTGCAACAATGGATTCATACCCAAATCGGTTCAGAGCGCCTTCCACATGGATGAGTGGGCCCAGAGAAAGCCATGAAAAAATTCCCCAGACCATAATGCTGCTGCCACCTGCTTGTATTCTTCCAGCAATGGTTGCAGGGTGTTTGTTCTCTGATGTTTCTCGCCTGACACGCCAACATCCATCCGTTCGATGAAGCAGAAAACGTGACTCATTGGAGAAGGCAACCCTTTGCCAATCAATGGTGGTCCAGTTGCGATACTGTCGTGCAAATTGAAGCCTTTTTTTCCCCGCACCTTTGTTAGCATAGGAGCAGTCACCATCCGTCTGCTTCGGAGCCCCATACGCAGTAGGGTTCGCTGAACTGTTGTTTAAACACATCTGGTAGCCCCATTGTTGGTTTTCACAGTGAGCTGCTCCACTGTAGCGTGTCGTTTGGCCCTCGCGCACCTTCATAGCCAAAGTTCACCTCTCACATCAATGGCACGTGGTGCTCCAAAGTTTCCACGTCAGTTATTCCCAATGGCGCCATCTGACCACTCACGATGTGCTTTCACCACAGCAGCACGTGAACAGTTCACAAACTGCTTGAGAAATACTGCCACCCTTGGCCCGAAAGCCATTAATCATCCCTATTTGCACTCTGATATTTGAACTTATATACCCACCAAGCCAGCCCATGGCACATCACTTCCTTCATGGGCTACGCACTGCCGACGTTGAAAGGAGGAGGTGGTCATAATAATGTGACTCAACTGTATACTAGTATATACAACACAAAGCTAGGCAATGTTTTGGGCTATAACACAAAGCTAGGCAATGTTTTGGGCTGCAACACAAGCTGGCTGGTGCGGACTGTTTGGCTCGTCGAGTTCTAGTCAATCCAAAGATGACCTTAGATGACTATTTCACTATAGTAAAGTAAATAGGAAGACAGCACCCCAAATAAGGCCCCATCAACATCATGTTTTGGCCATACGTTTAACTTATACGCTGGGAAAAGCTCCCGACGTATACGTCATGAAAAGCTTTTGAAAAGTCAATGACGTATACGTTAAATGGATGCATGTGACACTGTATGCAATGTGTCACCCATATGCTTCTATGTAAAAAAAAAAAATGTATACCGCGTAGTTTGCAGAATCCCTTTTTATGGAATAGCATAGTCTACTACACTATTCCATAATAACGTATACCAGCCCGACAGTTGGGTTAATGGAGGGACATGTTTAGCGTGTACATCGGGAGCTTTCTCGATGTACATGCTCAGTGTAGGGCAAATACGTGAAGTGAATTCTTGAAGAGAATCTTTATGCCCTCTGAGCCTGTGCTCATACACAACAACCAATCTACAGAGGCAGAGCTGCAGTGGGGAGAGAAAGAGCGACAGCAGCAGCATGAACCAATGGTAAGACAGGAGGTGGATATCAGACTACTTCATACTTCCTGTAGGCACTGTAGCTAAGATGTAGTCACAGATCACTGCTCTGCCTAATGGAGCCGAGCTAAAAAGAAGCCAGGCAGAAAAAACTGAATACAATAAATAGGTAAGCATCAACTATAGATAATTAATTAAAGATCAAGCAAATGACTGCACAGTCACTGGACCGTCGTATCCGAGTTCAATATTTATTAGAGCAAAAGCTGTGTGCAGTAGGCACCATAGGGGAAACGGCAAAGAGATAAGTGTGCTCCTATCATGGTAGATCAAAACACAACATAGCAGAGATTGTACGTCTTATTTTCCAGTTATTACGTTGTATTATGAGCTAATACCCAGAGTGGCACAAAGCCATAGAGTTGATTTATCGCTCTCCACCTTTATATGAATTTGCATTGCTAGTATTTTATGCGAGTTCATTGGAAGATGTATAAAACCTGTCGTGGAAGTCAATGGCTCAAAATATATTAGACTGAAATTTAGAATAGTCCAAACAGACTCTCAGGCCAGGCACTTTATCCGGCACCCTAATCAAGATATTTCATACCGATATATATCGAGAGAGGAGAAGAAAACACACAGACGCTGCTGGTATGCTCAAAATACTCCTCTGGAGGTTTATTTCCAAACTCAAACTATAATACTATCATTCAGAAGGGGTGTAGGTTTGAGGTTAACCAATCAGAGACAATGTGACAATATTTGTTATTCAGCCAATAGCAGAACATAAGATACATCCCAGATACATCATTATAATTCTTCACACATCAGGTTTGCAGGTGGCCTTATCTCTCTTGGGCAGAATGTTCCCGTGGAGATGGGGGAGACCTTCCCACACGTATATTTGCCACCCTCCCATCTCACTCCCTGTGCCTTTTCTGCAAGCTTCGTATGGGAGCCAAGGTCAAAGATAAAACATACGAAATAAACATAACTTGTGTTAAAGGAACAATGTCTTTCTTATTCACTACAAAAGAACCAAGGTGGGAACTCCAGACAAGATGGCTGCTGCACGAAACTAAATTATTTAAACATTATTATAATCTCTTTCACATAATACATATTTTAGTAATTCGGCATCCTGCTTGATAATTCATAATGTAATTACATAAGGAGAATATAAGCAAATAAACCATCCTTCACAAACCATATACAGAACACTTTCAATATAGAGGTTTTCAGAGAAAACTGAGAGACTGACCATATAATTGTATGGAGCGCACACATTTCTGATGGTGGCCCGCCACAGAAGTATGTGGACACCGTGGTTGGCACGCTTATGTGTGAACATAGATAAACACACATAGTTATAGCATCTTTTTCTCCAGCCAATTAAAGTAGATGATCAGTTACTTTTGGCATGATATCGGAATGCAATTAAACCAGTCAGACAAGCAAACCCGGCAAATATATTATAGTAAACAAGTGGCACTTAAATGATGCGTTAATTTCTTGTACAGTTGCCTTGTATTGAAAAAAGGCCTGTCCCATTTTAGTTGTGCATTTCTCATACTTATTTTTTATTAGGTTAAACAAAAAGTGTAAATTGATCCCAGAGGGGGAGGGGTTTCTTAAAAAAAAAAAAAAAAAACTGCTTAAAAATTTCATATGTAAATTTGGATTTATGAATAATCTCGACAACCCCTTTCTGCAATGAAGCCGGTGAGGCAATCATCTGATTGTGCTAGGTCCAGCTTTAGATAACCCTGCGACCACTTCAGGGGAATTATAGTATTACATGATGACAATTCAAAGGAATGTAATACATGGAATATATGGAATGGTCAGGTCTGCCAGAGCAAAAGATGCTCTATGATGTCCTTATGCCCTAATAGAAGATATGGAAAGAGGTTGTTTTAGACCTCGTTCACATCTGGATGGGAAACTTAATTTGGGGCCTCCGTTGCAGATCCGGCCGAGATTACCGGAGATAAAAGAGCAGCATGCTGCACTATTGTCTCTGGTAAAATCATGAACACCTCGACGGAAAGCCGATGAAACCCATTAAAATCAATGGGTTCCACCAGCCGCCGGTGGTGTCTGTTGTACAACGGAACCGTTACTTCCGTTATTCCCTTGTTCTGCTCCTCTGGCAGAGCAGAAAAACGGAACACACGGACGCAGATGTGAACATATCATTAGTTGACTTCCATAAACAGTGCCACACATGTCCACAGGTTGCGTCCGGTATTGCAGTACAGCTCCATTGAAGTGAATGGACAGTTGTGGCGCAGTCAGAACAGCACTGTTAGTGTACTTACGTGGGATCCCACCAGAAATACCCAAGGAAAGCTGTTTGAAAATATGAAAGTTTACACACCGCAACACTCTGTTCAAGTGTTGTTTATTGTTTTATGACTTATTTAATTATTGTTCTAACATGAATCATCTAATAGTTTAGATTTGTGCTGATGACGTGTTATTGAGGCATCAGGTGTTATTTTCATTGGATGCTGGTATGACATCAATTGGATAGTTGGGTTGTTGTCTATCGAATGTACTCATGTGTTTGCATTGTAAGGATTTTTATGCCGATTGTCATGATGTCTACTCAAACCAACTTACCGTATATACTTGGTCTCTTATAGGTGTTTCCCTATGTATAAATATATATTTTAAATAATAAAACTATGACATGCAATGAACTATAATAATAACAAAAATTAAAGATGTTTTAGGCCCAGTTCACACAGAGTTTTTTTTGACGCTGTTTATGATGCGGAAACCGTGTCGGAAACCGCATCATAAAACGGCCGAAATCGCCTCCCATTGATTTCAATGGGAGGCATTTTTTTTCCCGCGAACTGAAAAAAACGCTAGAGCGAAAAAAAAGCAACATGCTTTCTATTCCCACGGTTCTATCTAATTTTATTTCAATAGGAGGCAAAAAAAGAGTCTTTTTACTGCGAAGCTCAATGGCCACGGCTGAGAAACGCCGCAAAAAACGCCACAAAATCTGCCTCAAAATTTTGAGGCAGATTTTTCTGCCTGCAAAAAACTCTCTGTGAACATGTGAGCATGGACTCGCGGGACAGGGATGTAATATTACCACTTTACAAAGCATTAGTGAGGCCTCATCTAGAATATGCAGTTCAGTTCTGGGCTCCAGTTCATAGAAAGGATGCCCTGGAGTTGGAAAAAATACAAAGAAGAGCAACAAAGCTAATAAGGGACATGGAGAATCTAAGTTATGAGGAAAGATTAAAAGAATTAGACCTATTTAACCTTTAAAAGAGAAGACTAAGGCTATGTTCACACGGGGTCTTTTGCCGAGTTTTTTGACGCGGAAACCGCGTCGCAAAACTCGGCAGAAACGGCCCGAGAACGCCTCCCATTGATTTCAATGGGAGGCGTCGGCGTCTTTTTCCCGCGAGCAGTAAAACTGCCTCGCGGGAAAAAGAAGCGACATGCCCTATCTTCGGGCGCTTCCGCCTCCGACCTCCCATTGACTTCAATGGGAGGCAGGAGAAAGCGTGTTTTCTGCCCGCGGCGCTCATTGGCCGCGGGCGAAAAACGGCGCGATCATTGCTATTCACACGGAGTATTTTGGGGGAGGAATATCTGCCTCAAAATTCCGTTTGGAGCTTTGAGGCAGATATTCCTCCCCCAAAATACTCCGTGTGAACATAGCCTAAGGGGGGACATGATTAACTTATATAAATATATGAATGGCACAAACAAAAAATATGGTGAAATCCTGTTCCTTGTAAAAGCCCCTCAAAAAACAAGGGGGGAAAAAAAGGTTCAATCTGCAGAGGCGACAAGCTTTCTTTACTGTGAGAACTGTTAGGGTATGTGAATACGACAACGCCAAATACGTCTGAAATTACGGAGCGGTTTTCAGGAGAAAACAGCCCCTGAATTACAGACGTTTTTACAAGTGCACGGGTTTTTCGCGACGTCTTTTACGGACGTAATTGGAGCTGGTTTTCATTGGAGTCAATGAAAAACGGCTCCAATTACGTCCCAAGAAGTGTCCTGCACTTCTTTGACGTGGGCGTAATTTTACGTGCCGTCTTTTGACAACGACGAGTAAAATGACAGCTTGTCTGCACAGAACATCGTAAGACCCATTGCAAGCAATGGGCAGATGTTTGCCGACGTATTGGAGCCGTCTTTTCAGGCGTAATTCGAGGTGTAAAACGCCTCCATTACGTCTGAAAAGAGGTTGTGTGCACAGTTGTGTGTCTGCAGTGAAAGAAGCTAGGCGGGAACGATGAGAAGTGTATGACGCTGATTTGTCACTGTCATACACTTCTATTCACAACGCCCAGTTGGTAAAAACACAATACACGCCCAGTTGGTAAAAACACAATACACGACCAGTTGGTAAAACGAGAAAACATGCCCAGTTGTCCATTGAAAAGCTCATTTGCATAAATATAAAATTGCTCATAACTTGGGCAAAAATGATCGTTTTTAAAAAAAACAAAACTTTGCTGTTATCTACATTGCAGCGCCGATCACATTCAATAGGAGATAGGGATTTGATAATCTGGTGACAGAGCCTCTTTAACCCCTTCCCTCTTTGGCCGCTTTTGACCTTCCTGACAGAGCCTCATTTTTCAAATCTGACATGTTTCACTTTATGTGGTAATAACTCCGGAATGCTTTTACCTATCCAAGTGATTCTGAGATTGTTTTCTCGAACATTGGACTTTATGTTACTGGCAAAATTTGCCCGATACATTCAGTATTTAATTGTGAAAAACACCAAAATGTAGCGAAAAATTGCAAAAATTAGCATTTTTCTCGATTTAAATGTATGTGCTTGTAAGACAGACAGTTATACCACACAAAAATGTGGTATAACTAACATCCCCCATATGTCTACTTTAGATTGGCATCGTTTTTTGAACATCATTTTATTTTTCTAGGACGTTACAAGGCTTAGAACTTTAGCAGCAATTTCTCACATTTTCAAGAAAATTTCAAAATGCTATTTTTACAGGGGCCAGTTCAGTTGTGAAGTGGCTTTGAGGTCCTTAGATATTAGAAACCCCCAATAAGTCACCCCATTTTAAAAACTGCACCCCTCAAAGTATTCAAAACAGCATTTAGAAAGTTTCTTAACCCTTTAGACAATGCGCAGGAATTAAGGCAAAGTAGAGGTGAAATTTACAAAGTTCATTTTTTTTTTCCAGAAATTCATTTTGAATCCATTTTTTTTGTACCACAGAATGTTTTACCCAAGAAATGCAACTCAATATTTATTGCCCAGGTTCTGCAGTTTTAGGAAATATCCCACATGTGGCTCTAGTGTGGTAATAGACTGAAGCACAGGCCTCAGAAGCAAAGGTGCACCTGGTGGATTTTGGGTCTCCTTTTTATTAGAATATATTTTAGGCACCATGTCAGCTTTGAACAGGTCTTGTGGAACTAAAACAGTGGAAACCCCCCAAAAGTGACCCCATTTGGGAAACTACACCCCTCGAGGAATTTATCTAGGGTTGTAGCAAGCATTTTAACCGGCCAGTTTTTTTGCAAAAATTTTTGGAACTAGGCCATGAAAATGAAAATCGACATTTTTTCAAATAAAATGTAGGTTTAGCTAATTGTTTTTCATTTCCAAAAGAACTAAAGTAGAAAAAGCACCATAACATTTGTAGAGCAATTTCTCCCGAGTAAAACAATACCCCACATGTGGTAATAAACGGTTATTTGGACACACGGCAGGGCTTAGAATGGAAAGAGCGCCATTTGGCTCTTGGAGCTCAAATTTAGCAGGAATGGTTTGCGGAGGCCGTGTCGCATTTGCAAAGCCCCCTAGGGGACAAAACAGTGGAAACCCCCAACAAGTGACCCCATTTTGGAAACTATACCCCTCGAGGAATTTATCTAGGGGTGTAGCAAGCATTTTGACCGGCCAGTTTTTTTGTAAAAATTTTTGGAACTAGGCCATGAAATTAAAATCTACATTTTTTCAAATAAAATGTAGGTTTAGCTAATTTTTTTTCATTTCCACAAGGACTAAAGGAGAAAAAGCACCATAAAATTTGTAAAGAAATTTCTCCCGAGTAAAACAATACCCCACATGTGGTAATAAACGGTTGTTTGGACACACGGCAGGGCTTAGAAGGGAAAGAGCGCCATTTGGCTCTTGGAGCTCAAATTTAGCAGGAATGGTTTGCGGAGGCCATGTCACATTTGCAAAGCCCCTAAGGTGACAAAACAGTGGAAACCCCCAACAAGTGACCCCATTTTGGAAACTATACCCCTTGAGGAAATTATCTAGGGGTATAGTGAGCATTTTGACCCCACAGGTTTTTTGCAGAAATTTTTGGAAGTAGGCTGTGAAAATGAAAATCGACATTTTTTCAAATAAAATGTAGGTTTAGCAAATTTTTTTTCATTTCCACAAGGACTAAAAGAGAAAAAGCACCATAAAATTTGTAAAGAAATTTCTCCCGAGTAACACAATACACCACATGTAGTAATAAACGGCTGTTTGGAGACACGACGAGGCTGAGAAGGGAAAGAGCGCCATTTGGCTTTTGGAACTCAAATTTAGCAGGAATGGTTTGCGGAGGCCATGTCACATTTGCAAAGCTCCTGAGGGGACAAAACAGTGGAAACCCCCAACTAGTGACCCCATTTTGGAAACGACACCCCATGAGGAAATTATCTAGGGGTACAGTGAGCAGTTTGACCCCACAGGTGTTTTACAGAACTTATTGGAAGTAGGCCGTAAAAATGAAAATCTACATTTTTTCAAATAAAATGTAGGTTTAGGTATTTTTTTTTTAATTTCCACAAGGACTGAAGGAGAAAAAGCACCACAACATTTGTAAAGCAACTTCTCCCGAGTAAAACAATACCCCACATGTGGTCACAAACATCTGTTTGGACACACGGTAGGGCTCAGAATGGAACTAGCACCATTTGGATTTTGGATAGTGTCTGGGCGCCATGTCACATTTGCTGAGCCCCTGTAGTACTAGTACAGTGGAAACACCCCAAAATTGACTCCATTTGGGAAACTGCACCCCCTGAGGAATCATCTAGGGGTATAGTGAAAATTTTGATCCCAAAGGTTTTTTGCTGAATTAATTAGAATTAAGCTATGAAAATGAAAAATAATTTTTTTTTCCAACAAGATGTAGTTTTAGATCAACATTTTTCATTTTTACAAGGAATAGAGAAGAAAAAGCACCCCAACATTTGTAAAGTAATTTCTCCTGAGTACGGTAACACCCCATATGTGGTTATAATCAGCTGTTTACATATATGGGAGCATTCAGAAGAAAAGGAGCGGTATTTATCTTTTGGAGCGTAGATTTTGCTGGAATGGTTTGCGGACGCCATGTTGCATTTGCAAAACCCCTGATGTACTAAACAAAAGTGACCCCGTTTTAGAAACTACACCCCTAAAGGCATTTATCAAGGGGTGTAGTGAGAATTTAGACTCCACAGGTGTTTTTCAGAAATGAATACGCAGTGGATTGTGCAAAGTGAAAATTGCAATTTTTCCACTGATCTGCCTATTCATCGCACAATATGTTGTGCCCCTAGAGAATCTTACCCCATAAATTGTTAAGCGGGTTCTCCCGGGTATGGTAATGCCTTACTTGTGGCCATAAATTGCTGTTTGTGCACGCTGTAGGGCTAAGAAGGAATAGACCGCCATTTTGAGCATGGATTTTGCTTGGTAGTTTTGTGAGTTTTGCTGGTATTTCCGTTTATAATGTGGTGGCATATGTAATCTGTGCGGAGTACATCAGGGCATAATAAGAGGGTATACTAATGGGGTAAATAATACAATTCTCCATAGATGTGTGTTACGCTGTGAAGCGATTCGTTATGCACAGGCCGGTGTCACACTGATAAACGGTTTTCTTTCTTATCCCCGTTCTGTAACGCTCTGCACCTTTTGGGGACTTTTTCTCCTTCGTAGTTTGGGAAATATTACTGGGAAAGTTTTGCGCTGGTATAATACGGGCGCCCTCGCTTCCAGCGGATGTGCTATGTCCCTTCCCTTTCCTAGTTCCTAAATACTAGGGCCCTGAAACGGAAGGAATGTTCCCCTCCGGCCTGCGCATTGAGATGTTTTTAATCACCCCATTACTAGTGCCATAACTTTTTTGTTTTTCAGTTGATTGAGCGGTGTGCATGCTTGTTTTTCGCGAGACGGGCTGTAGATTTTATTGGTACCATTTTAGAACACATACGACTTTTTGATCACTTTTTATTTCATTTTTTGGTAAAGGAAATTACCAAAAACAAGCAATTCTGGAATAGTTTTTTATTGGTTTTTTTATCGGCATCATCAGTGCGCCATAAATTACATGTTAGCTTTATTCTGCGGGTCGATACGATTACGGCGATACCAAATTTATATAGTTTTTTTTATGTATTGCAGCTTTTGCACAATAAAATCACTTTTTTTATAAAATCATTTGTTTTCTGTCGCCATATTCTAAGACCCATAACTTTTTTATTTTTGCGTGCACAAAGCGGTGTCAGGGATTATTTTTTGCGGGACGGATTGTCGTCTTTATTAGTACTATTTTGGAGTAAATGTGACTTTTTGATCACTTTTTATAGCATTTTATAGCATTTATAGAGATGTGACCTAAAAACAAAGATTCTGGCGTTGTTTTTCATGTTTTTTTTTTACGGCGTTCACCTTGCGGGATAAATTACATAATAGTTTTGTAGTTTGGGTCGTTACGGACGCGACGATACCAATTATGTATAGTTTTTTAAATTTTTACGGTTTTTCCCATAATAAAAGACTTACTTTGGGAAAAAAGTCAGTTTGGCTTTATTTTTATTTGAAATGTGTGTGTTTTTATTGTTTTACCACATTTTTATTATCTTTTTTTTACTTTTCTGACTTGTCCCACTAGGAGACATGAGGGCCTGATGCCCTGATCGCTACTCTAATACACTGCACTACATACGTAGTGCAGTGTATTAGCGCTGTCAGTTATTCACTGACAGCAAGCCTATGAGGACACGCCGCAGGCGGGTCCTCATCGGCTCCCGTACAAGGCAGACTCGGACGCCATTTTCTGGCGTCCGATTGCCACAGCAACCCAGCGATTGCATCACTGGGTTGCCGGTAGGGTGAAAACCTATCAGATGCTGCGCTCTATTGAGCGCAGCATCTGAGGGGTTAATCTGCCGGATCGGAGAGTAGCTCCGGTCCTGGCAGTTACAGGAGGGTGCCAGCTGTATAATACAGCTGTCACCCCGCGGTGATGGTGCCGGCTCTGCTTCTGAGCCCGCACCATCACTGCGCCGTACATATACGGCGCTTTGCGGGAAGCACCTCCCGACAGCGCCGTACATGTACGGCGCATGTCGGGAAGGGGTTAAAGCAAAGTGGAGGGGAAATGTACAAATTTCATTCATATGTAATAAAAAAAAATCTGTAACACAGAAACGCGAGTCGAGGTGGTCCTCAGATCGGGTAGTTGTCATCATGTCCACCCCAGGTAAATAAACAACCATTAGAGATATCAATGTGATTTATAACTTATACATGACACTTTACATATGTCATGTAGAAACACTTATGCCATAGCTTGTTGATCAAATTCTAGACTGCTGATCTTCAGGTGATACTCTGTATTACTACACTGCTGCACTATCACATGGTTATTATGGATTATGGTGGACATTCCAATCCGGGGTGTTTTTAATTATCTGTGTTTTAACTGTTTGTATTTTGTGGGTAATTTTTCCCTAATGGGATAATAAAGATTTATATTTGTTATTTCGTTGTGTATTGAGTTTATTGCGCATCAGGTATATTTTTAGGAATTCTGGTAACTGATAGTTATATCTGATGGTATGATGTACGCTTAGGATACATTTCTGTTGATATGATCCTGAACTTAGAGCAGCCTGCTGAACGCAGCTGGGGGTCGTAAAACATTTGGACCCCAGCTGTTTAACCCTTTGATCGCCGCGGTCCGTACCCGTGGCAAGATCAAAAGGAACTCCCCGCTTTAATCTCGTCATCAGAAACTCGGTGACGTGTATTCGTATTAGGCTGGATTCACACGAACGTGGCGTTTTTGCGGACGCAAAAACGCGGCGTTTTGCGCACGCAAAAATCACTTGCCAGCTCCGTGTGTCATCCGTGTATGATGCGCGGCTGCGTGATTTTCGCGCAGCCGCCATCATAGAGATGATTCTAGCCGACGTCAGTCACTGTCCAAGGTGCTGAAGGAGTTAACTGATCGGCAGTAACTCTTTCAGCACCCTCGACAGTGAATTCCGATCACCATATCTAGCAACCTGTTAAAAAAAAAAAAGAGGTTCGTACTTACCGAGAACTTCCCGGCCGTTGCCTTGGTGACGCGTCCTTGGTGACGCGTCCTTGGTGACGCGCCTCTCTTGACATCTGGCCCCACCTCCCTGGATGATGAGGCAGTCCATGTGACCGCTGCTGTAAAGGATCTGCCAGGCACTGCTTCAGGGTTAACTCCCAGAATTAATCAGTCAACACCTGAGTGTACATCCCTGAGACAGACACCAGCTTCCTCCACTCAGGCTGGCAGGCTTAGGAGTGGGAGAGCCTATCGCAACCTGGCCAGACTCAGCTAGCTCCCGCCCTCGGTCTATTTAAGCCTGCTCTTCCTGTCCATCTGTGCTTGTGAATTCTTTCCTTGAGGTTTCCTGGCCCAGCTACAGCTCCCGCTACTTTTTGATCCTGCTCCATACAGACCCTGGCTTACCGACTACTCTTCTGCTTTTCGCTTTGTACCTCGCACTCTCCTGGCTTGACTCGGCTCGTTCACTACTCTGTTGCTCACGGTGTTTCCGCGAGCAACTGCCCATTTCCCTTGCTTGTGTTCCCTTGTTTGTTTGTCGTGTTTGTCATGCACTTACTGAGCGCAGGGACCGCCGCCCAGTTGTACCCCGTCGTCTAGGGCGGGTCGTTGCAAGTAGGCAGGGACAGAGTGGCGGGTAGATTAGGGCTCACTTGTCCGTTTCCCTACCCCCCCCCACCATTACAAATTCACAAGCCCTATACCTAGTCTACCCTGGTCCCTGACACCATTATGGAACCCCGTGAAACCCTGGCTCAGCAAATGCAGGGTCTCTCCCTACAGGTCCAGGCCCTGGCTCAGAGGGTCAACCAGCCTGATGCTACCTTGGTAGTTCCCCTCACCGCACCCCTTGAACCCCACCTCAAGTTGCCCGACCGGTTCTCAGGTGACCGGAGGGCTTTTCTCTCCTTTCGGGAGAGTTGTAAGCTTTACTTTCGCTTAAAGCCTCACTCCTCAGGTTCTGAGAGCCAGCGGGTGGGTATAATTATGTCCCGGCTCCAGGAAGGGCCCCAAGAGTGGGCCTTCTCCTTGGCTCCTGGCGCCCCTGAACTTTCCTCCGTTGATTGTTTCTTTTCTGCCCTCGGCATCAAAGAGGGGGATGAGTGGAAGACTGCGTTTAACACGCCCGAAGGCCATTTCGAATACCTCGTCATGCCCTTTGGGTTGTGCAATGCCCCTGCGGTCTTCCAGAACTTCATAAATGAGATTTTGAGAAATTACCTGGGGATATTTCTTGTAGTGTACCTTGATGACATATTGGTGTTTTCCAGGGACTGGTCCTCCCACATAGAGCATGTCAGGAAAGTGCTCCAGGTCCTTCGAGAAAACAAACTGTTTGCCAAAATCGAAAAATGTGTATTTGGGGTACAGGAGATACCATTTTTAGGTCAAATCCTCACTCCTCATGAATTCCGCATGGACCCTGCCAAGGTTCAGGCTGTGGCTGAATGGGTCCAACCTGCCTCCCTGAAAGCGCTACAGTGTTTTTTGGGGTTCGCTAACTATTACAGGAGATTTATTGCTAACTTCTCGGTCGTCGCTAAGCCTCTTACGGACCTCACTCGCAAGGGTGCTGATGTCCTCCATTGGCCCCCTGAGGCCGTCCAGGCTTTTGAGACCCTCAAGAAGTGCTTTATCTCGGCCCCCGTGCTGGTTCAGCCCAACCAAAGGGAGCCATTTATTGTGGAGGTTGACGCGTCCGAGGTGGGAGTGGGGGCCGTCTTGTCCCAGGGTACCAGCTCCCTCACCCATCTCCGCCCCTGTGCTTACTTTTCTAGGAAGTTTTCGCCCACGGAGTGTAACTATGATATTGGCAACCGCGAACTTTTAGCCATTAAATGGGCATTTGAAGAGTGGCGCCACTTCCTGGAGGGGGCTAGGCACCAGGTAACGGTCCTTACCGACCACAAGAATCTGGTTTTCCTAGAATCTGCCCGGAGGCTAAACCCGAGACAAGCTCGATGGGCGTTGTTTTTTACCAGATTCAATTTTTTGGTTACCTATAGGGCCGGGTCTAAAAATATTAAGGCGGATGCACTGTCGCGTAGCTTCATGGCCAGCCCTCCTTCGGAGGAAGATCCTGTTTGTATTTTGCCTCCAGGTATAGTCATTTCCTCTATCGAGTCCGATTTAGTCTCTGAAATTGCTGCTGATCAAGGTTCAGCTCCTGGGAACCTTCCTGAGAACAAGCTGTTTGTTCCCCTGCAATTCCGGCTAAGGGTACTTAGGGAAAATCACGACTCCGCACTATCTGGCCATCCAGGCATCCTGGGTACCAAACACCTCATTACCAGAAATTATTGGTGGCCTGGTTTGCCTAAAGACGTTAAGGCCTACGTCGCCGCCTGTGAGGTTTGTGCCAGGTCCAAGACTCCCAGGTCCCGACCAGCGGGCTTACTGCGTTCGTTGCCCATTCCCCAGAGACCTTGGACACATATCTCCATGGATTTTATCACCGATTTGCCTCCATCCCAAGGCAAGTCGGTGGTGTGGGTGGTGGTAGACCGCTTCAGTAAAATGTGCCACTTTGTGCCCCTCAAGAAACTACCCAACGCCAAGACGTTGGCTACCTTGTTTATCAAACACATCCTGCGTCTCCATGGGGTCCCCGTCAATATTGTTTCTGACAGAGGGGTACAATTTGTTTCATTGTTTTGGAGAGCCTTCTGTAATAAGTTGGGGATTGATCTGTCCTTCTCCTCTGCCTTCCATCCTGAAACCAATGGCCAAACGGAGAGGACTAATCAGTCTCTAGAACAATACTTAAGATGTTTTGTCTCTGACTGTCAATTTGATTGGGTTTCTTTCATTCCCCTCGCCGAATTTTCCCTTAATAACCGGGTCAGTAACTCGTCAGGGGTCTCTCCCTTTTTCTGTAATTTTGGGTTTAATCCACGGTTCTCCTCCGTTTCACCTGGTTGTTCCAACAATCCCGAGGTGGAGGTCGTTCATCGGGATCTGTGCACAGTCTGGGCCCAGGTTCAGAAGAACCTAGAGGCGTCCCAGAGCATACAGAAGGCTCAGGCCGATAGAAGACGTTCTGCTAACCCCCTGTTTGTGGTCGGGGATCTGGTGTGGTTGTCATCCAGGAACTTGCGTCTCAAGGTTCCGTCCAAAAAGTTTGCTCCCCGGTTTATTGGGCCGTATAAGGTCATTGAGGTCCTCAGTCCTGTCTCTTTCCGGCTGGAGTTACCCCCGTCTTTTCGTATACACAACGTGTTTCATGCCTCCCTCCTGAAACGCTGCTCCCCGTCCTTGGCCCCCTCGAGGAAACCTCCTGTTCCCGTCCTCACCCCTGAGGGGGTGGAATTTGAGGTGGCCAGGATCGTGGACAGCA
The DNA here is from genome assembly GCF_050947455.1 of Rhinoderma darwinii. NCBI lineage: Eukaryota > Metazoa > Chordata > Amphibia > Anura > Rhinodermatidae > Rhinoderma > Rhinoderma darwinii. The sequence continues at coordinate 140,683,022 of NC_134687.1, forward strand.
AGATGGTCCAAGGCTCCCTCCAGTACCTGGTCCATTGGAGAGGATACGGGCCCGAGGAGAGGACTTGGGTACCCGCCCGGGATGTCCACGCTCGGGTATTGGTCAGGAGGTTCCACCTGCGTTTCCCCAGTAAGCCAGGTCCACTTAGAAAGGGTCCGGTGGCCCCTCATAAAAGGGGGGGTACTGTAAAGGATCTGCCAGGCACTGCTTCAGGGTTAACTCCCAGAATTAATCAGTCAACACCTGAGTGTACATCCCTGAGACAGACACCAGCTTCCTCCACTCAGGCTGGCAGGCTTAGGAGTGGGAGAGCCTATCGCAACCTGGCCAGACTCAGCTAGCTCCCGCCCTCGGTCTATTTAAGCCTGCTCTTCCTGTCCATCTGTGCTTGTGAATTCTTTCCTTGAGGTTTCCTGGCCCAGCTACAGCTCCCGCTACTTTTTGATCCTGCTCCATACAGACCCTGGCTTACCGACTACTCTTCTGCTTTTCGCTTTGTACCTCGCACTCTCCTGGCTTGACTCGGCTCGTTCACTACTCTGTTGCTCACGGTGTTTCCGCGAGCAACTGCCCATTTCCCTTGCTTGTGTTCCCTTGTTTGTTTGTCGTGTTTGTCATGCACTTACTGAGCGCAGGGACCGCCGCCCAGTTGTACCCCGTCGTCTAGGGCGGGTCGTTGCAAGTAGGCAGGGACAGAGTGGCGGGTAGATTAGGGCTCACTTGTCCGTTTCCCTACCCCCCCCACCATTACAGCTGCAGCCTGTACTTGGCCTGTGATTGGCTGCAGCTGTCACTTGGACTGAATTGTCATCCCGGGAGGTCAGACTGGAGGAAGAAGCCGGGAGTCATCGGTAAGTCAGAACTTTTTTTTTTTTAACTCGTTCATGTATATTGGGATCGGAAGTCACTGTCCAGGGTGCTGAAACAGTTTAACTCTTTCTGCACCCTGGACAGTGACTATATCCGGATGTCGCGTACCGGAAATTTTTTTGCCGGGTTTGGCCAAAACAAGTTCGGCCGAACCCGGTGAAGTTCGGTTCGGTTGTCCGGGTTCGCTCTTCTCAAAGACACTCCGTTTGGATGTTTGTAAATAGAAAAGCACGTGGTGCTTTTCTGTTTACATTCATCCTTTTGACAGCTCTTGCGCAAATTACGCAGATCGCACGGAAGTGCTTCCGTGCGGCATGCGTGGTTTTCACGCACCCATTGCCTTCAATGGGTGCGTGATGCGTGCAAAACGCCCAAAGAATGGACATGTCGTGACTTTTTTTCAGCGGGCTCACGCTGAGCAAAAATCACAGACATGTCTGCACGGCCCCATAGACACATATAGGTCCGTGCAACGCGCGTGCAAATCACGCGCGTTGCACGGACCTTTTAACGTTCGTCTGAATAAAGCCTTAGTATTAGTATCTGAGTGATTTTGGAGAGAGGGAGGGAGCTCCCTCTCATCCCACTGACACCCGGCGATAAGATCGCCGAGTGTCTGTGTCTTTGATGGCAGCCAGGGGCCTAATAAATGCCCCCAGGTCTGCCTGTAGTGAATGCCTGCTAGGCTATGCCAGAGGCATGTCCTAGCAGATGCCTGTCCGTTTTAAACGGACAGGCAGTAATACACTGCAATACAGAAGTATTGCAGTGTATTATAATAGCGATCAGAGGATCGCATATTAAAGTCTCTAGTGGGACTAGTAAAAAAGAAAAAAAAGTTGAATAAAGTTAATAAAAAAAATTGAAAAAAAAATGAAATACCCACTTTTTCCCATTACAAATTGCTTTACTATTAAAAAAAACACAGTAAAGCAAAAAAGTTACACATATTTGGTATCGCCACGTCCGTAACGACCCAGACTATAAAGCTCTTACATTATTTAACCCGCACGGTGAACGCCCTAAAAAATAAAATAAAAAACAATGGAAAAATTGCTGTTTTCTGTTAATCCTGAGAGTCGCATCTACTCTAAAATGGTACCAATAAAAACTACAAGTCTTCCCGCAAAAAAAGTCTTCATACAACTGCATCGGCGGAAGAATAAAAAAGTTATGGCTCTTCAAATATAGAGACACAAAAACAAATAATTTTGAAAAAAAAGTGTTTTTAGGGCAAAGCTACACGTCGCGGAATTGCTCTTGAATTCCGCTGCGGACACTCCGCAGCGTTAATCCGCAGTGGAGCCGTTTCTCCATTGACTTCCACTTATATTTAGTAGGGTTCGTTTAGACGATGCGGAAAATTCCGCGGCGGAGCATAGGCTGCGGTGCGGAATTTGGTGTCCGCAGCATACAATGGATGTTGCGGACCAGTGGCGGACTGGTTGCGGACTCATTGCGGAAGTTCTCCATTGACTTCAATGGAGATTCTAAATTCCGCCATGAAGTCCGCAGATGTCATGCACATGTTATATGTGCTGCGGATGCGTCTTGCTTTTTTGACATGACATTTCTTCATTCTGGCTGGACCTATGTATTTCTAGGTCTACAGCCAGACTGAGGAAGTCAATGGGGCTCCCGTAATTACGGGAGCGTTGCTAGGAGACGTCAGTAAATAGTCACTGTCCAGGGTGCTGAAAGAGTTAAGCGATCGGCAGTAACTGTTTCTGCACCCTGGACAGTGACTACCGATCCCAATATACAGCAACCTGTCAAAAAAATAGAAGTTCATACTTACCGAGAACTCCCTGCTTCTGTCTCCAGTCCGGCTTCCCAGGATGACGTTTCAGTCTAAGTGACGGCTGCAGCCAATCACAGGCTGCAGCGAAACATGGACTGCCGCGTCATCCAGGGAGGTCGGGCTGGATGCCGAAAGAGGGACGCGTCACCAAGACAACGGCCGGTAAGTATGAAATTCTTTTACTTTCACTAGGGAAAGTGCTGTCCCTTCTCTCTATCCTGCACTGATAGAGAGAAGGGAAGCACTTTTACCGCAGTCCGCAGCAGCTAGTCCGCATCAATTTACTGCACATTTTGGGCAGATCCGCCGCAGAATCTGCAACGCGGCATTGATGCGGACAGCTGCGGAGGAAATCCGCCACGTCTGGCCATGCCCTTACTGTGTAAGTAGTAAAACATACAAAACCTATACAAATTTGGTATCTTTGCAATCGTAACAACCCGTTGAATAAAGTTATTGTGTTATTTCTACCACACGGTAAACCATGTAGATTTAGTATGCAAAAAAAGAGTGGCAAAATTTCAGATTTTCTTCTATCCCCCCCCCCAAAAAAAAGTTAATAAAAGTTAATATATTATAAGTTAATAAATTATATGTACCCAAAAATGGTGCCATTAAAAAGTACAACTTGTACCGCAAAAAACAAGACCTTATACAGCAATGTCGACGCAAAAATAAAAGTTATAGCTCTTCGAATGTGACGATGGAAAAACGTAAAAAATGGCTTGGTCATTAGGGCCCAGAATGCAAGCAGGGGGAAGGGGTTAAGGGGCTAAGACTACAATGGTAAGATTTTACATTAATATGTAAATAAATGAATGAATAAAAAATAAGACAAGCTTTACAATAGTTTTGTGCTTGTACTTGGCACCATCTAGTGGATAAAATATTATGCTACACATTATTTAAAAACAAGCACTTTTATGCCCACTGTTTAAAAATTGTCAGTCTAAAAGCAGGACATTTTAGAGATATTGACAAAAATAAGAAAAAAACTATTTATTTAATAAATTTACCAAGTTTGTAGCTGGAACATTTTTTGCTTTGTTGTGGTATATTCCTGCAAGTCATCTACATAACTGAACCAGGTTTAGATTAAATGGGTTATTATTGTTATCATATTAATTTACGGTAGGTCTTTTTGTAGAACATGCAACTATTGTAATTGTGACAAAAAAAAGAGAAAAGGCTTTTATAAGGGGGACACCACTGTCAAGTATAGTTTTGCTCTTCCTTTAATTTTATGTACAGTGTAGAGAAAAATTGCCTGCTCTACTGGATTGTCTGTTACTGGGAGTCTCCTAAAACAGGAACATCTCCCTGAATCCTGGCAGAGCAGGCAGGTCTCCCTTAAAATGTTGCTAGCAGCTGCCACTGGGGGAAGCTTGTCACACTATGTATGGGGGTAATTTATCAACCTTTCTATCCATTTTCTGGCGTAGAAAAGTCGCAAACGGGCTCAAAAGTCGCAATTTGCAGTGAAAACACTACACTCACCACTTTTGTGGAAAAGGGTATGGCTTCGGAAAGGGCCGTGGCCACATGGTCTGACAAATTTATTATAGTTCACACCAGAAAATTGGTGGAAATTATAGTGGAAATCTACGCGAGCTCCAAGTTGTTGTAGGTTTTACTCCTTGGGTCGTAGCAAGGTAGAGGCCGACTACCTACATTGCCCTTTCCCGACCAGACTAAACACTGTCCATATAATTCATATATGGACAATGACAGTGACGTCGGCAGCAGTACTGGATAGAGCTGATGCTCTGCTCGGGAACTCCAATGATAGGAAATCCGCACAGTCACTGACCAAATGTCGGGAGCAGTCCTGGAGTCCCGAGCAAAGCACTAGCTGATGCTCTGCTTGGGGACTCCAGCAATAGGCAATGTGACAACCCCTTGGGGTCATGCCATTGATAACATGCCGACACGAACAGCATAGGAAGCAAGCCCTCAGTCACGTGGGGCCGGGTCGGCGCGTCATCAATATTAGGAAATCTACAGGACTTCCGAGAACAATTCACCGGGTTTGAACTGCACTATTTAGTACCGAATTAAAAATTAAAGTACATAAGTGAGTGACTTCTTTTCACATAAAATTAGTAATCCAATGCAATTATTGGTGCCCGGATAACCCCTTTAATTATGAAAAATTTATCGAAAACTTGCAAAAATTACCATTTTTATAAATTTAAATGTATCTGCTTGTAAGACAGATAGTAATACCACACAAAATAGTTATTAGTTAACATTTCCCATATGTCTACTTTAGATTGGCTTAGTTTTTTGAACATTATTTTATTTTTCTAGGATGTTACAAGCAGGGCCGGCCTTAGGGTAGATGGCAACCCGTGTGAACAAATCTTTCAGCGCTCCACCCCCGTCATAAAAAAAATGCCCCATAAAAAAGTATAATGCCCCCCACAGTATAATGCCCCTTTAGTGCCCCCATACAGTATAATAATAATAATATTATTTAATAATATATTATAACCCCTTCAAGGACACAGTATTTTGTCCTCTAATTGTGCCCACAGTATTATGCCCCCTGTAGTGCCCCTACACAGTATAATGTCCAATTAGTGGCCCCCACACAGTATAATGCCCCCTCCCCTGGCTGCCACACACAGCCCCCCCTTGTAGATAGTGCCCCCTGTAGATTGTGCCATACAGCCTCCCTGTAGACAGTGCCATAATTCCCCACATCCTCCTCGTAGATCGTGTCATATGGCACCCCCACCTCCCCCTTGTAGGCAGTGCCCCCCCAAAAAAATGTTACTCACCTGGGCCCTGTTCCACGATGAACTAAGCTGCTCCACGATGGGATCCTTGCGTTGGCCGGCGTGATCTTGTAGCCTAGTACAGAGTTTCCAAAACTTTTCGGACTCGAGGCACCACTGGAAAAATAAAATTTCCTCAGGGCACCCCTACCAAAAATTGATTCGAGAACAACAGAAAACGGCTAAAAACACGCATTATACTCATAGGGTATATTTACACAGCGTTTTTTGTAAAGCAAAAAAAAATAAATCGGCCTCAATTCCTTCATTTTTTTTTAAGCCTTTGATGCTAATGCAAAAGACGCAGGCAAAAAAGCACCAAACGAGCGCCGCAGTTATTTTCTGCCTCCTATTAATTTCAATTGGAGGTCCGAGGTGGAAACCATTTGATGACCATCAACCCCCCACTAACAGTAAAATGACCATCAGCCCCCCACTCACAGTAAAATGACCATCAGCCCGCCTGTAATGATGGGGGTAGGGAAACAGACAAGTGAGCCCTAATCTACCCGCCAGTCAGTCCCTGCCTACTTGCAACGACCCGCCCTAGGCGACGGGGTACAACTGGGCGACGGTCCCTACGCTCAATAAGTGCACGACAGATAAACAGACAAGGGTACACAGAAGCTAAGGGAAATGGGGCAGTTGCCCACGGCAACACCGTGAGCAACAAGAGTGGTAAACGAGCCGAGTCAAACCAGGAGTGTACGAGGTACCAAACGCAGAGCAGGAGAGTAGTGAACAAGCCGAGTCAAACCAGGAGTGTACGAGGTACCAAACGCAGAGCAGGAGAGTAGTCAGTAAGCCAGGGTCAATATGAAGCAGGGTCAAATAGTTCAGAAGCTGCAGCAGGGCCAGGAAACCAAACGAGAAGAATCACAAGCAAGGAGGAACAGGAAAGGCAGGTATAAATAGACAGAGGGCGGGAGTCTGGCCAGGCTGCGATAGGCTCTCCCACTCCTAAGCCTGCCATCCTGAGTGGTGGAAGATGGAGTCAGTCTCACAGACATAGAAGCAGGTGCAGACTGATTACCTATGGGCGTTGACACAGAAGCTGTGCCTGGCAGATCCTTTACACCGCCACTCACAGTAAAATGACCATCAGCCCGCCACACACAGTAAAATGACCATCAGCCCGCCACTCACAGTAAAATGACCATCAGCCCGCCACTCACAGTAAAATGACCATAAGCCCGCCACTCACAGTAAAATGACCATCAGCCCGCCACTCACAATAAAATGACCATCAGCCCGCCACTCACAGTAAAATAACCATCAGCCCGCCACTCTCACTAAAATGACCAACAACCCGCCACTACAAGATTCCCCCTGTAGATAGTGCCACACAGCCCCTTGGTAATAGTGCCACACAGCCCCCTAGTAGGTAGTGCCACATAGCTCCCTGGTAGGTAGTGACATACAGCCCCCTGGTAGGTAGTGACACACAGCCCCCTGGTAGGTAGTGCCACACAGCCCCCTGGTAGGTAGTGCCACACAACCCTCTGGTAGGTAGTGCCACAGCCCACAGCCCCCTTGAAGGTAGTGCCACACAGCCCACAGCCCCCTTGTAGATAGCACCTCCCCCCTTCCTGTGCATAGTGCCACTGTATTTCCCTGAAGGAGCAGAAGCCCCATGTGGCCGGGGATTCCGCTCCCGGAGCGCTCCGCTTGATGTCTCTGTCCATATATGGACAGTGATATCAGGGGCAACTCTTGAAGCGTATTTCCCGGTCCACAGTGCTGCCGATGCTGTGACCGAGGATTCCACTCCAGGAGAAGACCAGCCAGCAGCGGAATCCCCAGGCCACACGGGGATTCCGCTCCCTCAGGGAGCTACAGTGGCGCTAGTAGAGAGCAGAGCAGGAAGATACCTCCCTGCTCTGCTATAGTGGCGTCGCTACTGCTGTAGCAGCCGCAGCTGCTGCTAGCGGTGCCGCCGCCCTTGGGGGGGGGGCCTGGCACAGGCGCCCTCATGCCCGCTGTCACCGCTAGCAGCCGCTATGGCAGCTACAGTGGTAGCGACGCCACTGAGTAAAGAAGCGCCCAGGCTGAAAGGTGACTGCTGAGTCGCCGGGCCCGGGAGCTTCTGAAACAAGCAGGGGAAGGGAGCTAGCGCAGCGCCCCCTTCCACCTGCTGGAGTGATGCGCCCTGTGCAATGGCAAAGGTCACACACCCCTAAGGTCGGCCCTGATTACAAGGCCTAGAACTTTAGCAGAAATTTCCCACACTTTCAAGAAAATTTTGAAAGGCTATTTTCAAAGCTAACAGTTTAGTTGTGAAGTGGCTTTGAGAGACTCATACAATACAAATCCTCATAAATGTACCCCTCAAAGTATGCAATACAGCATTTAGAAAGTTTCTTAACCCTTTAGGCGTTTTACAAGAATGAAATCAAAGTGAAAATCAGAAATTTCATTTTTTTTGCAGAAATTAATTTTACATTTTTTTTTTCTGTAAGGGTATGTGCACACATAGTGTTTTCAGCCGTTTTCCGGAAGCAGAACGCCTACAAACACATCTGTCCATTGATTTCAATGGGAAACACGGCAATTTGTTCCGACGGAGCGTTTTTTTACACGGCCGTTTTTTAAAAACGGCACGTAAAAAGACGCCCACAAAAAAGAAGTACATGTCACTTCTTGGGACGTTTTTGGAGCCATTTTTCATTGACTCTAAAAAACGATGCGAAAATCGCGAGTGGCTTAAAAAACGTCTGAAAGTCAGGAGCTGTTTTCTCTTGAAAACAGCTATATATTTTCAGACGTTTTTGATTTTGTGTGTGCACATACCCTAACACAGAAGGTTTTACCAGAGAAACGCAAATCAATATTTATTACGCAAGTTCTGCAGTTTTTAGAAATATCTCACATGTGGCCCTAGTGTGCTAATGGACTGAAGCACAGGCCTGAGAAGCAAAGGAGCACCTAGAGGATTTTGGGGCCTTCTTTTTATTAGATTACATTTTAGGCACCTTGTCAGGTTTGAAGAGGTCTTGTGATGCCAAAACATAGGAAGCACCCCAGAAAAAAAAAACATTTTGGAAACTACACCCCACAAGAAATTAATCTAGAGGTAGTGAGCATTTAGACCCCACAGGTGTTTCATAGATTTCATTAGAATTTGGACGTGAAAAGTAAACATTTTATTTTTTTCCAATAAGATGTCGTTTTAGCTAAACCCCCACCCACAATTTCCACAAGAAATAAACAAGAAAAAGCCCCCCAATATTTGTAAAGCAACTCCTCCAGAGTACGGAAATACCCCATGTGTGGTCGTAAACTGCTGTTTGGGCACATGGCAGGGCTCAGAAGGGAAGGCACGCCATTTGGCGTTTGGGTCGCATATTTTGCTGGATTGGTTTCTCTGCACCATGTCGTATTTGCAAAGCCCTTAAGGTGCCAGTACAGTAGGAACTCACAAAAAGTGACTACATTTAGGAAACTACACCCCTTGAGGAATTCATCTAGGGGTGTAGTGAGCATTTTGACCACACAGGTGATTCATACCTTTTAATAGAAATGGGCAGTGAAAATAAAAAAGTTCATTTTTTTTTCAATAAGATGTAGCTTTAGCTCAAAATTTTTCATTTTCTCAACAAATAAAGGAGAAAAAGAACCCCAACATTCCAAAAACAACTTCTCTTGAGTACGGAATATGTGGTAATAAATTGCTGTTTGGGCACACGGCAGGGCTTAGAGGGGAAGGCATGCCATTTGGCTTTTGAAGTACAGATTTTGCTGGATTGGTTTCTTGGCACCATGTCGCTTTCCTAAAGCCCCTGTGGGACCAAAACAGTGGAAACTCCACAAAAGTGACTCCATTTGGGAAACTACACCCCTTGAGGAATTCATTTAGTGGTGTAGTGAGCATTTTGACTTCACAGGTCTTTCATAGATTTTATTAGAATTGGGCAGTGAAAATAAAAACTTCTTTTTTTCCAATAAGACATAGATTTAGCTCAAGATTTTTCATTTTCTTAACAAATAAAAGGAGAAAAAGCACCATAACATTTGTAAAGTATGGCAATATTCCATATGTGGTCATAAACTACTGTTTGGGCACACGGTAGGGCTCAGAATGGAAGGAGCGCCATTTGGCTTTTGGAGTTTGAAATTTTGCAGGATTGGTTTCTGGGCGCTATATGACATTTGCAATACCCCTGTGGGACCAAAATAGTGGAAACCCCCTAGAAACGACCTCATTTTGGAAACTACACCCCTCAAGGTATTCACCTGGGGGTGTAGCGAGCATTTTAACCCCGCAGGTGTTTGAGAAACTTAGTTTGCACTTGATGTTGCAGAGGGAAAATGGCAATTTTTCCATAGATATGCCCCAATATGCAGTGGCGGATCATCATTAGGGCGGTAATGGCAGCCACCCTGGGTTCAAGGCTCCCAGAGGGCCCATGGCCGCCAAAAGCGCACATGACCGCACGGGCTCCCTCATGCCAGGTGGTGTCGCTAGCACCGGAGGGGGCCCCGGTGCTAGTGAGAGCCACATTCACTTGTATTTGCGTCCTCAGGACGCAGATACAAATTAATACTATAGGCTGCAGGCCACGTTAGGCCTACAGTCTATAAGATGCTGGGAAGACTTCTTGCGCAGGCCGGCGTGATGATGTCACTGCATCACGCTGGTCTGCGCATGCATCCCGTCCGGAGGATGTGCAGCGCTCCGTCCGTCGCGGGAACAGGGCAAGGTAAGTAAAATATTTTTTATTTTATTTGTCGGTTTGGGGGGGGGGGTGGGGGGGAGCGCTGTCTAGCACTATATACAAGCGGGGGAGCGCTGTGTAGCACTATATACAAGGGGGGAGCACTGTGTGACACTATATAAAAGGGGGGCCGCTGTGTAGCATTATATACAAGGGGTGGTGCTGCGTACCACTATATACAAGGGGGGAAGGCGCTGTGTAGCACTATATACAAGGGGGAGCGCTGTGTAGAACTATATACAAGGGGGGAACGCTGTGTAGAACTATATACAAGGGGCGCAAGCGCTGTGTGACTTTATATGAGGGGGGAGCGCCGGTGCTAGTGACAGCCACCCCCTCATGCAGTAATTGTCTATAGCACGCAGGTACAAATACATGCATTAGCGCTGAATGGCCAGGCCCGACCATTCAGCACTTTACAATGACGCTGATTGGCGTGCAAGGTTGAAAGGCGGTTGAAAGGCGCTGATTGACGGCGCAAGTCATTCTGCCCTGCTAATCAGTGCCTTTCAATGATGTGCCACTTGCATCGTTCAGCTCCAGCAGACCAGCTCAGAAGAGAGCAGATCTGCATTGCCACCGGACGGCGTGGGAACTGGATCAGGGTGAGTATGTAAAGTTTATTTTTTTTTCTACTAAATCTGTGAGTGGCATTATCTACAGTGGGGGCTCTATCTAAAGGGGGGGGGGTTCTATATGTGAGGATGTGGAGCACAACATACAGGGGGCGTTATACATAGGGCACTATCTACAGGGGTGGGCTATATGTGGGACACTATAAACAGAGGTGGGCTATATGTGGAGCACTATCTATAAGGGGAGCTATTTGTAGGGCACTATATATAGGGGTGGGCTATATGTGGGAAACTATATACAGGGGCCGGTTACCTGTGGGGCACTATCTACAGGGGGGCTATATGTAGGGCACTGTCTACAGGGGTGGGCTATATTTGAGGCACTATCTACAGAGGTGGGCTATATATGGAGCACTATCATAGGGGAAGCTATATGTAGGGCAGTTTGGTGGCTCAGTGGTTAGCACTATTGCCTTGCAGCTCTGGAGTCCATATGTGGGCACTATCTACAGAGGGCTGTATGTGGGGCACTATATACAGGGGGCACGGGGTGTGTGTGGGACACAGTGTATGGCACTATTATAATCAGGGACAGTGTATGGCGCTATTATAGTTAGAGGTGCAGTGTATGGCGCTATTATATTTAGAGGTGTTGAGAATTTTATCTTCGTTTACAGGTGCAGAAATTTTTTAAAAGTGAGAAGCTGAAGACATCTGAGCGGAAAACTTCAGAAATGGGTCGTGGCCGGGAGAAATCCATCATAGAGGTCTGGACCGAAGGGAGAAGAAAAGAGAAAAAGAACTCGAATCTGAGACGCCACCGGTGAGTCACTTGATGTAAATGTTTACTCTGCCTCTAAATAGTACTGTAGTCACTGTATGATCTGCAGCAAGATGATTTCAAGCTCATACCTATATGTCATATCTCATACATATATCTATATGCCAGTACATTAGCCTGTGTACTGATAGTACAAAGGTAGCTGTTAGGGCATACTAAGGTATGCCCTAACAACAAGAAATATGGTCAGATAGCCCTGGGGTCCTTCAATGTGCCATGGGCTGTCTGCCCATATATGGGACGTCCCTCAGTCGCGTCACAGGTATTTCTTGTGACACAATCCAAGGGACATCCCCCTTCACATTTTCCCCTTGAAAGCTGCAGTCAGCTTTGATCACAGCATTCAGGGGAATAGTGGTGGAGATGAGAGGTTTCTCTGATTTCCGCCATTATAGCGGGGCGGCTTCTGTGTAATTCAGCCATTGCCCCGCTCCTGAATAGTGTGCGCGTGCGGTCAGCATAAGGTGATGTGACCAGCGCTGCACTAATGAGCGGCAGCGCCGACCCTGAAGACAGAGAGAGACATGTTCTTGGTCTTCAATGCCGGCAATCATTAGTGCAGCGCCGGCCGCATCACCTCATGCTGACCACTTGCGCACGCTTGTCAGGAGCGGAGGAATGACTATAACACAGCCGCAGCCCCGCTCACTACATTTATGTATAACAATACTAAGCTGTGCGGCCACACAGCTTAGTATTGCAATACATTAATTAATGGTATTGAACCATTTGAGGATGCACGGCATCAAAATAGTATCTATGCATTGTGTAACCCAACACTACACCACATTACATTACATTACATTAACATGTAGTAATACTTACCTGATCTGCTGCGGTGCCCTCCTGTTCTGCTCTGCCATACGCTCCCCCTACAGCGCTCCTTAGACAGACATGCCCACTGTTCTCAGATTGGTCACAGCTGCTCTGGCCAATCTATTACCAGTGGGTGTGTCTAACAGAATAAGGAGCGCCACCTGCCCTGCCCTGTGAGTGACCTGACCGCTGGCCGGTCAGGTCACGAGTTAAGGGTTTAATAAAAAATAAAAAAAAGCGATCCTCCGGCCGCTCCCCCCTGCTGGATGCCCTAGGCACTGCACCCCCAGTGCCTAGTGGTAAATACGTCCCTGCCTGTAAGAGTGGCTATGTGTGATGCTATCTATATGGGGCTGTGTGTGGCGCTGTCTATGGGGGGATGCCTGTGGCACTATCTACAGGGTTGTGGCACTATCTACAGGGGGGCGCAGGTCATGGTGCTACTATATTTAGGGGCATAGTGTGTGGCACCATGAGATTTTTATCTTCGTTTATAGGTGTGGAAATGTTGGAAAAGTGAAGAGCCGAAGACATTGGAGTGGCAAATTCTGCAGAAATGGGTCATGGCCTGGAAAAGTCGTCATGGAGTCTGGACCGTACAGAGAAGAAAAGAGGAAAAAAAACTACTAGAATCTGTGAAGTGGTCACCTGTGGTCACCTGTGGTCACCTGTGATTTATAAAGAATCTGTCACCTGTCCTGACATGTTTATTATAGGAAAACCGTGTATTTACTAAAAGTCTTTGTGCAGTCCAGGACTGATAGACAAATTGGTTTTACCATTTCCCTTGTCAGGAGGATATGGCCCTGCACAGGGTGATACTGTCAGCGAAGGTTGGAGACTGTCGTTATGTAGGGACACAGCCATATGGTAGTGTTAACAATAGTTACGGCGCAGCAGGGCGGCGGTGGAGAAGGGCGGCCCAAGTTTGGGTAACAGTCCAAGGCCTATGGTCTACTTAATCCGCCACTGCTAATATGTGGTGCCCAGCTTGTGCCACCATAACAAGACAGCTCTCTTAAGATTATTCTGTGTTTCACAGTTTTAGAAATACCCTACATGTGGCCCTAATATTTTGCCTGGACATTTGACAGGGCTCAGGAGTGAAAGAGCACCATGCGAAATTACAGCCTAATTTGGTGACTTCCAATGTATCTGTTCACAATCGCACGGCTCTGATGTAAAATAATAAAAGAAACTCTTCAAGGCATTTATTAAAAGGGTGTAGTGAGCACTTTGATCCCATAGATCTTTTCCATAAATGAATGCTGCTGCGGATGGTGAAAAGTAAAAATTGCAATTTTTCCCTAGATATGTAATTTCAGTGGCAAATATGTCATGCCCAGCTTGTGCCACTGGAAACACCCCCCAAAAAACATTGTTAAAAGGGTTCACCCAGGTATGGCGATGCCATATATGTGGAGGTAAACTGTTGTTTGGGCACAGTGTAGGGCTCAGAAGGGAGGGAGCACCATTTGGCTTTAGGAGTGCGGATTTTGCTTGGTAGTAGTTTAGTTTGAATATTGCTGGTGTTTTCAATTATAATGTGGGGGTACATCTAAGCTGTGCGGAGTACATCAGGGTATAATAAGGTGGTATAATAATGGGATAAAAAAAAGCAATAAAATAATCCATAGATGTGTGCTACGCTGTGAAGCAATCCTTTTTGCACCTTTGCAGTTTGGGGAATTTTGCTGGGAAAGTGTTGTCCTGCTCTAATATGGGCACCCTTGCTTCTAGCAGATATGTTAGAGCCCTCCCCTTCATGGTTCCCTAATTTTAGAGCCTTGATAAATCGCCTCTTGAAACAGAAGAAATGTTCCCTTCGGGCCTGCACAGCTGCATATTTTTTCTTTCCTGAATTATTGGAGCCTTAACTTATTTTATTTTTTTATAGATGTATTAGTGTGAGGGCTGTAGTTTTTATTGGTACCATTTTGGGGTACATGCAACTGTTTGATCACCTTTTATCCTATTTTATGAGAGGGAAGGTGACAAAAAAACAGCAATTATGGCATATTTTTTTAGTTTTTTTTTCATAAAGCGTTCACCATGCGGTATAAATAACATGTTAACCTTATTCTGTGGGTCAGTACGATTCTGGCGATACCAAATTTATAGCACTTTTTTATGTTTTACAACTTTTTGCACAATAAAATTACTTTTGTTCTCATGTTGTGAGAACCATATCTTTTTAATTTTTTTGTCGATGAAGCTGTATGAGGGCTTTTTTTTTCCAAGACGAGCTATAATTTTTTTTAGGTACCATTTTTGGATACATGTGACCAGGGGCGTAACTAGAAAAGACTGGGCTCCATAGCAAACTCTTGACTGGGGACCCCCAGGTGCCACATGCAGCCCTCCTTATAGATAGTGCCCCCTGTAGATTGTACCATACAGCCCCCATGTAGACAGTGCTATACAGCCCCGCCTGTAGACAGTGTCACACCCCACTTGTAGATAGCGCCCCCCACCTCCCACTTGTATATCGTGCCATACAGCACCCCTGTATATAGCACCATACAGCTCCCCCTATATATAATGCCACATAGCCCCCTCCCTTGTATATAGTGCCACACAGCCCCCCTTAGTAGATTGTGCCACACAGCCCCCCCTTAGTAGATAGTGCCACACAGCCCCCCTTAGTAGATAGTGCCACACAGCCCCTTGTATATAGTGCGACACAGCTCCCCCATGTGTACGGTGCCACACAGCTCCCCCATGTGTATGGTGCCACACAGAGCCCCCTTGTGTACAGTGCCACACAGTGCCCCCTTGTGTATAGTGCCACACAGCCCCTGCTTGTATATACTGCCACACAGCTCCCCAAGTAGTACAAGGCAATGGCGCATCCGAGAAAGTTGTATCAGCCAGGGGGATGTCAATCAAACATGGAAAGGTGGGTTTGGAGACAGGACTATGTGACACTTCAGGATAGCGGCACCACCCCATGACCCTTTCATGAGTAAGTAGAATATAGTGTGCGCCGTTTTAAAAGTTGATTTTATAGATTTTATTGCATCTGAAAAAAACATACATTTGGAAATATTGTCAGGTCATGTATTACCGCATGGTGGCGGTTCAAGGGGCTAAAACTACCAAACAGATTCCCATAAAATATACAATGAATTAACAAAATTGTAGGGCAGGTGGAATTGTTTTCATTATAAATATATCCTACATAGTTACAGCTCCAGAACCAAGCCCATACATATATAGAGTACCAGAACCAAGCTCAGTACATAAATACAGCACTAGAACCAAGCTCAGTACATATATACAATTACAGAACCAAGGTCAGTACATAAATGCAGACCCAGAACTAAGCTCAGTACATGAATACAGCAACAGGACCAAGCTCAGTACATATATACTGTCACGTTGGGTACGTGGACCCACTGGGCCGTACCGCCTGGACGGTATGGCAGCTGGCCAACAGGACACAGGTCACAGTCTATAGTTCGTATAGGTGTACATGTGGTAGCTTAGACAGCAGCAAGACAGGCTCGGCTGGGACTAGGCAGCAGGCAGGCACCAGGCGTGGTATAGCAGGACAGGCGTGGTACTCAGCGCAGCACGATCCCAACTCAATACGGCACTTGACCAGGATAGCACGGGATACAGGTTACAGGTAGCAGGAACGGGAAACACTTAGGAGACCATTTGCATAGACAGACTAGGGTAACGACAACAACCTCAGGCAAGGCAGGAATGGGCTCATGGGCTAATTTTTGCACTTTAACTCAGGTGCGTGCGCTGGCCGTTTAAGAGCGGGCACGAGCGTGCGTGCGCACGCACCCTACCTGACCCGGCCAAGAGAAGCGGAAGTGAGCGCTGGCGTCTCCTGAGGAGGAGATGGGGGCCAACGCTCACAGACCCATGGCTGCGGCCGTCAGGAGGTGAGTGGGCATGGCAGTATCCCCCTCTTACGCCCCCACCTCTTGGGGCCAAAGCGAGAGAGAAACTTCTTTAGAAGGGTAGGAGAATTGAGGTTCTCCTCTGGCTCCCAGGACCTCTCTTCAGGACCAAACCCCAAAAAATCCACCAAATAAAAGGTTCTTCCACCCACTTTCTTGGTGTCCAGGATTTCCTTAACCTCAAAAGTATCTGATGAACCGCTGGGAGCCACTGCAGGACTAGGAATCTTGGAGTAGCGGTTCAGGACCACAGGTTTCAGAAGGGAGACAGATCTTGAGGGTAGGAGGCAGCCGAAGTTTGTAGGAGACAGGGTTGTTTTTTTGCAAAATCTCGAAGGGTCCCAGGAACTTGGGAGCAAACTTGTACGATGGCACCCTCAGCCGGATATTCTTAGAGGACAGCCAGACCTTAATGCCTGGAAGAAACTGGGGAGGCTCTAGTCTTCTAGTGTCTGCCTTTCTTTTCATGTGGTCGACTGCCAGCAGAATAGAAGATTGGGTCTGCTGCCAGATTTGTAGAAAGTCCCTGAATGCAGAGTCAGCTGCAGGCACCTGGGACGTAGTGGAAACAGGGAGAGGTATTCGTGGGTGTTGGCCGTAGACAATGAAGAATGGGCTGGAGGCGGTGGACTCACTAGTGTGGTTGTTGTAAGAGAACTCAGCCCACGGAAGCAGCTGCACCCAGTCATCATGCTGCCTGGAGATAAAGTGTCGCAGATAGTCTAACTAGTGGACTTGTAGGTCCAACTGTCTGATTTATGTTCTAATACATTGCACTACCTTTGTAGTGCAATGTATTAGAACGGTCAGTCGTTCACTGACATCAAGCCGGTTAGGCTTCGCCCCCGGGTGGGGCCTTATCTGCTTCTGTAATTGTCAGGCCAGGATGCCATTGTTAGGCCTCCTGTCCCATAGCAGAAGTCGGCACCCCTGCGATCGCGTCGCTGGGGTGCAGATTTGGCTACAAACCTTTAGGATGCAGCGATCAATTTTGATCGCTGCATCTAAGGGGTTAATGGCAGGAATCAGAGCTACCTCCGGTCCCTGCCATTACAGTAGGGTGTCAGCTGTAACATACAGCTGGCACCCACTACTGATGATGCATGCTCAGCTTCTGAGTCGGTACCGGAAGTCATTTAGGCCCCGAGGCTTCCATACTAGGCAGACCGGGAGGCCAGAGTTAGGCCTCCTGTTGCCATTGCAGCCATCGGCTCAGCGGCGATCTGTGTTGGAAGCTGCAGCTGCACCCTCCTCCTTTCTTGTACTTTCTCTTTAAAACAAAGTTTCATGTATACATATGAACTACTAAAATTATAATCAGCTATTTAATATCGATGTTATTCTTAGATTTTTAGCTACTGCTGGTATCACAAGCTGGGGTGAAGGGAATATGGTACTTCTCTGTCAGAAAGAAAATTTATGTTACCTATAAAATGAATGATCCCAAACACAGTAGCATAAAACACATGCATCTTGCACATAATGCAGCTTCATCATCACTATTATACTATCATCTACGGATATACTGTCTACTTCTTGATATAATCTGGATTATACTGTGAAGTGTGATTTGGTCCTAATACTTGCATAATCAAGTGATTTTCCTAGCAGGCGGTTTTGTAGGATCACTTCAGAAGGCAAAACAATTAAGCAGACTTCTAATGATAATGTATGCAGTTGTTGCGATTAACTCTTTCTTTACTGTAATGAATGCAGAAAACAAAGTTTAAAAGTGCAGCAGCAACAGTGTGAATGACTAAATATAGCCGTTGTTTTGCTGGATACCTCTGTCTGGTGCTGACCCCGCTCAGATTCCGTTTCCGGTGCCTGGCCACTATGTCTTTTCAGCTTCATTGTCTGCTGATCCCACTCAGGGTACTCACTGGACTGCTCCTCTACACACAGCTTCTCTGCACACAGCTTCTCTGCAGACAGCTCACACAGGCCATCTTTGGAATGGCCCTCCTCACACTTGCACTGGAAACATTTCACACACCCACTTTTTGTCATTGGTAAATCTCCTTCCCCGGAAACAGCCTCTCCAATTACAGTGCCTTCGTCTGTAGGTTACAGATAAACAGTTATTTGTCTCCCTCTTTTGGTGACTGCATGTTACACAGAGACAGTTTGAGATAATCCTTAAAAAATAGGAAGGCAGAGTTTTTAATACACTGGGATATACAGGGTGATTAAAAAAGGATGGTGCAAAAGTAAAGGCCTGTAGTTAAAGTAACATCAGTGGTAAATGGCCAGTGACTGAAAATCAAAGTAAAACTGGCTTAGTTGCTCATAGCAACCAATCACAGCACAGCTTTCATTTTCAAGAGCCAAATTTGAAATGTGCTTACATACTGTTATGTGACATAAGATGGCGACATCGAAGCAAGAAAAAGCTTTTTGCGTGTTGCAATTTCCAAGAACGTGGTCTGTGGTGACAGTACAGCAAAAATTTCAGAATACATTTGGTAAATGTGCTCCGCATAGAAACTACATTTCGCCTTGGGTAAAGCAATTCGAAACCACTGAAAACTGAAACGCTGTGACTTTTACATGTTAAAGGAAAGATTAATGCCACAGATAGAGGAAGATCTGCCAAATGTAGTCGACCAGCAGGATGGTGCACCTCCACATTTCCATTTGGATATTCGCCGATACCTGAATGGAACTGTACCAGAACGTTGGGTCGGCCGCGCCGGGAACAATTATTCACCAATGTTGCGCTGGCCTCCACGATCGATAGATATAACACCCTGCGACATCTTTCTATGGGGCTATATCAAGGACTCAGTGTATGTGCCCCCCCCAGCCACAGAATATGAACGACCTGAGACAACGTATCACTGAAACAATGGAGTCTATATCCGAGGATATGCTGGCACGCATCTGAACTGGACTACCGCCTAGACATCTGCCATGTCACCAATAGAAATCACTTTGAACATTTGTAGTGTATAGATAAAAGTTGGATAGATAATGTGTCTTTTCAGGTTAATAAATTTGTGTTATGTTCTCTCGGTTATGAATACCGAGGCTATAATTTTGCACCATCCTTTTTTAATCACCCTGTATATATCATGTTTTATTGGCAGATCATGGTTAATAGAATTCTGCGTTTGTCACGGTCAAGCCTTGGTACAGGAGCGGGGATCCACTGTGTCATTATTACATTTTGCGAGGAATAAACTGGGGGACGGAGTCTAAGGGGTTTTGCAACCTTCACCTTAAAAAAAACATATGGACTTTATGCAGTGAATCTTCAGGTTGGATCTCCAGCGTAGGCTCCAATTGCCACTTCTGACAGCTTGCAGATGGTATATTACAAATTGAGGTATCAGAATTGATAAGTAAAGAGCAAACTCAGGGCTGGTAGAGTTCATGAAATACTATAAGACAGATACAGGTCTGGACGGGCAGAGATCCAAAGGCAGAGTCAGAAAACAGTCCAGAACAGAATGAATAATAGAAGGGTGCACGCCTTATAGGACTTGATCCAAAAGTCCCCTGCTACATAATCCTATAGAAACAAGGCAGCACATCCAAAAAAAAAATACAGGAACTTTATTCACCCATGTAACATTTCACCGCCACAGAACCTTTCTCAAGCATAGTTTCAATGCAAATAGTGACCAGTATATAAGGACTCACAGAGTCATTAACAATAATCAAATAAAAATAATTGGAAAATATATACAGAAGATACAAAAATCTCAAAATACAGTGAACATATAATACATCAAAGGAGATCAAATAACAAGATATCAAAGTGTTCCAAACGATATTTTGCAATATACATATAGTGATAGCCTAGAATAATTTAGGATGATGTAAACTATTAATAACACAGGTGTGTAACCTGATTAAAATCATCATTAGAATATATGATACATATCAAGAGACTTACCCCTTGTGGAACCCAGCATCAACCCATAGCCACTACGCATGTCTGAGCTATAGACCAATCAGCACTGACAATGGCTGAATCACCAACTGCGCATGCGTCAAGCCACAATGACGTGGCGGCACATGCTCAGTTTAGTGTAGTGTAGAGAAATACACCATCTTAAAAATGGGCATTTGCCAAAATTTCTCATAAGAGCAATATATGCAAATAAATTACAATGTACAAAAGGGTAGATTAACAAACCTAGACCTATGTACTGATATACCATGGACTGAAAGGGAAAAAAAAAACCCTATTGGTAATGGGCAGTGTTGTATACAATTTAACAACAGGTCATACACTTATATGTGAAGCACTGGTTCCTGTGACCTCAAAACCTGGTGATGGCTCAGAAATTAGCCCATAGGGGCAGGACATGAGTCTAGTTTCAGCCAAGATTGACATTCAGTGGTAACCTATTATATTAACACCACAGGTGAAAAAAGACCAGCTCCCACCCACACCATTTCCAATTCAGCATATATAATCCAGAACAGGCCACACTAAAGGATGAACACAACTATTTTGTCCAGGGATCCTCTGAAGGTTCAATAGATGGATAGGGACGAATCAAATCCCAAACAGTGGAACCAACCCAATATAGGGCAATAGAATGGGCCATAGATAGCTTCGACCACCTTAAGGAATGCCCATGTTTAATGTATAATCCGGATAGTGAATAACTAGTTACAATGGTAAAAGACAAATAGGTACAAGGTTTCTTTATGTGTCAACTTATCACCCATGTACAATTCAAGTCAATCAGTCATATTCACTAAACTATATGGAAGAACAAATATCCGAAGTACAGAAACATGGAGGACAGGCTTCTCAAAAAATGTAGTGGAGAGGGTTTAGAGGAGGCAGTCACAAACTTCAATCTCCATCTAGAATAGATAAGAATTTAAAAAAATTAACAATCATTGAGAACAGTATTGGTATAACAACATTGGTCAAAAAGTACACCTTTATTTCAGGAAATACTTCTTCTGCAATGGATGGAAGAAGCGTTGCAACCATCTAACCTTACATCTACGCCTCCATGTCAAATCTCGCAAGACGGGATAGACTTCTGTTCCTTTCAGTGAAATGAGTTGGGATTGGGAGGTCATACCAGAGATGTGATGACCAACGCTGGGGAGGAATTCACCATAAAGCAGACCCCACCTTCGTAACCGCCTACCTCCCTTGAAAAGGCACAGACAGTTACTTTATCTCCTCTCGGAATCCTTCACCTATCCTAAAAATAGGGCTTGAAGAGCTTTTAGGAATACCGTGGTACGGTTATTATATGTTTTCATGCTTGTTGGTTTGTGTTTTATTTTATTTACCCATAAATGCTGGATTGATTATTAACATACTCTGTATTACTTTGGTTATGCATAATATTTGCTATTGCAATATTTGATATTTCCTTCGGTCAGGATTGACAGGTTTGGGACTTTATCACTCCTAAGATTTAGAAGCTCATATGTCGAACCGATACCCTGCTGCGACAGGGGGAATATTTATCTCACCTGAATTGTTGATATATGCCAGCATTTTTTCTACCTAGTGTATGTTGTATTAATACAAAATTTTGGGATAAATAAAAGAATGTAATAAAAAAAAAGGCCAAAAAAGTGCACCTTCAGTGCCAACCTAATCAATTAAATACTAAAAATACTAAAAGCAGAATTTACATGGATCCTGGCATGTCTCTAAACTCACAAATCAATAGATCGATTTATAACAGGGGAAAACCTGATGTCAGGGTTAAAACTTCTACAACCAATAGATTAGTATGTAGCAGAGGATACCTTAAAATCAAGGTTAAGACTATAAGGGAATAGTGTATTCAATTTGAAAATGTACTCAAGTCCTCTGCGTTTAAGGTTAGCTACTCTATCACCCCCTATCCTATGTGGCGTCATATAGTCTATAATCCAGAACTTAAGGTCATTGAACAGCAGTTACAAAATGTTTAGAGACTGGAAGATCCACTCTCTTGGTCCATATTGTTGACTTATGTTTATTAATTCTTATTCTACACTTCTGGGTAGTTTTCCCCACAAAGTCATCTACAAGGACATTGTAGAACGTAAATGACACTCTGGTAATGTGTAAAAGAATTACCCCTGGATAAATTCCCACAGTTTAAACAGGGATAACATCGTACCCTCTGTACTGGATGTGGTGCCGTGTGGCAGATCTGAGTAGGTTTAAGTAATCAGAGGTGATCAGCTGATATGGACCAGTTCCTTTAAGATGTAGCAGAGCTCGCACGAGTGTTGCTATGGAGAGGCCGGCAGCTGTGAGGTCAAGAGAGGGACATTAACTACACAGATATGTGCAGTGGCCGGCTTTCTGTTTTAGTTATTACCCTGATGAGGCTATGATCCCATCATGTTTTTTGAGTAGGTTTGACATGTATGTCGGATATAAACTCCCGACATATATGTTAAACGTAGGCTGTCACGGATGCAAACAGTGTCATCCATCAACCATAGGTTATAATAGTACATTTTAAGAACGCTCATGACCCGGTTGATGATGTATCCGTTAAACGGATACCATTATAGCCTCTGGGTGACTGATACCAATGTTAGGCATCCGTCACTGGCCTCCGTTTAATGGATACGTCGAGATACTCCAGTGGCATAACTGTCCATAAAGGGACAGTATCACAGGAGCTTCCCAACTCAGCAGATAATTCCCCATGTCAGCTCTGTGGGATCCTCAGAGTACCCTCCACCTGCACGACGGCTTTATGGCAATTTTCAAACGGTCTAAATCTTCAGCTACTTTTAAAGCAGCGAGTCTTCCCCCGGCCTGCTCAGGGTTTATGGACATTTTCATTCTATAACACACGCGTGATGCAGGGGCGTAGCTAAAGGCTCATGGGCCCCGATGCAAAAGTTCTTATTGGCCCCCCCGCAAACTTCTCATGGCCGACAGCCCGCAGCTGTCAGTTGCATCGCTGGGTCCTAAGTGACCCAACAATGCAGCACTAGCAGCCAGGGGCGTCACTAAGGACTTAAAACATCAGGGGAAATAGCCCCAATACATATACACCCCCAAGAAAATGTGTGTGTGTATATACTGTATGTGTTCGTGTGTGTATAGGAGACAGCATATCTATAGCACTACGACCCTATAAACTATGGATAGGATTAGATACAGTGGCTCAGCAGACAGTATTACATATGATAGGCTAGGATATAGGTCCCAGCTCGCTGACATTGTGGCTCCAGCCCTGGACCAAGGAAAGGTAAGAATAATAATTGTTTTGCTTCTTTATGCGTTACTAATTATTTTTGTGTTCGTGTTATTTTACCGGTTCGGTTGTTGGACTACTTCGGATTCGAGGACTACTTCAACGACAGTGTTTTTTTTTATTCTCAATAAAATGGTTAATGAGGGTTGTTTTTTTATTTTTTATTTCAATAAAATATTTTTTCTATGTCCTTGCATTTTTTTTAAACTTTATTATTACCACCTTAGTAATAGCTGCTGGCTGATTGACAGCATCCATTACTAAGGCGGGGCTTAATGTTATGCCGGTGCAGATGCTAACACTAACCACCATTATTACCCTGGTACCCACTACCACCAGGGGTACTGGGAAGAGTCGGGTACAAAGCAGTACTCGACAATCTGTAGTCATGGTCGGGCACCGGGGTGGCCGCAGGCTGATAGTATTAGGCTTGGGAAGGGCAATACACAGTGGCCCTTCCCACCCTGGTAATGCTAGCCTGCTGCTGCTGTGTTGTATCTGGCTGGTTATGAAAATTGGGGGGACCCCGCATCGTCCTTTCCAATTATTTTTTATTGATTTTTTTTTTTATTTCTTTTTAAATGACATGGGTTTTTCATAACCAGCCAGTTACAATAAAACAGCTACAGGCTAGCATTAACCGGAGGGCAAGGGGGATGGCCGCTGTTTCTGGCCTTTCCCAGCCTAAGACTACCAGCCCGCGGCCGCCCCAGTATCCGACCATCACTACAGATGTTCGGGTACTGGATCGTACCCGGCTCTTTCCGGCACCAGGTTGGGTACCAGGCTAATAATGGGGTTAGTGTTAGCCTCTGCATCGGCTACCACTAAGCCCCGCCTTAGTAATGGGCGTTGTCAGCGGTCATTACTAAGGCGGTAGTAATAAAGTTTATAAAAAAAACAAAGACATAAAATATTTTTTCTATTAAAATAAAAAAAAAAACAGACAACCCTCATTGACCATTTTATTGATAATAAAAAAAGCCGTCATCGAAGTAGTCCTAGAATCCGACGTAGTCCCAAATCCGAACACAAAAAAAAAGATTAGTAACACATGTGGTAGGCTTAGATACAGGGCCCATGTGTGATACTGGCTGTTGGACCCTGTATCTAAGCCTACCACAAGGTAGGCTTAGATACAAGGTCCAGCAGACAGTAATCTTATACAGTATAAGATTATGGTCTGCTGGGGCCCTGTATCTAAGCCTACCATGTGGTAGGCTTAGATACAGGGTCCAACAGACAGTATCACATATGAGCCCTGTATCTAAGCTTACCATGTGGTTATGGAAAATGCTTAGATACAGGGCCCAGCAGACAGCATCACACAATCTGTGATCCCGTCTCATGGCCCCTCTAAGCCTGCTACATCATAGGCTTAAAGGCGTTGTCCAGTCCCTAAACATTGATGGTCTATCCTCAGGATAGGCCATCAATAGCTGATGGGTCGGGGTCCGTCTCCCAGGACCCCTGCCAATCAGCTGTTTTGAAGGGGCCGCAGCGCTCGTACGAGAGCTGCTTTCCCTTCATTTCACTCACTTGCTCACACTGTGAATTGCCGACACGGATTCACAGTGTGAGCAAGTGACTGGAATGAAGTGGAAGCAGTTCTTGTACAAGCGCTGCGGCCCCTTCAAAACAACTGATTGGCGGGGTCCCAGGAGTCGGACCTCGACCCATCAGCTTCAGCAGACAGGGATATTAATCTTACCCTTCTCTTCAGCCGCAGCGGAGGTCCTGACTCCATCCAGGGTCGGGATATTGTGCACGGCGCACAGTGCTGTGACGTCAGGACCTCCGCTGCGCTTCGGAACCAGGCGGGTAAGTGCTGTCAGTTACTATAGTAACAGCGGCCCGCGGCCCCAGTTTCTATAGTAACTTTTTATTTATATGGTGCGGGGGAGGGGGGTCGTGGGCCCCCCTGGCTTCGGGGGTCAGGTCGCAATTGCGACCACTGCGACCCCTATAGCTATGCCACTGGGGTGATGCTAGGCATGAGCAGATAGCTACTCAAAGGACAGCTTTCATTCACAAATATCCAGGGAAGAGGCTAGTAAACTACAGCATTTCCTGCACATCGGCAGTCAGGTGTCCTCCATCATGATGGAAGACCCAACCGTGTCCGCACTAGCAACACTTTGTTAGCAACCAGAGTCCCCATATACGAACAGCTACTGTACGTCACTGGAGCTCCGCCCAGGACATGTCAAAGTGTGTCGAGAATGGGCCCTGTCGCTCCATTCAAAGTCTGGCAGTGACGGAAACTGTTCCACACTGCTGAATTCTAGGCATATTGTGTCATCATAGGACTACAGTGTTTAGTATAGTCATACACTCAGTGTGCTGGAAATTGGGATATTTAAAATGTAATACTAGAATATTATATGACTAATGCCCTTTCTTTTTAACATATTAATACAGTGGTCATTGTATAAGCAATATAATTGACATTCTGCCATATTAAGGCATAGAGAAAAAAAAATAGTAAATTATAGTAGAGCAACATATTCACATTAACCCTTTCAGGACCAGACTAATTTTTGTTTTTCTGCTTTTGTTTTTCCCCCCTGCATTCAAAAAGTCATAACTTTTTTTTTTTTTTTCGTTGACACAGCCATCATTTATACGGGACAAATTGTACTTTCTAATGCCACTATTTAATATTATGTGTGATGTACTGGGAAGCTGGAAAAAAAATCAGGATGGGGCGGAATTTAAAAAAAACAAAACATTAGCTGCTCCTTTTTGTTACGGGTTTCATTTTTATGGTGTTCCCTGTATGGTGAAAATTATACATTATGTTTATTCTGCAGATCAGTACGAACATGGTGATACCAAATTTATATCGTTTTTATGTTTTAGTACCTTTAAAAAATACTTAAATGTTTAAAAAAAAAAAAATGTGCATCGCCATATTGGGACACCTGTAACTTTTTTGGGGGGTATTTTTGTGTATACAGCTGTGTAAGGCGTCTTTTTGTATGGAGAAAGATGTCGTTTTTATTGATATCATTTTGAGGAATGTCTGGCATTTCGATCACTTTTTATTAAATTTTTTTTGGGGCTGAAGTGGCAAAGAAAACGGTGATACAGCCCTTTAGATATTTTTTCCTGCTATGGCGTTTACTGTATTGGATAAATATTTTTCTATTTTTATAGTTCGGCCATTTTTGGACATGGGGATACCCAATGTGGTTATGTTTATTTATTATCTAGGGAAAGGGGGGTGATTTGAATTTATATATATTGTAAGGGATTAGGTAGCGGGACAGTCGTCTCCTGGGGTAGACGGGCACTCGGTATCAAACACGCCAGTAAATTTCAGTCCGCACAGCAGAGATGTGGTACTACTGGCCTCAGCCAGTTTTATTTACAGGTTGTACATAAATTAAAAGAAAACAAACAAAAGAAAACCCTGTGCCTGTCCGGCACTAACTATACAGTCAGGTATCCTAACTAACACAGTGCAGGCCTAATGCCTGGCACCATAAACCATGCAGACCATACAACCGGTTATGAATGCAGTCCATTTTGCTCTCACATGCTCCTCTCCCCAGGCTGAGAGAGAGTGTGACTGAACTGCAGCCTTTTTAAAGGGCTATCACACCTGACCCCTGATTAATAGCTAGAAAGCCAAAGACCAGGACTGTGTGGATGGAGTGCGGACCCACCCATCTCTCCTCACTCCAACAACCAGGCCCTTTTTCCAGGTTTCAGATAGAAGAAGACAGAAATCTTGGGAAATATAGACCCCATCCACAACATCTCCACATGGTCTGTCACAATATATATTTTTTTATTTTAAAAACTTTTTTTTACTACTTGTTTTTTTTTTAGCCCCTTTAGGGGACTTGAACCTGCGATCATTAGATCGCTTATGCCATAGACTACAATTTTACAGTGTTGCAGTCTATGGCAAAATCAGTGCATTGCCAGTATTTCTATAACATACGTCCCAACTTTTGAATTCGGAAAAGAGGGAAATGTTTAAGGCACGCCCCCTAACCATGCCCAATATCCTGCATAAGCACATATTCTCACTGCGGATCTCTAGACTTAGGGGGAGTTCACACTGAATTTTTTGACCAATTTTTTGACGCGGAAACCGCGCCACAAAACGCGCCAAAAAACGGCTGAAAATGGCTCCCATTGATTTCAATGGGAGGCGGAGGCGTTTTTTTCCCACGAGCGGAAAAACCAGCTTGCGGGAAAAAGAAGGGACATGCCCTATCTTCGGGCGTTTATGCCTCTGGCCTCCCATTGACATCAATGGGAGGCAGACAAAGCATATTTCGCGGTGTTTTATGCCCGTGGCTCTCAATGGCCGTGGGTGAAAAACACAACAAAAAACGCCGCAAAAATCGGCGTGCCGGCAGAGGAAAATCTGCCTCAAAATTCCAAACGGAATTTTGAGGCAGATTTTCCTCCTGCAAAAAACTCTGTGCGAACTCACCTTTACAAAAAAAACAAAAAACTATGGATATCACAATTATTTTGGATCAGGTTATATCGTCTTTATGTTACTTTTCCTAACTTGGGTATAACATTTGCTCATCACGGCAGCAACAGCGGCAGAACAAACCAAAATGTTGAGAACAATGAAAGTCAAGAGTGAGACCCTGTGGTGGATGACTTTTCAATTAACAGGTATCAGAGTTACATGATTTTTTTTTACAGTTGTGTAACTCTGATACCGGTCAATGGAAAAATCATCCGCCAGAGGGAAAAATGTTTCCCCATGGCGGAGTACCACAAAGAAACACCTGGAAATCAGACATGATGGGGAAACATTTTTCCCTGTGGTGGATGACTTTTCAGCTGACAGGTAGCAGAGTTACATGAAGGGGAATTATTTTTCATTGATGTCTAGTTTCTATTGCAGCGTAGGGAAGAAGACAGATGTCGCTGGAGGTGAGGAGTTTTTTTAATTTTTTATATTACTAATTTTTTTTGTTTTGCGGGTTCCGCTGGACTGTTTGGACTACGTCGTAGAGTCGTTGAACTACTTCGATGATTGACGTTTTTTTTTTCTAAATAAAATGTTTTATTTTAATTAAGATAATAAGAAATTACATCAATCCTCACATCCTTAGTCCAAAGGAATATGAGGTACAACATTAGTACAAAACTAAAGAGAGAAAACAAACAAAACCGTGACTGCTGAAGGGATAAGGAGTAGCGTGGAAGTCATATATGTCTATTGAAAAGCAAAACAAATAATCTGACTGACAAAATGATCAAACATTAACAGTACTAAATCCGTTAAACAGAGAAATAGAAATTATACAGCCCAGAGCTGAGATTCAAATATTCTAGATATATTTCATCAAACGGGTATAGCAGGAATTTGCGGACAAAGAGCAGGAAGTTGATCTACAAAGTCTGACCAGAGAGACCAACGTGAGACAAAGGCAGAATTCCGTTAGGTTCGTGTTGCTAGCATTTTTTCCATTAACCAGTGCAAACGAACCTGGTTAGTAAGTTCCTGAATTACCAGGGGTGACGGGGATTTCCACGATCGTAGCAGCCATTATTATATGTCCCACAATCGTCCTCATGGATTGCGGGAAGTCCATAATGCCTATGAAGCATAGAGCCAGTGCCGGGGACGGGAAGAATGTGCAACGAGTAACTTTAGATATTAAGGGAAAAGTCACTTTCCAAAAATTATATACAAGCGGGCACTTCCAACAAGCATGAAGGAAATCGCTCCTTTCGCCACAGGAATGCCAACATAGTGGGGATTAGGACGGGTTGAATCTTGGAATTTGTGCAGGGGTTTTATACCGTCTCATCAAAATTTTTAAAGCGGTTTCCCAATGCAATGAACTATGAGAGGCTTGTTTTGACCTTTTGATGGCCTGCATCTAGTCATCCATTGAGATGGTGGCGTTTAGCTCCCCTTCCCACACCAAGAAATGTCCTGGCTTCAGATATAGTTGAGGTTTATGGAGAGCAGAATAAAAAAAGGAAATACCTTTTATCTGTTGGGATGAGCTGTTAAAGTAATCGAAGGCTAGTTTGGGAATAGTCTGAGAGTCAGGTGACCAGGACTGTAAAAGATGTCGGAGAGTGAGAAATCTATAAAAGTCCCGATTTGTGATTCCATATGTATTTCTGAGATGTTGGAATGAGAAGAGACCTGTGGAGTCCAGGAGAAGACTTATCTGGGAGATGCCCGCTTCTTCCCAACCCTGGAAGGAGATGTCAGGAATCTTAGTGGATAAATATCGGATCGGTAAATATTTCAACGATTTGTATTCCCCAGTAGGTGTATTCTTGTTCAGAAATTTCCAAGCTGCCACAGGAGCAGTTAATGTAGAGGAGCGGGACGGGAAACTCATTGGAGTCTGTTCACTGGAACGTAACAATGATATGAGAGGTACCCTGGCTAAATCTCTTTCAATGGCGACCCAACTTAGGTCTGAGTTATTATTCCACCAATGTCGAAGATGGGAGAGAATTGTACCGACATAATATTTTCTCACATCTGGGACCCCCATCCCCCCTCCAGAACAAGGTCGAACCATGGTGGAGATGCCTATCCTAGGCTTTCTTCCAGCCCAAATAAAATTGGTAAGTAAACGTTGCAACTTTTGTAAAAACGTGACAGGAACAGGTATAACAACTCCCCGGAAAACATACAAAATAATAGGAAGTATCATCATCTTAACAATAGCCGTACGACCAGACCAGGAAATCATAGGTTTAGAAAAGGTGCCCAGAAGATGTGAGATCTTGGTTAATAATGGGAAGATAATTTTTAGTATACATTTGTGAACTGGGACTCGTCAGGGATATACCCAAATAAGTCAGGGAGCCATCCTGCCATGAATATGGTAATTGAGAAGCAAGTAAAGTACAGGTCGCTTTATCTATACCAGTGTTCAGGATTTGAGATTTGGTGTCATTAACTTTATAATATGAGATTTTGCAGAATTCTGAGAGAACTAGTTGTAATGATGGCAAGGAAGAAAGGGGTTGCGTGCAAGATATAAGGACATTGTCTGCATATAATCCTATTTTGTGGGTATATTGGTTCACCTTAATGCCATGGATACTTGCAGATGATAGAATGTTTTCGGCCAGAGGCTGCATGACCATAGCAAAAATTATCGGGGATAAAGGGTGAGACCCGTTGGTGATGTTGAAGGAATCAGAAAGAAAACCTGAGGGCAGAACCCTAGCCGAAGGTGAGGAGTAAAGAGCCAATATAGCAGATTTAATACCAGCACTAAATCCGAACTTATCTAATATATGTGACAAGTAACCCCAGGCGACCCTATCGAACGCCTTCTCTGCATCCAAAGCAAGAAGCAGAGAAGGCGTCTGAGAGGCCTCCACCTTTTGAATTAAGTTAAAAAATCTTCGGGTCCCATCAGGGGCCTGCCTGCCAGACACAAAACCAACTTGGTCAGGATTAATTAGCTGCTGGATTACATGTAGGAAGGAGCCTGTCAGCCAATAGCTTACCGTATATTTTGAGATGCGAATTTAGAAGGGAAGTAGGACGGAAAATAGCAGGGGTTATTGGATCCTTTCCTGGTTTTGGTAAAGTCACTATGGCGGCAGCAAGAATTTCTTTTGGGAAGTTTCCATCTACCCTGGCCCTATTAAACACCTGAACCAAATGCTGAGTTAATATAGACGAATAACATTTATAGTAGGAGTTGGAGTACCCATCAGGACCCGGGGCCTTATGTGGTTTAAGGGAGGAAATACATCTAGAGGGAAGCCAGTCAGAAGAAATTCTTGGAGGAGAACGACCCTCAGGTGGAGGATCGTATCCAGGATGAGTGATGTGCGATTTTTTAAGCAGAGACATGCCATCCTCCAACAAGGAGATGTTTTTCGGGATATAGAAAAAAGCTCCTTGTTTCGGGCGCTTCTGTGTAGCAGGATTTTCGTTCACTCCAGACCCATTTTTTGATAAAGATATTTTTTATTTTCACATAACGTGAGTGACAACTGTGAAACATAAAAGGATAAAATATATGTGGGCTGCAACGCGTTTCAACGCTGGACCGGCGTCTTCGTCAGGCAGATATAAAAGAGATATGCTATAGATGTGTGTATATATATATATATATATATATATATAGACATGTTGCTTTGTTTGTGGTAATGCTGATTGCCCTAATTAAGATGGAACTTCAAAGAAAAAAACGCCAAAAAACAAAGGCGGGTCAGGGTTCAAAGGTATAAGGTGGAGACATGCGTTATATAAACAATTAAAAAAGTTAATGTAAAAAAGCACACAGGTAATCATCTAGATATATAGTTTCTTCGAAAGAGTACTTCCTATGTCCATATTAAACAGTTTTTTGTATCTCCCTAGCAGGGGTATTTTCATTTCGTTTTGCTGTCTTCCTGTGAAAGGTCCCGTCTGTGTTTTCATTCACACCTTCCTTTTGGAGTATCATATTGCTTCTCTGTACTGAGGGACACTGTTTGGCTTCTATCTATATTTTATAAAGTTTTTCGTTTCTCTCTAGTCAGGGTATTATGATTTCGTTTTGGTGTCTTAATTTGAACAGTCTAATTAGTGTTTTTACTGTAAACATCCTTTTGGAGTGTCATGTTTCTTCTTTGCCTCTGTGTTTTCATTTAGGGTATGTTCACACGGCCTATTTACGGACGTAAATCGGGCGTTTTTGCCATGAATTACGCCCGAAAATAGCGCCTCAATAGCGCTTACAAACATATGCCCATTGAAAGCAATGGGCAGACGTTTGTCTGTTCACACGAGGCGTATATTTACGCGCCGCTGTCAAATGACGGCGCGTAAATACACGCCCGCGTCAAAGAAGTGACCTGTCACTTCTTTGGCCGTAATTGGAGCCGTTATTCATTGACTCCAATGAATAGCAGCGCTAATTACGGCCGTAATGGACGCGGCGTTCAAGCGCCTGCACATGCCGGTACGACTGAAATTACGGGGATGTTTTCAGGCTGAAACATCCCCGTAATTTCAGCCGTAACGGACGCCCTCGTGTGAACATACCTTTACACCTTCCTTTTGGAGTAGCATATTGCTATTCTGCACTGAGGGACACTGTTTGGTTTCCATCTATATTTTATAAAGTTTTTCGTTTCTCTCTAGTCTGGGTATTATGATTTCGTTTTGGTGTCTTAATTTGAACAGTCTAATTAGTGTTTTTACTTTAAACATCTTTTTGGAGTGTCATGTTTCTTCTTTGCCTCAGTGAACACCGCTTTACTTGTGTCTATATTTTACTGGTTTTTCGTTTCTCTCTAATGGGGATATTATAATTTCGTTCCGGTGTCTTATTTCGAAAAAAGTCCTATTTATATTTAGTTTTTCTTGTCAGCTTCCTTTTGGAGTATCTTTTTCTCTGCATCGCGGAGCGCAACCCGGGCAGGAGCACAGACGATGGTGATGTTATAATTTCATAAGTGTTCTGTTCTTTCTTATATATATTTATGTTCACCAGAGTCTTAATCTGTTGGTAATCCTTTTTTTTTTTTGTGGGTTTGTGTATTGTTAGTTCAAAGAGTTATACTGAGTCTATTTTTTCATTGGGTCCGTTTAAGCTCAGTGATTCAAATTTAAATATCCAAAACGATTCTCTTTTGTTCAATGTTTGTATTCTGTTGTGTGTATTTGCATCTATTTGTTCTATGGGCGAAATGTTGATATTTTTAAAATTTGATTGATGATGCTGTAGTAGATGTCTTGATAAACTGTGTTTAAGAGAACCATTTTTAGCATTAAAACGGTGTCCATTCAGCCTGCTACGGAGTGTCTGAGTCGTTCTCCCTATATACTGCAGCCCGCATTCACATTCGATCATATAGATCACATAATCCGAATCACAGTTCAAGTGTGAATGGATTTGAAATTTTTCTTTGGTTATATTTGACATAATTTCCTTCTTTCCAGCACTGATACTCTGGCAGCACAAAACAGTTTTTTTGGCACATTTGAGAATCCCTATAGGTTTTTCAAGAAAGTCAGTATTAGAATTATGAGTTTTGGCTCTTAGTCTACTTGGTGCTATGATATTTTTTATTGTTCTTCCTCTACGGAAGGTGATCCCTGTTTTTTTTGGGATGATTTTATTTAGGATTGGGTCACTCTGTAGTATACCCCAGTGTTTGCTTAAAGAGTTTCTGATCACTTTGTGATCATAATTATATGTGGTTAGGAAATTACTAGAGTATTTTTTGTGTACAATGTCCATGTTGGAGTATAATATATTTTTTCCTTATTGGTTTTTTCTTTTTCTTCAAGGCAAGTGTTTTGTGTAGTAGCCAGGTTTCTTTGGTAGGCATGTTTAATTAATTTAATGTTTCTGGGGGTAGCCTTTTTCTTCAAATCTTTCTTTCAGAATCTTTGATTGATCTATGTATGTCAGGGATCATTACTATGTATATTGTTTAAAAAATATTATCCTCACACATATGTATATACATTTCAGTTCTTTGTGTAATATACTGATATATAATAAGTTCTTTGTTCATGTCGGACACACCTATGGAAGACACCGCCCCCTGGAATACAAGAAGAGTGAGTCTGAGAAGTTACAGCTGAGAAACCGGTGGGGGCTTGGGCACTCCCACATCTGTAGGGAGGAGGCATGTGTCTTTCTTTTTCTGTGTTTCTTTGTTCTGAATAAAAAGTTTCAGTCTTCCTCCTGGATGAGGGAGGGGATGTCTACCAACATTACTCTGTGTGGTGTACTTCTTTCCAGGCATGCCTTCAGCTTTCAATTTACAGAGGTGGTTATTCGGTGTGAAATACGGACCTGACATTTGGCGCCCGAACAGGGACCTCACTCGAGGAAATATCAAAATCCGGATAACCGACAATCACAGGGTGAAACAGAGGACCCGAGATTGCCCACTGATAAGGAATTTGATCATCTCCATACTAAGCACGGTAAGTCAGTTGATTTTATAAATCTTCGACTTATCTGTGTTAGTGGACAGTTTTGTGGCGCTCTGTAGAACTCTTTTGTTGATTTCCTGGATTATCTCAGGCGACAGAGGTGATATTTTCCGCTGTGAGGTCGCAAACCTGTGAGACCTTAGTCGCGCCAGACTAACCATCCTCTGGGTAATTAGGGACTAGATAGAAAATATAAACAAACCGGAGAGCTGCAGACTGCGGAATTTTAATACTTCCAGCGAGGCCAGAGAGTCTAAATAAAGTTTGTTATATCCTAGCGAGATGTAATAAATACATTGCAGACTAGAGGTTATACTATTTCGGCGAGACTTAGCGTTGCAGACTGTGAAATTATAATATTTCCGGCCAGACCAAGAGTTGCAGATCGAAAATTGTTATATAATATAGACTGTTAGAATGGATGGTTTACGGTCCATATTCAAATCTCCAGGATCGTCGGTAAAATGAAGAAATTGATGGAAGTGTGTGGGATCCATAGAGGAGGTAGGCTCCAAGCCGCAGATTGGGCAAAAGGTATTCTGGAGAACAAAGGGAAGTTGGAAGGTAGTAAGTTGATGGAAAGTGCTTTAGAGGGATTTGTAGAAGAGGAAGTTAGGAATAAGAAAGGTATTGTATGTATTAGAAAACACAGGACCAGCCGACGCCCTGTAATGGCGTCCGTACCTCATGTTGAGTGTGTCCTCATTGTGGGCAGGAAACCCCCCTGCCCCTGATGTGGCCACGCCCGGCCCAACCAAATCAGTATGAAATAATCGCCTTGTTAATTTTGTCATTTGTAACTCATGCTGCAGTGTCTTTTTTTAAAAATTTTATTTTAGGTTTTAATCTAGTGTGCGGGACACGTCATCATAATATAGGGATGGTGGCCGACAGATTGGACTGTTACAGATTATGTGTTTGATGATTTGAACGTAGATAATTCCTATACAATGGTGTGATGAATGATTGCAGATACGTATGTTGTTTTGCCGGCATTGAAAGTGTTAAGATTGTGAGACTAGACGCTGTTAGAAGTGAGTGTGTGACCCCCCCTCCCCCCTGTGGTATGCTGTGTTTGGGAGGAGGAGTGGGGGCTGACTGGGTGCAGTCTGCAGGGCTGATGAGACAAAGGATTCCAATATGCACTGCTTTTAGAGATATATATATATATATCAGTAATGTCTACAAACCTAAATACATTTCTTCTCTTTGCGCATGTGCTGTTGTTTTATAAAAGTTACGATATTTATGTGTTATGATGTTAATTCAGATGTATTAAACTATAGATACTGTGAGACACGGGGTTTTGAAAATGTATGTGCCCCCCACCGTTCCCTATTTTTATATACAGTTTATTGGTTTGCAGTAATTAATGTTATCAGATATAATATTTTCTGTTTTATTGAATAACTAACTACAATTGTTTTGTTTTTGATTTCACACATGAGTTATGTCGTTGTAAAGATAAAATTTATTTTCGTCAGGAAAAAGTCATTTTTGTTTCAGGCTGTTGTACATTACAGGGGGTTAAACTAGTGCCCGACTTTGTTATGTTGAGATTTAGTTTTGAACTCTGCTACATTACTTTCGCAGAGTCCACAAAGGGGGGAATGGTGAAGGACTTGATCAGGTACAATTTTGGTTTGTTTTGAATTAATTAATTTGATTTCAGGAGATCTACAAAATGTGTATGAGACACCAATGAGTAATCCAGATTAAATGTGTATGAGAGTAACCTAAATTTTGAGGTTTTTCTGTGTAGATGGTTCCAGATCTTTCCAGAACAGTAAATATGGCACTGGGTGAGCTGTGATGTAGTCTCCACCCAATATGAGGTATTGTGTAAAAGACCATCCCCCTCCAGCAAAGTTACACAGGAGGTGACATCACTCACAGATGGGTCTTTACAGATTTAGATGGGGGAGAAGGCAAAACAAAAAAATTGTCTGGACATTGTTAATTTGATGTAAAGTTTTTAGGAATTTTTTTATTTTTTATTTGTTTTTGTATTAATCAAGTATTTGCAGAACCTGATAAAAGTGAGATTCTCAAAGTATTCTGGATTATCAGATGAGTGTGGAGAAGTGTATAACATTTGGTTTTATTTTAGAGAATGAAGACGCCATCCCTTTGAAATGTTCTATCTATATGTGACATGGGTTTTTTAAATGTAAATTTGTAATAAAGAGATTTTATTATACAGTATGTACAAGACAGGATACGAGGCACCAGGTAAATCATCCAGAAACCACTCTCACCTTCTTGTTCATCTCAAGGAGCGGAGCTGGAGGTGCTCGCTGAGGCTGTAACCTGGCGAAAGGTAAGACGGCCGACATTTACACTGACTCTAGGTACGCTTTTGGCATCGCCCACAATTATGGGCCCATTGGTAGTAGGAACTTTATTGGATCATCGGGTAAGCCAATTGAGAGAGCGAGAGAAGACAGACCTGACAACAAGAGTATGTGCAGCCAGGTGTCAGTAAATTGGCTTGTCCCTGGATACAATAATGCCACCACTAGGTTTGTAGCAGCCGGCATGATGTGCGCACGGCATGACATAGGTAAAACAGCAAAGGTACCTAGGAAAAGTGCAGCCCGGCCAGATTACCCGTCCCAGCGACTGCAGAACATACAACTACCCGAGGTAGAAGTGTATGACAATGTGCTCGTGTGTGTAGACCTGTTCTCAGGGTGGCCTGAAGCCCGGCCGGTATCTTCCCCACTGCAGAACTTGTGTAGTGACAGGGGAACAGTGCTTATCCCAAGCATTGACCTGATGTTTGTACAATGATAAGATGTCAGCAGTTCATTAGACGTTGTCCCAAGGATAGTTTGTTTAATAACTGTATTTAAGAAGGGTTGTGGGAATATTAAATACTGAGGTTAAGTTTTATGTAAAGTTCTGGATGAGCCTCAGCATTGGACTATTGGATGTGTCAGATAAAAGGTACAGAAGCAGAATATTCCCATTCGAAAACATTTTTATTTGTTTATTTTTGTTGTTATTATTGTGAAAGGGAAATTTAGAGCAGAGAATTCTGTGCAGTGTATATGTGTATGTATAGATATATATATATATAAAGAAGAAGAATCAGTTTGTAGGTATCAGTTTTAGTTACTGACCAGTGTGCACGTTTAACATAAATCTGTCATTGTTAATGTTTTTCTTCAAGTTAATTATCTGATTAAGATCAATTACTGATTAGGCTATGAAAAGCTTGTTCTTCACAGGAAGAGTCCAACTGGGAGCGGAAGGCGTGAGAACCAGATTCTAACAGAATGTGGATGGATAAAGGAAGGTAAACCGGTAGCGCCAAATGCATTCTTGATAGCACTTGTATTGATGGTGTATGACCTCACATATGCCCCAAGACTGCAAGGATCGACGTGGTACGATCTAATTGGTATGCCCCAGGTTTTACAGCTGATGCTGCTAAATTCTGTTAGAGCTGTTTGATTTGCCTACAGAACAGTCCTGGCAGACCGATGCCAACCTTATCATACCCGCCTCCCACGAAGAGAACAGACCTTGAGAGGCCTTCCCAGGTAGAACTAACCAGATTAGAGTAAGAAAAATTGGTTTAAGACACTTGTCAGATAAACATGTGGAATCTGTGTATATTTCTGTGAGGTGGAGATGTTCTAGGCAATCAGCTGAGATCAAGGTACAAATCTTGCTGAAAGAGTATCACCAAGTGCAAATGAAATGTACCCAGTAATCACACATATTGTAGGTGCACTGTCCATTGTAACAGAGAAGTTTTTCCTTATATATATATATATATATATATATATATATATATATATATATAAAGGCGTTTGATGTCATTTAAGGGCCTGACATTATTGTATGTACTTAGAACAACGTTTATAATGTATGCGGATGATGTTATCACCAGATTAGTATTTATTTTAACAATTGACAAGGGTTGGAGGTCCCCAGCAAGTGCCAGTAAATATGAACTAAAAGACTTTTAACACGATGAACTCCATCACTGAGATGCGGCACGCACAGCCTGAGCCAGTACAACGCGTTTATCATGAACTGACGGCAATGTCACAATTCTAAGCAGCCGCCCAGACATGTAACTTGCCAGAGGAAGAGTACAGATGCGGAGAGTTTGTGATAGTCACAATACAACTCCACTAATCCGCCTACGTGGGATCTCACCCCAGGCTCACAGTATGAGGTGCTATGTACAGCCTGGTGACGTAAACTAAAGGAGACGGTGTCGGACAGATGAGAAGGACCAAACCAAGTCCTGATGACATCAGCAAAGATCAAAGTAAAGACCAAAGACCTGAGTGAATCCGTCAGCAGGATCAAGTGTTTTGATAAGTAAGTGGCTAGGAGGGGGTAATAATAACTCCCCCACTGGACACCAACGTAGTCTGACTCCACAATTGTGTGGGTTACCCTGAGGGTGACAGTCAGTGAAGAGCAGAAGACAGGAGAAGAAGGGGACGATGGTGTACAGGACTGGCAATGAACTGATGGGACCCGAAACCTGAGGGTGATAGCATGAGATTGGTGATAGCATTATGATTATTAGTTGAGGCCCTATTGTTTATAATGTCTGAGGTTTAAAATTATAATGTGTGTAAATATGCCACGGTGCTGCAAATTACAATCTGAGGAGTTTTATGTGAAGGTGTGAGGTGAAGGTCACTGTGCTGCCCATGACCTGTCATATCTGCAGGGGTAAAGTCCCATTAGGACAGTAAGTGACAGTGCGACAATTATTACTCTTAATAAAAATGTAGACCGGATTAATTATATATATTACAACCAGCAGCGGTTTGTAGATTATATCAAGACAACCATCCTGTATCCAGAGGAGAATAGGGAAAGTTAGGACCACTCCGACACCTTGGAAGTCCAGGTACAAAGGGGGGTTACTTATCAGGAGTAGCTCGTCTCAAGCTGGTGAAGAAATCCAAAACCCCTACCCGCCTGGTTCGAGTGGTCAGTGGTAGGTTGTTAGGCAAGATTCAGGGATAGAGTAATAATATTTTTAGGGGGGACTGTCAGGGATCATTACTATGTATATTGTTTGAAAAATATTATCCTCACACATATGTATATACATTTCAGTTCTTTGTGTAATATACTGATATATAATAAGTTCTTTGTTCATGTCGGACACACCTATGGAAGACACCGCCCCCTGGAATGCAAGAAGAGTGAGTCTGAGAAGTTACAGCTGAGAAACCGGTGGGGGCTTGGGCACTCCCACATCTGTAGGGAGGAGGCATGTGTCTTTCTTTTTCTGTGTTTCTTTGTTCTGAATAAAAAGTTTCAGTCTTCCTCCTGGCTGAGGGAGGGGATGTCTACCAACATTACTCTGTGTGGTGTACTTCTTTCCAGGCATGCCTTCAGCTTTCAATTTACAGAGGTGGTTATTCTGTGTGAAATACGGACCTGACATGTATACTTTTGTTGATGAGCAGTTTTTTCTGATCCTCCTGTATTGACTGTGGGGAATGTTAGTGGTCCATTTTTTATAATGAGCACTCTTGAAATTTAAAAAGCTGTTTTTATCTACATTTTTAAAATGAGTTTTGGTGACAAATTTATTGGACATGTGGCCAATTGTCAGATCTAAAAAAACGATTTCTTGTTTCGATGTACTGGGGGTAAACTGTATTCCCCATTCGTTGATGTTTTTATCAAAAAATCGGTCTGGAGTGAACGAAAATCCTGCTACACAGAAGCGCCCGAAACAAGGAGCTTTTTTCTATATCCCGAAAAACAAATCAAAAGACCACGTCAAGGAAACTCCAGGCTTGGAGGTATCCACAGTGGGTCCGCTCCCGAGGCTTGCACTGTGTACCGGAAAGTTTAGCAGACGAGCAATTAAGTCAAGTTGTGCTGATGATCCTGCACAACTAAACCAGGTGAGTCGATAACAACTGCACCGTAAAAATATATTTTAAGAGCAAATACAACATCACCCCAGAGGAGCGCCCTTTCTCCCTCTTTTTTTATATACCCTTTTCCAAGCCAACAAGGAGACGACATGGGATGATCCTTTATACACCGTTTTCCAAATTATTATGCACATTGGATTTAAGTGTCATAAACATTTAATTAATCGTTTTTCAATTAAACTCATGGATGGTATTGTGTCTTAGGGCTCTTTGGATCATTGTAATCAATCTCAGACACCTGTGATAACTAGTTTGCCAGGTGTGCCCAACAAAGGAAAACTACTTAAGAAGGACGTTCCACATTATTAAGCAGGCCACAGGTTTCAAGCAATATGGGAAAGAAAAAGGATCTCTCTGCTGCCGAAAAGCGTAAAATAGTGCAATACCTTGGACAAGGTATGAAAACATTGGATATTTCAAGAAAACTTAAGCTTGATCATCGTACTGTGAAAAGATTTGTGGCTGATTCAGAGCACAGATGGGTTTGTTCAGATAAAGGCATAATGAGGAAGGTTTCTGCTAGACAAATTAATAGGATTAGGAGAGCAGCTGCTAAAATGCCATTGCAATGCAGCAAACAGGTATTTGAAGCCGCTGGTGCCTCTGGAGTCCCGCGAACCTCAAGGTGTAGGATCCTCCAGAGGTTTGCAAGTGTGCATAAAGCTATTATTCGGCCACCCCTAAACAATGCTCACAAGCAGAAACGGTTGCAGTGGGCTCAGAAATACATGAAGACTAATTTTCAAACCGTGTTGTTTACTGATGAGTGCCATGCAACCTTGGATGGTCCAGATGGATGGAGTAGTGGATGGTTGGTGAATGGCCACCATGTCCCAACAAGGCTGCGACATCAGCAAGGAGGTGGCGGAGTAATGTTTTGGGCTGGAATCTTGGGGAGAGAGCTGGTAGGCCCCTTTAGGGCCCCTGATGGTGTGAAAATGACCTCTGCAAAGTACGTAGAGTTTATGACTGACCACTTTCTTCCGTGGTACAAAAAGAAGAACCGTGCCTTCCGTAGCAAAATTATCTTCATGCATGACAATGCACCATCTCATGCTGCAAAGAATACCTGTGTGTCATTGACTGCTATGGGCATAAAAGGAGAGAAACTCATGGTGTGGCCCCATGTTCCCCTGACCTCAACCCTATTGAGAACCTTTGGACAATCCTCAAGCAAAATATCTATGAGGGTGAGAGGCAGTTCACATCAAAACAGAAGCTCTGGGAGGCTATTCTGACATCCTGCAAAGATATTCAAGCAGAAACTGTCCAAATACTCACAAATTCAATGGATGCAAGAATTGTGAAGGTGATATCAACGAAGGGGTCCTATGTTAACATGTGACTTGGCCTGCTAAGTTTTTTTTTTATTGAAAGAGCTTTTGATTTCTGTAAATATGACCTCCTGATGCTGCAAATTCAACAAATTACCATTTTAGTTCACTTTACAACCTTTAAAATGTTTTGATCTCTGTTGTGCATAATAATTTGAAACAGTGCATTTTTTTGACACAAAATTATTTAACATTTCATTACTTCTAAAAAAAAAATCTGTTATCATTAGGAGATTTGTTCAATAAAATTTGCATTATACTCCAACGGTTGATGGCTTGAAGATTATACTGACTGTCATTTGCAACGACTATTTAGGAAAATCAGTGAAAAATAACATTTGCATAATAATTTGGAATGCGGTGTATCCCCAGCGGTACTTGATATTGTTGTCACACAGAGGCTTGGTAAATGGCAGAAGATTCTTGCGAGCTTGCAACGTAGCAGCAGACAAATCTGGAAAAATGGATATTGAGGAATATGGTGGAGAAAGACGGTCTAGTTTCCTGGATGTGAACATAATAAGTTCTTTAATATGATAAAAGTGTACCCTAACCAGGGAGTCTCTGGGGCCCGAGTCCGGAGCTTGTTTGGATTTAGGCAGTCTGTGAGCACGATCTATTGTCAAGTCCAGGTCTGAGAACGTTTGCGCTATTGAGAGGAACAATAATTTGATATATTTTGCGAGATCCGATGGAGGAACCTCCTCCGATATGCCCCGTATTTTTAAATTGTTCGTCCTGGATCTATCCTCCGCGTCCGCTGCTTTGGTCTTAAGCCACTTTACATTGTCAGCTAAAGCAAGGTGTGCATCCACCAGTTCGTTATGGGCAACAGAATATTTTCCATCTTTCTTTCCAAATGATCCGTTCTTTCACCTAGGATATTCACATTACATTGCAACTTGCGGATCATGGAGGACATACTAGTGTTAATTCCATTTTGCAGGATAACGAGCATATCCTTGAGAGTATCCACTGTAATGGGTTCTCCAGATGATGGAAATTGGGATATATCATACTGCGTGTTTAAAATGGACGAGGACAATGAAGTATCTCCCTCGGAACTGCTTCTTTTTTGTGCTGGTTCCATGGATTTAGGAGAAGCAGGGGGAGAGGTAGCAGATCTACGTTTATGTCCTTCTGGACACGGGTCAGTCTTCCCCCGGGGGACCTGAGTGGCAGAAGACTGGACTTGTTCTCTCAATGGGGAAGGCATGTCCACATTATGTAAAGGTGAAGAAGAAGATTCTTCCAAATCCGGGGCTGTGGAGCCAAAGAATTCTGTCATTTTCCTGGGAGCAGTCAATTTCCCCCTCTTTTTTGCCATGCTAACTGAATATGAAGAAACTAGGAAGTTCTTCAGTTCTTCACCAGAAGATGGGATCGTATCAGTAGATGGTGGTGTATAGTATAGGTATATCCAGCACTCAAGATAAAAGTTATAAGGTTTATTAGGTCATGTTTAAAACAACGAGGTTAAAACAAAAAATCCCAGGACCACGCTTACGCGTTTCAGACCAGTGGGGTCCTTAATCATAGCTTGCTATTTTACAAATGAAATCACATATATATGTAGTGAGTAGCATTAGTCAGGTGACTTCCTAGGGGTGGGCTTAAAAATGTAACCATTTACTGCATGTAGTTAGATAGATGATGCAGACATAATATCGCAGTTGTAATATAATAGTTTACAAGGTTGTTACATCGGGGTGGTACAAAATCGACATTCCAGTTATCAAATATCTAATAATAGAAATATTTTAATTTAAACCAAAGGAATATTCAGTATATTGTAAGGAACAAAACATATAGATTAATTAATTAATGTTCAGGTGTGTTGTGTAGTCGGACTTGATTCAAAAAAGGCAGCTGGTGTAGATAGCGCCACACACAGGCTGCCTTGTAGATTGCACCACACACAGCCCCCCTTGTACATAGCACCACACACAGCCCTCCTTGTAGATAGTGCCACACACATCGCCCTTGTACATAGCGCCACACACAGCCCCCTTGTACATAGCGCCACACAACCCCTGCCCCCCTTGTACATAGTGCCACACAACCCCCCTCCCCCTTGTACTTTGTGACACACTGCCGCCAGAGCGGAGAGTGGTAGAGGTAGCCTACTGCTACCACTCTCCGCTCTGCCTGACGTCACTCACCGTTAGGAGAAGGCAGGAGGTCTTGCAATGGCGTTCTGACTGGGATTGGTGCGGGCCCGGGAGTGGACCAGTCCTGTCACATGACCTGTTACCTGACCGGTGAGGATCGGTGAGCATTCATAGTAGACAACTCGTCCTAAATAATCTTTTAATCCTATACTCCATGGGGGGGGGGGGGGCATCTATTGACACCTTTCCTAATATAGTGGGTATTGAATTCAGGACATTGGAACAAATACGCCTGACTAAAAATAATCTTAATCTTGATGAGAGGAAAGCCATAAATCCTTAACAGGCAACCTTGATATAGTTAGCAGATCTGCAGATAAGGGTGGGGGGATTGTGATCCAGGACAGAGAGGACTACATTGCGGAGGCTCTAAGACTATTGTCTGATCAAACCTTCTATGAAATACTAAGGGCTAATCCGTTTGAGGATTACTATGTTGAATAAAAGTCCCTATTAAGCACTGCCATGAGTAATAATCTTCTAACCAAAAAAGAAACCAAATTTCTGGATATCCATAATCCTGCCCTACCATTCTTCTACCATCTACCCAAAGTGCATAAAACACTTATATCGCCCCCCGAATGTACCATTTTTTCTGGGATAGGTTCTTTAACTAGTAACCTTTTCCATTTTATCAACCTACATCTACAGAAAAGGGGAAGAAAACTTCCATCATACCTAAATGACTCAACCCAGCTAATTACGGAACTACAGGGGTTAAGTGAATCTGTCACCTTTAAGGGCTTGCATTTTTTAACAGCTGACATGGCCGCACTTTACACAAATATACCACACAACAAAGGGGTGGAAGCTATAGTCCATTTTCTAAAGAAGGAACCTGACATGACAGTGAGCCAGATTAAGTTTATTACAGATTGCGGCCAGTTTATTCTGAACCATAATGCATTTAGTTATAATAACACCATATACAGGCAGACAAAGGGTTGTGTCATGGGTTTCCAGATTTGCACCGTCTTATGCTAACCTCTACATGGGTTTATTTGAGGAGCAATATATCTACAACTCACATGCTTTTAATAATAATATTATTTTTTACCGTAGATATATTGATGATCTATTTTTAATATGGACTGGTAATGAAAACGAAGCA
This sequence comes from Rhinoderma darwinii, assembly GCF_050947455.1. NCBI lineage: Eukaryota > Metazoa > Chordata > Amphibia > Anura > Rhinodermatidae > Rhinoderma > Rhinoderma darwinii. The sequence continues at coordinate 140,727,994 of NC_134687.1, forward strand.
GTCCTTTTTCTCAATAAAAATTTGTTTGGACTCAATTTTACCCACCATTACTCAGATATCATAATTGAATTTTTAGATCTTCTAGTTTTAAAAGATGAGTTAGGTAACCTACAAACATGCACTTTTTTTTTAAACAAGTAGATATTAACAGTTATCTTGATTTTAGAAGTGCAAATTATCAGCCCTGGCTGAGAAACATACCTTTTGGCCAGTACAAAAGGATTAGAAAAAACTGTTCTAGTACTGAGACCTTTTTGACACAGTGCAAAACCCTGACTACACGTTTCCGTGAAAAGCATTTTCCAGAGGGCCTAATACAAGGAGCCATGAAAAAGGCATCTACTCTTTCGCAAACATACTGTCTAACCAAAATGCAGCCATCAGAACCAATTAATGTTGATTTTAAGTCAAAACATAATTTTATCACTATGTAATGGTGGGGGTAGGGAAACGGACAAGTGAGCCCTAATCTACCCGCCACTCTGTCCCTGCCTACTTGCAACGACCCGCCCTAGGCGATGGGGTACAACTGGGAGGCGGTCCCTACGCTCAGTAAGTGCACGAGACAAACAGACAAGGGTACACAAAGCTAAGGGAAATGGGGCAGTTGCCCACAGCAACACCGTGAGCAACAAGAGTGGTGAACGAGCCGAGTCAAACCAGGAGTGCACGAGGTACCAAACTATGAGCAGGAGAGTAGTCAGTAAGCCAGGGTCAGTATGGAGCAGGATCAAATAGTAGAAGCTGTAGCTGGGCCAGGAAACCACACGAGAAGAATCACAAGCAAAGGAGGAACAGGAAAGGCAGGTATAAATAGACAGAGGGCGGGAGCTAGCTCCGTCTTGCCAGGCTGCGATAGGCTCTCCCACTCCTAAGCCTGCCATCCTGAGTGGTGGAAGATGGAGTCAGTCCCAGAGACATAGACTCAGGTGCAGACTGATTACCTATGGGCGTATAAACAGAAGTTGTGCCTGGCAGATCCTTTACGCACTACTTCTAATACATTTTATGCAAACACTGGTATATATTGCTCAATGATTCACATCTCAAAGACATACTACCTAATAAACCAAAGATGACATTTTGAAGAGCGACCACCCTTAGAAATCTGCTGGCTCCTAGTAGGCTCCGACAAGCAAAGAACAAAACAGTGAAATTATTCCCTAACCTTGTAGGCTCATTTAAATGCAGCAAACCCCGATGTTTATGCTGCCTAAACATAACTCATAGATCTACCTCCTTAGATAAATCATTGGTTATTCATGAAGTTTTCCCTATTAGAATGCTTTTAAATTGCGAATCTGATTTTGTAGTTAATTTATTACAGTGTCCCTGCAATCTCCAATACATTGGGCGTACGAGCCAACACCTGAGAAATAGAATCAATAAACACAGGTTTAAAGAGGCTCTGTCACCACATTATAAGTGCCCTATCTTCTACATACGGAGATCGGCGCTATAATGTAGGTGACAGCAGTGCTTTTTATTTTAAAAAACGATCTGTTTTCACCACTTTATTAGCGATTTTAGATTTATCCTAATGAGTTGCTTAATGCCCAAGTGGGCGTGTTTTTACTTTAGACCAAGTGGGTATTGTACAGAGGAGTGTATGACACTGACCAATCAGCGTCATGCACTCCTCTCCATTCATTTAGTCAGCGCATAGGGATCGCTATGTGCTGTCTTATACTAACACATTAACAATACTGAAGTGTTTAGACAGTGAATAGACATTCCACGGAATGTCTATTTACAATCTCTGCACTTCGTTACTGTTTCTGTTGTAGTTACAGCAGAGCAAGCGTAATCTCGTTGTAACCTGTCATCTACAGCGTAATCTCGTGAGTTTACGCTTGCTCTGCTGTAACTACCACAGAAACAGTAACGAAGTGCAGAGATTGTGAATAGACATCCCGTGGAATATCTATTCACTGTCTTAACACTTCAGTATCGTTAATGGGTTAGTATAAGACAGCACATAGCGATCTAAAAGATCCCTATGCGCTGACTGAATGGAGAGGAGTGCATGACGCTGATTGGTCAGCGTCATACACTCCTCTGTACAACGCCCACTTGGTCTAAAGTAAAAACACGCCCACTTGGGCATTAAGCAACTCATTAGCATAAATCTAAAATCGCTAATAAAGTGGTGAAAACAGATCTTTTTTTTTTAATAAAAAGCACTAATGTCACCTACATTATAGCGCTGATCTCCTTATGTAGGAGATAGGGCACTTATAATGTGGTGACAGAACCTCTTTAATGTTAATAGTGGCTTTCTTAAACACAGTGTGTCACAACATTTTGCAACTTTTCACAATAGCGACTTCAAATGCATGAAAATTACCCCAATTGAACAAATTGCTAGTTCAATCCCCAACAGATTTGCCAGACTCAGGCAACGCAAAAACGTGTGGATTTATAAAATATCATGCTTACAGCCGCATTGTCTCAATAAGTACATAGAGACCTCATTCTAAGATACATTGCTGTTCACACTTTTTTTGTATGAGGTGCCCCCTCCTTTACCCACCACCCACTTAATTTTCTACTGATGTATCTCGGTCGAAAAATATATTCTCTATCATACAGTATATTTCCTATATATCATGTATATTTATGTATCTGTTTATATGTATATATTTAGGACCATTAAAGCACCTTTTTCTACCTTGCTTATACCTTGGAGTGCTGCCTGATTTTTGGATTCTACTACAGCAGGTTTGTTAGCCCTGACCTGGGCAGGTCGGCACCCACCTACGATTTACATGGCTGTTTGGCTGACATTGTAATTGGACTTTTATATATATATATATATATATATATATATATATATATATATATATATATATATATATATATGTATGTGTGTAACTGATATATGTACACTACCGTTCAAAAGTTTGGGGTCACCCAGACAATTTTGTGTTTTCCATGAAAACTCACACTTATATTTATCAAATGAGTTGCAAAATGACTAAAAAATATAGTCAAGACATTGACAAGGTTAGAAATAATGATTTTTATTTGAAATTATAATTTTCTCCTTCATACTTTGCTTTCGTCAAATAATGCTCCATTTGCAGCAATTACAGCATTGCAGACCTTTGGCATTCTAGCTGTTAATTTGCTGAGGTAATCGGGAGAAATGTCACCCCATGCTTCCAGAAGCCCCTCCCACAAGTTGGATTGGCTTGATGGGCACTTCTTGCGTACCATACGGTCAAGTTGCTCACACAACAGCTCTATGGGGTTGAGATCTGGTGACTGCGCTGGCCACTCCATTACAGATAGAATACCAGCTTCTTCCCTAAATAGTTCTTGCATAATTTGGAAGTGTGCTTTGGGTCATTGTCCTGTTGTAGGATGAAATTGGCTCCAATCAAGCGCTGTCCACAGGGTATGGCATGGCGTTGCAAAATGGAGTGATAGCCTTCCTTATTCAAAATCCCTTTTACCTTGTACAAATCTCCCACTTTACCAGCACCAAAGCAACCCCAGACTATCACATTACCTCCACCATGCTTGACAGATGGGGTCAAGCACTCTTCCAGCATCTTTTCAGTTGTTCTGCGTCTCACAAATGTTCTTCTGTGTGATCCAAACACCTCAAACTTCGATTCGTCTGTCCATAACACTTTTTTTCAAATCTTCCTCTGTCCAATGTCTGTGTGCTTTTGCCCATATTAATCTTTTCCTTTTATTAGCCAGCCTCAGATATGGCTTTTTCTTTGCCACTCTGCCTTGAAGGCCAGCATCCCGGAGTCGCCTCTTCACTGTAGACGTTGACACTGGCGTTTTGCGGGTACTATTTAATGAAGCTGCCAGTTGAGGACCCGTCTATTTCTCAAACTAGAGACTCTAATGTACTTGTCTTGTTGCTCAGTTGTGCAGCAGGGCCTCCCACTTCTCTTTCTACTCTGGTTAGAGCCTGTGTGTGCTGTCCTCTGAAGGGAGTAGTACACACCGTTGTAGGAAACCTTCAGTTTCTTGTCAATTTCTCGCATAGAACAGCCTTCATTTCTAAGAGCAAGAATAGACTGTCGAGTTTCACATGAAAGCTCTCTTTTTCTAGCCATTTTGAGAGTTTAATCGAACCCTCAAATGTAATGCTCCAGATTCTCAACTAGCTCAAAGGAAGGTGAGTTTTATAGCTCCTCTAAACAGCAAAACTGTTTACAGCGGTGCTAACATAATTGCACAAGGGTTTTCAAGTGTTTTCTAATCATCCATTAGCCTTCTAACACAGTTAGCAAACACAATGTACCATTAGAACACTGGAGTGATGGTTGCTGGAAATGGGCCTCTATACACCTATGCAGATATTGCATTAAAAACCAGACGTTTGCAGCTAGAATAGTTATTTAGCACATTAACAATGTATAGAGTGTATTTCTGATTAATTGAATGTTATCTTCATTGAAAAAACTGTGCTTTTCTTTCAAAAATAAGGAAATTTCTAAGTGACCCTAAACTTTTGAATGGTAGTGTATATGTGTTGTATACGTATGTATACTTTTCCATACATCTGTCATCTTATAGATCATCATAACAGCCTTATTTACTAATCTAGGGACAAGTGGTTAAAATTGGTCTATTTATCCAAACAACTTGTAATGTCCGTGGCTGCGGGCTGTCAGCTCCAGCCTCCCGCTGACAGCCGCAGCCACGAGTCGGCAAGCGCTGGCTCCAGCCTCCTCCTCAGGAGACGCCAGCGCTTGCATCCACTCACCTCCGCCGGAGCCCGCAGGGTGTGCGCGCACGCTCGTCCCCGCTCTTAAAGGGGCAGCGCGCGCACCGGACATCTTGAACGACCTTTGACCCGTGAGCACCCAGGGCTATAAGAGGGGTCCAGCCCCCTAGTTGCGTTGTTAGTCTTTCCCAGTCTGTCTCGCAATGGTCCCTTAGTGTCTCCCGTTCCAGTTGTTACCCGTGCCCTGTTACCGTTCCTGTATTCCGTATTGTTCCAGTTCCTGTGCCTACCAGCATTGGAATAGTGTCGTCTACCACGTCAAGTGTCTTCTGCCACGTCCAGAGTCGTCTGCCATGTCAAGTGTCGTCTGCCACGTCAAGTGTCGTCTGCCATGTCAAGTGTCTTCTGCCACGTCAAGTGTCTTCTGCCACGTCCAGTGTCGTCTGCCATGTCAAGTGTCGTCTGCCACGTCAAGTGTCTTCTGCCACGTCTAGTATCTTCTGCTTCATCGGATACTGCCTGCCACGTCTGGCGCCACCTGCCGCACCAGCCTCCATCCGTGCTGGAGCCACAGCCACTGCCCGAACTGTTTCAGGTACCCAAGCATTACTGTCTGCCATTGACTTCCATATAGACTGTGACCTGGTCAGCTCCCTCCCCGCTACGGCGGAGCGGCCTAGTGGGTCCACATACCCTGTGTCCGTGACACAACTCAACTTGTAATTTGCTGGTTTCCTTCCCCTCACGCCATCGCCCCTCCCCCTCCCCTTCTACCCCTCGTTCCCCACCTCCTTGCAGTAAATCTGCATATACAAGCATATGTGCAATTGCAATCCTCCCCTAATAGTATTTTAAATTTATGTTTCTCCAATGTTTAACCCGTGGCTGGCATCTCACATCTGCCGCTATTGCCGGCCTTTACCTATTTCTGGCCATAGCCTCTCGTCAGCATGTTGACTCGGGGTGTGTTACTGGGCTACCCCTTGATTGGCTGTCCCCCGGCATCTCATGCTAGTTAACCGTCTCGACGCCATGGTTATGGAGGCCCGGCCCAATACTGGCCTCCGATTGGTCATGTGCACCTGCACTACTGCCAATAGCATTAAAGAGGCTCTGTCACCAGATTTTGCAACCCCTATCTGCTATTGCAGCAGATAGGCGCTGCAATGTAGATTACAGTAACGTTTTTATTTTTTAAAAACGAGCATTTTTGGCCAAGTTATGACCATTTTCGTATTTATGCAAATGAGGCTTGCAAAAGTACAACTGGGCGTGTTGAAAAGTAAAAGTACAACTGGGCGTGTATTATGTGCGTACATCGGGGCGTGTTTACTACTTTTACTAGCTGGGCGTTCTGATGAGAAGTATCATCCACTTCTCTTCACAACGCCCAGCTTCTGGCAGTGCAGACACAGCCGTGTTCTCCAGAGATCACGCTGTGTCGTCACTCACAGGTCCTGCATCGTGTCAGACGAGCGAGGACACATCGGCACCAGAGGCTACAGATGATTCTGCAGCAGCATCGGCGTTTGCAGGTAAGTCGATGTAGCTACTTACCTGCAAATGCTGATGCTGCTGCAGAATTAACTGTAGCCTCTGGTGCCGATGTGGCCGACATGATGCAGGACCTGTGAGTGACGTCACAGATCTGCACTGCCAGAAGCTGGGCGTTCTGAAGAGAAGTGGATGATACTTCTCGTCAGAAAGCCCATCTAGTAAAAGTAGTAAACACGCCCCGATGTACACACATAATACACGCCCAGTTGTACTTTTGCAAGCCTCATTTGCATAAATACGAAAATGGTCATAACTTGGCCAAAAATGCTCGTTTTTTAAAAATAAAAACGTTACTGTAATCTACATCGCAGCGCCGATCTGCTGCAATAGCAGATAGGGATTGCAAAATCTGGTGACAGAGCCTCTTTAAGAGTTGTCCGTCCCTGCTCTTCCAATGCTTGCCGTTCATGGGTTGAACTGCAGTATTACAGACTGCATGTACCCCGCTTTTTGTGGCTCCTTGATCCATTTCTCTCCCCCTTTTCCATCCTAACTGTTTATAACCAAGTTACTGGCCCTATCTAATAAACGCTGGGCAGTTTTTTACCATTTATTTAGCGCTACATGCATCTAATCTCTCCCTCCTTCCTGACACATCTAAATAATATTAGATTTTTTTAAACTGTTGTTTTTAACATGTACCATCATTCATATTAATTCTGTTATGTTATGTTCAACTTGTGGGTTGAACTACATGAAGGGTTCATTGCCTGAGCCGCTCCTTTTTAAAATTGTATGTGTAATTGCAGATGTCTGATTGGTTGTTCTAACTGCCACTCATCACATCATTAGGCCTTTTTTTTTTTAGCGTTTTTTTATGTTTATGAACTACATTATCTTGATGTTATGTGTAAATGGTCTGATGAAGACACCAGTTCTGTGTTGAAACGCGTCACTCTATTAAAAACTACAAACTACGCTTAAACGAGATTGATGACCACTTTCCTTTTGATGAAGCAGCGCTAACCGACTTCCAAATTTTCCTGCATCTAATGTAAAACTAAGCTGTGGAGCCTAGCAGTCCCACCGGATAGGAAGTAGCTGCAACTACATCATTCCTTGCAAGTGATCAGAGTTGTGCCTGGACATCGATCAACCACCCCAGATGAGGGTTACCCCTATACCTCTATCGCTCTTTTCCTTATTGTTTGGGATTTCTGCACCATGAGGTGCTTTTTTCCTTGATTTTTCGGATTTACAAATAGAAGTCGATAGGCAACCTTAGTCAAGAGACGACCTATGTCCATGCAGATCCTGTAAAGAAAATCTCTTAGCTGTAAGGTGGCGGTCCTCATAATCATGTGCAGAAAATAGGTAAAAATAAAAAATGAAATATGTTTCAATTTTTAATTTTAATATTTCTAATATTCTTGGTGGTTTAAGATAATTAAACCTTAATGGTGGTGGTCTGGGGATGGAAATTGAATCTATAAATAAATTTTATTTACTCTAAATGTTAATTAAAACTTTATAGATGTCCAAACTTTGTTTTTCTGATACAGAGATATAAACCTCCGGCTTCCCTTTACACAATAATCTCGTATAAGGATACAATTCTGTCTGCCTCCCACTAGGGGGAGCTCACTGAGTAGGCATGTACAAATTGAACTCCATAATAAATCAGAATGTAGTGAGCCCCCTACTAGTGAGAGCAGAAATCATCTTATCATTTAAGTTGATGTTTTCTCCTGAATGGGTCACGGGGAAGTTTTCGGGTACTTGGAAACTCCTCTAGCTATGCCTCTGCTCTATGGCTCTGTTCACATTGTGCTGTACCATAATGTGTTTTTCCATAGAAGTAGCTTTAGGAACAATTAAACAAAACTTAAGAAAATAGCAAAAAGAGGACATTTTTATTCATTCCCTTTTCTGAGCATTTTTCCTTAAATAAGACCTACAACATTAAATTATATCAGCTCTGATTTAAAAAAAGAAAGAAAGCCCTACGGGTTCCACAGAAAAAAAAAGAAAAAAATTGGGGGTAAACGAAGAAATAAAATAAATCACCTTTAGAATACATCATTTCAAAACGTGAAATTTTGTTCTGAGCATCAAGGCCCAAAACACTACCGATACTGAAAGGGTTAAGAGACTCAATATGTAAATTAAGAGCTTTCTTTGAAATGTCTATAGTTGTCTGAAACAGTTCTATGAGCTTTATTCCCTCAGTCTCTTTCATCATAGCTTACAATATTTCCTTTGTCTGATGGATGCCCTGAGGACAAAACAGTAAACCACTCAATGAACAGTTATAGAGTTTCTTCTACTCTTTCGGAGCGAACAAACAAAATATATATTTTTTAAATCGTATCTAAAGTTATAGTTTTTCACAAACAGCAACTGTCTCAAATCTCATAAGCAATGAAAGGGTGACTTTACCTATTTTTGAATGCATGTAGCATAATTGACCTTCTCTGAGGTGATGATGGAGAAATAAACCAAAGATAAAAAGTCATTTTCTTTCCAGCTAGCGGGGCTCTCGGCAAGCATAGCAATCAAAACGTCTTACACCATCTGGAATACGGTGGCTCTTGTCAGTAAAGCTAATAAGTGAGAATGAATCTTTAGATATGAGTGGTCTACCATGTTATGTAAGTGGTGTTAATGCACTGGGAGACTCGAAACTGAATACTAATGAGATAAAATTCATAACGAAGAAATATATTTTTTGGAAGCCAGTCCAAAATAAACGTTTTTTAATACCTTCACTTTGACTTTCTATTTTGAAAAATTTCAAATTTACATTTTTTGTTAAATGTCATTTCTGATGAAGAGGCAGCACTTCCAAAAATCAAGGGAATTTATTCACCCAACAATGCAATGTAACGTTTCAATCTAACAGGATCTTTCTCAAGCATGTGAACAAACCATACAAACAGTGTATATAAGGACTCGTAGAGTCATCAATGCCAATTATACAATCAATATAAAAATCTAAGAAATACATTATAATAAATAGCATGTATGCAAGTGGATAAATCACATAGTGAATATAAACATCTACGAGAAGTAGATGCATTTGGAAGTGCTGCCTTGTCTCTCGTGTTTGAACTCTACTGTGGGACTCTGGATCAGGTTCCTATGGGGCTTGCACCCATTATATCCTCTACATTTACTGCTCTGGTGCTGTCACGGCCGGCCTTAGGGGTGTGCGACATGTTCGGATGCACAGGGCCCTGCAGCCTCCCAGCATGCTCCGCCCACAGCCCATCCTGCAAGAAACCTGTGCAGCAAGGAGAGATGGTAAGTTAATTTCTGTGTACATATGTGTGTGCGTATATGTTCTAGTATGTGTGTATCTATATGTCTCTGTGTATGTGTATACTTTTCTATGTGTGTGTCTGTTTGTGTGTGTGTATATATATATATATATATATATATATATATATATATACAGTGAAGGAAATAAGTATTTGATCCCTTGCTGATTTTGTAAGTTTGCCCACTGTCAAAGACATGAACAGTCTAGAATTTTTAGGCTAGGTTAATTTTACCAGTGAGAGATAGATTATATAAAAAAAAAAAAAAGAAAATCACATTGTCAAAATTATATATATTTATTTGAATTGTGCACAGAGAAATAAGTATTTGATCCCTTTGGCAAACAAGACTTAATACTTGGTGGCAAAACCCTTGTTGGCAAGCACAGCAGTCAGACGTTTTTTTAGTTGATGATGATGTTTGCACACATGTTAGATGGAATTTTGGCACACTCCTCTTTGCAGATCATCTGTAAATGATTAAGATTTCGAGGCTGTCGCTTGGCAACTCGGATCTTCAGCTCCCTCCATAAGTTTTCGATGAGATTAAGGTCTGGAGACTGGCTAGGCCACTCCATGACCTTAATGTGCTTCTTTTTGAGCCACTCCTTTGTTGCCTTGGCTGTAAGTTTCGGGTCATTGTCGTGCTGGAATACCCAGCCATGAGCCATTTTTCATGTCCTGGTGGAGGGAAGGAGGTTGTCACTCAGGATTTGACGGTACATGGCTCCATCCATTCTCCCATTGATGCGGTGAAGTAGTCCTGTGCCCTCAGCAGAGAAACACCCCCAAAACATAATGTTTCCACCTCCATGCTTGACAGTGGGGACGGTGTTCTTTGGGTCATAGGCAGCATTTCTCTTCCTCCAAACACGGCGAGTTGAGTTAATGCCAAATAGCTCAATTTTAGTCTCATCTGACCACAGCACCTTCTCCCAATCACTCTCAGAATCATCCAGATGTTCATTTTCAAACTTCAGACGGGCCTGTACATGTGCCTTCTTGAACAGGGGGACCTTGCGGGCACTGCAGGATTTTAATCCATTACGGCGTAATGTGTTGCCAATGGTTTTCTTGGTGACTGTGGTCCCAGCTGCCTCGAGATCATTAACAAGTTCCCCCTGTGTAGTTTTCGGCTGAGCTCTCACCTTCCTCAGGATCAAGGATACCCCACGAGGTGAGATTTTGCATGGAGCCCCAGATCGATGTCGATTGACAGTCATTTTGTATTTCTTCCATTTTCTTACTATTGCACCAACAGTTGTCTCCTTCTCACCCAGCGTCTTACTTATGGTTTTGTAACCCATTCCAGCCTTGTGCAGGTCTATGATCTTGTCCCTGACATCCTTAGAAAGCTCTTTGGTCTTGCCCATGTTGTAGAGGTTGGAGTCAGACTGATTAATTGAGGCTGTGGACAGGAGTCTTTTATACAGGTGACCATGTAAGACAGCTGTCTTTAATGCAGGCACCAAGTTGATTTGGAGCGTGTAACTGGTCTGGAGGAGGCTCAACTCTTAATGGTTGGTAGGGGATCAAATACTTATTTCTCTGTGCACAATGCAAATAAATATATATAATTTTGACAATGTGATTTTCTGTTTTTTTTATTTTTTTTATATAATCTATCTCTCACTGGTAAAATTAACCTAGCCTAAAAATTCTATACTGTTCATGTCTTTGACAGTGGTCAAACTTACAAATTCAGCAAGGGATCAAATACTTATTTCCTTCACTGTATATATATACATCGGACTGCAGGTAAAACTATAACACTATCTGTACTCAGAGAGTTATTACTGTGTGTTATCTGTGGTGTTACATAGGACTTCAGGTAACATCTACATTATCTGTACTGTGTATATATATATATATATATATATATATGCCTTTTGTGTGTGTGTGTGTGGGTGCGTGTGTATATGTATACATGCCTCCTGTGTGTGTATATTTGTATACATGCCATGTGTGTGTATATATATATACATGCCTCATGTGTGTGTATATATATGTACATGCTGTGTGTGTATGTATACATACCTTGTGTGTGTATGTGTATACATGCCTCCTGTGTGTATATACACACACACGTATAAATGACATGTGCGTGTGTATATATATGTATACATGCAGTGTGTGTATATATATATATATATATATATATATTTGTATACATGCCTCGTGTGTGTATGTGTATACATGCCTCCTCGGTGTGTGTGTGTGTGTATATATGCCTCCTGTGTGTGTATAGGTATACATGCCTCGTGTGTGTGTGTGTGTGTGTGTATACATGCCTTCTGTGTGTGTGTGTGTATATGTATACATGCCTCCTGTGTGTGTGTGTGTGTGTGTGTGTATATGTATACATGCCTCCTGTGTGTGTGTATATGTATACATGCCTCCTGCATGTTTGTGTATGTATACCTGTCCCATGTGTGTGTGTGTGTGTATACCTGCCTCCTGTGTGTGTGTATATGTATACATGCCTCTTGTGTGTGTATATGTATACATGCCTCCTGTGTGTATATGTATACATGCCTCGCGTGTGTTTGTGTGTATGTATACATATATAGTGTGTGTATACATGCCTCCTGTGTGTGTATATGTATACATGCCTCGTGTGTGTGTGTATATATATGTATATATGCCTCCTGTGTCTGCGTGTGTATACATGCCTCCTGTGTGTGTATATGTATACATGCCTCCTGTGTGTGTATATGTATACATACCTCCTGTGTGTATATGAATGGATGCCTCGTGTGTGTCTGTGTATATATGTATACATGTCTCGTGTGTGTATGTATACATGCCTCTTATGAGTGTGTATATGTATACATGCCTCTTGTGTGTATGTATCCATGCCTCCTGTGTGTATGTATACATGCCTCCTGTGTGTATGTATACATACATGCCTCCTGTGTGTGTATGTCTAAATATATCTTTATGTACAGTATATTTGTGGTTTATCTTTATGTACAGTATATTTGTGGTTAATTTTTTATCTGTGGAGGGCTGCAATAGAGAGTGCCACACAGGGCACCATCCAACCTAAGGCCGGCCTGGGGTGCTGTGACACCCCTTTTTTTTTTATTTCTGAAGAAGAAACTCATTTTTTAATGAAAAGGTTTTTATATGCATATGTTTTCGCCTTATGACTAGCTGAATAAATTGAGACCCCTATATACACCGTGTTCCAAATTATTATGCACATTGGATTTAAGTGTTATAAACATTTAATTATTAGTTTTTCAATTAAACTCATGGATGGTATTGTGTCTTAGGGCTCTTTGGATCATTGTAATCAATCTCAGACACCTGTGATAATTAGTTTTCCAGGTGTGCCCAATCAAAGGAAAACTACTTAAGGACGTTCCACGTTATTAAGCAGGCCACAGGTTTCATGCAATATGGGAAAGAAAAAGGATCTCTCTGCTGCCGAAAAGCGTGAAATAGTGCAATACCTTGGACAAGGTATGAAAACATTGGATATTTCAAGAAAACTTAAGCGTGATCATCGTACTGTGAAAAGGTTTATGGCTGATTCAGAGCACAGACGGGTTTGTTCAGATAAAGGCATAATGTGGAAGGTTTCTGCCAGACAAATGAATAGGATTAGGAGAGCAGCTGCTAAAATGCCATTGCAAAGCAGCAAACAGGTATTTGAAGCCGCTGGTGCCTCTGGAGTCCCGCGAACCTCAAGGTGTAGGATCCGCCAGAGGTTTGCAAGTGTGCATAAAGCTATTATTCGGCCAACCCTAAACAATGCTCACAAGCAGAAATGGTTGCAGTGGGCTCAGAAATACATGAAGACTAATTTTCAAACCGTGTTGTTTACTGATGAGTGCCGTGCAACGCTGGATGGTCCAGATGGATGGAGTAGTGGATGGTTGGTGAATGGCCACCATGTCCCAACAAGGCTGCGACGTCAGCAAGGAGGTGGCAGAGTCATGTTTTGGGCTGGAATCATGGGGAGAGTGCTGGTAGGCCCCTTTAGGGTCCCTGACGGTGTGAAAATGACCTCTGCAAAGTATGTAGAGTTTATGACTGACCACTTTCTTCCGTGGTACAAAAAGAAGAACCGTGCCTTCCGTAGCAAAATTCTCTTCAAGCATGACAATGCACCATCTCATGCTGCAAAGAATACCTCTGTGTCATTGGCTGCTATGGGCATAAAAGGAGAGAAACTAATGGTGTGGCCCCCATGTTCCCCTGACCTCAACCCTATTGAGAACCTTTGGAGCATCCTCAAGCAAAATATCTATGAGGGTGAGAGGCAGTTCACATCAAAACAGAAGGTCTGGGAGGCTATTCTGACATCCTGCAAAGATATTCAAGCAGAAACTGTCCAAATACTCACAAATTCAATGGATGCAAGAATTGTGAAGGTGATATCAAAGAAGGCGTCCTATGTTAACATGTAACTTGGCCTGCTAAGTTTTTTTTGATTGAAAGAGCTTTTGATTTCTGTAAATATGACCTCCTGATGCTGCAAAATCAACAAATTACCATTTTAGTTCTCTTTACAACCTTTAAAATGTTTTGATCTCTGTTGTGCATAATAATTTGAAACAGTGCATTTTGAGTTTTTTACTTCTAAAAAAAAATCTGTTATCATTAGGAGATTTGTTCAATAAAATTCGCATTATACTCCAACGGTTGATGGCTTGAAGATTATATTGACTGTCATTTGCATCGACTATTTAGGAAAATCAGCGAAAAATAACACTTGCATAGTAATTTGGAACACGGTGTAGAGCTCTAATTGGCCATAAAATACAAGCGTTTTTTTTTAAAAAGACCTATTTATAATATGCTAAATAAATATATTCTATTCCAGGTGTAGGCTACCTTTTTTGTATGTCTTGCCGATAATAAAAACAAACAATGATGAAGTAGTCAGTGTGCCATGCAAACATGAAAGTCATATAAGAAAATCTGTTACCACGTATGTGACATAAACTAATTAACCAGTTAATTAAACTTTCAGTGTAAACCTTGTCCCTAACTTTCTTTGCAAAGATGATCCATCTGTGGTGCACACGAGGCTACTGAACACTAAATGGGGGGGGGGGGGGGCTACACATAGGAGAGACCGCAGCTACTGAGCACCAGCTAAGGGGAACTGCACACAGGAGAAAGCGCAGCTGCTAAATACCAGCTTGGGGGCACTGCGCACATGAGAGAGAGAAACTACTCTACGCCAGCTTGGGGGAAAGTTGCATATAGGAGAGACTGCGGCTATTAAACACCAGCTTGGGAGGGGGGCACATAGGAGAGACCGCAACTTGTGAACACATAAAAGAAAGGGCTGCCAACTTTTGCTAACTTTTCTTCTACGGAGCGTTTACTGAACTCCATCCTTGTTGCGCTGATCACCACACACTGCTCTCTCTCTCTCTTTCTGTGTACAGCACCGCCAAGCACACAATGGCACTGGACAATGGGAGAGGGAAGTATTCCAGCAAATCCGGCGCCACGTGTCGGCTATGGCACCGGTGACACAGGTTGCTGACCTCTGTTCTATTCACTTGTTAGCATGTTTACATACAATTAACATTTGCTATCAAATTGAGTGCATGCAATTGGCAATTATAAGGAAAGGAATTAAACTGCAGACAAAAGAAGGAAAATAAAATTTTTTATTTATGTATTGATTTAGTCCAATATGTCCAGCGGAACCTGCAAAACAAAAAAAAATAAAGTTAGTAATATGAAAAATATAAATATTTATACTCACCTACAGCGACTTCTGTCTTTTCCCCACAATAAATACTAGAGGTCCCCACAAGCACCCTGCACCCCCCCACACACACGCCCATGCAAACATCACACAACCCCCCCACAAGCACCCTGCGCACAACCCCCCCAACAGCACCCTGCATGCATTCCCCACACATGCCCACAATCACACAAACCCCTCACAAGCACCCTGCACACAATCCCCCACAGCTCTGCTGCACACACCTCTGCCACACACAGCTCTGCTATACACACACACACACACACACACACACACACACACACACAGCTCTGCTACACACACAAACACAGCTCTATTACACACACGGCTCTGCTAAACACAGACACAGCCCTTCTACACACACACAGCTCTGCTACACACACAGTTCTGCTACACACACAGTTCTGCTACACACACAGCTCTGCTACACACACAGCTCTGCTACACACACACACACACACACGCACACACACACACACACACACACACACACACACACACACACACAGCTCTGCTATACACAGACAGCTCTGCTACACACGCAGCTCTGTGTGGTAGCTGGTGGTATTATTTGTACTGGGGGTGGATGGCGGCATTAATTGTACTAGGGGTGGGTGGCGGCATTAATTAAACTGTATGTTGGTGGCTGCATTTTTTGTACTGGGATTAGGTAACATTAATTGTACTTTAGGTGGCAGCATTAATTGTGCCGTGTGTGGGCAGACTAATTGACAACTACATAGCTACATTAAATGCACAATGGATAGTGGCATTAAATGAGCACTGGCGGTTTATGGCATTAATTGGACAATAAATGGCTGCATTAATTGATTAATAGTTGTCTGGGGAGTGTTAATTGAGCACTGTATTGGCATACTAAATAGGCATTTTATGGCGGTATAAATTGGAGGAAAACTGTGAACCTCCAAATAACATTACATTTCTCTTGCGTTGCTCTTTATGCCTAATGTATTTCATTCTTTGTGATAGCTTTATGCATGAATTTGCACTACTGGTTACATTGCAGTGTAATAATCTGCTGGCTAAGTAAATTTGCTTAAGATAGCGATAGACTGTAGTTTTGGGGGTATTTGTCTAGGCGGTACTAGGAAGGTTGAGAAACACTGCCCTAGATGACCTGCCTACTCCTTTTCTTGGCCCTTTATCTGCCATAAAACTGATTACTGAAAATGACAAAATTTCTAGAAACACCTAAAATCTGCCTTGCTAGCAATGTGTACCTAAGTGTAGACAATATGTTGGTCTAAAGGCCCTATCACGTGGGCCAACAATTGTGCAAACAAGCGGTCATATGAACTCTCATTCCCGATCATTTCCCTGTGTAAACGGGGCAACGATTAGCCGATGATCGAGCAAACACTCTATCATTGGCTGATCTGCTTGTTTATGCAGCATTAAGTGTCATCGTTGTCGGCAGCACATCTCTCTGTGTAAACAAGGAGATGTGCTGCTAACATGAGGAAAATTTATGGAGACGAAGATCGGAGTAACGAGCGCTCGTCCTCATACATAGCTTCTTGTGAAAAGAGCAAACCAGATCAACGATCAACGAGCTGTCTCTTTGATCGGCGCTCGTTTTCACGGTACGTTTAGTCCTTGAGACCTACTAAATCTACTGTATTTCTTGCTTTTAGCTTTACATTATAAGCCAGCTAAGGTCCCTAAGTTTAGGTTTTAAGCACTATAACTTTTTTTTTCTTATTCTGAAAGTCATGGAGTTTTAACACTTGGAGGTACCAACCATGGGCGTGTCTAGAATTCATGGTGCCGAGTAAGGAATGGATCCCTCATCTTTTTTTTTTAATATATAAAATTAACTTTACCTTACTTTACCAGATAGTAGTGCTGGATAGCAAAACGACACCATTGTGATTTTCTCCCACGTAAAAGAATGGCATTCATATACCTTGAGTGGGCCTCCTGGCCTCTGCGCCCTGTATCAGCCAATATGATATCTATGGTTATAGTTATGCCAATGGTACCAACACAATGACAAATTATGTCTCATCTTAGAGAGAAGAGAGAAGACATGGCATCCTTGGCCTATGCTATTTAAAATTATTGCCTCCAAGGCTTAATGTTTGTTCCAACATTCTACAATATGACTAATAATTGAAATGCTCAAACTTCTTATTCTGGCTCTATTATCTTCTTCCTCAGTGACCATTGTCCATTAACCCTCTACATTGCAGAAGTATCACTCACTGTCTGTTACGGATGCCAATAGTTTACAGTCGATAATACAAAGAGACTGTCATTTATACGAACATGTACTTTGAGAGAACAAAATGATTCAAACCTTTTACATTCAGCCTTTTTTTTTAATCATGCTTTGACTATGGCTTTTTTTTTAGGCTGCTCCTCATCTTGAAAATTTACCATGTGACCCACTTAGTTTGAAGACGTATATATACATGGTTGCTTTCTACTTACAAAGATAATTTCTTCTGCACCTGAGAAGCAGAATAAACATTAGGTTTGTACGCATAAAAGAGTCAAGGCAATGTCAGCTGTGCCCCACACATTACATATTTTTCATTAGATGCATGTGACACAGGATTGAGATGATAACAGCATGAATGGTTCTGCAGCTCGATGGATGAATTAAAATGGAAATTGTGTTCTAATGCTAGATATGTGTTAGAGAAAAGCAGAGTGCAGAGGTTATTTATCAAAGTCTCCCAGCTGAGCAGGACAGGAAAAAAAAGGCTACTTCTATCAAACACGAAATGTACGATAAAACATCAAGATTGCTTCTCTGGTAAATCCATAGCAGCTTTTGGGTAGTCTTATAAAATGGACAGGCTGAAGTATATACCAGTTTATATAGAGAAATCAAAAACGTTTCCATGAACAATTATCTACTTGAGTGTCCAGGAAAGAGTTAAACGGCATTGCACTTGACAATGATAATAGTCTGTCTGAGTACACAGCACTGTACATAAAACGATACGGACAAGAGAATAATCAATAAGACGGAGAGTGAATCTCGGCTATCAAGCTGTAAATGGACTTGTGTGCTGAACAGTACATTCTCACATAAAAATCCAATTTTCACATCCAGACAGATTTATTTTCTATGGATCACCAAAATATAAAAAAAAACTCACGCACAAAACATCAAGAATGACTGCTTTTGTTTTCCTTTGTTTGTATGCTTCTGCCTGTTTTGGAAACGGTTTTTGGAATGTGAAAATTAAATGTTTTGGGGATGTGTATTGACATGGTTGTAATTTGTTCCCGTGAAACAGGAAGGACTTAAATTCTGTTCAGTGTATATACAAAGACATATACAGTCATGTTGCTATTGGGGTGCAGAGTTTGCGGCAACAATTGGGGAGTTTATAATTTGATGCCACATAGGAGGACAGCAGCACACTCCCCAACTTTTATAAAAACTTGCCATTTATAGTGCCCCAGATGAAAATAATGCCCCCTCTTAGTACCCCACACAGTAATTGTGCCCCCAAACAGAAATATTGTTCCCTTTAGGCCTTACAGAGTAATAGTGCCCCCTTTAGGCCTCACACAGTAATAGTGCCCCGCAAACAGTAATGGTGCCCCTTTAGGCCTCACACACTAACAGTGCCCCTTTGTACTCCTTACAAAGGAATGCCTCCATATGTGCTCTCACACAGTAGCAATGTCCCCCTTTTTGCCCCCATACAGTAGTTGGTCTCTCTTTGTGTCCCCATATAGTAGTTAGGTCCCTCTTTGTGTCTCCATATAGTAGTTAGGTCCCTTTTGTGTCCCCATATAATAGTTAGGTCCCCTTTGTGCCCCATATAGTAGTTAGAACCCCTTTGGGCCGTTATATAGTAGTTAGGACCCCTTTTGGCCTCTTATAGTAGTTAGGTCACCTTTGTGCCCCTATATAGTAGTTAGGTCCTATTGGGCCCCCATATAGTAAATAGGCCACCTTTGGGCCGCCATTCAGTAGTTAGCCCCCTTTGTGCCCCATATAGTAGTTAGAACCCATTTGTGCCCTCGTACGGTAGTTAGGCTCCCTTTGTACCCCTATATAGTAGTTGCGCCCCCTTTGTGACCTACATATAGTATTTAGGCACCCTGTGTTTCCCTATATAGTAGTTAGGCCCCCTTTGTGCTGCCGATATAGTAGTTAGGCCCCCTTTGTGCTAGTGAGATAGTAGTTAGGCCCCCTTTGCAACCCCTAAAGTTTGCTTCCCATATGCATCAATTAAAGTTAAGCTTTAATTTCAAGTATATTTTCTTTATTTGCGCTAGGGCATTGCTTACAAATATTTGTGTTTTATTCCAATTTTAAATTCACTTTTCTTATAAATGCACATAGTTCATCCCTAGCTTCCTTGTTCATGAATTTATTGCAAGCAATAGGAACACAGATACACAGGAAATGTATTAGGATAGAAGGAGTGGGTAGGGTGATTGGGGAAGCTATAACTCTACATAACAACACTTTATTTTATGCCATCCAAAGTCTGTGAAGCTGAGTGACACACCGTTTGTAGGCACTTGAAATCTCTGAGGGATTTCCTTCAATTTGTGGGTGAAATCCACAATAATTCTGCAGAAAAATCTGTATGTGTTGTGCTGCGGATTCACTGCAGATTTTACCCCATACATTGAAAGGGTAAAATCCACAGTGAAAATCCAAAACAAATCCACAACATAATTGACATGATGAATAACACGATATTCAAATTGACATTTGAAAACCTGCAGCATTCCATCTGTATTGTACTGTACCTTGAATCAAATCAGCAGCAAATCCGCTATTTGGCCTTAGAATTTATAGTATTTTTTATACTGTAGTATTTTTTATTCTAATTTGTTTTTGCTATCTGATTTATTCATTTATGGAATAATAAATTAGCTCAATAATGCAGCATATTGTTCTTTTAAAATTTTATTATTTTCTTTAACAGAGAAATATTTTGACTTCATATTTTTGAGATTAGTAATTTGTTGCCAAGGAAACCGAGTCTTGCAACTTTTTAGAATATGTGAAACAAAATTAATTAGTCTCTTATACAACGCACAACATAAATACACCTGATTATTAAGTGAAACTATTTTGAATAAAACTGTGATGCAAATTGAAAGTCTGAATAAAAATCAGGGAGCCTTGTGTTTGCCATAATACAAAAACCTAAACTGTGCATATTTAGCTGTAAGGCTGGGATAAAAGGTAAGTAGGGCAGGCGACCGTCTAGGGTGCCACCTCGTAACAGGCAGGGGTGCAATTTCTTATTGAAAGAAAATAAATAATGTCTTGTGGTGTTGTTACCGGGCCGCAAAAGTTCAGTGTAAGGCCAGGATCACACGTAGTTTTGATGCAGTTTTTGGAGTCGTTTTTTGAGCCAAACACAGGAGTAGACACAAAAGAAAGGAGAAGCATCATTCATTTCTTGATACTTTTCTTTCTCTTGGATCCTTTTCTAGATTTGGCTCCAAAAACAGAGCCAAAAATCACACCAAATACTGCATGTGTGATCCTGGCTAATGGTGCATGCCATACAGAATTGTAGCTTGCTGAAAAAGGACTTATATATATAACTATATATATATATATATATATATATATATATATATATATATATATATATATATATATATATAAATATATAATAAATACTCACTACACACCCACGCATACGTGTGGTAAAGGGCTGGTATAATAGCGGGTTTCACCTACTTGGTCGCCCACTATTACTACCTCCTTTATAATCAGGGTCACTAGGGTTATGCCTAGTTCCCCTACCTTTTACTTATATTAACGCTAATCTACTTGCTTTGCTGCTACGCAAGTGTATACGACTCAGTAAATACAATTGTATAGTAAGTAAATGGTAATATTTATTACTAACAATAATCACACTTACGTATAAAATAAACCAACTAAACACAGAACACAGTAACTGATCACAGTATAGTATCAGTATACCCCAATACATATAACACGTTAATATATACTGAGTATACTCACACTATATGTAACGGCAGGGGGTAGGGAGACGGACAAGTGAGCCCTAATCTACCCGCCACTCTGTCCCTGCCTACTTGCAACGACCCGCCCTAGGCGACGGGGTACAACTGGGCGGCGGTCCCTGCGCTCAGTAAGTGCACGACAAACACGACAAACATACAAGGAACACAAGCAAGGAAAAGGGGCCGTTGCCCACGGCAACACCGTGAGCAACCAGAGTGGTGAACGAGCCGAGTCAAGCCAGGAGTGTGCGAGGTACAAAACGAAAAGCAGAAGAGTAGTCGGTAAGCCAGGGTCGGTATGGAGCAGGATCAAAAATAGCAGGAGCTGTAGCTGGGCCAGGAACCACAAGGAAGGAAACAAAAGCAATAACAAGCACCGAGGGACAGGAAGTGCAGGCTTAAATAGACCGAGGGCGGGAGCTAGCTGAGTCTGGCCAGGTTACCATAGGCTCTCCCACTCCTAAGCCTGCCAGCCTGAATGGTGGAAGCAGGAGTCAGTCTCAGGGATGTATTCTCAGGTGCTGACTGATTAGTTCTGGGAGTTAACCCCGCAGTGCCTGGCAGATCCTTTACAGTACCCCCCCTTTTATGAGGGGCCACCGGACCCTTTCTAAGTGGACCTGGCTTACTGGGGAAACGCAGGTGGAACCTCCTGACCAATACCCCAGCGTGAACATCCCGGGCGGGTACCCAAGTCCTCTCCTCGGGCCCGTATCCTCTCCAATGGACCAGGTACTGGAGGGAGCCTTGGACCATCTTGCTGTCCACAATCCTGGCCACCTCGAATTCCACCCCCTCCGGGGTGAGGATGGGAACAGGAGGTCTCCTCGAGGGAGCCAAGGACGGGGAGCAGCGTTTGAGGAGGGAGGCATGAAACACGTCGTGTATCCGAAAAGACGGGGGTAACTCCAGCCGGAAGGAGACAGGATTGAGGACCTCAATGACCTTATACGGCCCAATAAACCGGGGAGCAAACTTCTTGGACGGAACCTTGAGACGCAAGTTCCTAGACGACAACCACACCAGATCCCCGACCATAAACAGGGGGTTAGCAGAACGTTTTTTATCAGCTTGAGTTTTTTGTACGCTCTGGGACACCTCTAGGTTTTTCTGAACCTGGGCCCAGACTGTGCACAGTTCCCGATGAACGACCTCTACCTCAGGATTGTTGGAACTACCAGGTGAAACTGAGGAGAACCGTGGATTAAACCCAAAATTACAAAAAAAAGGAGAGACCCCAGACGAGTTACTGACCCGGTTATTAAGGGAAAATTCGGCGAGGGGAATGAAAGAGACCCAATCAAATTGACAGTCAGAGGCAAAACACCTTAAGTATTGTTCTAGAGACTGATTAGTCCTCTCCGTTTGGCCATTGGTTTCAGGATGGAAGGCAGAGGAGAAGGACAGATCAATCCCCAACTTCATACAGAAGGCTCTCCAAAACAATGAAACAAATTGTACCCCTCTGTCCGAAACAATATTGACAGGGACCCCATGGAGACGCAGGATGTGTTTGACAAACAAGGTAGCCAACGTTTTGGCGTTGGGTAGTTTCTTGAGGGGCACAAAGTGGCACATCTTACTGAAG
Source organism: Rhinoderma darwinii (assembly GCF_050947455.1). Taxonomy (NCBI): domain Eukaryota; kingdom Metazoa; phylum Chordata; class Amphibia; order Anura; family Rhinodermatidae; genus Rhinoderma; species Rhinoderma darwinii. The sequence goes on from NC_134687.1 coordinate 140,750,820, forward strand.
CGGTCCACCACCACCCACACCACCGACTTGCCTTGGGATGGAGGCAAATCGGTGATAAAATCCATGGAGATATGTGTCCAAGGTCTCTGGGGAATGGGCAACGAACGCAGTAAGCCCGCTGGTCGGGACCTGGGAGTCTTGGACCTAGCACAAACCTCACAAGCGGCGACGTAGGCCTTAACGTCTTTAGGCAACCCAGGCCACCAATAATTTCTGGTAATGAGGTGTTTGGTACCCAGGATGCCTGGATGGCCAGATAGTGCGGAATCATGATTTTCCCTAAGTACCCTTAGCCGGAATTGCAGGGGAACAAACAGCTTGTTCTCAGGAAGGTTCCCGGGAACTGCACCTTGATCAGCAGCAATTTCAGAGACTAAATCAGAATCGATCGAGGAAATGATTATACCTGGAGGCAAAATACAAGCAGGATCTTCCTCCGAAGGAGGGCTGGCCATGAAGCTACGCGACAGTGCATCAGCCTTAATATTTTTAGACCCAGCCCTATAGGTAACCAAAAAATTGAATCTGGTAAAAAATAACGCCCATCGAGCTTGTCTCGGGTTTAGCCTCCGGGCAGATTCTAGGAACACCAGATTCTTTTGGTCGGTAAGGACCGTTACCTGGTGCCTAGCCCCTTCCAGGAAGTGGCGCCACTCTTCAAATGCCCATTTAATGGCTAAGAGTTCGCGGTTGCCAATATCATAGTTACTTTCAGTTGGCGAAAACTTCCTGGAGAAGTAGGCACAGGGGCGGAGATGGGTGAGGGACCTGGTACCCTGGGACAAGACAGCCCCCACTCCCACCTCAGATGCGTCAACTTCCACGATAAATGGCTCCATTTGGTTGGGCTGAACCAGCACCGGGGCCGAGACAAAGCACTTCTTAAGGACCTCAAAAGCCTGGACAGCCTCAGGAGGCCAGTGGAGGAGATCAGCACCTTTGCGAGTGAGGTCCGTAAGGGGCTTAACGATGACCGAGAAGTTAGCAATAAATCTCCTGTAATAATTAGCAAACCCCAAAAAACACTGTAACGCCTTCAGGGAGGCAGGTTGGACCCATTCCGCCACAGCCTGAACCTTGGCTGGGTCCATGCGGAATTCATGAGGAGTGAGGATTTGACCCAAAAATGGAATCTCCTGTACCCCAAACACACATTTTTCGGTTTTGGCAAACAGTTTATTTTCCCGAAGGACCTGGAGCACCTTCCTGACATGCTCCACGTGGGAGGACCAGTCCTTGGAAAACACCAGTATGTCATCAAGGTACACTACCAGAAAAATCCCAAGGTAATTTCTCAAAATCTCATTTATGAAATTCTGGAAGACCGCAGGGGCATTACACAACCCAAAGGGCATGACAAGGTATTCGAAATGGCCTTCGGGCGTGTTAAACGCAGTCTTCCACTCATCCCCCTCTTTGATGCGAATAAGGTTATACGCCCCCCGTAGATCCAATTTAGAAAACCATTGGGCCCCCTGAACCTGATTAAAGAGATCAGGAATCAAAGGAAGGGGATACTGGTTCCTTACCGTGACCTTATTCAGGCTACGGTAGTCAATGCATGGCCTAAGACCACCATCCTTCTTCCCCACGAAGAAGAAGCCAGCACCTACCGGAGAAGAAGAGGGACGAATGTAACCCTTGGCCAGGGATTCCTGAATATACACTCTCATAGCTTCACGTTCGGGACAAGAAAGATTAAATATCCTACCCTTAGGAAGCTTAGCTCCTGGTACCAATTCGATAGCGCAATCGTATTCTCTATGAGGAGGTAACACTTCGGAGGCCTCCCTAGAGAAAACATCAGCGAAGTCCTGAACAAACTCGGGTAGCGTATTCGCCTCCTTAGGGGGAGAAATAGAATTAACAGAAAAACATGACGTACAACATTCATTACCCCATTTGGTTAGCTCCCCAGTATTCCAGTCAAACGTAGGATTATGCAACTGCAACCAGGGAAGACCTAGCACCAAATCGTACGATAATCCCTGCATCAACAGTACAGAGCATTGCTCCAAATGCATGGAGCCAACAAGGAGTTCAAAAACAGGGGTATGCTGTGTAAAATAACCATTAGCAAGAGGAGTGGCGTCGATACCCACTACCGGGACAGGTTTAGGCAAATCAATAAGAGGCATAGCAAGGGACATAGCAAATTCCACAGACATGATATTAGTAGAGGACCCTGAATCCACGAAAGCACTGCCGGTAGCAGACCTACCACCAAAAGAGACCTGAAAGGGAAGCAAGATCTTAGTACGTTTCATATTTACGGGAAATACCTGTGCGCCCAAGTGACCTCCCCGATGATCACTTAGACGCGGAAGTTCTCTGGCTGCAACCTTACGCTTAGGACAGTTGTTCACTTGATGCTTGTCGTCCCCACAGTAGAAGCAGAGACCATTCTTCCTGCGGAATTCTCTACGTTGTTGGGGGGACACGGAGGCCCCGAGTTGCATAGGTATCTCTGAATCTTTCGGGGAGGAACGAAGCAACGGAGCTTCGGGAGGCATCATGGGGGAGTCGGAGGAGAAAACACATAAACGTTCACGTTGTCGTTCCCTGAGACGTCGGTCAAGTCGTATCGCTAAAGCCATAACCTGGTCTAGGGAGTCAGAAGAGGGATAGCTAACTAGCAGGTCTTTCAGGGCATTCGACAGACCCAACCTAAACTGGCACCTTAAGGCAGGGTCATTCCACCGAGAAGCTACGCACCACTTCCGAAAGTCAGAGCAATACTCCTCAACAGGTCTCTTACCCTGACTTAAGGTCACCAGCTGACTCTCGGCAAAGGCAGTCCTGTCAGTCTCGTCATAAATAAGTCCGAGAGCAGAAAAGAAACAATCAACGGAGGAAAGTTCAGGGGCGTCAGGAGCCAAGGAGAAGGCCCACTCTTGGGGCCCTTCCTGGAGCCGGGACATAATTATACCCACCCGCTGGCTCTCAGAACCTGAGGAATGAGGCTTTAAACGAAAGTAAAGCCTACAACTCTCCCGAAAGGAGAGAAAAGTCCTCCGGTCCCCTGAGAACCGGTCGGGCAACTTGAGGTGGGGTTCAAGAGGTGCGGTGCGGGGAACTACCAGGGTAGCATCAGGCTGGTTGACCCTCTGAGCCAGGGCCTGGACCTGTAGGGAGAGACCCTGCATTTGCTGAGCCAGGGTCTCACGGGGATCCATAGTGGTGTCAGGGACCAGGGGTAGACTAGGTATGGGCTTGTTATTATGTAACGGCAGGGGGTAGGGAGACGGACAAGTGAGCCCTAATCTACCCGCCACTCTGTCCCTGCCTACTTGCAACGACCCGCCCTAGGCGACGGGGTACAACTGGGCGGCGGTCCCTGCGCTCAGTAAGTGCACGACAAACACGACAAACATACAAGGAACACAAGCAAGGAAAAGGGGCCGTTGCCCACGGCAACACCGTGAGCAACCAGAGTGGTGAACGAGCCGAGTCAAGCCAGGAGTGTGCGAGGTACAAAACGAAAAGCAGAAGAGTAGTCGGTAAGCCAGGGTCGGTATGGAGCAGGATCAAAAATAGCAGGAGCTGTAGCTGGGCCAGGAACCACAAGGAAGGAAACAAAAGCAATAACAAGCACCGAGGGACAGGAAGTGCAGGCTTAAAGGAACAGTGTCATGGCAAATAATTTTTTTTATATGTTAAAGATGTTAGTGCTTTAATAAAAACGTTTTTATTCATTTGTGTGTTTGTGTTTTACTTTTTCTTATTTTTACACTTTTTCTTCCCTATGGGGGCTGCCATTTTTTGTTCCATTTCTGTGTGTGTCGATTAACGACACACACAGACATGGAGTACGGCAGCCACAGTCCCATAGGGACTGTGAACGGCTCCCGTCCCATTCACGTCCGTGTACGGCGTCTGTGTGGGAACTGCGCATGCGCCGCTCCCACACAGTCCTATTCGAAATTGGCGCCGTCCGGCGCCATTTTCCTGTGGACCGGAAGTCGCGGCCGGACTGTAATCTTACTACTTCCGGTCGCGGCTTCCGGACTTGTGCACATGGAACAGCGGCAGCAAAGGGAGCGGACGGGCCGGAGGGAGCCGCGGCGGCAGGAGCAGGTAAGACATTTCAATGTATGTTAGTGTTTGTGTGTGTTTACTACTGTATGTAAACCTACTACACTGTGGGTTACCTCAAAAAATGGCGACACACAGTGTAGGAGGTTAAACCTTTCAAACCCCTCGTTTATCCCGGCACTAGCCAGGATAAAGGAGGGGGGGATGCTGAGAGCTCACTAGAGCGAGGGCTTTTAACCCAATGTTGCAATGCTGCAATTTTGGGAACTAGCTCCATCTAGTGACCAAAAATGGGTAGTATTATAAATTAGAATTAATTTATAATATTTCCTGACTATTTCCTGACTCGTGAAAAAAATAAAAAAAATTTGAACCATGTTTAATCACCCACACACTAAATGTTTAATTTTTTTAAAAAAAACATGTTTTTCTGGCAACACCATGCCTTTAAATAGACCGAGGGCGGGAGCTAGCTGAGTCTGGCCAGGTTACGATAGGCTCTCCCACTCCTAAGCCTGCCAGCCTGAATGGTGGAAGCAGGAGTCAGTCTCAGGGATGTATTCTCAGGTGCTGACTGATTAGTTCTGGGAGTTAACCCCGCAGTGCCTGGCAGATCCTTTACACTATACGTAGTACAGTATAAACACGGTATCCTATGTTATGCCTCCACCCACATACCTAAACATACATGGAAGTTAGTTACGTTACAATACAATACACGCTCACTATTTCTGTCCCACTCCCTCCTAATATAACTTTCCCTATACACTAAGGGTTACCAGGGGATAGCAGGTAAATGGTGGGAAAGGGTTAACCAGGAGATAGCAGGTAAATGGTGGGAAAGGGTTAAACAGGTATGCAGGTAAAGGGTTGAAGTAAGGAGGGGGGAGAGCTGCTGCTACACGTGGATACTTAGCGGTCCATGTGGTAGTTGGTGTGTCTTCAGGTAGGCAGGAAAAGAGAGCAGACTAGGAGGGAAGGGAGCAGCAAAATAAGAGACAGAGTGTGAGGCCATTGACCCTCTTATACCTTGTCCGTGCACATCTGTGTGACATCACAACTCATGCACGTGAAAGGGGGGGGGGGCTGGGCCTCATGGCTACCTCATGGAATACCATTATCTAGTAGGGGGATGGAAGGGCAGTTGGAACTTCCTGATTCCTGGATTAGTTCACTGTTTATGGCTTCCATCCCCCAGGGTGTCTGATTACATGGTAGGGAGATGAATATACACCTTTCTGGAGGGACAAATATATATATATCTATATATATATATATATATATATATCTACATTCACATATGCACCGGGTCCTGACACCGTCCAGTATGAGGATCCTTTGTACAGTGGCGCACATAACACCCTGAAGCTGGCCTACGTCAGAACCCTGCGTGCGGCGGCGCCCAGAGAGGACCTAAGAGCCTGCTACTAGTCCTTGCTTTTGACTGTATCCATGTCCTCAGGCATTATAATTTATGCAGCACAATATTTGGGAAAATCGGGCAGCACTGTTGGTACAGTAATAGGGGCACCTTGGGCAGAAGCAGACACACCGCAGGCACAGTATTGATGGGCAGTTTGTGTTGCTAAGGAGGCTGGGGATCGACTACAGAAGCAATGGTCCAAAGATGTCTGGACAGCAAACTGTAATTGTCGAGAGAACTTGTCATTGTGGTCAGGGCGGAATGGAGATGGAAAGAGAATGACTCCAATCAGAGAAGACCCGTTACCTGTGAGACACTGGATTTAATAGTTATGTATTCGGCCTGTGACTGTGTCTGATCAGTGCTGTATTCTCTTGTATGGTCTGCTGGGGGATACTATTATGGATTTTTTTGTTATTTATGTTTATTATGTTCATTCATAGTCTTGTTTTACTTAAATTTGCTTCTAAAATTTATTTAAACCTCTTTTATTAACAAATATGGTCGTTTTTAATTAGTTCTATGTGCGGGCGGTTTGCAATGCAATTTGCCTATTTAGTCTTTGCCAGCAAAACGCCCTATTTCACTGTGATGTTGGTAATATCCTTGACTGACTGATTTTTCTTCTTTTTGCAATTACATTGTATCACTGAATATAGTACACTGGGTATAGTATAAGGTCAGGATTTGTTTTGTGGATGTGCAGTAATATGTGTGTGTAACTTGGGAGTACAGCTGCCTCAGGCCAGCTCAAAGAGTAATTTTTACTGCTAGTGTAGTGAAAATGTACGTGTGGACAAAGTGTTATTGACATTAGCTTAGCCTGGGGATAGGTTTATTCCTTGACATTCCGAGAAGATGGAGAATACAGAAAATAAATACAATTTATTACTTAAATCTTACCTTTTCTGTCAAATGATAGACACTTAATACAGATGTAGTCATCTTTAACTTGATTCTTATAACTTGCTGCAGCGTGACATCACACAACAAAGGCCATTGAAAAGTCATTGAAAAAGTCAAGATAAGAGATCTACCCATTGTTTATTTAATGCATTAAAAGTCAAGGTTAAGACGGCTACATCTGTAACTATACTCCACTTTGCTATGATTGCGGCAAACACATAAATTATTATACGTTCAACACATTTATCTTGGCTAACACATACAGTTCTAGTATAAAACTGGCCATACTGTATACATGTATACATAAGGTACATGTTGGCTAAACTCCCCAATTTCAGAGGTGGGCTAATGTGTATGAAGGCAGTTTGACAGTCCCCCCCACATTTCTCTTTTAAAGGAAAGATTTTAAGACCAGTCCTTTGCTCCTGAGAAAAATAAGCACTTCCAGAGGTGTCTGTCAGCACTTTATCTCCCTTTTTCTATTGAAATAAACTTGCTGATCCAATTTATTTATGTTATTTTCAATGTTGTTTATTACATTATTTTAGATTAAATAATGCAATAAAATCAGGCAAAAGACATATACAGTTGGCATTCAATTGTCGGATTCCTTTTTCTTCAGACATATCAAAACAATGTATACTGTGCAAATGTATGCCCATATGTTTGGATTCGTCTGTCCTTATAGAAAAGTGTCCTTTTTTTCATGTATTTTTTGTGGTTTCCTGATGTTTTCAAAAACTATGCCTTTTTTATATAGTAAAAAAAAAAGGTATCCAGATGTAAGCCTTCCAGAATTATTCCAAAAGGAGACACTTTTGGCATATGTCTGCCATATAGGAGCCTATAGATGCTGTAAAGTATACATCTGAATATATATTTTTTTTCTTATATCCAGACATATTCTGGCAACAGTATTGCCAAACTTGGTGTAAACAGTCCTAAATTCTCTTAATTTGTAAATTAAAGGGTTATTCCCAATTTAAACATTTTGGCATATCCACAGGATATACAATAAATGTCTGATAGATGCAGGTTCCAGCTCTTAATCCCACACCTATTTCCAGAACGGGGGTCACCCGCTTGCTCGGCTATTTTCGTAACGCCTATAGAAATGAATGGAGGGAGCTGTAAAATGGAACGAACAAGATAGGTAAAACTGGTGGGTACATGCATAGCAAGTCTTTTCAGATGCATGACCCAACCCTGAAAACCCCAACACCAGACTGATAAAATCAGCCATGGTCACTGCCTTCAAACAATACATCTAAGGTACAGTTTTTGGTGACTGGTCAGGTGACAGGTCAGGTGACTGAACTGGTCCACTCCCGGGCCGGCATCGACACCAGTGAGAACGCCGCCGCAAGACTCCTGCCCTCTTCTGACGGTGAGTGAAAGCAGAGCGGAGAGTGGCAGCAGTAGGGCCGGCTACCTCTTATAAGGGGGTTGTGTTGCGCTACCTACAGGGAGATATCTACAGGGGGGCTGTGTCTGGTGCTATGTACAGGGGGGCTGTATCTGGAGCTATCTACAGGGCGGCTATGTGTGGAGCTATCTACAGGGGGGCTGTATCTGGAGCTATCTACAGGGGGACTGTGTCTGGCGCTATGTACAGGGGGGCTGTGTGGAGCAATCTACAGGGGGGGCTGTGTGTGGGGCTATTTACGGGGGGCTGTGTGTGTAGCTATCTACAGGGGGGGCTGTGTGTGGAGCTATCTACAGGGGGGGGCTGTGTGTGGCGCTATCTACAGGGGGGCTGTGTGTTGGGCTATCTACAGGGGTTCTGTTTGTGGAGCTATGTACAGGGGGGCTGTGTCTGGCACTATGTACAGGGGGGCTGTATCTGGAGCTATCTACAGGGGGGCTGTGTGGAGCAATCTACAGGGGGGCTGTATCCGGAGCTATCTACAGGGGGGCTATGTGTGGAGCTATCTACAGGGGGGCTGTATCTGCAGCTATCTACAGGGGGCTGTGTCTGGCTCTATGTACAGGGGGGCTGTGTGTGGTGCAAACCACAGGGGCCTGTGTGAGGAGCTATCTACAGGGGGGCTGTGTCTGGCGCTTTGTACAGGGGGGCTGTGTGTGGAGCAATCTACAGGGGGGCTCTGGTGGATGATTTTTCCATTGACCGGTAGCAGAGTTACACAACTGGAAAAAAATAATCCCCATCATGTAACTCTGCTACCTGTCAATTGAAAAGTCATCAACCACAGTGTCTCCCTCTTGACTTTCATTGTTAAAGGGAATGTGTTGCTAGAAAAAAAAATTTTTTTTTTTTTTAGTTAAACAATTTGTGTATATGTGATTAAACATTGTTCTAATTTTTTTCACGAGTCAGGAAATATTATAAATTAGATTCTAATTTATAATATTTCCCAGCGCTGGTCACTAGATGGAGCAATTCCCAAAATTGCAGCATTGCATGTGGTAAAGCAACCACATTGCTTTCTGCTGCAAAATTTGAGAAAACTCACTCGCTCTAGTGAGCTCTCAGAATCCCCCCCTCCTTTATCCTGGCTAGTGCCGGGAGAAACGAGGGGATTGAACGGTCAAACCTCCTACACTGTGTGTCGCCATTTTTGGAGCTAACACACAGTGTAGTAGGTTAACATACAGTAGTAAACACACTAAAACACGAACATACATAGAAATAACTTACCTGCTCCTGCCGCCGCCGCTCCCTCTGGTCCGTCCGCTCCGTCTGCTGCCGCCGCTCCAAGTGCACAAGTCCGGAAGCCGCAACCGGAAGTAGTAATCTTACTGTCCGGCCGCGACTTCCGGTCCACAAGAAAATGGCACCGGACGTCGCACAGTTCAACTTGGACTGTGTGGGAACGGCACATGCGCCGTTCTCACACAGACGGCGTACAGCATAGTGGATGGAACGGGCCCCGTTCGCATTCCCTATGGGACTGTATGTGCCGTATTCCATGTCTGTATGTGTCGTAAATCGACACATACAGAAATGGAAAAAAAAATGGCAGCCCCCATAGGGAAGAAAAAGTTCAAAAATAAAAAAAAGTTAAACACAAACACACAAATAAATACTAAAAAATGTAATAAAACACAAAAATCTAATTGATCTAAAAAATTTTTTTTTCGTGACACTGTTCCTTTAACAGCCTTTTGGTTTGTCCTGCAGCTGCTTCCGCCGTGATGAGCAAATGTTATACCCAAGATAGGAAAAGTAACACAAAGACAATATAACCTGAAATATAATATCTGTGATATCCAGACAGTCTAGAGATCCGCAGTGAGAATGTGCGCTTGTTATTTGCAGAAGGATCTGGCCGTGATTTGATGTGTTTACGCGGGATATTGGGCGTGGTTAGGGGCGTGGCTTAAAATGTCCCTCTTTTCCGAATTCAAAAGTTGGGAGGTATGCATGATAGGATTAGATACAGTGGCTCAGCAGACTATCACACATGATAGGATTAGATACAGTGGCCCAGCAGACAGTATCACACATGATAGGATTAGATACAGTGGCTCAGCAGACAGTATCACACATGATAAGATTAAAGATAGGGCCCAGCAGACAGTATCACACAATATAGGATTAGATACAGTAGCTCAGCAGACAGTATCACACATTATAGGATTAGATATAGGACCCAGCAGACAGTATCCCACATGATAGGATTAGATACAGTGGCTCAGCAGACAGTATCACACATGATAGGATTAGATACAGTGGCTCAGCAGACAGTATCACACATGATAGGATTAGATACAGTGGCTCAGCAGACAATATCACACATGATTGGATTAGATATAAGGCCCAACAGACAGTATCACACATGATAGGATTAGATACAGTGGCTCAGCAGACAGTATCACACATGATGGGATTAGATACAGTAGCTCTGCAGACAGTATCACACATGATAGGATTAGATACACAGCTCAGACGACAGTATCACACATGATAGGATTAGATACAGTGGCTCAGCAGACAATATCACATATGATAGGATTAGATACAGTGGCTCAGCAGACAGTAACACACATGATAGGATTAGATACAGTAGCTCAGATGACAGTATCACACATGATAGGATTAGATACATAGGCTCAGCAGACAGTATCACACATGATTGGATTAGATACATTGGCTCAGCAGACAGTATCACACATGATAGGCTTAGATACAGTGGCTCAGCAGACAGTATCACACATGATTGGATTAGATACATTGGCTCAGCAGACAGTATCACACATGATTGGATTAGATACATTGACTCAGCAGACAGTATCACACATGATAGTATTAGATACAGTGGCTCAGCAGACAGTATCACACATGATATACTTCAGATACGCGGACTACTTCAATGAAAGCGGTTTTTTATTCTCAATAAAATGGTTAATGGGGGTTGTGTTTTTTTATTTCAATAAATATTTTTTCTATGTGCTTTCTATGTCTTTTTTTAAACTTTATTATTACAGCCTTAGTAATGGCTGGCTGATTGACAACCTCCATTACTAAGGCGGGGCTTAATGTTAGCAGGTGCAGAGGCTAACACCAGGGGCGTAACTAGGAAAGACTGGGCCCCATAGCAAACTTTTGACTGGGGCCCCCCCTCCGCTGGGTATCACACAACCCCTCCCTTGTACATAGTGCCTCCCTATAGATTCCACCACACAGCACCCCTATAGATAGCACCATACACAGCCCCCTGTAGATAGCGCCATACAGAGACCCCTGTAGATAGCGCCTTACAGCCCCTCTGTGGATAACGCCATACAGCCCCCCTGTAGATAACGCCATACAGCCCCCTGTAGATAACGCCATACAGCTCCAAATCCCCCTGTAGATAACTCCATACAGCCCCCCTGTAGATAACGCCATACAGGCCCCTGTAGATAACGCCATACAGCTCCAAATCTCCCTGTAGATAACTCCATACAGCCCCCTGTAGATAACGCCATGCAGCCCCCCTTTAGATAACGCCATACAGCCCCCACTGTAGATAACACCATACAGCCCCCCTGTAGATAACGTCTTACAGCCCCAAATCCCCACTGTAGATAATGCCATACAGCCCCCCTGTAGATAACGCCATACAGCCCCCTGTAGATAACGCCATACAGACAACCCCCCTGTAGATAACACCATACAGAACCCCCCTGTAGATAACGCCATACCGACCCCCCTGTAGATAACGCCATACAGCCCCCCCCAAAAAAAACGGCCTATAGTTTGTCCTACAAAAGAGATGTATCCCCTATCCACAGGTTACGGGATACATGTGTGATCGCTGGCAGCGATAAGGAGAACGGGGGACCGAAAGTCCCCCGAAGTTCTCCATGACAAACCTCTGACTTCTGGCGTCTGCGCAGTTCAATAAAAAGGAAAGGAGTGCTGGTCACGCATGCGTACAAGCGCGACCGGTGCGCAAGTCATTTCTATGGAGCTGCAGACAGACCCCGGAAGTCCGAGGTTTGTCATGGAGAACTTCGGGGGACTTTCGGTCCCCCGTTCTCCTTATCGCTGGGCGTCCCAGCGATTCCACATGTATCCCCTATCCTGTGGATAGGGGATGCATGTCTTTTGTAGGAACAACCCCTTCAGTGGCGTCGCGCTGTAGCAGTCATAGCATTTGCTAGTGGAGCCTACGGCCATGAGGGGGGGCCCGTGCCGGTGGGTGGCACGGGCCCCCTCATTCTGCGGGCCCCGTAGCAGCCGCTACGGCTGCTGTAGTGGTAATTACGCCACTGGCTAACACTAACCCCATTATTACCCTGGTACCCACCGCCACCAGGGGTACTGGGAAGAGCCAGGTATGAACCAGTACCCGACCATCTGTAGTGATGGCCAGGCACCGCGGCGGCCGCAGGCTGATATTATAAGGCTGGGGAAGGCCAAAAACAGTGGCCCTTCCCACCCTGGTAATGCTGCCTGCTGTGTTGTATCTGGCTGGTTATGAAAATTGGGGGGGGGACCCCACATCGATCTTTCCAATTATTATTTTTTTTTTTTTAAATTACGTGTGGTCTCCCCCATTTATCATAACCAGCCAGACACAATAAAGCAGCAGCAGCCTAGCATTACCAGGGTGGGAAGGGCTACTGTTCCAGACCTTTCCCAGCCAGATAATGCCAGCCTGCGGCCGCCTCATCGCCCGGCCATCACTACAGATGGTCAAGTACTGGATCGTACCCGGCTCTTCCCAGCAGCCCTGGTGGCGGTGGGTACCGGGGTAATAATGGGGGTTAGTGTTAGCCTCTGCACCGGCTAACACTAAGCAATGGACGCTGTCAATCAGCCGACGGCCATTACTAAGGCGGTAGTAATATAGTTTAAAAAAAACCACAAAGACATAGAAAAAATATTTTATTGAAATAAAAAAAAACCCACACAACCCTCATTAACCATTTTATTGATAATAAAAAAAAGCCGTCATCAATGTAGTCCTGGAATCCGACGTAGTCCAATGACCGAACCTGTAAAAAAACGATTAGTAACACACATGTGTTAGGGTTAGATACAGGGCCCATGTGTGATACTGTCTGTGGGACCCTGTATCTAAACCTACCACAAGGTAGGCTTAGATACAGGGTCCAGCAGACAGTAATCTTATACAGTATAAGATTACTGTGTGCTGGGGTCCTGTATCTAAACCTACCGTGTGGTAGGCTTAATTACAGGGCCCATCAGACAGGATCACACATGGGCCATGTATCTAAGCCTACCATGTGATTGGCTTAGATACAGGGCCCAGGAGACAGTATCACACAATCTGTGATCCTGTCTCTAAGCCTGCTACATTGTAGGCTTAAAGGGGTTGTCCAGTCCTAAACACTGATGGCCCATCCTCAGGATAGGCCATCAATAGCTGATGTGTCGGGGTCCGTCTCCCGGGACCCACCAATCAGCTGTTTTGAAGGGGCCGTGGCGCTGGTATGACAGCTGCTTCCCCTTCATTTCTCTTACTCGCTCACACTGTGAATCGCCGACACGGATTCACAGTGTGAGCAAGTGACCGGAATAAAGGCGAAGCAGCTCTCGTACGAGTGCTGCGGCCACTTCAAATTAGCTGATTTACCGGCTCCCGGGAGTCGGACCCCGCCAATCAGCTTCAGCAGACAGGGATATTAATCTTACCCTCCTCTTCAGCCGCGGCGGAGGGACTGTCCTTACTCTATCCAGGATCACGATGTTGTGCGCAGCACATAGCGTTGTGACGTCAAAACCTCTGCTGCGCTCCGGAACCAGGAAGGTAAGTACTGTCAGTTACTATAGTAACAGGGGCCCGCGGCCCGAGTTACTATAGTAACTTTTTATTGATGTGGTGCAGGGGGGCCGCGGGCCCCCTGGCTTCGGGGCCCGATCGCAATTGCGACCGCTGCGACCCCTATAGCTACGCCACTGAGTTAACCCCTTCCCGCCGCAGCCCTTTTTCAGATTTTCATTTTAGTTTTTTCCTCCCCACCTTCCAAAAGCCATAACTTTTTTATTTTTCCGTCGATATAGTCCTATGAGGGCTTGATTATTTTTTTTTTTTCGTAGCACCATTTATTGTGCCATATAATGTACTAGAAAATGGGAAATAAATTATTTGTGGGGTAGAAAATGAAAAAAACAGCGATTCCTCCATTGTTTTTTGCGTGGCGTTTTTACGGAATTCTCTGTGCAATTTTTAATGATACCATTTTGGGGTACATGCGACATATTGATCAGTTTTTATTTCATTTTTTGTGGGAGATGAGGTGAGCAAAATATAGCTGGCGTTTACAATTTTTTTTTACAGCGTTCACCGTGCGGGTTAAATAATGATATATTGTAATAGTTCAGACATTTACGGACGCGGTGATACCAATTATGTTTATTTATTTATTTTTTTACTATGCTCTAGGGGGAAAATGGGAAAAAGTTTATTTTTTTACTTTTAATTTTTTTTTTTTTATTAGTCGTTAGATCGCTTGCATGATATACTGCAATACTAATGTATTGCAGTATATCGTGATTCTGACAGGCTTCTATTAAGCCCTGCCGGAGGCTGCGCTTAATAGGCGCACAAAGGTGGCGGACCTGGGGGCCTACTTTAGACCCCCAGGCAGCCATAGCAACCATCGCCACCCCCCCGCGATTGCTGTTAGATGGAGTCGCCCCCCTCTTTCTAACGACTTAAATGCTGCGGTCGGTATTGACCGCTGCATTTAACGAGTTAAACGAGCGGGATCGTTACTCTGAAGTGTCGGCTGTAACATACAGCCAACACCGGCATCGTATGGAGCAGGTTCACTCTGTGAGCCCGTTCCATACTTCCCCTACCGGGCTTTGGTGTATGGATACGTCAAATGTCAGGAAAGGGTTAATAAGAGGCCTCAGCGGTCACATTCAATATTCCTACTTTAGCGCTCTCATTGTTGAGTAGTATTGCTAGGAGTAGGGCGTGTGACCGCTAAGGCCTCTGATTGGCTGCAGCAGTCAATGCAGACCGTTTGTAAACAAAAAACGGTAGTATTAGCGCTGGGTCGCTGGGGGAAAGAAGAGTACTTCTTTTGTTTTATATTATCTTCAGCTATTTTTAATTTTCTTTTACACGTTTGATAACCCCTTTAAAGTGACCTAGATACGTGTTACTGCATTAAAGAGGCTCTGTCACCAGATTATAAGTGCCCTATCTCCTACATAATCTGATCGGCGCTGTAATGTAGATAGTGGTTTTTATTTTGAAAAACTATCATTTTTGAACAAGTTATAAACAATTTTAGATTTATGCTAATTAGCTTCTTAATAGACAACTGGGCATGTTTTAACTTTTTACCAAGTGGGCGTTGTACAGTGGAGTGTATGACGCCGACCAATCAGTGAGCAATCAGCGTCATACACGTCTCATTGTTCCAGCCCAGCTTCTTTCACTGCACAATCACACTGTAGCAATGGGCTGGAACAATGAGAAGTGCATGACGCTGATTGGTCACTGATTGGTCAGCGTCATACACTTCTCTTCACAACGTCCACTTGGTAAAAAGTAAAAACACGCCCAGTTGTCTATTAAGAAACGAATTAGCATAAATCTAAAATTGCTCATAACTTGCTCAAAAATTATCGTTTTTCAAAATAAAAACCACTGTTGTTATCTACATTACAGCGCCGATCAGATTATGTAGGAGATAGGGCACTTATAATCTGGTGACAGATATAAGGCTAGAATCACACATAGAGAAAAATCAGCAGCATATTACAGTACTAGCCATGTAGATAACATTTAAGTAAATCTCATCTACATGCTTTAGAAATTTTCTGTGAGGAAATTGACCTGCGGTACGGATTTTAAAATCTGCAGCGTGTCAATTTCTGTTGTGGATTTTCACTGCATATTTCACCACTTTCAATGAATGGTATGAAATCCGCAGCAAATTCTGCAATTCTGCAATTTGCTGCAGGTTTGCATTTGGTGTAGTTTGTGGTTCAGTTTCTCATGCATTTTTTTGTATAATTTGACATGTTTTCCTATGTTGGCCACCAGAGGGAGCACTTCCCAGAATTACAGCAAGGTGAATAAGGCAAAGCAACCTGACTCACAGCGTCTGTAAAAGTGGGAGGGAATGGGGAGGGAATGGGGAGGGAATCCCCCCCCTCCTACAAGCCAGGAAAAGGTTTCTTCAAATTGCTAAGCAGTGTCCAGTTGCTATTTTAGGGTATGTGCACACGAGAACTGTCTTTTAGGCCTCATTTACACGAGCGTGTGCGTTTTTCGCGCGTTTGTATTGCGTATGGTCTGCGTATACGCAGGCTTGTTGCGTTTTTTACGCGCGCAGGACTAGCGTTTGCATCGCGCATAAAAAACGCAGAGGGGATTATTGGGACGCCTGCCTACAAATAGGCCAGCTGGCCCAACCCCTGCTTGCTGGTAGAACCCAGTTTTGAACCTTCTTTCCGCCTCTGCAGAAACAAGCGTGTGTTTTTCCCTTTACGTTGCAATTGCCTTGACATCCAACTATTATGGCTTCGCCATCGCTGGCACGTGTGCTTCTTCTCTGGATGATCTCACGTCGGTTTGGCGAGCGGCGACACATGCTGCAGCACCGGACGTCTGTAAGAACTCGCATTTGGGTTCATCCACTTGTGGCGCAACGTACTATAAAAGGCCATTTCCATACCCTGTATGAGGAGTTAAGGCGGCATCCCGAAAAATTTCGTGCCTTCTGCCGCATGTCTGTGGCCGCGTTTGACCTTCTTCTTGCGCAAACTCGCTCTGGTCTCACCTACCAGAATACCAACATGAGACGCTGCATTTCGGCCGAAGAACGGCTGCTTGTGACCTTGAGGTATGTGTGAAACGGATTGCACTTAGACCATGCCGCTGTCTGCTTATCCAGCCCTCCACTAACATATGTTCTGCCTTTGTATTTCTTTCTCGTTTTTTCTTAGATTTCTGGCCACAGGCAATAGCTATCATTCGTTGCATTTTGAATTTCTTTTGGGAGTGACCACCATTTCGTTCATTATCACATCCACCTGTGTCGTGTTGTGGCAGAGGTTAAAGAGCACGGTCATGCCGCAGCCCACGACAGAACAGTGGCTAAGTATTTCGGAGGGATTTCTTAGAGCGACAGAATTTCCGAATTGCATTGGTGCCTTAGACGGCAAACACATTCGTGTGAGAAAGCCCCCACGCAGTGGCTCCCAATACTTTAACTACAAGCAGTTTTTTTCTATGGTCTTGTTAGCCTTGGCGGACACCAATTATAGTTTCACTATTGTTGACATTGGCTCGTATGGAAGCTCCGCTGATGCACGCATATTCCGTTCTTCAAGAATGGGAAAACGACTCCTCAATAGGCGACTGGCGGTGCCGGAACCTTCCATCCTCCCGGGCTCCAGTGGCCCCCCTATCCCGTATGTTATCGTTGCGGATGAGGGCTTTGCACTCACTAGGCAAGTCATGCGTCCCTTTGCAAGAAGGGGCTTGGATGACCGTCGGCGCATGTTCAATCTCCGCCTGGGACGAGCTCGGCGCTGTGTGGAATGTGCCTTTGGCATTATGTCAAACAGGTGGCGTGTATTTCTCTCAACCATGCAATTGTCCATGCCGAATGTCACACGTGTTATACAAGCGGGTGTAGTTCTGCATAACTTCTGCCGCATTAATGATGCTAACTTTGATGCAGAATATATCCTGACACATGCAGGCACCACTGACAATGTCCCGGTGAATCCTCAAGGGCGTTCTGTCTCTTCTGGCCTTCGCGTGCGTGATACGTTGGCAGCATATTTTGCGTGCCCATCTGGACCAGCACCGTGGGGGCCAGAAGACCTTTGAAGGGGTGTATGTTCTTTGGCGGCTTCACTACCCACGTGTCATGTGACCATGTAACTATTGTGTGTATTTGTGGGTTTGGGGTTGGGTTAGGGACGCGCAAAACCAGAGGACCCTTGACGCGCGTTGCGAGCTTACATCTCTCAGGGGTTCAGCAGGACTTTATACAGTTGCTGAGTTACTTTACCCATATATCCTGTTGTGCCGACTACACTTTAGGACCGTCCAAGTGCAAGTATAGTTCGTTTGCCTCGGGGCCCATGGCAGGACCTAAACTTTGCAATCGCTTTCAAGCTATGTCAAACCCCGACAGATGAACTAAAACCTTATATCACATGGCCATGCATTGGTCCAAAAGGCCAGAGGTGTGTGAGAGTGTAGGCAAAGGAACATTGTGGCAAACCTTGTGTTGTGTGGTCTAAATGAATAATAACATGAAAGCAAACCATTAACCATGATTATTTTTCTTGATGGCTTTGGAGCCAACTAAAACGTTTTGCACCTGAACATACACACGAAGAACATGGTGTAACGAACAAAAAAACAACAGCGTGCGCACACAACAAACGTGGGCAGCCTTGCACCACACACAACATTGCCGTCCAAAGATATTCCCACCAACACACTCACAGGTGTTGGTATCTTTGTCCTGGGGAGGCATATTCCTGCATATCAGCACCACTATGCTGGACCTGGAGCTGGGTAGGTTGTCCCTCGCCAGCATAGTGGTGCTGATGTGGTGGGTGGAATGTGTGCCCTGGCAGCTGGTGAGCCATAGGGCGCATGTAGGGATACGGCCGTACCATCTGGGGAACAGGGTGGAATTGCCCAGGCACCTGGGCCGTGGGTGGCGGCATGTAATTATTTCGCCACTGCTCTATTGCCGTGAAACACATATGGGGATTGTGTGGCGGTCTGCAAGCGTCGATCAATGTGACGATCGACGCCTGCAGACGGCCCATAAGGTCCATCGGCACCAGGCGTAGGAGGGGGACAATGCTGCGGCCGAAGGCATCATTCCCATCCTCCTCTGCGGCTCGCCTGAGATAGTCCAGTACCCGCGTATCCACCTGGGCAGCTGTGGAGGGCTGTGGGGCACGAACACGCCGACTGCGGGCTCGCACGGGCCGCTCCTGGGCTGGAGAGGCAACCGGCCGTTCTGACTGGCCTGGTGCGGGCTCCTGGGGTGTCGGCTCGGGGCTGGGTGGCAGGATATTGGGAGCAGGGGGTTCGGCCACAGACTCCCCCACGTCAGTCTCCTCTGCTGTGTCCTCCAAATTGTCGGTGGTTCTACAAGGAGCAAAAAAAGTATGACTACAATATCTAACATTGCCCACAACAACACGTTGGCAGACAGGACCTTGGCAAACACACATTACACTCATGCAACGGCATAAACGCTTACGTGCGCATATCCATGATGTCCTTCAGGAACATCAGCTGCTTAGTATATATGTAGGGCCGTTTGCGAGATGCCCCATCTCCGCTGCGTCCCTTGTCACCCATCTCTCGCCTGAATTGATCACGGCAGCTCCGCCACCGTGTCTTGATATCTTGGACTGTTGGATGTAACAAAAACATAACACGCCATCAGAACTATCACCTCTCACTTCAAAATGAAGGGCCCTGCAATGGCAATGCGGTGGGACATGGGGAAGCACCTGCTCCACCAAAGTTTCTCGTGCTAATGAGCGCAATACACATACAGGGCCCAGGTTTTCGATAGGCATGACAGGCATTGACAGAAAATGCCAGGTACTCACCCAACCGAGTGCGGTCCCGGGTTCGGCCAGTCTCCCACTCTTGCCCAAAGAGGTTTTTGGCCACCAACTCCCATGCGTCCTCCTTCACCGTCCTGTTATGATACTCCTCACATCTGGTATCCCATATCGCTGGATGCTCCTGGACAAAAAGGATGAGGCGCTCCACATCCATCCCGCGCGGCATTGCTGTAGTATGGCTGTGAAACGCTCAAAACTATCCGCACACAACTCTCCTGGCACTGGCTAGACTTGCCCCCTCGCACTTGAAAGGCAGGCACTTCCTGGTTTGGAGTAGCTTTGTGTAGCTTTATAGACTAATTAGAATGGACATAACAGCTCTTGCGTGTTTTTCGCGCATGCAACGCAGGACCGTCCGTGTGGCATGCGTTGTTTTCACGCACCCATTGAAGTCAATGTGTGCGTGTTGCGTGAAAAACGCAAGAATATAGAACATGTCGTGAGTTTTACGCAACGCACTCACGCAGCGCAAAATTCACGCATCGTCTAAACAGCCCCATAGACTATTATAGGTGCGTACGACACGCGTGAAAAGCACGCGCATCGCACGCGCGTATAATACGCTCGTGTAAATGAGGCCTTACATCTGAAAAGACAGACTGTTTTCAGGAGAAAACAGCTGCGTCGTTTCAGACGTAAAAGCTCCTCCTCGTATTATGCGAGGAGTCTTTGACGCTCGTAAATCTTGAGCTGCTCTTCATTGACTTCAATGAAGAACGGCTCAAATTATGTTGCAAAGAAGTGTCCTGCACTTCTTTGCCGAGGCAGTCATTTTACGCGTCGTCGTTTGACAGCTGTCAAACGACGACGCGTAAATGACAGGTCGTCTGCACGGTACGTCAGCAAACCCATTCAAATGAATGGGCAGATGTTTGCCGACGCATTGTAGCCCTATTTTCAGATGTAAAACGAGGCATAATACGCCTCGTTTATGTCTGAAAATAGGTCGTGTGAACCCAGCCTTAGGTGTGATTGTACAAATGTAGCTGGCAGAAGCTATAGGACACACCAAAAGGCTAAGGGTATGTTCACACGCTTACTAAACAAAGGGAAAACCGCTCCTGATTTTAAGGCATTTTTTAATCAAACTCGCGTTTTCGGCAGTGTTTTTTCCGGCCGTTTTTGGAGCTGTTTTTCTATAGACGTTTACAGCCCGAAAAACGCCTGAAAACAATGCGTGTGAACATACCCTTAGAATGATTAAGGTGAAGTGAATGACTTTTCAGTTGACAGGTTTACACGGCGTGTATTGGACACTTTTTTTTGCGCATTTTATGTGCCAAAAACCGCATCCAAAAACGTTTGATTACACTTGATTTTGCATGTTTGGGGGGATTTGTGTGTGTGTGTGTGTGTGTGGGGGGGGGGGGGCGTGCTTGACGCTGATTCTTCAAAACAGCTGATAAGCAGCTATGAAGGATCAGTTACGCCCTTGCATACACTCGCTGCACAAAAATAGGACACAGCTCTGCTGCGCACACTACACACACAGCTCTACTGTGCGAGCACTACTACATACTTAGCTACACACAGACACACACGCAGCTCTGCTACATACAGACACACACTCAGCTCTGCTACATACAGACACATACTCAGCTCTGCTGCATACAGACACACTCAGCTTTGCTGCACACACACACACACACACACACACACACACACACACACACACACACACACACACACACACACACACTCAGCATTGCTACACACACACACACACACACACACACACACTCAGCACTGCTACATACAGACACACACTCAGCTCTGCTGCATACAGACACACTCAGCTTTGCTGCACACACACACACACACACACACACACACACACTCAGCATTGCTACACACACACACACACACACACACACACACACACACACACACACACACACACACACACACTCAGCACTGCTGCATACAGACACACACTCAGCTTTGCTCCACACACACACTCACTCAGATCTACTACATACAGACCCACAGCTCTGCTGCACACACACCTACACCTACACACACACACACACACACACACACACACACACACACACACACACACACACACACACACACACTCAGCTCTGCTACATACAGACACATACAAGTTCTTGCTGCCTACGCTCCTCTTCCTTGCGCCTTCGCTTCGTTGAACATATGGCCGGAAGCCGCGGCCGTAAGTCGTCATCTTACTGTCCGGCAGCGGCTTCCATTCGTCAGGAAAACGGCGCCGGATTTTGCTCTACGAACGAGCTTCGCTCTGGCCTATGTGGGAACTGCGCATGCGCAGTTCCCACACAGACGGCGCATGCTCCTGAGAATGGAACGGCTCCCGTTCGCATTCTCTATGGCATTGTATGTGCTGTATAGCATCTTAGTATGTGTCGTTAATCGACATATAGAGAGATGAAAAAAGAATGGCAGCCCCATAGAGAAGTAAAAGTATGAATACATTAAAAAGTTGAAAGTGACAACATAAATATATACAATTTTTGTTTACATTATATAAAAAGCTATATAATTACAAAAAATAAATAAATCATGACACCTTCCCTTTAACTCCTTAATGACCGGGCATGTTTGTACCTTAATGACCAAGCCAGATTTGTCAAATCTGGTATGTCCGACTTTATCAGAGAATAAGGCTGGGTTCACACGTGGCGGAATTTCACTTAAATTCCGCTGCGGACACTCCGCAGCGTTAATCCGCAGCGGTGCCGTTTGTCCATTGACTTACACTTTAATTTAGCAGTGTTCGTTTAGACGAGGCGTAAAATTCCGCTGCGGAGCATAGGCTGCGGAGCGGAATTTGGTGTCCGCAGCATGCTCTGTCTGTTGCGGAGCAGTGGCGGACTCATGGCGGAATTTCTCCATTGACTTCAATGGAGAGTCAAAATTCCGCAATGAAGTCCGCAGATCTTATGTGTGCTGCGGAGCGTATTGGTTTTACTACCATGACATTTCTTCATTCTGGCTGGACCTATGTATTTCTAGGTCTACAGCCAGACTGAGGAAGTCAATGGGGCTCCCGTAATGACGGGAGCGTTGCTAGGAGACGTCTGTAAATAGTCACTGTCCAGGGTGCTGAAAGAGTTAAGCGATCGGCAGTAACTGTTTCTGCACCCGGGACAGTGACTACCGATCTCAATATACATGTATCTGTTAAAAAATATATAAGTTCATACTTACCGAGAACTCCCTGCGTCTGTCTCCAGTCCGGCCTCCCAGGATGACGTTTCAGTCTAAGTGACGGCTGCAGCCAATCACAGGCCAAGCACAGGCTGCAGCGGTCACATGGACTGGCGCGTCATCCAGGGAGGTCGGGCTGGATGCCGAAAGAGGGACGCGTCACCAAGACAACGGCCGGTAAGTATGAAAATCGTTTACTTTCACTAGGGAAAGTGCTGTCCCTTCTCTCTATCCTGCACTGATAGGGAGAAGGGAAGCACTTTTCCCGCAGTCCGCAGCAGCTAGTCCGCATCAATGTACTGCACATTTTGTGCAGATCCGCAGCAGAATCTGCAACGCAGATTCTGTGCGGCATTGATGCGGACAGTTGCGGAGGAAATCCGCCACGTGTGGTCATGCCCTTACTCTGAGAAAGTTTTCAATATCCAAGTAATTCTGACATTGTTTTTTCTTCACATGTTGTACTTTATTTTAGTGGTAAAAGTAGACTGATACGATTTGCGGAAATTAATAAAAAAATAGAGAAATTGAAGAAATTTTGTAAAAATTATAATTTTTCCCTATTTTTAACTGCAATATGTCACATATGTACATACATACTGCACAATTTTTTTAATTAAATATATATTTCCATCTCTTTACTCTATTTTGGCAGCACTTTTGAAAAAAAAAATTTTTTTTTCAGCAATTTGGAAGACTTACAAGTTTAGTAATCATTTTATACATTTTGAAGTACATTTTGTTTTCCTGCACCAAGCCAGGTTTTCAGAGGCTCATAGGTGTCAGAATGGTGGAAACCCCACAAGTGACCCCATTTTGAAAACTACACCCCTTAAGGTATTTATTAAGGGGTGTTGTAAGTATTTTGACCCCACAGTTTTTTTGTAAGAATTCATGCAAAGCAGGCGTAAAAAAATATAATTTCACTTTTTTCATAAAAGTATCACTTTGAAGACCGATTTCTGTGTAAAGTGACCATGAGAATGAAGAAACACACCCAAAAATATATCACCCTGTTTCTCCTGTTTTCAAAAATTCCCCCATTGTGACCCTAATGCATTGCTTGGACACACGACAGGGCCCGAAAGGGAGGGAGCACCCGGAGGCTTTCAGGACTCATATTTTGCTTGAAAATGTTTTAGGCCCCACTGTACATTTGGAGAGGTTTTGAGCTACCAGAGCGATAGAATCTCCCCATAAACGACCCCATTTAGAAAACTAGACCCTTTAAGGTATTTATCTAGGGGTGTAGTGCGTACTTTGACCCCACAGTTTTTTGCTAAATTTAATGCATAGCAGGTGAAAAAAAAACAAAAAACACTTTTTTCATAAAAGTATCACTTTGAAGACCGATTTCTGTGTAAAGTGACCATGAGAATGAAGAAACACGCCCCAAAATATATCATCCTGTTTCTCCTGTTTTCAAAAATGCCCCCATTGTGACCCTAATGCATTGCTTGGACACACGACAGGGCCCGAAAGGGAGGGAACACCCGGAGGCTTTCAGGACTCATATTTTGCTTGAAAATGTTTTATTCCCCACTGTACATTTGGAGAGGCTTTGAGCTGCCAGAACGATAGAAACTCCCCATAAACGACCCCATTTAGAAAACTAGACCCCATAACGTAATTATTTAGGTGTATAGTAATTATTTTGACCCCACAGTTCTTTGCTAAATTTAATGCATATCAGGTGAAAAAAAAAAGAATTTAACTTTTTTCATAAAAGTATTTGTTTGAAGACCGATTTCTTTGTAAAGCGACCATGAGAATGAAGAAACACACCCCAAAATCTATCACCCTCTTTCTCCTGTTTTCAAAAATACCCACATTGTGGCCCTAATGCGTTGTTTGGACACACGGCAGGGCCCCAAAGGAAGGGAGCACCCGGAGGCTTTTAGGACTCATATTTTGGTTGAAAATGTTTTAGGCGCCTCTGTACATTTGGAGAAGCTTTGAGCTGCCAGAATGATAGAAACTGCCCATAAACGACCCCCTTTCGAAAACTAGACCCCTTAAGGTATTTATCTAGGGGTATAGTTAGCATTTTGACCACACAGGTTTTTCGCTAAATATATTGGAATTAGTCTGTAAAAATTAAAATGTTTTTTCTGAAACAACATAGAAATTTTTATTATTTACAAGGAATAACGAAGAAAATGCACCCCAACATTTGTAAAGCAATGTCTCCCGATTACGACAATACCCCATATGTGGTAATAAACTGCTGTTTGGACCCACAGCAGGGATCAGAAGGAGCGCCATTTGGATTTATGATTTTGCTGGAATGGTTTTCGGTGCCATGTCGCATTTGCAATGCACTGGAGGGACCAAAACAGTGGAAACTCCCCCAAAAGTGACCCCATTTTGGAAAAACCTTGAAGGAATTTTTCTAGGGGTATAGTGAGCATTTACACCCCACGGGTCTTTTGCAGAGTTTATTAGAATTAGGGCGCGAAAATTAATATCAACATTTTTTCCACTAAAATGTTGCATTTTCTCATTTTCACAAGGGATAAAGGAGGAAAAAAACAACCATTTTTTATAAAGCAATTTCTCCCGAGTACGGAAATACCCCACATGGGGTCATACGTTTTTTCATTAGAAATGAATTAACCCTTTCAGGACTGATCCATTTTTTGCTTTCATATTTTAGATTTTCACTCCCCGCTTTCCAAGAGCCATAACTTTTTTATTTTTCCATCAATAGAGCGGTGTGAGGGCTTATTTCTTGCGGGAGGAGCTGCAGTTTTTATTGGTGCCATTTTTTGGTACATAAAAAGTGATTCAAAAGTTGTATTACATTTTTTTTTTAGAGCGAAGGTGACAAAAAAAACAAAACTTTTGGCAGTTTCAATTATTACATTTTTTTAAGGTGTGCGCTGTGCAAATTAAATAATGGTATATTGTAATAGTTCTGACTTTTACGGACGTAGCGATACCAATTTTGTTAATTTTTTTACATTACTTTAGAAGAAAAATGCGAAAAGGTGTTTTGTTTTTTTTAACTTAAAAAAAAATAATTCTCACTACTAATAACTATAATTCTTCTACACATTTTATTAATCAATCCCCTTGACTTGATCCAGTGATCATTGGATCACTGGTACAATATACTGCAACACTAATGTATTGCCGTATATTGTTATTCTTACAGGCTTCTGTAACAGAGCGATCGCTGTTCCTGTCCGTTAGTACCGAGGGGACCTGCTGTAATACACAGCCGACACCCGCAGCGTATGGAGCGGGCACAGCACGTGAGCCCGCTCCATACATCAACCGCCGCACCATGACGGGCAATTAAGTCATAGTGCGCAAAGGGGTGGTTCAAAGTGAAAATTGCAATTTTCCACTGATATGCCATTTTAGTGCATAATATGTTGTGCCCAGTTTGTGCCACAGAAGACAAATACCTCATAAGACGTTAAGCGGGTTCTCTCGGGTATGGCGACGCCGTATGTGTGGGCGCAAATTGTTGATTGGGCACACTGCAGGGCTCAGAAGGGAGGGACGCCATTTTGCTTTTGGAGCGCAGATTTTGCTTGGTAGTTTTTCTGTTTTGGGTTTCGCTGGTATTTCAGTTTATAATGTGGGGGGCATGTGTAATCTGTGCGGGGTACATCAGGGTATAATAAGAGGTTATAATAATGGGGTAAATAAATAATAATCCGCAGATATGTGGCCGGTGTCGCACTGATAAATGGCGCCCGATCTTATCCACTTTTGGACATTCTGCACATTTTGCATCGCCATATTCTGAGAGCCAGAACTTCTTTATTTTTTCTCCACCGGAGCCGTGTGAGGGCTTATTTGTTGCGGGACAATCTGTAGTTTTCATTGGTACCATTTTGGGGTACATGCGATTTATTCATTTTTATCACTTTTTGTTAAATTTTTTTGCAATCCTGAGCAAAAAACAGGAATTCTGACACTGTTTTTTAGGTTTTCTTTTTGCGTTGCTCACCGTACGCTATAAGGGTATGTTCACACGTAGTCAACAAAAACGTCTGAAAATCCAGAGCTGTTTTCAAGGGAAAACAGACCCTGCTTTTCAGAAGTTTTTTTACCAACTCGCATTTTTCGCGGCGTTTTCACGCCGTTTTCGCGGCGTTTTTTACGTCCGTTTTTGGAGCTCCAAAACAGCTCCAAAAACGTCCAAAGAAGTGTCTTGCACTTCTTTTGACGAGGCTGTATTTTTACGCGTCGTCGTTTGACAGCTGTCAAACGACGACGCATAAATAACAGGTCGTCTGCACAGTACGTCGGCAAACCCATTCAAATGAATGGGCAGATGTTTGCCGACGTATTGTAGCCCTATTTTCAGACGTAAAACGAGGCAAAATACGCCTGGTATACGTCTGAAATTTGGTCGTGTGAACATACCCTAAATAACATTTTTACTTTATTCTGCGAGTTGGTACGGTTACGGCGATACCAGATGTATATAGGTTTGGTCCTTTTTTTTAGCGTTTGCACAATAAAATGACTTATTTATAAACAAAAAAAATTCTGTGTCACCATATTCTGAGAGCCATAATTTTTTTATTTTTTAGTCAAAAAAGCTGTGTAAGGGCTTGTTTTTTTGCGGGACAGATAGAAGTTTTTATTGGTACTATTTTTGGGAACATGCGACTTTTTGATCACTTTTTATTCTTTATTTAGGGAGCGGTGGTGACCAAAAAAATTGTGATTCTGTCGTCGTTTTTTATTGATTTTTTTGGGGGTGTTCATCGTGCGGGGAAAATAACATTACAGTTTTATAGTTGGGGTCGTTACGAACGCGGTGATACCAAATATGTGTACTTTTTTAACGTGCTCATTTTTTTTCTATAATAAAAGTTTTATTATAGGAAAAAAAGCAGTTCATGTTTATATCACTTCTAACTTTTATTTTTACACTTTTTTTAAAACATTTTTATTACTTTTTTTTACTTTTTTAACTTGTCCCACTAGGGGACACTTAGTCTTGCAGCTTTGATCGCTGCTGGAATACATTACACTACACACGTAGTGTGATGTACTCTAACTGTCATTGTGACGTGACTGTCACACTGACAGGAAGCAGAGGAGGAATGGCCGGAGGCTGTTCCTCCGAGGCTTCCGTACATGGCAACCCGGAGGTCATTATCTGACCTCCGATTGCCGTGACAAGCATCGGTAGCCCCCACGATCACTTCGTGGGGGCTGCTGATGTGCGTCAAACCACTTAAATGCGGCGACGGCAATCCGTCGCCGCACTTAAGGGGTTAACTGCCGAAATCAGCGGCGATGGTCCGCTGTCCGGCGAGACTGATGTCTCAGCTGTCTAGGACAGCTGTCAGCGCGCGTCTGTCACTCTGTGTTTACACAGAGTGACAGTTTGAAATGCGGACGAAAATGCACGTCCTGGTGCGGGAACTAGCAGCCGACCAGGAAGTGCATTTTCGTCCTTGGTCGTGAAAGGGTTAAGTGAGAATCTGACATGTAAACAGCAGTTTTACGCTCATCACCACATGGCCATTAACAAGCAATTTGAAAACCACGCCGAACAGCAAGTTGGCACGGGTTTTGGACACACCGCGACTGCATCAGTGTTGTCAGGTGGGGCCTTACCCTAAGGCCCTATTCACACGACAGTTTTTCCCGGCCGTGTGATGGCCATTCAAAAAACGTCCGTCACACGGCCACAGTAGGAACAATAGACCCCCAAATGGGGCTATTCATACGACCGATTTTTTGGCGGCTCGGGAAACCCGGCCGTCAAAAAATGGGACATGCCCTATTTTCGGCTGTTCTCCCGGCCGCCCGGCTCCCGTAGAAGTCTATGGGGTCGGGTAATACATAGCCATCACTGGAATGTGTTCCGAGTGACGGCCGTGGCTTCCGTCGGTCGCTCTCTCCTCCTCCTCCTCACAGTGTGAAGTGCAGCCATGGATCCGTGAGCGCTGGCCCCCATCTCCTTCCTAGGAGACGCCAGCGCTCACTTCTGCTACATTCTGCCGTGTCCCGTAGGCATCATCGTCATCATCATCAACTTCCACGATTTCCTGGTGTATAAGAAGGCCCCAGGCCTTCTAATCCTTGCCTGTGCATTGTTAGGGTATGTTCACACGATGAGAGGCATTTACGTGTGAAAAGACAGACTGTTTACAGCTGCCTCGTTTCACACGTAAATGCTCCTCCTCGTAATTTACGAGGCGTCTCAATGAACTCAATGAAGAACAGCTCAAATTACGTTGCAAAGAAGTGCCCTGCACTTCTTTGCCGAGGCAGTCAATTTACGCGTCGTCGTTTGACAGCTGTCAAACGACGACGCGTAAATTACCGGTCGTCTGCACAGTACGTCGGCAAACCCATTCAAATGAATGGGCAGATGGTTGCCGACGTATTGTAGCACTATTTTCAGACGTAAAACGAGGCATAATACGCCTCGTTTACGTCTGAAAATAGGTCGTGTGAACCCAGCCTCAGGGTATGTGCACACGATGAGAGGCTTATACGTCTGAAAAGTCAGACTGTTTTCAGGAGAAAACAGCTGCCTCGTTTCAGACGTAATTGCTCCTCCTCGCATTTTGCGAGGCTTCTCTGACAGCCGTAAATTTTGAGCTGCTCTTCATTGAGTTCAATGAAGAATGGCTCAAATCACGTCTGAAAGAAGTGTCCTGCACTTCTTTTGACGAGGCTGTATTTTTACGCGTCGTCGTTTGACAGCTGTCAAACGATGACGCGTAAATGACAGGTTGTCTGCACAGTACGTCGGCAAACCCAATCAAATGAATGGGCAGATGTTTGCCGACGTATTGTAGCCCTATTTTCAGACGTAAAACGAGGCATAATACGCCTCGTTTACGTCTGAAAATAGGTCGTGTGAACCCAGCCTTAGTCTTTCCTAGTCTGTCTCGCAAATGGTCCCTTAGTGTTTTCCCGTTCCAGTTGTTACCCGTGCCCTGTTACCCGTTCCCGTGTTCCGTATTGTTCTTGTTCCTGTGCCTACCAGTGTTGGAGTCGTGTCTACTGCACCTTCTGTCGTTTGCCACGTCCAGTGTCTTCTGCCACGTCCAGTGTCTTCTGCCATGTCCATTGTCTTCTGCCACGTCCAGATAAGCAATTTTACTGACCTAAATACGCAAGTGTGAATGAGGGCTAAATATGACTATTGAAATATATCAAGATCTGTAGGAGTCTGGAAATTTTCTTTATTTATATGAAAGTGATTATATTATCCATTTCTCTTTACTACTGAGTTTACTTTACTTTTTATGTTTACATGTGTTATTGAAAAATGTACATTTATTATACGTAAACTTTTCCACTGCTTCATGTACTGTTTACTCAATATGAAAGCCACAAGTTTTTTTATGTCTAAAAATAAATTAATTGAAGGAACTGTCCATTTCACAGTCTGCTGACCTTATGCAGCGCTCAATGAATCTCAATAGCATCTGATCTTTGCAATGTTTACACCCTCACATAAGAACAAATTGGAAAAATGAACTGCTGTTCGTCTGGCAGCATTCTTCACCTATTTAGAAGAAAATACTGCTCCAAATGACTGCTCATAATAGATCAAGAAAAAGGAACATAGCAAACAATCTGTAGCTGAATTTCAAGAATTAAAAATATACTTCTTTTAGTCTTAAATACTCTCATTATTGTATGAAGCCTAACCTGAAATGTACAATTTGAAGGAGATTGATTCAAAATTCCAAATATATAAATAGGACATTATTGAATTTCATTGTGCAGAATGACATTGAAAACTTAAATAGACTTTATTAATAAAAATCCACATTAACAATATTTCTCATGTTAGGAACACTTATCACCGTACATAGGGTTTCTGTTTTATTAGAAAATTCATTAGTCCCTTAAGGAAGTAATATTTTTCTAAGTACATGTAATGAAAAAGAATGTAAAGAAACCTCTATATAAGATTTGCTTAGATGATGCCGGCATTGCCTGTGTCCTCCCATGGCAGCAACCAGTCTCAGAATGCGAGATCTCACAAGTTATTGCGAGATCTTGTGTTTTGTTTAAAAGTGCTCTTTCTACTATATTAATATAGCAGTTATAGATCGATAATTATAAATACAGCATTAATCCATCAATAGCTGCTGTATTAAAACAGTAGATAGAGCTTCTTCAAACAGAAATCGAGATCTCGTGAGGAGCATTGAGATTTATTTTCCTGCATTTCAGTTCCGTATGGCATCAGTTTTTCGAGTCCGTGTTTCTGCGCTTCCTGTTTTTTTTTCTCAGCATTTCTTTAGCAACTGGTGCGTGAAACAGCCCACGGATGTCGTCCGTGTTCTGTCCGTGTTTTTCACGCATCCATAGACTTCAATGGGCGACATGGTTTGCAAAAACGCACCAAAATAGGACATGCAGTGAGTTTCACACAACGGACACACGCTGCGTGAAAAGCCACGCATGTGTGAATCTCCCCATTGATTTGCATGGGTCTGTGTGCTGTCAGTTATTTCAACGGACAGCACACGGACGTAAAATACGTTTGTCTGAATAAGGCCTTATACAGAAGTTTGTTTACATTTGTTTTAATTACATGTATTTAGAAAAATATTACTTTCTTAAGGAGCTAATAATTTTTCTAATAAAACAGATACCCTTTGTGCGGTGATCTTTAAATAGCCCATGTATTTGTGGAAATGTGAAATGTTGACAATCAAAGCATTCTGGCATCCTGCACTTTTAGAGTATATTTCCAGGCAGGATATGCGTCAAATTTTCTACAACGGAAGTCTCAAATAAACACAGTTTATCTCCGTTGTGCAAGGGTTCCGTCGTTTTGACGGGATGAATAGCGCAGTCGACGGAACTGACAGAACCCTTGCACAATGGAGACAAAATGGTGATGGAAACGGAAACCTTTGGTTTCCGTTTGTGTCAGTCAGGGCTCCATTCTGAAGGAAAGCTCCGACGGAACATCGGAATGCAGCCCTGACGTAGACGTGAACGAAGCCTAAGAACTCACGACTCCTGAGAGTAAAGATGGCACCACGCCTCCCCAGGAATTTATCACAGACCATGTGGATTGCCAAGCCTCTATCTACATCTTCTACAAACCAGCATTTTTTGTAAAATGGATCATCTTTATCCACCTGTTCCTTCCTCAACCAATTGTCAACTTTACTCCCAGGAGTCGTGAGTTTTAATCTAGAACAAATGTACCGATACAAGCAAATATTTATTATACAGGGTGGGCCATTTATATGGATACACCTAAATAAAATGGGAATGGTTGGTGATATTAACTTCCTGTTTGTTGCACATTAGTATATGGGAGGGGGGAAACTTTTCAAGCTGGGTGTTGACCATGGCGGCCATTTTGAAGTCGGCCATTTTGTATCCAACTTTAGTTTTTTCAATGGGAAGACGGTTATGTGACACATCAAACTTATCGAGAATTTCACAAGAAAAACAATGGTGTGCTTGGTTTTAACGTTACTTTATTCTTTCATGAGTTATTTATGTCATTAAGGGTGTCAGGTCCGAGCATTCCTAGATGAACAGTTTCCTGGAAAGTGGATTGGTCGTCGTGGGCCAGTTGAATGGCCCCCTAGGTCTCCCGATCTGACCCCCTTAGACTTTTATCTTTGGGGTCACCTGAAGGAAATTGTCTATGCTGTGAAGATACGAGATGTGCAGCAACTGAAACTACGGATAGTGGAAGCCTGTGCTAGCATTTCTTCTGCGGTGTTGCTATCAGTGTGTGAAGAGTGGGAGAAGAGGGTTGCATTGACAATCCAACACAATGGGCAGCACTTTGAACACATTTTATAAGTGGTCAGAAACTTGTAAATAACTCATGAAAGAATAAAGTAAACGTTAAAACCAAGCACACCATTGTTTTTCTTGTGAAATTCTCGATAAGTTTGATGTGTCACATGACCCTCTTCCCATTGAAAAAACTAAAGTTGGATACAAAATGGCCAACTTCAAAATGGCCACCATGGTCAACACCCAGCTTGGAAAGGTTTTCCCCCTCCTATATACTAATGTGCCACAAACAGGAAGTTAATATCACCAACCATTCCCATTTTATTTAGGTGTATCCATATAAATGGCCCACCCTGTTTAACTATCTATACTTTTATAGGTCTCCAATTACACACAAATTGTCCAGTATTGTCCCCTGATGAACCAACGAGGTTCGGGAAACGCGTTGGGACGGTTATGAAGTGTCAGTGTTGTGATTATTTTATGTAATATTTGGTAATTTAACCTCCTCAGGCATGCAGCCTATGAGTTGCTGAGACAGGACCCTTGCGTAGGCTGATGCAATCCAGTGATGTCATCGCGCCAGCCTGCGCAGGGATCCTGTAACGTGACCTGTAGCCTAGTGAATGGTGGAACAGGGAGCTGATAACTCCCTGCTCTGCCATATTTTTTCAATTCTATCTGCATCCTGAGGATGCAGATAGAATTGAATGTGGAAGTTGCACGGGGCAAAAGGGACAAAAATGCCGGTGCCCGGTGCTAGCGACGACACTAAGGGGTCATGTGCCAACCGGCCTGGTGCATAAATGTTCTTTAAAAGAAAAGTTATGTATGGCACGGGCCCCCTCATGCCGTGGGCTCCATAACAGCCGCTGTGGCTGCCATAGCGGTAGTTTGGCCACTGAGTGAATACAAAAGAGACAAGTATCAGTTTTTCCTTTATACTTTTCCTTATTTTTGGATCCACTTCGGTTTTGGTACAAAAACTGCCACGAAAACTGGTTGTCGAATTCCAGCGTAGAATACCACTAACCTCATAAATGCCACTAAAACCCCAAAAACAGAAAGCTATATAAGTAGACATTTATATATTTTAATATAGACTTTTAACTGACATCTAGCCGTACTATGCTTGTCTTTTTCTTCAGACATATACTGCCCAAAAAAAACATGCAACTAGATGTCAGCGGGAATTCTTTTTTGACAGATCTGTCAAATGGATCAGTCCAAAAAGCTATATAGTTGGCATACAGGTGCATATAATTGACGTCCTTTCAATAAATCAGTTTCCATTATCTTAAAGGGAAAGGGAAAAATTGTCTTTGCCCATTCACTTGCATTGCACTGTACTTTGTTGTGGTCCTTTGGAGCAGAATCTACACTAAATATTTGAAACGAATCTTGTGAAAAATAATGAATTCAATTTAATGAAAGGAAAGATATTCTTGTATAGCAGTACTTGAAATTATAGTGTCCCTTCAAGCAGTGTACTTAGCTGCCAAATGACATCCCAAAGCTGGCTAGCTGCCATGAAAAAATTGGCAACAATATTCAGGATGTGGATTATAAGGCATGCATAAATTTTTCATTCTCATTTTCATACAAATAGATGTAGAGATTTTATTAATATGATGCAATGGATTTTTTTTCATGAAAAGTAATTCTGTTCAGATCAAAAACTGCTCTAACAGGACACTTCTATACTTCTATATGTAATACAATTTCTGCTGATTAAATTTTAATGATAACTGAGAACAATGTTTTAACATTTTCTAAAAAATATTAGCTGAATGAAACAAATTTCCATTGGTTCTGTTGCCATAGACACACAGATTTGAATTATTACACACTAAACACCCCTAGGGACAAATGACCCCTTACGCTACCTGTCAGTAATAATTAAAACAAAACTTTTATCATGAAATGTAATAAACAGTGTAAATGACACTTTTATATGTGTGCATGCAGAGGAAAAAATATACTTTCCAAACGCAGGATCTGGTATTGTTTAACATCAGTCAATTCTAAAGTATCAGATATAAGCAACTAATGTAGTATTGCACTATAGCGTTCATATATTACATGTATTGAATATTCAACACAGTCAACTTGTTGCCTATAAAGTCTGTAGTTTAGTGCAACAACTTGCTATATTATAGTCAACAGTTGACATACTGGAAGAGTTTGTATGTTGCACTTTATTGAGTGTTTGTTACAACAAACTTTTGCTTGTGCAGACTGTAGTATAATGCGATACTCGCTATATTTAATTCATAATTGATACAGTGGGTGGCTGCAGCCCATGCAGCAGTGTTAGGGCATGTTAAGACGTGGTGGAATTCCACTGCGGACAGTCCGCAGTGGAAATCCGCAGCAGCCTTTTTATCTTTGGTTTCTATACCTTTTTATGTAACTTAGTTTAGACATTGCAAAAAATAACAGTGCTGAATTCAGACTGCGGTGTGGCATTTTACACTCCACAGCATGCACAGTCTGTTGTGGAGAAGTAGTGGATTTTCACTGCGGATTTCAGCCTTTGCAGAAATCTGCGGCAAGTCCGCTGTGATATCCGCCACATCTAAATTAACTATAAGATATGCAAATTTTGCTGCAGATTCGTTGCGGATTTGCAGCGAATTTGCAGCAAAGTCTGCAGTGGAAATGTTCTGTTACGTCTAAATGTGGCCTTAGGGACGATGGAGTGATTTAAATACTGAGGGCTTTAAAGGCAAGTAGCATGGAAAAATTATTGTTTTGGTCTTTTATAATCTACTATGATACGTCACTCAGTCTTCTGACCACATGAAAACCAAGCATTAATCAGTCGCCAGTCCACAGTCGTCCCAGACCCAATGAGTGTCTGAGAGACCTACACTGATCCACCAATCGGTAGAGTTCCTTGGCGTCTGCTATTCTTAACGAGGCTCTGTCACCACATTATAAGTGCCCTATCTCCTACATAAGGAGATCGTCGCTATAATGTAGGTGACAGTAATGCTTTTTATTTAAAAAAACCGATCTATTTTCACCACTTTATTAGCGATTTTAGATTTATGCTAATGAGTTGCTTAATGCCCAAGTGGGCGTGTTTTTACTTTAGACCAAGTGGGTGTTGTACAGAGGAGTGTATGACGCTGACCAATCAGCGTCATAGACTCCTCTCCATTCATTTACTTAGCGCATAGGGATCCTTTTAGATCGCTATGTGCTGTCTTATACTAACAAATGAACAATACTAAAGTGTTTAGACAGTGAATAGACATTCCACGGGATGTCTATTCACAATCTCTGCACTTCGTTACTCGGTCTGTGGTTGTTACAGCAGAGGACGCGTAATCTCGTTGTAACCTCTCATTTACAGCGTAATCTCGCGAGATTATGCTTCCTCTGCTGTAACTACCACAGACAGAGCAACGAAGTGCAGAGATTGTGAATAGACATCCCGTGGAATGTCTATTCACTGTCTAAACACTTCAGTATTGTTAATGTGTTAGTATAAGACAGCACATAAGGATCTAGCAGGATCCCTATGCGCTGCCTAAATGAATGGAGAGGAGTGCATGACGCTGATTGGTCAGCGTCATACACTCCTCTGTACAACGCCCACTTGGTCTAAAGTAAAAACACGCTCATTTGGGCATTAAGCAACTCATTAGCATAAATCTAAAATCGCTAATAAAGTTGTGGAAACAGATCGTTTTTTTAAATAAAAAGCATTACTGTCACCTACATTATAGTGCCCATCTCCTTATGTAGGAGATAGGGCACTTATAATGTGGTGACAGAGCCTAACTACTAATTTTCCCAAAAATAGCTATTTTTAGTTAGTCCAAATATCCATCCATAAGGCTATGGTGCATGTCCTAACAGTAAGAGCCTGTCTGAGGTTTCCGTCGAGTGAATCCCGCAACGGAAAGTCAAACTGAAACCACAGATTCCGTTTCCGTCACCATTGCTATCAATGGTGACGGAAACATTGCTAATGGTTTCCATTTGTCACTGTTCCAGCAGGTTTCCTTTTTTCCGACGGAATCAATAGCGCAGTCAACTCCGCTATTGATTCCGTCATTAAAACGGAAACCTGCCGGAATGGTGACGAACGGAAACCATTAGCAATGTTTCCGTCACCTTTGATATCAATAATGACGGAAACTGAAGCTGTGGTTTCAGTTTTACTTTCAGTTGCGGTGTTCAGCCGACGGAAACCTCAGACGGAACCCCGGAACGGAAAGCCAACACTGATGTGAACAGGCCCTTAGTCATTATAGCATTCCCCGACGTGTCCGCGCATGTCTTTTAGGCGTCCAAAAAATGTAAACGGATGTTTATATTGCGCATTTATTGGGGCTTAGATAAAAAATAATGACATGTTTGTGTGACCTTATGTGCATATATTCATGTTTCTAAAGCTTTGCGTTTAATATGGATGTTCTTTTATTATATTATGTTCACTACATAAAGTTCTGTCCCTAATGTTTATACTATTTAATATGGTGCCGCTGTATATCTCACAGTAGCTGGCTTCCAAAGTAGAACTTTGGTTCCCATCCTGTACGTTGCTGGAGACTATAGATATATATCGAGATTTAATTCCCAGTTAGCAAACTCCTGTATTGCGTTAGTAAATTCTGAGTACTGAATCCATAAATAATATTAGGTATTATCAAGCTATTTTAATGGGATCCAAAGAAGTGTGACTGAGGAGTTATGAACTACAAAAGGTAAGTATGATCAAAGACAATAGTCACCATAGTCAAAAGAGTAGTCACATTTTTTTCCCGGTAGCTAAACGCTATCTAATAGAGTAGCTATGAAAGTAGATATATAATAGTACACGGCATAGGCAAAAGCTGCACTTAAACACCTAGCGTGAGCTTCTGAGTGGGATTATAATTTATGGTAAATACATTTCCATTTGTCACTACCAAAGACTCGGCTTCAATCACGAAATATCACAGCTGGCTCATTTTGTTTTTTTAATGATTGTTTTTACTTGGAATGACAGGATAAAAAAGTTGTCAGAACGCTGTGCAGATCCTATATAAATTTAGTTGCATTATGGTTCGCTGTTTAAATATGCCCTAAATAATACAAGTTATATTCTCATTAAATAAACTTCTCTGTGCTTCTGTGTCTCTAGGCTAGGGAATGTAATGGTGGAATGGGATTTATCACGCTGCTTTCACATTAGGATGCTGTGCTGTATCTTTACTGGATTTTACTATGTGTTTGATGTCAGTCTGGTGCAGCGAGCACTTTGTTTCAGTAGCACAATATGTGAATCTAACAATATCAAATCTTGCTACTCAGACTGTGAAGGAATCACATTTGTATTTTTGTAATAATAGTTGTGAGTCTGACTGTTCTATGCCAGGAGCACATACTTTATTCACGTTAGGATCCAGGGTTTGAAAGAAAACGTTTATCTGCCATCTGGGTGGCGCCATATAGTGCATGTCAATGAAATTCTGAATCTCCTATGAAAGTGGCTAGGGAAACGGGCTCTTCAGTAATCATCGATGGAGTGCAATAAATCGTAATAGCTTACTACTTGAATTCTGGAATTTATGTTAAACAAGAAGATTATTTCTTTGAAGATGAAGCTAGAACTAATGACTTAGATAAGAAAGGAAGTGATTATCTGTAGTAGCTTTTAGCAGCAAAAATAGTTCACATACAATGTAAGGCCCTATTAGACGGAGCGATTATCGTACAAATTTTTGTATAATAATTTGAATGCAAAAGATAATCGCCACGTGTAATATTGTAAAGCAATTGAATGATGAACGATATATCGTTGGGTTTCCGTGGATCGCCACATCTACCTGAGCGATAGACTATTGTTTGTCGCTGCCACATCTCTTTGTGTAATCAGAAATCTTCTAACCGTTAGCAGTACAGAGATAAGGTGTGGGCGAATGAGCAGCGATCGCAGTAACGAGTGAACAGTAAAAATCTTTTTTTTTTAAAATCAAGTAACTTTTCATTATAACAAACAAGTTTTACATTTTACACAATGCTAGTGCATCCCTCACACTCCAAGCACTTACAAGTACATGCAGTAAGAAAAATACACACAAGATACATAACATACATCCCCACCCATATCCCCCCCCAACCCGGTGCACCCGAGAATAAGTCCCCCCCAATCCGTATAAATATTATGTCATCGTAGAATTTATCATCACCCAAACAAACATGTCATTGACAGCATCCTTCAGCATTAGAATTAGCAGTTTCAAATGAGTATAGCCCCTTTATATCATTCTACCATCTAAACAGGATTTCTAGTTATACCCCTATCTCTTGTCAGTTCAACAGAAGCCAAACCCGAGTCATCCAGCCAAGAAGCCCACATCTTCATGTATTTTTTCGAAGCACCCCTTTTAACGTATATAGGTTTTTCCATAGCTATAAGCCAATTCACTTTAGCAATGTACTCCCATCGTGTGTAACTCTTGTAACCATCGCTGAGCAATGAACTTCCTCGGCATATAAAGTAGATGGGCTACTGCGGTTTTAAACAACTCCGACCCCCTTAAATCATCCACATAACCTAGGATACACACATATGGCGTCAATGTAATATCAGCAGAATACACCCCATTGATTATACTCACAACCTCTCTCCAGAAAGTTTCAAGATTTGGACATGACCACATCATGTTTATGAGATCAGCATTTTGAGTTTTACATCTATTACACAAGGGGGTGTCTCGCAAGCCAATATCAAATAAGAACTGAGATGTTTTATACACCCTGTGCACAAGATACAAGTGTGACAATCTATGAGACAATCTAGGGGTGTATGCCACCATATCCTGCCATTGCCCATCCTTAATAGGACCAATATCCCTTTCCCACTTGTTTTTGACTCCAAGAGGAAATTTAGAATGTTCTCTGTCTAACAAGTAATTGTACACCATCTAAATGAGGGCTCTAGATTTCACGGTATCTCCAATGAAAGTGACAATTGGATTCGTAGTACATGTGAGGGTATCACCCACAGTAGTTTCTTTTCCTAGCGCATGTCTCATTTGTAAATATTTTAAAAAAATGAGTAATTCGGCAAAGCGAACTCTGGTTGCAGATCAGAGAACATTCTCCTATTCCCCCCTTTATATACCTGAGCCAACCACCAAATGCCCTTGTACTTCCATCTCCCGAAACCTTCCAAACATGCAACTTCCGTTAACCAGGGGTTATTCCAAAGAGGAGTGACCTGAGTATGGCCTTGGATTCCCAAGAGATCCTTCACCTTCCCCCACACTCTGTGCATTTGATATAAGGTGGGTAATCGCTTAGTATGAGTCTTAAATTTACCAATTTCCAGAGCTGCAAAAAGCCTGACACACTGCGTGTACTGTCGTAACATATCTAGTGTAGAATTATGTTCTTCCAGCCCCCATCACCTTAGGTGCTGTAGCTGTGCTGCCAAATAATAAAACCCTGCATTAGGAGCTGCCAGACCCCCGTCAGTTTTACTTCGCTGTTAGGTGTCCAATTTTATGCGTACATGTCCCTTTTTCCATGTAAGATCTCGAAACATCCAATTAGTCATCAGAAAAAAACTTTGGGGTACCCAGACCGGTGAGTTGTGTAAAACATATAGCAGCTGAGTCATCTATACCACCTTAATGAGGTTCGTTCGCCCTATTACTGATAAAGGTAACCCACACCATGCCACTGATTTAGTCCTAAACTTAGCTATTAGGAGATCTAAATTTAAATGTTCAAAATCTGTCAGCACAGTTGATATCCTTATTCCTCAGTATTTAATAACAGTAGCACACTGCAATGGTATATGTTCCCTATCTAAGTCCACCAACGGCTCATCTATCGGAAGTAAGTCAGATTTTGTCCAATTTATAGATAACCCAGAATAGGACCCGTATTGTCGGATGACACTAATTACAGTATCCAGTGTTTGACCCGTATCACACAAAAATAATAACATATCATCAGCGTACAAGGCTATTCATTCCTCCAATCTGCCATGACGAAAACCCACTATTCCAGTATGATTTCGGATACTAGCTGCTAAAGGCTCTATTGCAATTGCAAATAACAATGGGGATAAAGGACATCCCTGTCAAGTACCTCTACCCAGCGTAAACATTTTAGTCAAAGCACCATTTACCCGAAGACGAGCCACAGGAGATCTATATAAAAGACGTACCGAAGCTTTGAATCTTTCCCCAAACCCCATGCGTTCCATAAAAGACTTTCCATAAAAATTCCCACTCTGTACTGTCAAAGGCCTTGGCCGTGTCCAAGGAGCATATAACACGTTTCCCAGGATTATCAACTGGCATCTGCAAGTTCAGATATGCTTGTCTAAGATCAATTCGCGGGCATAAAACCAGTCTGATCTGGATGTATCAGAGTGGTGATGACCTTAGAGAGACGCACGGCCAAGGCCTTTGCAATAATTTTAACATCCACTGGTAATAAGGAAATTGGTCTGTACGAATCAGGCATAAACGGATCCTTTCCAGGTTTCAACAATACAACTATTATAGCTTCTGTCATAGACTTAGGCAGAGATCCTGTTACCAAAGCATCTCCAAATACCTTCAATAATTCCGGAAGCAATACATCCTCGAACTTTCTATATAATTCTACCTGTAATCCGTCCAACCCCGGTGCTTTATTATTGGCTAAAGAGGCAATAGCATTGTTTAACTCTTCCAAAGTCAAAGGGGCCTCCAAGAAATCTCTATCCTCATCCGACAAGACATTTAGATGCATATCAGAAAGAAATTGCTGAATCTTGTCATTCGATTCTGTTAGTCTAGACTGATAAAAATTCTTATAGAAGAGATGAAACACATCCAATATCTGTGTAGTTTCAGATACCATATTGCCCTGAGCGGTATATATAGCTGCCACATATGAAGACTCTTCCTGTGATTTGGCAATGCTAGCTAACATATGACCCGCCCTATCCTCTTCCTCATAATGAAACTGTCTAGAGAAGTATCTTTTGTTCTCAGCCTCTGCTAAAAGATGTGTCTGTAGGGCCTCCCTATCTTCCCTCCATGTTTTTTCCGTCCCTTCACAGGGGTGATGAATAAATGCTATCTCAGTTTCGTCCACCCTTCTTCTCAGACTTACCCCCAATTTTCTAGTTTTCAGTTTCCTCAAGCTAATGAGTTTAATAAGAGTTCCTCGTGCCGAGGCCTTCAGGGCATCCCAGACCATATTGAAAGATGCGGTACCACTATTGAAATGAAAATATTCTGTAATATGTTTTGTGATGTCCTCAGCATTCAACAGCGGCAGCCAAAATGCATTTACTTTCCACATTTGAGTACCCTGTCTAGAGGACCTTGAAAAATCCGCCTGCATGAGAATAGGCGAATGATCCGATAATGTTCTAGTCAAATATTCTATGGAGCGAACTTTAAACAAAAATATATCATTATTGAACATACAATCAATTCTAGACATGGAATTAAATGTAGTAGATTGGCATGAGAATGCCCTAGTCTGCGGATGTTTAAGACGCCAGATATCTATTAGTGAGGATTCTGTTATCACATTTCCAAACCTCGTTAAGACATCTCTCACCAATCTAACATCCATGTGTAATTTGTCCCAACATTCATTTATCAAGTTATTAAAGTCCCCAATCAGAATAATCGGAATTCATGAAAACCTACTGGTAAAAGTCAGTATTTTATTGAGAACCACCCTTGAGTATGGAGGAGGCACATAAACCGCAGCTAAAACACACTCAACACCATAGATACTGCAATGTAAACAGATGTATCTGCCCTCCCCATCATTTTCCTCCTCCATGAAACTAACAGGAATCACCTTATGTATAAGAATGCATACACCTCTGGAGCATCCAGTATGAGTGTTATGATAAGC
This sequence comes from Rhinoderma darwinii, assembly GCF_050947455.1. Lineage (NCBI taxonomy): Eukaryota > Metazoa > Chordata > Amphibia > Anura > Rhinodermatidae > Rhinoderma > Rhinoderma darwinii. Next base: position 140,793,023 of record NC_134687.1, read on the forward strand.
ATGCCCGATCCACGCTCTTTTCACCCCCTGCACTGTTTCTTTGGTTAAAACAGTTTCCTGAAAACTAATAACAGATGGTTTATGAGCCTTGGCATAATCAAAAACAACCCTCCTCTTAAACAAGTCACCCATACCCCGTCCATTCCAGGAAAGAAACGTTACTCAATCAGCCATCGATTATACAAGAAACAGAACGAAAACATTTCGTACATCTATGCAACCCTCCCTTCCCTCTACCCCCCCATAATAAGTACATGCATACAGGATATACGAATATATATAAATGACAAAGCTTATACCTATTCCAGGTGCACCGGACCCTCCCATCCCCTCCCCTACAAACATTATGAATAACAACATTTGAGAAATCATATGCAATAATATGAAACCACCCGAGCAATAGCATCAGGCGAGAGCACGAGTCCACCTTACGACCACCATAAGAGCGATATCGGAAAGGCGTCCACATAGTATAAGACGTAACTTCAGGCATACTCGGCTTAACTTATCAACAATCAGTGGACTTTCAGCACATCCGTTTCGAGGAACACAGATATCCGACATATGCAAACTTCTGGTGTCCAAAGTCAGCCGTCTTTTCCATTGACTCTAGGATCATCTCGTCACCAATCCGGCAGGTTTCCGTTAACTGCGCTATTGATTCCGTCATTAAAACGGAAACTTGCCAAAATAGTGATGAACGGAAACGATTAGCAATGTTTCCGTCACAATTGATATCAATGGTGAGTGAAACGAAAGCTGTGGTTTCAGTTTGACTTTCCGTTGCGGGGTTCATCCAACGGAAATCTCCAGCGGAACCCCGGAACAGAAAGCCAACGCGGATGTGAACAGGCCCTAAGGCTATTGTAGATTAGATGCTTTATCAGAAATACACTACTGGATTCAGTTGCATGGAACCATGACCGTTTCTCTTTAAAGTGATATCTCTACTACAGTACCTACAGCCTATAATCCAATCTCTCAGAAGAACTGGGAATTTTTTTTACAATTCATATTTTATATGCATCTTTCTATGCAGAAAGTAAACAAATATGCACATTCTATGGTACCATTAAACTGTTACCACTTTTGCTTTTTCATAATGGACAATCTGTCCCCTATGTTAATATACATTTAAGGTTAGCAAACTACTTTTTATCACATTGTTGAGATATATGCTTACTAAAAATGTCTGCTTCTTATTACTGATTGCTGTGAGTCTAATGGGTTGATAAAAGGCTTACGGCACACGAAGACTGCTCATTGAAAAGCAACACTTAGCATTATGAAGGAGAAACACAAGCATTTATTCTGTCATAATGTCTTTTGCCAATATGTGAACATGTCTATCATCACCTCTCCTAATACTTTTTGGAGGTCAGTGTGACTCGGACCTTTCTCCTTTGCTACTTTTCACATTTAATAAAGTATAGTAGTGTGATTTTTGTTCTGTCGAGGGAAGAAAGCTAAGAGCACACAAATGGATCAATCTGTTCTTCTCAGCTGCTTCCATGTCATTTCCACTGTTCTGTTAGTGACAGAAAGCCATAAGGAGAAGAGGAGAGAATGGAGTATGTCCAAGAAGTGGAAACAATGAATACAAGATGGATAAAGAAGTCCCAGATCTTTTTAACCACTTACAATCCAATCTTGTTGTCTCTGTCAAGATGCAACTCTGTTGGCTTTGTCACTGGAGAATTTCCTCTATAAAGATACTTCAGATACCTAAAAGTGCAATTCATTTAGCTAGACTCACAGTACGTATTCAGTAAACTGTCATGGGGAAGAACATTGTATCTTGAATGACTGGCGCTTTTCCTTTTAGTTCCTGTGAGGTTAAAAAGGGTTCTAGATGTTTTTAACAACAAAGCTCATCTAACAATGATCAATGCCCTCAATATCTTATATGGAGTTGTTAAAAAGTGACCCCTTATTTTGGGACTGCTGCAGAGATGGGGGTATTGTTTGTCTACATACAAGCACCTCTATAGAAATGATACAGATGTAGGAGAATTGGGTTTGTCAGTCTTGCGGAAGTGTTTCCTACAGGGAAACTGAACAGAAAGCAAAGCAAAACTTGAAAAACAAAAGAGTAAAAAATATTTGAATCCCCTGCCTTAATCATAAATAATGCCCTAACTCTTCCCAAAAAATCCCTAAACTGCACATCTTATTTGTGAAGATAAAGCCAAGACACTGGAAAACCAATTGAATCAATTATTTTAACAGCCCTGGTAAATGGCAGAACTAATTGTCTGAATATATATTGACTATTAAAGTCCTTTATGTCATAAAAGATTTTAAAAAAATGAATAAAAACATTATAACAGTTTAATGGATCTGTAGTAAAAATAATAAACTCTACTTGATCGTCAAGACTCTGATCACATCTGCGTCAAAGGCTACGTTTGGAGACGACGTTGCAGATTCTATCAAATTTTACAGGGAAAATAGCATTGCATGCAATGTTATTTTTCCCGTCAAAACAAGCAGCCACAATGCAAATGTGAACATAGGCTAAGATCAAAAATACTTCCATTGTGAAGGAGTAAATCCATCTGTATGTACCTGAAATCTTACAGTGATAAATAAATCTCTTTAAGAAAGTCCAGGCGAGCGTTAACTTCAGCTAACCCTTATGCTGCCAAGGACATATCTCATATGTCCTGGCTGGGAAGCAGTTCAATATCTAAGGACGTGTCTGATACATCCTTGCTATCAAGTCCAGAGTCAACACAGCTGCCTACCAGGACATTTTCGAGCACTTCATGCTTCCCTCTGCTAACAAGCTTTATGGAGATGCTGATTTTATTTTCCAGCAGGACTTGGCACCTGCCCACACTGCCAAAAGTACCAATACCTGGTTTAATAACCACAGTATCACTGTGCTTGATTGGCCACCAAGCTCGCCTGACCTAAACCCCATAGAGAATCTATTGGGTTTTGACAAGAGGAAGATGAGACCCCAGACTCAACAATGCAGACGAGCTGAAGGCCGCTATCAAAGCAACCTGGGCTTCCATAACACCTCACACTTCATGCATTACTCACATTCCTGACCCTTTCAGTACTGCCCCCATATTTTACACATGTTATTCGCCACTCACTATACTCAGTACTGCCCCTATATTTCACACATATTATTACTCCTTTCACATTATACACAATTCATTTATTTTTTACTACTTATCCCATGCACCACACGCCACTCCCCTCAAGGCGAGTGGTAGTGGCTATTATTATTTAACACACCTGAGCACTTTCCTTCAGCAGCATTTTTGACCTGGCTGCGTTCTGTTGGGATTATACCTGCCCAATTTGTGAGTATGGCCATTTTTTGTGTTTTTAATCTTATTATATGTCCCGCTTTTTTTCTGTGGTTATTTCCATAACACCTCAGCTGTGCCACAGGCTGATCGCCTCCATGCCACGCCGCATTGATGCAGTAATTTATGCAAAAGGATCCCCGACCAAGTATTGAGTGCATATACTGTACATACTTTTCCGTAGGCGCACATTTCGGTATTAAAAATCATTTTTGAAATTTGGCTTATATAATATTCTAATTTTCTGAGACACTAAATTTTGGGTTTTCATTAACTGTTAACCATAATCATCAACATTAAAAAAAAAAAACAGGAGCAGCAACACGCGTTTTGATGCAAACTGCCTTCATCTAGGAGTGAGATTAGCAGTTTGTCATCGAATCACGCTTCTGTGCCTAATTAAGCTATATATTAACTCCGTAACATGGATGTTTACCAGTGTCTGGATTACGGCTTCAAGTAAGTCGCCCTCAACATGCACCACACACATAAACAAACATCAATACATGGTATACATTTTACACCGTCCCCACCGTTTCTGTAACTGATATTAAGTGTAGTATCCTTCGACAACTTTTCTAGCAATACCAGTAACATGATACAGTCATAGTGATAACGAGTATCGCTAGAGAAGATTTTTTCCAACTAGTTCCACAAAATAATGGTATTACTTAACCCCTTCCCCTCCAATCACATTACTGTATGTGACAATCGGCGGTGCTTTCCCGCATTTTCACGTACAGTAACGTGACGACAATAAAATGTCACCATGTCATTTGACATGGTGACAACGGGCAGATCGTGGCGGTGAGTAGCAACAAACACTTACCGCTCGCCGGCACAGGACCAATCAGAGCGGTCCTGTGACGTCGATGGCTGTGATTGGTCATTCAAAACTGAATGACCAATCACAGCATAGGTAAACAAAAGAAGCAGGATTATTCTCCTCACCGGCTCTGACAAGCTCATTTCTATCAAAGAGCTTGTGAGAGTCGATGTGTGAAGCCCTGTCAGAAATAAAAAGTGAAAGAAAAGTGAATAAAGATCTCTTCTAGATCTCCCCAGATCCTCCCAGATCTCCTCAGATCTCTCCTGTCCCAGTAGTTATAAAATAATCCCCAAATCGCCTACCCATTACCCCAGTGAAATTACTGCACCACATTACTTTAGGCGATACCCTAAATACCCCCAGATCACCCCTCACTGCCCAGTGAGAGAACATTGAGCCGTATCAGTGTCCATTACAATCCACACAGATTGCCACCATTCACTGTTGCCGTGACACATACAGTGACAGTTTTACGCAGTGATCCAGTCAGTTCCATTCCGCTCCTACATTTTTGAGAGCGCCAGTATGTTTCTAGTTAATTAAAAAAAAATAAAAAAAAATAATATTTTTTTCTTAGGGACAGTTACGTTTTAGGGTTACGATAAACTTAGATCTGTTACATTGTAGTGTACATTACTGCAATATGATGCAGAAATTTTATAGGCTAGAGGAGGCATACGCTATGCTGTGCTCGGATACAGACTCTGCTAGCGAGGATGAAATGCAGTTCGTGCTGACATCATCTTCATCTAGCGAGTCTGATGAGCCCCCCCAGCAGCGCAGAAGAGTTGCTGGTTCTGGCCAGCCCCCAGATATCGATGCCTGCTACAAGTTATGCTCCTAGGTTCCCGACTTCACCGCATCCTCGGGAATCCAAATGGAGACCACGGGGTTCCGAGAGTTTGATTTTTTTAAATTATTTTTCTCCGCTAAATATATAAATTTAATGGTCAAACAGACAAATTTATATGCGGAACAATTTCTCGCCCACAATCCCACATCCTACTATTCCAAAGGCCAAATTTGGACCCCCACAAACTCAGAGGAGCTTTGCAAATTTTGGGGCCTGTTACTGAATATGGGCCACATAAAGAAACCCAGAATTAGGGACTACTGGTCATCTGATGTCCTATATAATACCCCTCTTTATGGCACCATTATGACCAGAAAAAGATTTGAGGTCATCCTCAAATTTCTGCATTATGCAGATAATACCCGCTGCCCATCCCCCAATGATCCAAATTATGACAGTTTATATAAAATAAGGCCTGTCATCAACCATTTTAATTTAAAATTTGCCAAAATTTACACCCCAGGTAAAAATATTGCGGTCAACGAGTCTCTCATCAGTTTTAAGGGAAGGCTCCACTTCCGTCAATACCTCCCAAATAAAAGGGCCCGGTATGGAATAAAGCTGTATCAAATCTGCGAAAGTTCCAATGGGTACACACATTATTTCTGGATTTATGAGGGAAGGGATTCCAGAATTGATCCCCGAGAGTGCCCCCCTTCTCTTAGTGTCAGCAGAAAAATTGTATGGGATCTTATACACCTGCTACTTGGCCAGGGATATCATGTCTATATAGACAATTTCTAGAATAGAATCCCTCTCCAAAAGTGCCTTTTGGCAAGAGCGACAGTGGCCTGTGGCACGATCCAAAAAAATTCTAAGGGCCTCCCCAAAACCCTCCTGGGCCAGAGATTGCCAAAAGGAGAAAGCAAAGCAATGTGTAGCGACAATATGTTGCTAGTGAAATATAGGGACAAGAAAGATGTCCCCATTCTATCTAGCATCCATAAGGATAGCAGCATCAATGTTCCAGTTCCTGGCTCCAGCACCACAACTTCCAAGCCTGCCTGCGTACTGGATTATAACCGCTTTATGGGTGGGGTGGATCTATCTGATCAGGTCATAAAGCCGTATAGTGCCATGCGGAAAAGTAAATCCCCTCACTGAAAAGAAAACAAGACCCCAGAGAAGATGTCGGGTGTATTCCAAAAAAGGCATTAGGAAAGACACTATCCACCAGTGTGAGACATGTTCCACAAAGCCAGGCCTATGCATCAATGAATGCATTAAAATTTACCATACCTCCACTGAGTTTTGGATTATTTTATTTATACACCCGTTTATTTTACAAATTGGCCATTCTAAATTCATTTTTGAAGCGGAGTAATTTTATTTTCATATATTTTTGCCCACTTACTAAAATTTAAAAGAAGCCCAAACAAAATGAGAAATTCTTACTACACCCCTAGATGAATACCTAAAGTAGTTTCACATTATAATTAGTCACACCCAGTGGCGGATTATCATATGGGCGTTTCGGGCGGCCGCCCGGGGCCCGAGGCTCCCAGGGGGCCCATGGCAGCCCGAAACGCACATTATCCCCTAAATCTATTCAGCGCGCTAGCGCTGCTAACGGCCGAAGATGGGGAGGAGCAGGGAATTCGCCGGGATCCAGGGGTAGGACACGCCTCCCTGACAGTGCGGGCCGCCGCCATTGAGTAACAGAACAGCGACGGACGGCTGTTCTGTTACTCCAAAGCAGCAAGAGAAGAGCCGGCGGGCGGTCACCGGCGCTGAGGTCAGTACAGGATTATCCTCCTGCCCAACTGGTTCCCGACCGCTGGCTGTATTTTTACGGCCAGCGGTCAGGGACGGGTGCTTAAAACCCGAGCCATAGACTTTCTACGGCTCGGGTTTTAACTTGCTGCCCGCGCGATCGGGCAGCTGAATGTCGGGTCTCCGGCTGTCAGTGACTGCCGGGGACCCTGAGGAGAAGACAGAAGCAGCTTTCGCTGCTTCTGTCTTCTCCGATGTCTTCTTACACAGCGTTCAATGAACGCTGTGTACAGGAATAGAGACAGCAGCAGCGGCGCTGTCTCTATTCCTCCCGGTGATCATGTGACAGGTCACATGATCGCCGGGTGCCGTTAGTGGCAGACTGTTGCTGGGTCTTAGACCCAGCACAGCCCTATTAGTGACAATCGTCACTGTGAGAGGGCTGATTTCCCCTGTAACTGGGGCTGCTGTGCAGCTCCAGTTACAGTGGAAAAACATGGTGTAAAACAAAGAGAAAGTAGATATAAAGTTCCCCAAAGGTCTTTTTTGACCTTTGAGGATCAGAACATAGTAATAAAAAAATAGTAAAGTGCAAAAAAAAATAATAATAATAAATACACATAAAATACCCACCCCAAAAAAAACGTTCCCCCCCCGCCAATCATTGTTGTAACGCTAGCGCTGACCCAATTACCCTAATATAGACATGTAATATATTAAAATTTACGGTAGACAATGACGATCACAGATAAAAGGTCTATTTTAGGGTAAAACAATGTTATTACCAAAAAAAAATAGCTGAAACGTAAAAAAGCTTATTTTTTTACTATTATTTTCAAACTTTATGAATAAAAATTCTAAAATGGCAAAAAATGTGTGCATAAAAACGATAAAAAACGAAACCTGCATTGTCTACGGAAAAAATGTCGCAAAAATAACGTCGGTTTTATTTTTTTTTAATAAAAATGTGTGTTTGGTGCAACTTTGTAATTACGTTTTATTAAAAAATATTTTCACTTTTTGAGATACAGCTGCTTTGTATCCTGTATCCGTCAGGTCAGCAGGACTGACGGGATCAGTGAAACGGGCCCTGCGCTAAATTATAATCTTAGATGTGATAGATTTGAGGTGGATCCTGCGTGTCACTGATCCCGTCAGTCCTGCTGACCTGACGGATACAGGATACAAAGCAGCTGTATCTCAAAAAGTAAAAATATTTTTTAATAAAATCAATCAATCACACTGATACACAGACATACTATATATATATATATAATTATAATATAAAGTTTTTAAATGTGTACATAACCTTGTGGCACTATATACAAGGGGGAGCGCTGTGTGGCACTATATACAAGGGGGAGCTCTGTGTGGCACTATATACAAGGGGGAGCGCTGTGTGACACTATATACAAGGGGGAGCGCTGTGAGGCACTATATACAAGGGGGAGCGCTGTGAGGCACTATATACAAGGGTGAGCGCTGTGAGGCACTATATACAAGGGGGAGCGCTGTGAGGCACTATATACAAGGGGGAGCGCTGTGAGGCACTATATACAAGGGGGAGCGCTGTGAGGCACTATATACAAGGGGGAGCGCTGTGAGGCACTATATACAAGGGGGAGCGCTGTGAGGCAAGGGGGGGCTGTGTAGTGCTATCCACCGTGGTATGTGTGTGGCGCTCTTTATAGGGGGGGCTTTTTGGTGCTATTTACAAGAGGGGGAGGGCTGTGTGGCGCTCTCTACAGGGGGGCTGTATGGCACTATCTATAGGGGGCTGTGTGTAACGCTCTCTACGAGGGGGATGTGTGATATATAGAGGGGGCTGTGTATGGCGATATCTATGGGGGTGTGTAATATCTACAGGGGCTGTGTGTGGCACTATGTACAGGGGGCTGTGTGTATGGTGTTTTACAGTGTGTGGTATTATATTCAGGCGCGCAGTGTTTGGTGCTATTATATTTAGGGGTACACTATGTGGCACCATGATAACTTTATTTTCGTTTATAGGTGTGGAAATGTTGGAAAAGTGAGGAGACGTCTAAGTGGCAAATTCTGCAGAAATGAGTCATGGCCGGGAGAAGTCGTCATGAGCGCTGGACCGGATGGAGAAGAAAAGAGGAAAAAAACTACTAGAATCTGAGACGTCGTCACCTGTGAGTCACTAGATTTATAGAGAATCTGTCACCTCTCCTGACATGTTTATTATAGGAAATCCTTGTATTTCACAAAAAGTCTTTCTGCAGTCCAGGACTGATAGACAATTCCCCTTGTCAGGAGGTTGTGTCCCTGCACAGTGTGATACTGTCAGTATGTAGGGACACCGCGCTGTGACAAGGGGAATCGTAACACTGTTAATGCTTGCCCAAAAAGGTAGTGTTAAAAATAGTTACGGTGAGGAAGGGGGGCCCAAGTTTGGGTAACAGCCCAGGGCCCATGGTCTACTTAATCCGCCACTGGTCACACCAAATTAAAATATTTTCGAAAAATCCCTACAAAATTCTCACTATACCGCTAGATGAATACCTACGTGGTTTCACGTTATAATTAGTCACACAAAATTAAAATATTTTTGAAAAACCCCTAACAAATTTCTCACTTTACCCCTAGAAGAATACCTTGAAGGGTAGAGTTTTCAAAATAAGGTCAGTTGGAATCACTGAAATAGCATACTTGAGATAAAAATGTAATTTTTTATTTGACAGCATCATTTCATATAAATGTAATATTCCTTCAATACATATATTTTTTCATAATTTTACTGTGTTTGCCTATTATTAAAACTATGTCCTGCCGTATAAAGCTGTTATATTAATTCTTATAAACTGTTTGGTGATATGGGAATAGTTCTTTATATTTGGAGGTTACTCAATGTACGAGCTGTTCCTGATCAATACATTATGGGCTTTTTTGTTGTTCAGGCTTTTGCACAACCTGTTAAACCCGAAAATACTTACAGGAAAACTGACAATATCTTAGGGGATTAGTGATCCTTTACTGTCCATAAAGATGGTTTTGGACACTGCCCTTTTATATATTCTGTAGGTGATTGGTTGTTTTGCGCACATTACGGTTCCTACTTTGCCGGGCAACTTCCATTGGCACGTTTGTCTCTGATATAGAGATTGATGGGGCTAAAGAGATGTTGTATGACCAGCCCCTTTGAAAAAAAGAAGTGACATTATAAAGCCCTGTTCTTTCATCCTGTGAACATGCTCAAGTTCTAAAAATGTTCCTCCCGTTCTCAAATATATTGCCGTTCAATCCAATACAGTTCTAATTTAAATTCTCCCTGCTTTAAGTATTCTTAACAGCTATGGACTGACATATGTGTTGGTCATCTGCTTTGTTAGCATGACATAGTTACATACACTGGCAAATGCACTTCTACGGGTTAATATGCTGTGGAAGACAACCATGCCCCAAAAATAATAGATTTGGTAAAAAATTACCACCTAAATACCATGATTCCGGCTATGAAAGCCTAACGGTACAAACACTCATTAAACCACTAGGTGAACACCTTAGTGGTGCAGTTTTCAAAATGAGGTCACTTCTAGGGGTGTCAGATCGTTCTGCCAGCTCAAATACTTTACAGGCATGGAGTGGGGCCTATCAACTCATTCAAGCTAAAATTATGTTCTGAAAAGCCAAAGGGTGCTTCTTTGCTTTGGGGCCACACTGTGTGGGCATGCAGCAGATTAAGGCCTAAGTGGGGGTATTTCTGGACACAGGAGAAACTAGGTAATAAATGTTGGGGTGTGTTTCATCAGTTTCATGTACTATTTTGGAAAAATATGTCATAGAAATGACGCATTTGTGAAAAAAAAATATATATTATTCTTGTGGGGTGTAGTTTCCAAAATGGGGTCACTTTTGGGGGTTTCTACTGTTTTGGTCCCTCCAGGACGTTGAAAACACAACATGGCACCGAAAACCATTCCAGCAATATCTGCGCTCCAAAAGGCACGCCTTCCCTTCTGAGCCCTGCGCTGGGTCTAAACAGCCGTTTATTACCACATATGGGGTATTGCCATAATCTGAAGAAATTGCTTTACAAATATTGGGGTGCTTTTTCTCCTTTATTCCATGTAAAGATTAGAAAATTCTGTTTATTCAGAAAAAAGTAGATTTTCATCTTCACAGACTAATTCCAATAAATGCAGCAAAAAAACCTGTGGGGTAAAAATGTTAACTATACCCCTAGAAAAATTCCTTGAAGCATGTAGTTTCCAAAATGGGGTCACTTTTGGGAGTTTCTACTGTTTTGATCCCTCCAGTGCGTTGCAAACGTGACATGGCACCAAAAACCATTCCAGCAAAATCTGTGCCCCAAAATCCAAATGTCGCTCCTTCCCTTCTGAGCTCTGGAGTTGGTCGAAACAGCAGTTTATTGCCCTATATGGGGTATTGCCATAATCGGGAGAAATTAGTTTACAAATGTTGGGGTGCTTTTTCTCCTTTATTCCTTGTAAAAATTAGAAAATTCCATGTTTTTTCAGAAACAAAGTAGATTTTCATCTTTACAGACTAATTCCAATAAATTCAGCAAAAAACCTGTGGGGTCAAAATGCTAACTATACCCCTAGAAACATTCCTTGAGGGGTGAAGTTTCCAAAATGGGGTCACTTTTGGGGGTTTCTAATGTTTTGGTCCTTCCAGTGTGTTGCAAATGCAACATAGCACCGAAAAACATTCCAGCAAAATCTGCGCTCCAAAATCCAAAAGTCGTTCCTTCCCTTATGAGCTCTGCCGTGGGTCTAAACAGCTAATTATTACCACGTATGGGGTATTGCCGTAATCGGGAGAAATTGCTTTACAAATGTGGGGGTGCTTTTTTCCTTCATTCCTTGTAAAAATTAGAAAATTCTATGTTTTTTTAGAAAAAAAGTGGATTTTCATCTTCACAGACTAATTCCAATAAATTCAGCAAAAAACCTGTGGGGTCAAAATGCTAACTATACCCCTAGAAAAATTCCTTGAGGTGTGTAGTTTCCAAAATGGGGGTCACTTTTGGGGGTTTCTACTGTTTTGGTCCCTCCAGTGTGTTGCAAATGCGACATGGCACCGATAACCATTCCAGCAAAATCTGCGCTCCAAAATCCAAATGGTGCTCTTTCTCTTCTGAGCTCTGGCGTGGGTCTAAACAGCAGTTTATTACCACATATGGGGTATTAATGTAATCGGGAGAAATTGCTTTACAAATGTTGGGGTGCTTTTTCTCCTTTATTCCTTGTAAAAATTAGAAAATTCTATGTTTTTTCATAATAAAAAGTAGATTTTCATCTTCACAGACTAATTCCAATAAATTTAGCAAAACAACTGTTGGGTCAAAATGTTAACTACACCCCTAGAAAAATCCCTTAATGGGTGTAGTTTCCAAAATGGGGTCACTTTTGTGTGGTTTCTACTGTTTTGGCACAGTTTTTGTCCCTCCAGTGCGTTGCAAACGTGACATGGCACTGCAAACGTGACATGGCACTGAAAACCATTCCAGCAAAATCTGCGCTCCAAAACCCAAATGATGCTCCTTCCTTTTTGTGCTCTGGCGTGGGTCTAAACAGCAGTTTATTACCACATATGGGGTATTTCCGTAATCGGGAGAAATCGCTTTACAAATGTTGAGGTCCTTTTTCTCCTTTATTCCTTTTAAAAATTAGAAAATTCTATGTTTTTTCAGAAACAAAGTATATTTTTATCTTCACAGACTAATTCCATTAAATTTAGCAAAAAAACTGTTGGGTCAAAATGCTAACTATACAGCTAGATAAATTCCTTGAGGGGTGTAGTTTCCAAAATGGGGTCACGTTTGGGGGTTTCCACTGTTTTGGCACCACAAGACCTCTTAAAACCTGACATGGTGCCTAAAATATATTCTACAAAAAGGAGGCCCCAAAATCCTCTAGGTGCTCCTTTGATTCTGAGGACTGTGCTTCAGTCTAATAGCGCACTAGAGCCACATTTTGGATATTTCTAAAAACTGCAGAATCTGGGAAATAAATATTGAGTTGCATTTCTAGGGTAAAACTTTCTGTGTTACAGAAAATAATGTATTTTGACAATTTTGGCAAAAAATTTGAAATTTGTAAATTTCACCTCTACTTTGTTTTAATTTCTGTGAAATGGTTAAAAGGGTTAAAACACTTTCTGAATGCTGTTTTGAATAATTTGAGGGGTGAAGTTTTCAAAATGGGGTGATTTATGGGGACTTTCTAATATTTAAGGCCCTCATAGCCCCTTCAGATCTGAATTGGTCCCTGAAAAAATAGCCTTTTGAAATTTTCTTGAAAATGTGGGAAATTGCTGCGAAAGTTCTATGTCTTCTAACGTCCTAGAAAAATAAATGGACGTTCAAAAAATAATGCAAACATAAAGTAGACACATGGGATATGTGAAATAGTAGCAATTTTGTGTGGTATTACTATCTGTTTTACAAGCAGATACATTTAAATTTAGAAAAATGCTAATTTTTGCTAATTTTCTCTAAATATTGGTGTTTTTCACAAATAAATATTGAATTTATCGACAAAATTTTTTCACTCACATAAAGTTCAATATGTCACGAGAAAACAATCTCAGAATCGCTTGGATAGGTAAAAGTATTCCAGAGTTATTACCACATAAAATGACACATGTCAGATTTGAAAAAATGGGGCTGGTCCTGAAGGCCAAAATGAGCTTAGTCCTGAAGGGGTTAAAGAGGCTCTGTCACCAGTTTATAACTGCCATGTCTTCTATCTAATCTAATAGGCGCTTTAACCCCTTCAGGACTGAGCCTGTTTTGGCCTTGTGGATGCAGTCGATTTTTTCAAATCTGACATGTGTCAATTTATGTGGTAATAACTTGGGAATGCTTTCACCTATCCAAGCGATTCTGAGACTGTTTTCTCATGACATATTGTACTGTATGTTAGTGGAAAAATGTATCAATAAATTCAGTATTTGTTTGTGAAAAAAACCAAACTTTAGAGAAAATTTGCAAAAATTAGCAAATTTTCTAAATTTTAATGTATCTGCTTGTAAAACAGATAGCAATACCACACAAAATTGTTACTAATTAACACTTCCCATATGTCTACTTTATGTTGGCATTGTTTTTTGGACATTCTTTTATTTTTCTAGGACGTTACAAGGCTTAGAACTTTAGCAGCAATTTTTCACATTTTCAAGAAAATTTCCAAAACCTATTATTATAGGTTCCAGTTCAGTTCTGAAGTGGCTTTGAGGGCCTTATATATTAGAAACCCCCATAAGTCACCAAAAAGATAAAAACTTCACCCCTCAGGGTATGTGCACACGTAGTGACCAAAAACGTCTGAAAATTCAGAGCTGTTTTCAAGGGAAAACAGCCCCTGATTTTCAGACGTTTTTTGAGCAACTCACGTTTTTCGCAGCGTTTTTCGCGCCGTTTTCGCGCCATTTTTTACGTCCGTTTTTGGAGCTGTTTTCATTGGAGTCTATGAGAAAACGGCTCCAAAAACGTCCAAAGAAGTGTCCTGCACTTCTTTTGACGAGGCTGTATTTTTACGCGTCGTCGTTTGACAGCTGTCAAACGACGACGCGTAAATGACAGGTTGTCTGCACAGTACGTCGGCAAACCCATTCAAATGAATGGGCAGATGTATTGTAGCCCTATTTTCAGACGTAAAACGAGGCATAATACGCCTCGTTTACGTCTGAAAATAGGTCGTGTGAACCCAGCCTTAAAGTTTTCAGAACAGCATTTAGAAAGTTTCTTAACCCTTTAGGTGTTTTACAGGAATTAAAGCAAAGTAGAGGGGAAATTCACAAATTTCTTTTTTTTTGTCGGAAAATCCATTTTAGTAAAAAAAATTCTGTAACACAAAAGGTTTTACCAGAGAAACGCAACTCAATATTTATTGCCCAGATACTGCAGTTTTTAGAAATATCTCACATGTGGCATTAGTGTGCTAATGGACTGAAGCACGGGCCTCAGACGCAAAGTAGCACCTAAAGGATTATGAGGCCTCCTTTTTGGTAGAATATGTTTCAGGCACCATGTCAGGTTTGAGGAGATCTTGTAGTGCCAAAACAGTGGAAACACCCCCAAAAAGACACCATTTGGCAAACTACACCCCTCAAGGAATTCATCAAGGGTTATAGTGAGCATTTTAACCCCACAGGTTTTTTGCTGAATTTAGTGGAATTAGTCCATAAAAATTTAAAATCTAAATTTTTTCCAATAAAAGGTAGAAATTATACATTTTTACAATGAATAAAGAAGAAAAAGCACCCCAAGATTTGTAAAGCAATTTCTCCTGATTATGGCAATACCCCATATGTGGTAATAAACGGCTGTTTGGACATACGGTAGGGCTCAGAACGGAAGGAGCGCTATTTGGCTTTTGGAGCTCAAGTTTGCTGGATTGGTTTTTGGGTGTCTTGTCGCATTTGCAA
The DNA here is from genome assembly GCF_050947455.1 of Rhinoderma darwinii. Lineage (NCBI taxonomy): Eukaryota > Metazoa > Chordata > Amphibia > Anura > Rhinodermatidae > Rhinoderma > Rhinoderma darwinii. The sequence continues at coordinate 140,808,162 of NC_134687.1, forward strand.
AGCCCCTGAGGGACCAAAACAGTCGATACCCCCCAGAAGTAACCCCATTTGGGAAACTACAGCCCTAAAAAGAATTTGTCTAGGGGTATAGTGAGTATTTTGATTTTGATAGTGTTTTTGCTCAATTTAGTGTAATTAGACCGTCAAAACTTCTATTGTTTGTTCACCGTGCGTTATAAATTACATATTTAATTTATTCTGTGGGTCGATGCGATTATGGCGATACCATACATATATAGGTTTTTTATGTTTTACAGTGTTTGCACAATAAAATCACGGTTTTAAAAAAATGTATTCGTTTTTGTGTTGCCATATTCTAAGAGCCACAACTTTTTTATTTTTCCATCAAAACCTATGTGAGGGCTTGTTTTTTGTGGAACAAACTGTAGTTTTTATTGGTACATGCGACTTTTTGATCCCTATTTATGCAATTTTTTTGAGAGCTGAAGTGACTAAGAATAGCGATTCCGGTATAGTTTTTTAATTATTTTGTTTATGGCGATCACCGTGCAGGATAAATGATATTATATTTTTATAGTTCAGGCCGTTACGGACGCGGCAATACCAATTATACATAGTTTATTTATTTTATTTTTTTCTAATAATGGACTTTATAAAGGTAAAAAGGCGATTTTTAAATTTTATTATTTTGAAATTTTACTATTTTACCTTTGTCCATTTTTTTGTAACTTTTTTTAACTTTTGTTTTCCTTAGTCCCACTAGGGACTTCAAGATCCAACAATGTATCATCGTTGTTATATATAGATGGCAGACCGGAAGCCTTTGTTAGGCTTCCGGTTGCCATAGCAACAATCGACCCCTGCAATCGCGCCGTGTCATGCCGATGTTGCTATAACAACTTAAATGCGGCGAACGCTATTGATCGCCGCATTTAAGGGGTTAATCGGCGGGGATCACAGCTGTGATCGAACCCGATGTTTTCCCCCTGTACTAAGGCTGCTAGTAGCAGCCTGTACTGGGAGATGCCGGGCTGCGGGAAAAGCCTGTGCGCTCCGCTAGGAGCACACATAGATTAACGGGCTGCAGGCACAAGGGCCAGCGCTGCAGCCCGTTAATCTATGTGGGGTGGTCGGGAAGGGGTTAATGTAGATAAGTAATGTGTTTTTTTTTGTTGTTTTTTTTTAAAGTTTATTTTTGACAAAGTTATGAGCATTTTAAGTGTTATGCAAATTTGTTCTTAATGCTTAAGTGGGCGTTTTTTTTTTACTCTTGACCAAGTGGGCATAGTAAAGAGAAGTGTATGACGCTAACCAATCAGCGTCATACACTTCTCTTCATTCATGTCCAGCTTAATCCACAGCACAGCGTGATCTCGCGAGATCATGCTATACTCTCACTTACTCCCGTGGTTCCTTCACACAAGCTATGGGAGTATGACCAGACATTGCCTCCAGGCTATAAAGTGCTTAGTTGCATTTCGACAATGTGTTAGGTGTCTACTTTCAGAAATTGCATGGATATAAGAGTTTAGTATTATTTTCTCATTTTATATTTCAGGTTTTATTTATACATGTCAAAAGACTGAAAAGTGCCATGGCTTCCTGAGGTGCCAAATATAAAAAAAAAAACCTGGCAGCAAAAGGGTTAAAAAGCATAAAACATAAGTTTAAGAGTTTGTTCTTTTTGATAACATATTATGCCTTTTTTGAAGGCTAGTGGTTAAAATCTGTGCTTTAATATATGTAGCAGGTATGGGAACACTGGGAACAGAATAACACTAAGGGACCATTTGCAAGACTAACACGGGTAAGCACAACAATGCTCAGGCAATGAGTGAAAGGGCAGAGCCCTTTTTATAGTCCAGGGTGATCATGGGTTAATTGATGATTATTTTCATGTGCGCTCGCTGGCCATTTAAGGCCAGCCACGAGTGTGCACGCGCATCCTACGGGACACAGCAGAACGGAGCGGAAGTGAGCGCTGGCGTCTCCTGGGGAGGAGATGCGGGCCAGCACTCACAAATCCATGGCTGCAGCCGTCGGAGGGTGAGTAATCCCGACGGTCCGCGGCCGTGGACACTACAACCTGTTTGCCCTTTCGTTACTCTTGCAGAATGCAAGAAAGAATGATAGGTATATAGAAACAGACAGGTGTAGGGTGTTTTGGGGGATTTTTAGAAGTAGATATGTTTCATGCTTGGTTATCTGCTTTTGTAAGTTCTCATGTAAGTACTATAGTGATGGTGCAGAGTACTGTAAAAGGGCTCGTATATATATATATATATATATATATATATATATATATATACATACACACACACACATGCGCACACACACAGTCTACTGGCTGGCTCGCCATATGTAAAAGGACTGGTGTAATGGTGGATTTCACCTGCTTGTGTCACCCACCATTACTACCTCCTTTATAATCAGGGTCACTAGGGTTATGCCCAGTTCCCCTACCTTTTCCTTATACTAACGTTAATCTACTTTCTTTGCTGCTACGTAAGCATATAGAACCGTACAGTAAATAAAATTGTATAGTAAATAAAGGGTAATATTTATTACTAACAATAATCACACTTACATATAAAATACACCAAACACAGAACACAGTAACTGATCACAGTATAGTATCAGTATACCCCAATACATATAACAAGCTAATATATACTGAGTATACTCACACTATACGTAGTACAGTATAACCATGGTATCACAAACCTACGTTATACCTCCACACACTTACCTAAACATACATATGAATACACAGTTATGTTACAATACAATACACGCTCACTATTTCTGTCCTACTCCCTCCTAATATAACTTTCCCTATACACTAAGGGTTAATACGGGATAAGGAGGAACAAGGGGAATGGGTTTCTCTATACCTGGCGATGTGCAGGTCAAGGGTAACTGCAGGGTACTTAGGGCAGCAAGGGTAAAGAGGGACTGCAAGGGTTCACAGGGACTGCAAGGGTTCGCTGGGACTGCAAGGGTTCACTGGGACTGCAAGGGTACACTGGGACTGCAAGGGTACACTGGGACTGCAAGGGTTACTGCAAATGGGAATGGTTGCTGTATGCAAGGGGATAGCAGGTAAATAGTGGGAAAGGGTTGAACAGGGAAGTGTTGTGTAAGGGGGGAGAAGTTGCGTGTAGCTGCTGCTACACGTGGATACTTAGCGGTTCATCTGGTCCAAAGTTGGTGTGGTCCCTCAGGAAGGGCCATGACGCAAGAGCAGACCAGGAGGGAAGGGGCTTCCATTGGGAGCCGGGGAGCAGGAAAAGAGAGGGCAGAGTGGGACCGTTTGTCCTTTTTAAACCCTCCTGTGCACATCTGTGTGACATCACATGCTCATGCACGTGCAAGGGAGGAGGGCATGGGCTTATTGCTACCTCATGGAATCTCATTACCTGTTGAGGGGAATGGAAGAAGTTGGAACTTCCTGCTTCCTGGGTAAGTTCACTGCTTATGGCTTCCACGCCCCAGGATGTACCTGGTGAGGGGGTGGGGGGGCAGAATGTTTTCTCCCCCCTCCCGCAGAGGGCAGAGATACACACCTAACTAATATCTGACATAGAAAACACTTCCCTTTACAAGTACTCAATGTATTGTGGCACGGATGTATACATGCCCTTTGGGAGCTAATACAGATGCATTTCTCCCAAGTTATATTCAGTAAAATTTATATATTATTATATTATATATTCCGTTCTCAGGAAGTCCAAACACATAAGAAGATGAAATTCTTCTTGGCAACTTCATAGTAAAAGATCCACTTGTTTTTTTGGATGTTGAATGGTGTTATGTACACAGAGGTGCCACTTGAAGCTCCTTGGCCCCAATGCAAAATCTGTAACAGTCCCCCCTTTCATTTGCCATTTATAATACTTGTGTCTTATGTGGCAGAAGGGCCTTTAGGCCCCCTCCATTACCAGGGCCTGGGTACAATTTCTGCATAAGCAACCCCAAATACTACGCCCCTTGTCCAACGTCTAGTTGTACCACCTAAGTGCCTAACTCTGCTTGCTCCTAGAAGTAGTAAACGATAAAAGGGCACTATCCTGCACACTTTATATGCTAAGCTTAAAGCGTCTGTCCACTACTGTACAACTGATGGCCTATCCACCGGATAGGTCATCAGTACATGATCCAGCGGCGTAGCTAGGGGGGGCAGACGGGGCATGTGTCCCGGGCACAACTAAGAGGGAAAGAGAGGGGGCGCCAGGGCCGCACTGTCCATGACGGCAGCCTGCTGCCTCTCTGAGGGGGCGGCGGCGCCACTGAAACCAGCCGCCGCCACTCCCTCTTGCACTTTAATTGTAACTGCATCTTTCAACGACGCAAGCAGAGCGATTAATTCTTTGTGCTGCTTGCGACGTTGAAAGGCGCTGATTGGCAGGGCAGAATGACTTGTCCTATCAATCAGCGCCTTTCAGCGATAAACTAGCAGATCAGCCGATGATAGAGCGTTTACTCGTTCATCTGCTGATCATACCCGTTTACACTGGGTAATTATCCGCAATGAGTGTTCAATGAACGCTCGTATGCCCGATAAACGACCAGTGTAAAACCCCCTTAAACATACAAAATCAGCATTAATATACTTGTCTTAAAGAGGCTCTGTCACCAGATTTTGCAACCCCTATCTGCTATTGCAGCAGATAGGCGCTGCAATGTAGATTACAGTAACGTTTTTATTTTTAAAAAACGAGCATTTTTGGCCAAGTTATGACCATTTTTGTATTTATGCAAATGAGGCTTGCAAAAGTACAACTGGGCGTGTTGAAAAGTATAAGTACAACTGGGCGTGTATTATGTGCGTACATCGGGGCGTTTTTACTTCTTTTACTAGCTGGGCGTTCTGACGAGAAGTATCATCCACTTCTCTTCAGAGCGCCCAGCTTCTGGCAGATCACGCTGTGACGTCACTTCCCCAGGTCCTGCATCGTGTCAGACGAGCGAGGACACATCGGCACCAGAGGCTACAGTTGATTCTGCAGCAGCATCGGCGTTTGCAGGTAAGTAGCTACATCGACTTACCTGCAAACGCCGATGCTGCTGCAGAATCATCAATGACTTCTTATTCACTAAAATAGATTCTTTAAAATACAAAATGGAGGTTGAACGACGCATACAACATGGAGACTTCCAGCAGACCTCAGAAGAGAGAAAATCTGAATTACCCCCAGATGGAGCGGGAACTGGATTAAGTTGAGTATGTTACATTTTTTTTATCCTTATAAAAATGTGAGTGGCATTATCTACAGGGGTGGCTCTATCTACAGGGGGGCTATATGTGGAGAATTATAGGGGGAGCTATATGCGAGGTACTATATACAGGGGTGGTGTAAAGGATCTGCCAGGCACAGCTTCTGGGTCAACGCCCATAGGTAATCAGTCTGCACCTGCTTCTATGTCTGTGAGACTGACTCCATCTTCCACCACTCAGGATGGCAGGCTTAGGAGTGGGAGAGCCTATCACAGCCTGGCGAGATGGAGCTAGCTCCCGCCCTCTGTCTATTTATACCTGCCTTTCCTGTTCCTCCATGCTTGTGATTCTTCTCGTTTGGTTTCCTGGCCCTGCTGCAGCTTCTGAACTATTTGAAACTGCTTCATACTGACCCTGGCTTACTGACTACTCTCCTGCTCTGCGTTTGGTACCTCGTACACTCCTGGTTTGATTCGGCTTGTTCACTACTCTCCTGCTCTGCATTTGGTACCTCGTACACTCCTGGTTTGACTCGACTCGTTCACCACTCTTGTTGCTCACGGTGTTGCCGTGGGCAACTGCCCCATTTCCCTTAACTTTGTGTACCCTTGTCTGTTTGTCTGTCGTGCACTTACTGAGCGTAGGGACCGTCGCCCAGTTGTACCCCGTCGCCTAGGGCGGGTCGTTGCAAGTAGGCAGGGACTGAGTGGCGGGTAGATTAGGGCTCTCTTGTCTGTTTCCCTACCCCCATCATTACAGGTGGGCTACATGTGGAGCACTATTTATAGGGGGAGAAATATGTAGGGCACTACCTACAGGTTTGGGCTACATGTGGGACACTATTTATAGGGGGAGATATACACCGCGTTCCAAATTATTATGCAAATGTTATTTTTCGCTGATTTTCCTAAATAGTCGATGCAAATGACAGTCAGTATAATCTTCAAGCCATCAACCAATGGAGTATAATGCAAATTTTATTGAACAAATCTCCTAATGATAACAGATTTTTTTTTAGAAGTAAAAAATTCAAAATGCACTATTTCAAATTATTATGCACAACAGAGATCAAAACATTTTAAAGGTTGTAAAGAGATTGAATTTGCAGCATCAGGAGGTCATATTTACAGATATCAAAAGATCTTTCAATCAAAAAAACCTTAGCAGGCCAAGTTACATGTTAACATAGGACCCCTTCTTTGATATCACCTTCACAATTCTTGCATCCATTGAATTTGCGAGTATTTGGACAGTTTCTGCTTGAATATCTTTGCAGGATGTCAGAATAACTTCCCAGAGCTTCTGTTTTGATGTGAACTGCCTCCCACCCTCTTAGATATTTTGCTTGAGGATGCTCCAAAGGTTTTCAATAGGGTTGAGGTCAGGGGAACATGGGGGCCACACCATGAGTTTCTCTCCTTTTATGCCCATAGCAGCCAATGACACAGAGGTATTCTTTGCAGCATGAGATGGTGCATTGTCATGCATGAAGAATTTTGTTACGGAAGGCACGGTTCTTCTTTTTGTACCACGGAAGAAAAGTGGTAAGTCATAAACTCTACGCACTTTGCAGAGGTCATTTTCACACCATAAGGGACCCTAAAGGGGCCTACCAGCTCTCTCCCCATGATTCCAGCCCAAAACATGACTCCGCCACCTCCTTGCTGATGTCGCAACCTTGTTGGGACATGGTGGCCATTCACCAACAATCCACTACTCCATCCATCTGGACCATCCAGGGTTGCACGGCACTCATCAGTAAACAACACGGTTTGAAAATTAGTCTTCATGTATTTCTGAGCCCACTGCAACCGTTTCTGCTTGTGAGCATTGTTTAGGGGTGGCCGAATAATAGCTTTATGCACACTTGCAAACCTCTGGAGGATTCTACACCTTGAGGTTCGCGGGACTCCATAGGCACCAGCGGCTTCAAATACCTGTTTGCTGCTTTGCAATTGCATTTTAGCAGCTGCTCTCCTAATCCTATTTATTTGTCTGGCAGAAACCTTCCTCATTATGCCTTTATCTGAACGAACCCGTCTGTGCTCTGAATCAGCCACAAATCTTTTCACAGTACGATGATCACGCTTAAGTTTTCTTGAAATATCCAATGTTTTCATACCTTGTCCAAGGTATTGCACTATTTCACGCTTTTCGGCAGCAGAGAGATCCTTTTTATTTTCCATATTGCTTGAAACCTGTGGCCTGCTTAATAATGTGGAACGTCCATCTTAAGTAGTTTTCCTTTGTTTGGGCACACCTGGCAAACTAATTATCACAGGTGTCTGAGATTGATTACAATGATCCAAAGAGCCCTAAGACACAATACCATCCATGAGTTTCATTGAAAAACGAATAATTAAATGTTTATGACACTTAAATCCAATGTGCATAATAATTTGGAACACGGTGTATGTAGGGCACTATCTACAGGGGTGGGCTATATGTTTGACAATATATACAGGGGTGGGCTATTTCTGGAGCACTATCTATATAGGGAGCTTTATGTGAGACACTATCTACAGGGGTGGGCTATATATTGGACACTATATACAGGGGTGGGCTATATGTGGAGCACTAGCTACAGGGGTGGGCTATTTGTGGAGAACAATCTACAGGGGGAGCTATATGTGGGCACTATCTACAGGGGTGGGCTATATGTGGGGCACTATATACAGGGGGAGCTATATTTGGTTTACTATATACAGGGGGGCTATATGTCGGGCACTATCTACAGGGGTGGGCTACACGTGGGGCACAATCTACAGGGGGGCTATATGTGGATCACTGTTTTCAGAGGGGTCTATATGTGGGGCACTATATACAGGTGGGGCTATATGTAGGGCACTATCTACAGGATGGGCTATATGTGGGCACTATCTACAGGGGGCTATATGTGGGCACTATCTACAGGGGTGGCTATATGTGGGGCACTTTCTACAGGGGCCTGTATGTGGGGCACTATCTACAGGGGCTCTATGGAGGTCACTATCTACAGGGGGATCTATGTAGGGCACTATCTACAGGGGGCACGGTGTGTGTGTGAGATACAGTGTATGTGTAATGACAGGGGGGTAGGGAAACAGACAGTGAGTCCTAATCTACCCACCACTCAGTCCCTGCCTACTTGCAACGATCCGCCCTAGGCGACGGGGTACAACTGGGCGACGGTCCCTACGCTCAGTAGGTGCACGACAGACAAACAGACAAGGGGACACAAGCAAAGGGAAATGGGGCAGTTGCCCACGGCAACACCGTGAGCAACAAGAGAGGTGAACGAGCCGAGTCAAACCAGGAATGTACGAGGTACCAAACGCAGAGCAGGAGAGTAGTCAGTAAGCCGGGGTCAGTATGAAGCAAGGTCAAATAGCTAGGAGCTGCAGCAAGGCCAGGAAACCACAGGAGAAGAATCACAAGCAAAGGAGGAACAGGAAAGGCAGGTATAAATAGACAGAGGGCGGGAGCTAGCTCCGTCTGGCCAGGCTGCGATAGGCTCTCCCACTCCTAAGCCTGCCATCCTGAGTGGTGGAAGATGGAGTCAGTCTCAGAGACATAGAACCAGGTGCAGACTGATTACCCATGGGCGTATACACAGAAGTTGTGCCTGGCAGATCCTTTACAGTACCCCCCCTTTTATGAGGGGCCACCGGACCCTTTCTAAGTGGACCTGGTTTACTGGGGAAACGAAGGTGGAACTTCCTGACCAATACCCCAGCGTGAACATCCCGGGCGGGTACCCAAGTCCTCTCCTCAGGCCCGTATCCTCTCCAATGGACCAGGTACTGGAGGGAGCCTTGGACCATCTTGCTGTCCACAATCTTGGCCACCTCGAATTCTACCCCCTCAGGGGTGAGAACGGGAACAGGAGGTTTCCTCGAGGGAGCCCAGTACGGGGAGCAGCGTTTAAGGAGGGAGGCATGAAACACGTCGTGTATACGAAAAGATGGGGGCAACTCCAGTCGGAAGGAGACAGGATTGAGGACTTCAATGACCTTATACGGCCCTATAAACCGGGGAGCAAACTTCTTGGACGGGACCTTAAGGCGCAAGTTCTTAGATGATAACCACACCAGATCCCCGACCATAAACAAGGGGTTAGCAGAACGTCTTCTATCAGCCTGAGTTTTTTGTATACTCTGAGACGCCTCTAGGTTCTTCTGAACCTGGGCCCAGACTGTGCACAGTTCCCGATGAACGACCTCTACCTCGGGATTGTTGGAACTACCAGGTGAAACGGAGGAGAATCGTGGATTAAACCCAAAATTACAGAAAAAGGGGGAGACCCCTGACGAGTTACTGACCCGGTTATTAAGGGAAAATTCGGCGAGGGGAATGAATGAGACCCAATCATATTGACAGTCAGAGATAAAACACCTTAAATATTGTTCTAGAGACTGATTAGTCCTCTCAGTTTGGCCATTAGTTTCAGGATGGAAGGCAGAGGAGAAGGACAGATCAATCTCCAACCTTTTACAGAAGGCTCTCCAAAACAATGAAACAAATTGTACCCCTCTGTCCGAAACAATATTGACAGGGACCCCATGGAGACGCAGGATGTGTTTGACAAACAAGGTAGCTAACGTCTTAGCATTGGGTAGTTTTTTGAGGGGCACAAAGTGGCACATCTTACTGAAGCGGTCTACTACCACCCACACCACCGACTTGCCTTGAGATGGAGGCAAATCGGTGATAAAATACATGGCGATATGGGTCCAAGGTCTCCGGGGAATGGGCAAAGAACGTAGTAAGCCCGCTGGTCGGGACCTGGAAGTCTTGGACCTGGCACAAACCTCACAAGCGGCGACGTAGGCCTTAACGTCTTTAGGCAAACCAGGCCACCAATAGTTTCTGGCAATGAGGTGTTTGGTACCCAGGATGCCTGGATGACCAGATAGTGCGGAGTCATGATTTTCCCTAAGTACCCTTAGCTGGAGTTGCAGTGGAACAAACAGCTTGTTCTCAGGAAGGTTCCCGGGAGCTGAACCTTGATCAGCCGCAATTTCAGAGACTAAATCAGAATCAATAGAAGAAACTACTATACCAGGTGCAAAATACAAGCAGGATCTTCCTCCGAAGGAGGGCTGGCCATGAAGCTACGCGACAGTGCATCGGCCTTAATATTTTTAGACCCAGCCCTATAGGTAACCAAAAAGTTGAATCTGGTAAAAAATAGCGCCCATCGAGCTTGTCTCGGGTTTAGCCTCCGGGCAGATTCTAGGAAAACCAGATTCTTGTGGTCGATAAGGACCGTTACCTGGTGCCTAGCCCCCTCCAGGAAGTGGCGCCACTCTTCAAATGCCCATTTAATGGCTAAGAGTTCGCGGTTGCCAATATCATAGTTACTCTCAGTGGGCGAAAACTTCCTGGAGAAGTAGGCACAGGGACGGAGATGGGTGAGGGACCTGGTACCCTGGGACAAGACAGCCCCCACTCCCACCTCGGATGCGTCAATCTCCACGATAAATGGCTCCATTTGGTTGGGCTGGACCAGCACCGGGGCCGACATAAAGCACTTCTTAAGGACCTCAAAAGCCTGGACAGCCTCAGGAGGCCAGTGGAGGAGATCAGCACCTTTGCGAGTGAGGTCCGTAAGAGACTTAGCGATGACCGAGAAGTTAGCAATAAATCTCCTGTAATAATTAGCGAACCCCAAGAAACACTGTAACGCCTTCAGGGAGGCAGGTTGGACCCATTCCGCCACAGCCTGGACCTTGGCGGGGTCCATGCGGAATTCATGAGGAGTGAGGATTTGACCCAAAAATGGTATCTCTTGCACCCCAATCACACATTTTTCGGTCTTAGCAAACAGTTTATTTTCCCGAAGGAACTGGAGCACCTTCCTGACATGCTCAATGTGGGAGGACAAGTCCTTGGAAAACACAAGTATGTCATCAAGGTATACTACAAGAAATACCCCCAGGTAATCTCTTAAAATCTAATTTATGAAATTCTGGAAGACCGCGGGGGCATTACACAATCCAAAGGGCATGACGAGGTATTCGAAATGACCTTTGGGCGTGTTAAACGCAGTCTTCCACTCATCCCCCTCTTTGATGCGGATAAGGTTATACGCCCCCCGTAGATCAAACTTAGAGAACCATTGGGCCCCCTGGACTTGATTAAAGAGATCAGGAATCAAAGGAAGGGGATACCGGTTCCTTACAGTGACCTTATTCAAGTTACGGTAGTCAATGCATGGCCTAAGACCACCATCCTTCTTCCCTACGAAGAAGAAGCCAGCACCTACCGGACTAGTAGAGGGGCGAATGTAGTCCTTGGCCAGGCATTCCTGGATATACTCTCTCATGGCTTCACGTTCGGGACAAGAAAGTTTAAATATCCTACCCTTAGGGAGCTTAGCTCCTGGTACCAAATCGATAGCGCAATCGTATTCTCTATGAGGAGGTAACACTTCGGAGGCCTCCTTAGAGAAAACATCGGCGAAGTCCTGAACAAACTCAGGTAGCGTGTTCACCTCCTCAGGGGGAGAAATAGAATTAACAGAAAAAAATGACGTCAAGCATTCATTACCCCATTTGGTAAGCTCCCCAGTATTCCAGTCAAACGTGGGATTATGCAACTGCAACCAGGGAAGGTCTAAAACCAAATCGGATGATAATCCCTGCATCAACAGTACAGAGCACTGCTCCAAATGCATGGAGCCAACAAGGAGTTCAAAAACAGGGGTATGCTGAGTAAAATAACCATTAGCAAGGGGAGTGGAGTCGATACCCACTACCGGGACAGGTTTAAGCAAATCAATCAAAGGCATAGCTAGAGACATAGCAAATTCCACAGACATGATATTAGCAGAAGACCCTGAATCCATGAAGGCACTGCCGGTAGCAGACCTACCACCAAAAGAGACCTGAAAGGGAAGCAAGATTTTATTACGTTTCATATTTACGGGAAATACCTGTGCGCCCAAGTGACCACCCCGATGATCACCTAGGCGCGGAAGTTTTCCGGCTGCTTATTCTTACGCCTAGGACAGGTGTTCACTTGATGTTTGTCATCCCCACAATAGAAGCAGAGACCATTATTCCTGCGGAACTCTCTACGTTGTCGGGGGGACACGGAGGCCCCGAGTTGCATAGGTACCTTCCAAGTCTTCCGTGGAAGAGCGAAGCAACGGGACCTCGGGAGGTATCATGGGGGAGTCAGAGGGGAAAACACAAAACCGTTCAAGTTGTCGTTCCCTGAGACGTCGGTCAAGTCGTACCGCTAAAGCCATAACCTGGTCTAAGGAGTCAGAACAGGGATAGCTAACTAGCAGGTCTTTCAGGGCGTTTGACAGACCCAACCTAAACTGGCACCTTAAGGCAGGGTCATTCCACTGAGAAGCTACGCACCACTTCCTAAAGTCAGAGCAATACTCCTCAGGTCTCTTACCCTGACGTAAGGTCACCAGCTGACTCTCGGCAAAGGCAGTCCTGTCAGGTCTCGTCATAAATGAGTCCGAGAGCAGATAAGAAACAGTCAACGGAGGAAAGTTCAGGGGCGTCAGGGGCCAGGGAGAAGGCCCATTCTTGGGGCCCTTCCTGGAGCCGAGACATAATTATACCCACCCGCTGGCTCTCAGAACCTGAGGAGTGGGGCTTTAAGCGAAAGTAGAGCTTACAACTCTCCCAAAAGGAGAGAAAAGTCATCCGGTCCCCTGAGAATCGGTCAGGCAACTTGAGGTGGGGTTCAAGAGGTGAGGTGAGGGGTACTACCATGGCAGCGTCAGGCTGGTTGACCCTCTGAGCCAGGGCCTGGACTTGTAGTGAGAGACCCAGCATTTGCTGAGCCAGGGTCTCAAGGGGGTCCATAATAGAGAGTACCCAGGGTAGCCTAGGTATATGGGCTTGTGATTAATGTACGAGGTACCAAACGCAGAGCAGGAGAGTAGTCAGTAAGCCGGGGTCAGTATGAAGCAAGGTCAAATAGCTAGGAGCTGCAGCAAGGCCAGGAAACCACAGGAGAAGAATCACAAGCAAAGGAGGAACAGGAAAGGCAGGTATAAATAGACAGAGGGCGGGAGCTAGCTCCGTCTGGCCAGGCTGCGATAGGCTCTCCCACTCCTAAGCCTGCCATCCTGAGTGGTGGAAGATGGAGTCAGTCTCAGAGACATAGAACCAGGTGCAGACTGATTACCCATGGGCGTATACACAGAAGTTGTGCCTGGCAGATCCTTTACAGTATGGGGCTATTATATTTAGCGGTACAGTGTCTTGCACCATGAGAACATTATCTTCATTTATAGGTGTAGAATTTTTGAAAAGTGAGAAGCTGAAGACATCTGAGCGGCAAACTGCAGAAATTGGCTGTGGCTGGGAGAAGTCATCATAGAGGTCTGGACAGATGGAGAAAAAAGGAGAAAAAAAACCAACTAGAATCTGATGTCACCTGTGAGTCACTTAATGTAAATGTTTATTCTGCCTCTAATCAGTACTGTAATCACTGTATGATCTGCAGCGATATGATGGGTGGTAGCATCTTCCAGCATATCCTTACCATTGTTCAGGCCATGCTGGGAGCTGTATACAATTTAGTGCAAACCTATACGGCAAGGGTTGCAGTAAATTGAACTGTATTTGTGTTTGCATTGTATTTATGTACGGAGCTTTGTTCTGGTGTTGTATATATGTACTGAGCTTGGTTCTGGTACTGTGTATATATATATATTGAGTTTGGTTCTTGTGCTGTATTCATGTACTGAGCTTGGTTCTGGTGTTGTGTATATGTACTGAGCTTGGTTCTGGTACTGTGTGTATGTATATATATATATATATATATTGAGGTTGGTTGTGGCGCTGTATATATGTATGTGCTTTGTTCTGGTGCTGTATATATATTGAGCTTGGTTCTGGTGCTGTATACATATTGAGCTTGGTTCTGGTGCTGTATTTATGTACTGAGCTTGGTTCTGGTGCTGTGTTTATCTACTGAGCTTTGTTCTGGTGCTGTATATATGTACTGAGCTTGGCTCTAGTGCTGTATACATGTAATAAGCTTGGTTCTGGTGTTGTATGTAGAACTATATTGCTTGTAAAATTTACAAATGGTTTTATGCTCGAGTTACACAAAAAAAATGTGGAAAAAAAATGACACCTCATTGATTGGTAGAGAAAACAAACATGGTGAGGGGGAAGGAGATGTCGGGAAAGATGTTGGGGGGGCGCCAAACTAAATCTTTTGCTCCGGGTGCTGGAGCTATGCCTCTGCATGATCTGTGAGGGTCCGACACCTGGACCCCACACCGTGAAGCCGCTCCGGCCACCTCCCAGCATCGGACGTACATGCCTGAAAGCAGTTGGCTCCGGCCACTGAATAGCGGCGAGCTGCCGTTCTGCAGCTCTGCTCCTTTTCAAGTGAATAGCCGCTATGCTATGTACGTGGCCAACTGCTTCCGGCTCCGTACATAGCATAATGGACCATAACATCCGGTGCCAGAACGCCTTAACGGTGCGGGGTCCGGGTGTCGGATCTGCACCGATGATATACTGATGACCTATCCGGTGGACAGGTCATCAGTTGTTCAGTAGTGGACAACCCCTTTAAGTCATGCTACATAAAATAGAGTCAACTAATATAAACTTCCCTGGGATTGTCAAATGATTAAAAGGAACTCATATAGAGCAGTTTTTGCAAGGTATAGTATTTATTGCCTGATTATGTATTCAGCATGACTGACACACACACACACACACACACACACACACACACACACACACACACACACACACACACACACACACACACACGTAGTTCTAGGCAATAAAGTTTATTGCCATTGAGGTCCGCAACACCACTGTAATGTAAATTTACAGACTTCCAATGAATCAATATCTTACATCAGTCTGAATTGAATTTCTTCATTGTTTATTTCCTTTGGGACTTAAAGGTGTATTTTATCTTGAATGATCGACTATTAAATGCTCATTCTGGGCTCGGCTGCAGATTAAATATTTTCACAAGTATTTTATAGCTCAATTACATTACTTTGCCAGCAAAAATCAGACATGCTGTGCAGCTATTTAATGTCGCATCTTACTATAAAAGGCAACATTACTAGATAAAACCAAAAACTCAACCTTGCATCTGCCGATAGCCTGGGGTCTTATGAGCAAACATCTGGTGCCATTAATTTTTGGCTTTGGTCTGTTAATGTAAAGATACTGTGCAGATACATATGCTCAGTATTAGGGATTTTTGGAGACTTGGTACGGAGGATACAGATATGTCAGAATGGTTTAGACTGGATTATTAAAACGGCAAGACTAGCACTCTTCTAAGGTCAGGAATGGAAACCTGGATCTTCCACGACATAACAAAGACATGTTCGAATAACTGATCTTCGGTGTCATTGTCATAAGAAAGTGGTCTGACTTCAAACAGCCGGTTTCCTTTGAAGTATATGAGAGTGATTGCACTAAAGAAGGATGAAAATATCTTCCAGTAAGTGAGACTCAGTAAAATCTTTCAGATTTGACATGTGTGTTGCTGGCATTTGGTTGCCTTTTCTTGAGCTCCTCTCATATGGATTTCCCTAAAGGTTTTACTGGCATGCTGCATTACACAGCTTGTTTTGCTCAGCCTGTAGAATGCGCAAATCCAATAAACAGAGCCACACCGCTGTGTAGGAAACAAAAGTAGCTGTTTTATGCTCTCATTAGCATTTACATTTTGCATGCCCAGAATCCTTTGTGTTTACAGTGCTTTGCACTGTGTGATATTCAGGTGACTGGAACAAGCTGTAAGAAGCCGCATGAGCCATTTGAGCAAGCTCTGGGGCGTTTTTAATCTGCATTGTGCTGCTGTACTGTACATGAAGTTCATGATAAAAATCATTCAACTTTACTGAACACAGTTTTATGTCCTCAACACTAGATGCCAGTATTGGCACGCACAAGTCCTGAATCTGTAAGTTAATTTGGAAAATAAAGGGAATCTGAGGGGAGAGGGGCGGTAATGTGCCTGAAAAACATATTTTCAATTACTTCCAAATAAAAATGCTTTTGCACATTTCTTCTGTGGTTAAATGAAACCCATCAAAGCCCATTAAAAGAATCAGTAAAGACTGTAGAAGCGTACGCCTTTCTCTTTCAGCTTTGTCCAAACCCGGCCCTGCTATGGGGATTTAGACAGGTGTGCAGCTGCATTGGAAAACATCTTTTCTCTGTTATCTGTGTCTCCCCGGCACAGAATGCAGGTGTTGGAATTGATTATATTTTAATCTTATTTCTCTAAGGAGGTGGATGAAAATACAACAAATGACTGCAGGACCACAGTGTTGGCTATGACATATCTCGCTTCTCCTTTTTCTTTATTCAATCTGCTTTCTCAGGTTTTTGCTGTAATTCTATCATATATATATATATATATATATATATATATATATATATATATATATATATATATATATAAAAGCAAAAATAAATCTGCAGATGATTCTTCATGTCCGGACTGGTTAGGGTTAAGGATCGGAACAATGCTTGTTATGATGTTTTCTAATGTACATATAAAATCGTCGCTATAGTCATCATGTACTTTGTCATTTTTATAACACTGTAGATGGTGGATGAACCATAACCACCGTTTAATAATATCTAGGATCACAATGTACTCAGCAGTGTATATACATTCCTTTAAAAACACACATATATACGCATCTCTGCCACTTACAAAGAACTGTCATTAACATATTTGGTGTTACATGAGTAATTGCATTGCATTCCTTTAGGTAATTCATGTTTTGTATATTTTTCTGGTACATTACGGCCTTCAGAAGAAAGAATTTAGTCATCTAGGTCTGGAGGCCTGGGGAAGGGCACTCAACGGGACCATGGTGACCTAACCAGGAACTTGAAAACTATTCCCTGTTTATAGAAATCATTTACCCACCCTGTAAATTAATACTGATAGGGTATGGCTGAAATTCTTTAAAACTATTCAGGTCCCGGAATTAGGCACCATCGGGTCACTTCTGTACTGTTGACCTTCAAATTGGACATAAAGCGGTATTTAATTATTGGGGTGCTGTGATAACTTTCCATTTTGTAACATACATTTCACTTAGAAACTACACTATATGCAGGAGTATAAACCTATACAGCTATATGTCTTCTGTAAAAAAAAGATTTAAGAGCCATCTTCTGTAAACCCCCGCCTCTGTGAAACATACATGATCAAGAATACAATAGTCACCACAAAGTTACATAGCAAGGTATGTGTACATAGAACGCTATGTAAAGATACGTTGTTCATAGGCGCACTAGGTGTCCAACTAACTGTGTTCCTGTAATCTGCTCTCAGCGATCAAATTTATATATGTAGGAATTACAAACATTATGTGCTAATTTAGATTTCTCAAATGTGAATTATATGGAATAATTGACTCATATCCGGCTCATAGAATAAAAACGTAATCATTTGCTTATCTGTAGAGGAGGGGGAGCCCGCTACTTTCGGCCCAGCATTGTAAGTGGTTTCCAGTGGGAAGTGCAGATCGTGTGAAACAATCACTTGGTTTAGCTGTTATTCTCCAAATACAACACTTAGGTGACATCTTATTTATGTCTAGTTCCTAAGTTTTTACATTACCCAATTTTGCATGAATTACTCTTTCCAAAAAGTAAAAACCAAACAATGATAATGCTTGATAATGTGCATTTCAGACTTTTCAATTAGAAAGAAGGGGAAAGACCTTCCTCTCCTGGGATGGATGGGTGTAGGTAAATGCACTAGCAGCAGGAGGCCCGTCATCTATGGGTAGCCCTACTCACCATCTTTGCACTATGTTAGTAGAAGTGCCTTATAAGTGATGAAAAATTTATTTTAAAATTGGTGTTCTCAGGTCTGCCATGTTGATTGTTGTAAGGATGCTCGAAAGGGATCGCTCAGGACTCTTTTGTTTAAATTTAGATTTCAAAATCAACCAGGTTGAAAAAAATTCCAATGAAAGAGCATAGGGATTATAGTAAAAGCATGTACTTTTACTTGATATATTTTAGTCTGGCCATCCCATGGGCATTACAAGCTATTAATAAGAGAGCTGTTTCTGCTCTGAGTTTGGCCTGTTGCCGGTCACCCAAGATGTAATCACGGTCAGACATTTTTCTAAGCACTTCAGTGCCGATGCTTCTGTCAAACAGCATAGGGAAGCACAACTGAGTGTCTTTTGCATTGAGAATGCAACCACTGTAAAACGTTCGAGGAGAAAAGCAATCTCATCACACTAAGTAAATACAAAATTAACCAAGATGATAATAATAATATTCCAAATTTATTATTGCATTTTGAAACTAAGAAAGGAAGGTGTCTGCGCTGAACCCAGGGGAAATAAACATGTTGCAATAAGCAACTAATCAGTCTCTGATCACACTTAGAAGTCAGAAGATCTAGAACTCATGATGCGTGCGTTAATCCATTAGTCTCAACAATAATTGCTGCTGTAGCTTAGAGACGTGGAATTTTATTCTTTCAGGCAACATGTTATACGGTATCAGAGAGAGGAGTAACTGGATATGCCTGCATTAAAGACATTTACAGAAATGTTTTAAACAAATGGATCTACTTTTCATTTTATAATTCTATACATTCTATATAAAATCTATCCTTCTATGTTTTTACAAAAGCATTTTGTTGAAAGGCACTAAAAAGTAATTATGTCTCCAAACTGTCAATAAAATTTAGAAACCGAAGGGGTCATGTATAGAAATGAATTCAGATTAGAATCATTGCTTGCATTGTTGTTCTAACAAGGCTTTTATACCTGAGCCTCAAATTATGGTGCATAAATGTGACCCATTGTATTATTGTGAACCTCCACAGCAAAAGGTAGACGCATTGTAGACCCATCCCTATAAATCCAGTGCAGTGGTGGATGTGGAAAGTAGTAAGAGTTTTTGCCCTGCTTCAGTGCTATGTATTGTTTTTCATTGCTTTCTCAAACTGCTAACTGATAAATTAAGAATTTGCTGCAGATTATGAGACAGTTCTTAATGTTAAAATGCTAACTGGAAGAGGAACATGATGGGGTAGAAGCAGAGGTGGGACAGGGGTGTAACAAAAAGTAGCCTTGGATTAAGATGCTGAACGAGTCCTCACACAGAGAGAAGTATGGAAGTTACAGAAAGCTCTAAAAACTGTACAGCCTCGGGGTCAAACTGAACTACCTTGAACCCACAAGAGAATATCTGACTGGGGGCCCATCATCCAGCTATACAGAATAGGTGCTTGTCTTCTTTAAATAATTTATTAATCGTGGTGGGCCAGTCCGATTCTGTATGGCCCTATTATTTGTGAACTGTGAGGCAGTATTAATTTTATTCTGGTGAATGGGGTTTGTTATGGCCGAGGTGTTCCATGTCTAGGGTGGGGACAAAGCTACATGGCAGACTTTGCTTATGGAATACTTGCAGACAATTTTTAATTGCAACATGCATTCAGTTGTTTTATTTTATTAGGTTTGTTGTGACTTCCATTACTTTGTGATATTTTATTTGGAAAAACACAAACAAACTGAAGTCTCATAACTGTATATAGTTGTATGCAGTTATCTAAAAATTTGCTGTACAGGTCAAGCAATATTTTTGTCTAGTCAAAGAGAACATCAGTAGGTAGACGTTATATGGGAATTCTGGGGTTCTATAATTGTTTAAAGAGTAACTATTGTTTAATTTTTTTTTCCATAAATCAATAATATAAGTGAACATAATAAACTTTGTAATATATTTTATTACAGAAAAATTACCCTTTCCCCACTTATCATACTCCCTCTTGCCTTTTTCACTGATCACTTACTCTCAATTCAGTGATAAAAATCCGTACACAGAAGTCTGTACGCTGAGACATCAGGTTATAGCTGCTGCCCATAGAAGTCTATGGGGAGGGGAGGGAGAAGAGGAAGAGGGCGCTGCTTCAGCGAGAGAGAGAGAGAGAGAGAGAGAGAGAGAAAAAAGAGAGAGAGACACACACAAATGCTGCTGCGGCTTCTAGTTACTGTTCTACTGTCTCACGCCAAGAGCTGGATTTATAGTAATACTGCTCATGCTGCTGCTCCTGTGTATGTGTCTGAGGGAGAGATAAGGGAGCAGTATCTTCTTTTCTGTGTGTGTGTGCAGTGTATGGGAAACATCATAGCACCTATTGTCAGCTTACTCTGGAGCAAATCTCAGGCAAAACTGACAATTAAAAATGGAGCCTGCAAAGGGGGAAAACTCGTGATAAATTCAGAATACAAGTCGTATAATGGCCCAATATAATGTTATTATTCTTCATGTACATACGCATGTTGACTTATTCTGAAATTTGACCTAAAATAATAGATACGCTTTATAGTACTGAGTGACTTAATTATTTTTTTTCAAACTATTGTTCAGCTCCAGAAGAACATTGTATCTGATCACCATGGTCACAGCAAAACTAGGGTATAAATGGTGCATTGAGGGGGTCTCTCATCATAGGCATTAGAGGGATTTCATTTAGCAATGAGAGGAAAAATTATTAGTGTTTCAACCCTAACAAAACATCGCTAGATGTAAATGTAGAGCACAGAAGAACATCATGAGAATGAAATATTATAATAACCATCTGATATGAACACTCATCACTCCATGTAAACTCATTAGACATCGGTTTTCTAAGCTTAGAGCCCTTAAAGCTGCCAATATGCTGCTAGTTAAGTAGGCCACTTATGAATACAGTTATCCTATGTGGCACATGTTACCCATAAGTAGTTTTGGTCTGATGTCATAATTTTTGCCATATGTGGTAAATTAGAGGTATATATTTTCTATATTTCAGAGTGCACTACTGAGTTTGGAATCTCCCTCCATAATTTCTACGTATATTTATATATATATTTAGTCTGACATTGATTTTTTGTTCCACAATTAGACATTCATTTTGATCCAATATTTTTCCATCTGTTGTTCATACATTTGGACCATCTGTGAACGTTAAGAAGCCAGTATTGTTGTTTTGTTAATGCAAACTGCATTCAGAAATGAGCTGGTTTCTTTACCATACAAGAATTACATCTCCTAAGAATGATAGAATGTAAAGAGATCACAAGTCATTTTGAATTAGTATTCTCTTTTATTTCTGGTTTGGCACAGATCTCGTGTCCTCCAATCCATTCACAATCCTCAGGAAAGACAACAGACACTTTTCATTTAACTGCAGCCCCATTACTTATATTTATGTAGAAGGTAGGCTTGAATTGACTGAATTATAGCAGCAGATGTACTTAAAGCTTTCTGTGGTTATTTAGATTTATTGTCGAGCTACTAACCTTGAGTTGACTGTGTTATATGACATCAGTAATCTTATAAATATCTCCGAGCACAGGAAACAACAGAGTGAGGATGTTGCATCTACAGCCATTTTGGAACAATATAAAAAATATTCCATTGATCTAATTGCATTTATCATTTGACTATTGTTCTTTCCGTTATCTAACTACAGTTAGTTTATCTGAATGGTCCAGGATGCCAGTCAATCACTGGCATAATGGTAATAAAAGGCACAATGCATTGCATAAAATACTCAATAAACTATACAAATTCAATAGATAGGTATTTTATAATATATTTACACGTAAGAAGAAGCTATAGAAGTGTTTGGTTCTATAATTGCTGACACACACAATGGAAAGTACCAATATATGATTTCAAGTTACAACAGTGGAGGCACGATACGGCAACTTGGCAGCAAATTGCATTGCAACGTTACAGCCCAAAGGAGTTAATGCCATTGATTATAATTTGGCTTAGATTTTGGGGCAACATGACAGTGCACAGGAGTTGTTCAGGGTATATGTGACAAGCAGTTTGCGCTAATGTGTTGTTAGCTCAATAAGACAAAAATTAATTTTTGGCCTACGGTATTTGAGGCATGTGTTCAATCTGCAGGTCTGAAGTGTGTCACTGAGCTTATGCCTCAGACACAGTTATTTAACCGTTGTATACATCTAACATTGATTCCCATTGTTCGCGGGATCCCCTTGTATTGAAAAGTGTAGTAAAATACGATTTTCAATAGAGTTAAAGTGTATATGTCACAATTTTTTGGGTGTAATCAGTATTAGTCTATGATACTTTATATACCCTTGTGGGCATTCAGGTAACTTACATATTTTATTTCTTTGATGTCTCCGTGCCATTTTTCTGTAACTTAAAAAAAGTTGAAAAACTAGGATACTGGCACTGCTGAATGAAGGACATAGACTGTAATTCAGGTGTTCACACTTGCCTGAGGAAGACATCCAGCAGTGCCCAGATATCCTTGTTTTATTAACTTTATAAATACCGTTTATTTCGGATGCTTTTATGCACAGCCAGCCAAGGAGGAGCTGCAGCTGGTCCTAAACTAAACTTATCAAAGCTACTGAACAGAGTTGTGCCTGTTATTAGCACATCTTGCCCAGGTGAGCAGTTATATTTCCCTTTGTCCATTATCAACATACTAAATATGTTTCTGCACTATGGAGCGCCGTGTTTTTATTTCTTAAATAGGTTTGCATTTTTTGTAACTTTCAATTTGAAGAGAATGAGTCTAAAGGGTCGAATGTGTCTAAATGAGTCTAAAGGTTGAAGCGGCAGTGACGGTTCTGATCAACAGAGTATGTCAGGTCACATGATTGACCAATCATCGAGTAAATCCTGTACTCTGTGAGGGCTGGACATGGGTGGAACCACTCATGAATATTTATGAGCAGACCTTTTTTTAGGATACATAGATAAAATTTAGGACAGATGCCGGGTAAGTTACTGGAAGAAAATTCCAGTCACAGTGCTGAATATACAGTATTTATTATAAGATTCTATAATGATTGATCCCGAGACATAGAGAAGCAACATTCTGATGACATATGCTCTTTAAAAAGAAAATGTATACCAATACATACAGACCAAATATATGCCAAAAGAACACAGTCTTTGAGCACTTCTTGACGTATACACCCAATGAGCATTACAGACGTGATGTGAACAGAGCTTAAGAAACCTTTTTTTTTTTTACTCTTTTTTCCTGTACTACACATGTACTATATTTCATCCTTTACCAATAATGTTACTCACACTGATCGAATCAAAGCACTATGAATCAGTGCTGTGGAGATGACAGCATGCACCAACTGACATAGAGGTTCACAATCTAATTTAAAAATTATAATTTCAAATTGGTTCTAGCAAGTAGTAATTCTAAGAAATCAGTGATGGCCATTTTTTTTAAATCATTTTTTGTTAATAAATGAAAGTAACGGTTGCTATTTGACATATGAGATTTGAAGATTTAATCCTGGGGCTTGGTGAGAACTAGAATATTATTAGTTAATTCTTCTAATGTAAAATTATAAATGTGAAAACTATGTAAGGCATTGTTTACATCAGCGTTTCTATTTCCGTTGTTCTGCTTCATCATAGGAGCAGAATAATGCAAATATTGGCATTGATGTATCTGTCGCATGGCGGACACTAATGGTGCCCCGACGGAATCCATTGACTTAAATGGATTCAGTTGGGTTTCCATCATGGTGTCAGTTTTTTTCTGGCATTTTAAATCGGATCTGTGACGGAGGACCCTAACGATACCTCCAACGCAGATGTGAACATAGCCTAATTTAATCATTACAATATTCATTGGGTAATCATTCAACATGTTTATGCCAGAGCTGTAAATCCAATAAAAAAGCTGTAAAATATGACACCCTGAGACACACACACACACACACACACACACACACACACAACTATCTATCGAAGTACAAATCCACCGTCCAGCAGCACCAGTGTACGACAACAGATGTGGGTGCATGCCCCAGGGACCCGATTCACGTCCCTTCTGGATATAAAAATCAAATATAGGCCGCACTCCAAGATTAGTGAAGAAAAATAGCTTTATTAACCCTGGTGCTACGTTTCGGCTCAAAACACTAGATTTATCTATCTATCTATCTATCTATCTATCTATCTATCTATCTATCTATCTATCTATCTATCTATCTATCTATCTATCTATCTATCTATCTAATAATCTATCTATCTAATAATCTATCTATCTATCTAATAATCTATCTATCTATCTATCCATCCATTATCTATCTTTGTATCTAGCTATTTATCTATTTATCTAGCATCTATCATCGTTCTGTCTGTCTTTCTATCAATTTAATTTTTGGACAGTTTTTTTAATGTTTTATTTATCATTGGTTATAATAGTTTCACTGAGTTGTATTTTATGAAACTATTTTAATATTGCAGAGGCCTTCGGCCTTCCCCAGACACACTGCACCATTTGTGCATAATTAACAATGGCCTAAGTTTTGTATGAAATACTAAACTTTTCAACTAATAATTAAAATATAAATGCAAATTACCATATTCTGCAAGGTGCAGCATACAAAATTCACAATGCAATAATAAAAACCTACTAGTGCCGTAAATCATATGAATTTTATTGAGAATTCACATAAATGCAGTGTAAAGTGCCCCGATGCGGAAAATGTATTTATCCATGACTCATAAAAACGCTGAGGACAATTGTAAATTGCATGTACAACAGAGCAAATATAACATTTATGTGAATGTGATGTTTTATTAACATTAACACCTGGCCGTTTTATTTGTGATTTTAGTTTTATGAATCTTCTCATTTCAATTGATTAATCTTGAACAATTTGTAAAATTAATATATCTCTATATTTTCCTAAATATTCTATATATCATAGTAAATATGGATTTAAAATATAGTTTCTCTACCTCCTCATGTATACACTTCCCTGACAATGTCATAACTTTCAAAACAACAATGTCCTTCTTATATGTCCTGTTCTAGAATCAAGGCTGCATAAAATAATTGTTGATACATGAACGTATACATTATCTTGGCATTCGACATTGCTTTTGAAAAGTACTGAAGTGTTTTCCTTTAATTCACTGTGCAATGAAAAGGCAACATAGACCACGTGATATTCTTGCTGGTGTCCAAGGACTCTTTGTAGTAGTGATCATTATTTAGCAAGGAAAGAACTTATGTGGAATATATAAATTACTAGCAGAGTTAACTGGCTTCGCAAGGGTCTGTTTGTTGGTTGTTTGTGTGTGTGGTTAAAAACTTTGTTTCCTACCAATGCAGCTCGGGCAGCAGCCATGCGCTTTGCTGCAGGAGACTTTCGTCCAAGTGCAGGGTTCCTTTTTGGACGCCTGACTGGTCTGAAACGGGTTCAATTTATGAGAATGCTGAAATGCAGTTCTGGGTCGTTAGGAGAACCTGGTGTAAAACTGTGTATGTCAGTGAGTCTAAGAATGAAGAACCTGCGAGCTTCAATTGGCTAATACGGGTCACCTGATGTGATATGGAGGAGGACCCTTGATGTGGAAGCCAGTGGTGACATATTTGTTTTTATATTGCAATTTTTTTGTGAATATGTCGAGAACGGTAGGCCCTAGAGAGCTGAAACCCGGTGTAAAACCTTCTAAGGTGCCTAATTTACTTATGTGCCTAATTTACTTATGTGCCTAATTTGGAGCAAATTGGTTTAGTCGTTTGGTCGTGCATAAAGAACAGATAACAGAAATTAATTTATATAGTGTATATATACAGGGAGGTATCTAAGTAGGTAATCAAAGATAAGGTTTATTCAAGAAAACCACACACGGTTGATAACATGATTCAGTCCATAAAAGAAGCATGCCAATATATTAATGCCAATAAAGAACATTGTGCCAAAGTGTGAGTGTTAAAAACTAGATTACTGCAACGTGTAAATAGTGAGGGCCGCCAATATAGAACATATAAGGGATTGTACTTAATTGTCCTATTATTCTATTAAATACTATTTAAACTGTATACCTATTATTATTATATTAATCTATTATTTAAACTGTATACCTACTTATGCACCCCCTGAATATATATATATATCTATTTCTTGCTTCCTCTCCCATAGACGCTAATAATATTTTATATATATATATATATATATATATATATACACACACACACACACACACACACACACACACACACACACACACACACACACACACACACACACACACACACACACACACACACACAGTGAAGGAAATAATTATTTGATCCCTTGCTGATTTTGTAAGTTTGCCCACTGTCAATGTCATGAACAGTCTAGAATTTTTAGGCTAGTTTAATTTTACCAGTGAGAGATAGATTATATTTAAAAAAAAACAGAAAATCACATAGTCAAAATTAGATATATTTATTTGCATTGTGCACAGAGAAATAAGTATTTGATCCCCTACCAACCATTAAGAGTTCAGCCTCCACCAGACCAGTTACACGCTCCAAATCAACTCGGTGCCTGCATTAAAGACAGCTGTCTTAAATGGTCACCTGTATAAAAGACTCCTGTCCACAAACTCAATTAATCAGTCTGACTCTAACCTCTACAACATGGGCAAGACCAAAGAGCTTTCTAAGGATGTCAGGGACAAGATCATAGACCTGCACGAGGCTGGAATGGGCTACAAAACCATAAGTAAGACGCTGGGTGAGAAGGAGACAACTGTTGGTGCAATAGTAAGAAAATGGAAGACATACAAAATGACTGTCAATCGACATCGATCTGGGGCTCCATGCAAAATCTCACCTCGTGGGGTATCCTTGATCCTGAGGAAGGTGAGAGCTCAGCCGAAGACTACACGGGGGGAACTTGTTAATGATCTCAAGGCAGCTGGGACCACAGTCACCAAGAAAACCATTGGTAACACATTACGCCGTAATGGATTAAAATCCTGCTGTGCCCGCAAGGTCCCCCTGCTCAAGAAGGCACATGTACAGGCCCGTCTGTTTGCAAATAAACATCTGGATGATTCTGAGAGTGATTGGGAGAAGGTGCTGTGGTCAGATGAGACTAAAATTGAGCTCTTTGGCATTAACTCAACTCGCCGTGTTTGGAGGAAGAGAAATGCTGCCTATGACCCAAAGAACACCGTCCCCACTGTCAAGCATGGAGGTGGAAACATTATGTTTTGGGGGTGTTTCTCTGCTAAGTGCACAGGACTAATTCACCGCATCAATGGGAGAATGGATGGAGCCATGTACCGTCAAATCCTGAGTGACAACCTCCTTCCCTCCACCAGGACATTAAAAATGACTCGTGGCTGGTCTTCCAGCACGACAATGACCCAAAACATACAGCCAAGGCAAGAAAGGAGTGGCTCAAAAAGAAGCACATTAAGGTCATGGAGTGGCCTAGCCAGTCTCCAGACCTTAATCCCATCGAAAACTTATGGAGGGAGCTGAAGATCCGAGTTGCCAAGCGACAGCCTCGAAATCTTAATGATTTACAGATGATCTGCAAAGAGGAGTGGGCCAAAATTCTGTGCACAATGCAAATAAATATATATAATTTTGACTGTGATTTTCAGTTTTTTTTATTTTATATAATCTGTCTCTCACTGGAAAAATTAACCTAGCCTAAAAATTCTAGACTGTTCATGCCTTTGACAGTGGGCAAACTTACAAAATCAGCAAGGGATCAAATACTTATTTCCTTCACTGTAATATATATATATATATATATAAAAATATTATTAGCGTCTATGGGAGAGGAAGCAAGAAATAGAAAGATAGAAAGATGAAACAGGTGGGGCCTACAACAATTATAGATAAAAATCAGAGCTATTGCCGATAGCTAATTATGGAACTGTGGCTATAATAGCCATAGTAGGTTCTACGGAACCGGGGAAAAAGACTGTTACTTGTAGAGTACTCTACTGTAAAAAAAGCGTCATAAAACAGTTCAGCATTTCAGTTAGGTTTGCAAATCACTGTATGTTTTTCTTAATGCATGCAATAACTTGTTAAAGGTGGTGGTGGGAGCAATAGTAAGCCTCTAAGCATGTCTGCATGGACTGACCGTCCCTCCTAACATCTATCTATCTATCTATCTATCTATCTATCTATCTATCTATCTATCTATCTATCTATCTATCTATCTATCTATCTAGGGGCGTAACTAGGAAAGACTGGGCCCCGTAGCAAACTTTTGACTGCCCCCTTCCCTAGGTGCCACACACAGCCCCCCTTGTAGATAGTGCCCCCTGTAGATAGTGATATACAGCCCCCTCTGTAGCTTGTACTATACGGCCCCCTGTAGATAGTGTCACACCCACTTGAATATAGCGCTCCCCACCTCCCCTTGTAGATAGTGTCATACAGCCCCCCCTTGTAGATAGTACCATACAGCCCCCCTTGTTGATAGTACCACATACTCCCCCTGTATATAGTTCCACGTACTCCCCCTGTAGATAGCCCTCACCCCCCTCCCTGTAGATAGAGCCATTGTGGCTCCCTCTATGAGCGGAATCCCCTTCCAGGCGTCGGCAATACTCTGGCCGGGGATTCTGCTGCAGGTGGTTCCCCAGAAGTCACTGCCCTAATATAGACAGTAAAGTCATGGGCTCCCTCTATGAGCGGAATCCCCAGCCAGGTTTCGGTAACATTATGACCGGGGATTCTGGAGATCCAGGAGGAGCCCCTGACTTCATTGTCCATATATAGACAGTGACGTCGTCATTGGCTCCCTTTATGAGTAGAATCCCCAGCCAGGCATCGGCAATGCTCTGGTCGGTGAGTTTGCTGCAGGAGGTGCCCCTGACGTCACTGCCCTTATATGGATAGTGAAGTCATGGGCTACTCCTGGAGCTCCGGAATCCCCAGCCAAATCGTTGTTGATGCCCTGGTCGGGAATTCCGCTCATAGAGCGAGCCATGACTTCACTGTCCATATAAGGGCAGTGACGTCAGTGGCACCTCCTGCAGCAGAATCCCCGGGCAGGGCATCGGCAACACTTTGGTCGAGAATTTCGCTCCAGGAGGAGTGAATGGCAGAGCAGGAAGCAGATAGTTTCCTACTCTGCCATAGTATTCAATTGTATCTGCGTCCTGAGGACGCAGAAACAATTGAGTGTAGCAGTTGCCGGGACAAGTCCCAGGTCAATAATTTGCTGGGGCTGTCTCTGTAAATTTGGGATAGTCCCAGCAAATTTGGGACAGTTGGCAAGTATGCACATGTAACCCCTATCCTGTGGATAGGGAATACATGTGTTTTGTGGGACAACCCCTTTATTGACAGAGTGGGGGGATACCTCTCTGTCTGCCGTAGTGTTCAATAGTGTCTGCGTCCTAAGGACACAGATACTATTGAATGTGGCGTCACTACCGCTGTAGCAGCCATATTGGCTGCTAGCGGCACCACTGGGCATGGGGGGGGGATGTGACGGCACGGGCCCCCTTCATGCCCGTGGGCTCCATAGCTACCTCTATGGCTGCTACAGCAGTAGTTACGCCACTGTATCTATCTAATACGTTTAACAGCAACAATTGAGTAATTGAGCCCTGGGATTGTGTAAAAGTACAACTATCATGTTTAAGTGCAAGAGAACCTTTCACCTGCCCATACATGTGCAACTGAGTGCAGCATGTAATAGGCAGAGCTGCACAAACGCTGGGGCACTTTACATTTTATTTCCTACACTTCTCCGTTACTTAGATATAAGTGCCGTTATATTTGGCGCCCAATATTTAAATAACCCCCTGAACTGTCAATGGGGCGTGTAACTGGCAAGGCGGCGTAACATCTCTGTGAAACTGTCCAATTAGCTACGGACAGTGCCACAGCAAGAGCTGGAGAGAAGAGAGCGTGTGCACGCACGCACGTGCAGCTCGGGCTGTGCGCGCACACGCTCTCACTAACTCTTCAGCTCTCGGCAGACAAGGACAAGACTGTGCGACTTCTCGCTAGAGATCACAATCTTGTCTGCCAAGAGATGAAGAGTGAGAGGGAGTGTGTGCGCGCACAGCTCCGAGCTGCGCGGCGCTCGCGTGCACATGCTCTCCTCTCTCCAGCTTTTGCTGTAGCACTGTCAGTAGCTAAATGGACAGTGTCATGTGTGGACAGGTGAAAGGATCGCATTAGAAAGTCAAAGCAGGGACCTGGCAGGTTGCTACAGTCAACTCCTCAACTTTTCCCTGCACTTTCTTAAAGCAGATCCCTTCTGCTAAGGTTTTTCTTCACAATGGGAACCTGTCAAAGGGATAGATGTCCTAATAATTCTGAACTAATGGCTGCAATGGTGACCACTAAACAGCTCCTAAAGTGTTTACGAGGGGACTGTACAGTAACTTGTCATATATGTCTCTCCCATTTGTGAGCCCAGAGCTTAGAGTCACATAACACAGATATGGGCATCCTTGACTCCTTACATACAGGAAGAGCCCTGTATTAAGGAGTCAGAGGTGCCTACTTGTTCAAGTGTGATAA
Organism: Rhinoderma darwinii; assembly: GCF_050947455.1. NCBI lineage: Eukaryota > Metazoa > Chordata > Amphibia > Anura > Rhinodermatidae > Rhinoderma > Rhinoderma darwinii. The sequence goes on from NC_134687.1 coordinate 140,838,634, forward strand.
AGAATTGGACAAATGCCATAAAGCAAATAGAGTTCATCCTGGTGACAGTTTTTCATTAAGCTAGATATCCCGCATCAGAAGAAACAGAGTTGTTTCTGTGCTTTCTATTATCCCAGGAGCCCTGTCATCCAAAAATAGCGTTATTTGATTAATAACGATAGAAGTTGGATATCAATTTGCACATTATGCAAAATGTTTGCTCTATATAACTAAGAATATGAGAGCTGTCTCTTTGACACGTATATTGATGACTTCTAGTCCTATTACATACTCTTCCGAAAATTTGTAAATGCACAGCATGAAATAAGTTAGAATAGTTAACTCTGCACACTTTACTATTTGACCATTTACTCTGTTTAAATAGCCAAATATATGCTGAGCTTCTAAATATAAAGATCATATGTCAAAAGGTGAAAAATACTTGAGGATAATTAGTGCCAAAGTAAAAGCGCGAACTTAAGACCTATCGTTACACGTATTACCACAGCCACACTCATGTCTTCTTTCTAATGGAGCAATGGGAAATCCAAAATTAGCCGACCATGAATTAAGGTGTAAACAACTAAATACTGTATTAATTGCTTTTCTTTTCTTTTTGTTCTTGCCGCCTCATTTCCGATTCAGGTGCCATCCAGCAACTGTAAAGACAGACAGAAAAGACCATTCACAAATATTCAACACTAACTGACAGATGAGTTGAAGTGGCGTAGATAGCATCAAGACAGTCACGGACATTTTTACAATTGAAGCAGATCAGCTGAGAATTGATAAAGCCATCACATTAGTCTGACCCTGCTCGGAGAAAGAGATTGAAATGCCAGGAGCAGAAGGAAGGTCCACAGGATAAGGACTAGTGACAGTGATTGTTCACAAGTTGAGGAGCAGTGGGTGACATCAACATCAGCATCTTATTTGTGGAAAGTGGGTGATGAAGGTTTGATCTTCCCAGGTTTTATCACATATAATTGTAATGCCTATGAATGTCTATAGATGATTATTAATTTAACTAATATCTCAGGCATCATGCCAGTATTTTTTTTTTATCTCTAAAAGTAACATACATTTTGTTTTTCAAGTTAACCTGACACGTTAAAAATGTGGTCTTATGTGTGGGCAGCATGTTATAGAGCCAGGAGTAGCTGAGCAGATAAATATAAAGTGTCATGGGAAAATATTTATTCATCTAAATTACTGCTCCCTCTGTACTTAGGAGTCCAGTGGGCGGTCTGACTTAATCATAGACATCTTTTCCTGTATGAGTGTGCATACAGGGATAGCTGTCAATCACTAAGTAGGACCACCCACTGGACTTCTAAGCCAAGAAGGGAGCAAGGATTGAAAGCAATAAATTATACAGTTATACAGATTCCCCCCCCCCCACAAAACTATATATCAATCTGCTCAGCATCATTTGCTCTATAACTTGCTGTCAGCAGATAAGACTAAATACTCAGTGACAAATCTGCTTTAACTACAATGATTTCAACAATACAGTAACATTATTTATTTCTGATATCTTGATGGTCAGACATCCCTTAAAACTAGATCCAAAAGGAAATTTCAATGCAGAATTACCTAATAATCTATAATATTAGTAACCCAGAAGTGGAAATCTTAGTAAATGGCTGAAATTTCATCTGCTCTTGACTATCTTGCCGACAGCCTCCATCAGCATACTAATAGTTTCTGCCAGATGCTGACATCAGAAGATAAAGATTTTTATATATATATATATATATACACACACACACACACACACACACACACACACACACACACACACACACACACACACACACACACGCATGTACATTACAAAATGCCCTAATATATAAATTTCCACATTTTTGTTGCTTTACATTACAGGTTCACTTTACTTTAGTCTATTGACCCAGTATAGGGCTAGAATCTTTACATTACTGGGCTGTAAATCTAGAGGGTTTTGCACTGTTTTGGAAAGACAGGGCAAATAGGAAAGGCGGTGGTGTTTGTCTGTATGTGAGAAATGATATGAAGGCGAGTGTGAAAGAGACAATAGTGGGTGAAGATTGTGAGGAGGTTGAAACCTTGTGGGTGGAACTAGAAAGGGAGGTAAACACTGAAAAAATTACTTTTGGTGTAATCTATAGACCCCCCAATATAACTGAAGAGATGGAAGGTCAGCGATATAAACAGATGGAGCGGGCCGCACAGGGGGGTACTGTAGTGATTACCGGGATATTAATTGGTGTCATGGTACGGCTTCAACTGCGAAGGGGAGAAATTTCCACAACCTGTTGCAGGAAAATTTTATGGGCCAGTTTGTGGAAGACCCGACTAGAGGTGAAGCTCTGTTGGATCTGGTAATTTCTAATAATGTAGAGCTTGTTGGGAATGTCGATGTTCGTGCAAACCTCGCTAACAGTGATCATAATATAGTTACATTTTACCTTTATAGTAAAAAACAAACACAGGCTGAGAGGGAAAAACACTTAATTATAAGAAGGCCAATTTCCCCAGGATGAGGGCTGCAATTCAGGACATAGACTGGGAAGAACTAATGTCAAATAATGGTACAAATGATAACTGGGAGATCTTAAAATCTACTTTTTATAATTATAGTGCAAAATTTATTCCTATAGGTAACAAGTATAAAAGACTAAAATTAAACCCCACGTGGCTTACACCTTCTGTAAAAAGGGCAGTACATGACAAAAAGGGCATTTGAAAAATACAAATCTGAGGGTACAGCTATAGCCTTTGTAAATGATAAACAGCTTAATAAAATCTGTAAAAAAGTAATAAATAAATCAGCAAAAATACAAAATGTAAATGCGAAGAAACCAAGGTCTGAACAAGTAGGACCCCTAAATAGTGGTAATGGGGAGTTGGTGACAGGAGATCAAGAGAAGCCAAAGTTACTAAATGGGTTCTTTAGCTCTGTATATACAACAGAAGAAAGAACAGCTGATGTAACCGGTGCCAGTGCTGTTAATACATCAATTAATATACTGAATTGGCTGAATGTAGATATGGTCCAAGCTAAGTTAAATAAAATAAATGTGCGCAAGGCCCCGGGACCAGATGGGTTACACCCTAGAGTTCTTAAAGAGCTTAGTTCAGTTATTTCAGTCCCCCTTTTCATAATATTTAGAGATTCTCTAGTGACTGGTATAGTGCCAAGGAACTGGCGCAGGGCAAATGTGGTGCCTATTTTCAAAAATGGCTCTACGTCTTCCCCGGGTAATTATAGACCAGTTAGCTTAACATCAATCATGGGAAAAGTGTTTGAGGGGCTATTGAGGGACTATATACATGATTATGTGACAAAAAAATAGTATTACAAGTGACAGCCAGCACGGCCAAGTGACAGCCAGGACAGAAGTTGTCAAACCAACCTGATGTTTTTTTATGAAGAGGTGTGCAGAAGCCTAGACAGAGGGGCCGCTGTGTATATAGTGTTTTTGGACTTTGCAAAAGCATTTGACACTGTCCCTCATAGACGTCTAATGGGTAAATTAAGGACTATAGGTTTAGAAAGTATAGTTTGTAATTGGATTGAGAATTGGCTCACGGACCGTATCCAGAGAGTTGTGGTAAATGATTCCTAGTCAGAATGGTCCCCGGATATAAGTGGTGAACCCCAGGATTCCGTGCTGGGACCACTATTATTCAATTTATTTATTAATGATATAGTGAATGTGATTAATAGCACAGTTTCTATTTTTGCAGCTGACACCAAGCTATGTAGTAATGTTCAGTCTATGGAAGATGTTCGTGAATTACAAGCTGATTTAAACACACTAAGTGTTTGGGCATCCACTTGGAAAATGAGGTGTAATGTAGATAAATGTAAAGTTATGCACCTGGGTACGAACAACATGCATGCATCATATGTCCTAGGGGGAGCTATACTGGGGGAGTCACTTGTTGAGAAGGATCTGGGTGTACTTGTAGATCATAAACTAAATAACAGCATGCAGTGTCAATCAGCTGCTTCAAAGGCCAGCAAGATATTGTCGTGTATTAAAAGAGGCATGGACTCACGGGAGAGGGATATAATATTACCACTTTACAAAGCATTAGTGAGGCCTCATGTAGAATATGCAGAGTCAGTTCTGGGCTCCAGTTCATAGAAAGGATGCCCTGGAGTTGGAAAAAATACAAAGAAGAGCAACGAAGCTAATAAGGGGCATGGAGAATCTAAGTTATGTGGAAAGATTAAAAGAATTAAACCTATTAAGCCTTGAAAAAAGACCACTAAGGGGGGACATGATTAATTTATATAAATATATTAATGGCACATACAAAGAATATGGGGAAATCCTGTTCCATGTAAACCCCCTCAAAAAACAAGGGGGCACTCCCTCCGTCTGGAGAAAAAAAGGTTCAAGCTGCAGAGGCGACAAGCCTTCTTTACCGTGAGAACTGTGAATCTATGGAATAGCCTACCGCAGGAGCTGGTCACAGCAGGGACAGTAGATGGCTTTAAAAAAAGGTTGGATAATTTCCTAGAACGAAAAAACATCAGCTCCTATGTCAATGTGTAGAAATTTTTCCCTTCCCTTTTCTCAGCCCTTGGTTGAACTTGATGGACATGTGTCTTTTTTCAACTGTAGTAACTATGTAACTATAACTTTAGGGAAAGTTTCATGGCAGCTACAAATTAAATATTTTTTAGTACAAAGCATATTTTCTTTTGCACAAATTCATGTATATAGAATGTATAGTTAAATTACTTTAATATAGCACTTTGTCACAAAACTGCTAAAAAAAAATCTGAAATCTTCAATACCAGAATCAGAAGCCTGAGCGCAATCTATATTTAAAGGGGTAGTCTCATGAAAAGACATCTCTCAATATGCCCTATTATGGCAAATGGATGTCGTCAAGCCCCGCTAAGGACATACCCCCCCTCTATTAGGATGAGTGGATATCTGCTAAGCAAGATCAACTACCAGACTAGGCATGGTCATATATTACAGAGTCGCCTAGCAAAATGTATGGCCAATTGAAACTGGCAATATTGGCAGGGGTACTGGACCTGTGGCAGTCAGCTGATCACCGGGTAGCGGTTTTTTTTTTTTTTAATATAGAAGAGGTAGTCTTGGGGAGACAACCCCTATAAGATGTTTTTGCTATCTGAGTGGTGTCTACGGTATATGAAGATTGCTATTGTTTTTGACTTATTTCAGTTTTTTCGTCAGGATATGACAGCATCGTCATTCGACATACACATGTGTGAAATCAGAATAAATTATGAATTTTATTATAACTTGTATGGCACTGCCTATGTGTACTTTACTGCAAGGATAACATTGACTGGCATAGCTGCTCCTCTCTTCTCCTGAACAAATGACTTTGTGTACTTGCACCAAAGCTATTTGGAAGTCAAACCTCCCTGGAGAGTGCAATGCTGCAGCTCACACAAAATAAAGAGGTTGTTTTTTTATTATCCACTGGCAGGTTAACCCTTACCCCCTTTGTACAGTGCATTCTGGCGTATGGCAAATAGCGACAGCTTGTGAAATGTGGCCTAATAGCCGCAGAGTAAATAACAGACGGGGTAGTCAATAAAATTAATACCTATCGCTAAATTATTCATTTTAATTACGCTTTTAGTGGTTGCGTGAATTTGCAAGTATATATATCTCCATCTCTTTCTTTATATATGCTGTGCCGCTGCCAGGACAAACTCTGCAGTCATCCCCTAGCATGCCTGTAGAGGGAGCTCTTGTCACACAAATAGAAAATGGGATATCTGTCAGTCTTGTTATTGCTGTTTACCTGGGCCAAACTTGCATACTGTTACATTTCTAGCAGCTTCGGGTTTTATCCTGTGCTTGACAATAACTTATTCTTTTAAATGCAATGAAACGACAGATTTAGGCCAGTTAAAGCACGAGAATGGATATGAATTAAATTGAAGCAGGTTTCTTTTTTTAGTCAGATGGTGGGCAATCTGGGAGAGCTCGGCACTGTAGGGTTACTTCTGGCAATTTGCTTTTAGCAAGAGGCAGAGCAGCCAGCTAGTGCTGTTACTACCGGCTGTGTTCTGTTTCTTGATCTCAGTACTCAGCACTGTGCAATCCAGAACTCTGGATGCAGACAGAGATCACTTACCAGCAGAGACCTAACATAGTCAATGAAATTCTCAGTATTTTTCCATTATCAGCAGTCACTCTCCAGAATACACAAGAACCCACATGACGGTGTGATTTATTAACACTTTTGTACAGTGACATTTTTGGGCTTGACTAGCCAGACCTCAATGATTTGATCTTTGGATCTTGACCAGCCTTGTGATGGCCTGTCAAACAAGATTAGCTCCGAGAGGCTTTTAATTGACTCTTATTGCATCGGTTGCAAGGGCACAGCTAGAAATCACTGCCTTCCATAGCAAAAGTGTGAGACTAGTCCTAGTCTTGTTTCATTGCTCAAATCATGCTCACTCTTCAAGATCTGTATCATCCCAAGACCATATGAATGTCATCTATACTTCTTTCCTTCAGTTTGGCATGTTTTCTTTATCTCAGTGTACTAAATATTGCTTTACCCTAAGAGTAATTCTTTTGTGACCTGAATAAATCATCACGAAACCAGACTGGGGTAAGAGTCCGGTCTTTGACCTCCTTGCTTGCAGGGCCTCATAATGATCAATCCACATGGCTGGATTGGGTATAGTTTGATGGCTATGTTGCTATCTAAAAACAAAGCTGTCATAGGGATCATTAAAATAGTATGTCAGTGATGGTCATAATATTCACACAGTATTCCTACTGCAGCTGATAAATGACGCATTGTCTGGACAACTCCGAATCAGAGTACTATGACCGACATGAATGGGACTAAGAATTATGTAGGCCCCTGCTTATAGGCTACTAATCCAGTTATTATTTTGATTGATAAATACACTGAAAACATGATTACAGTACGGGACAGTTGTCAGGCAGCGAGGCAGGGACTCATAGCATCGTACATAACTATTATGCTAGGAGCCTGGCTCCCTGCACTGTGTTCGGTCCAGGACTTGCGGCCGAAATACGTCCGTCAATTACGGACGTAATGATCTTATGTGAATCCAGCCTTATACTGACACATTAACGTTACTGAACTGTTTAGACAGTGAGTAGACATTCCTTCCAGCCAGGACGGGATGTCTATTCACAATCCCGGCACTTTGTTAACGTTTCTGTGGTACTTACAGCAGAGCAAAGCGTAATCTCGCTGTAACCTGTCATTTACAGCGTGATCTCGCGAGATTACGCTTGCTCTGCTGTAATAGCCACAGAAACGTTACCGAAGTGTCGGGATTGTGAATAGACATCCCGTCCTGGCTGGAATGTCTATTCCCTGTCTAAACACTCAGGTAACGTTAATGTGTCAGTAGAAGACAGCACATACTGATCTAGCAGGATCCCTATGCGCTGACTAAATGAATGGAGAGAAGTGTATGACGCTGATTGGTCACTGATTGTACAACGCCCACTTGGTCAATAGTAAAAACATGCCCAGTTGGGCATTAAGAAAGTAATTAGCATAAAGCTAAAATCGCTCATAACGTGGTAAAAATTGATCGTTTTTCTAAGTAAAAACCGCTGCTGTCACCTACATTACAGCGCCCATCTCCTTATGTAGGAGATAGGGCACTTATAATGTGGTTGACAGAGCCTCTTTAACCTTTTTATTAATTTAAAAAAAAAAATATTTTTCTGATTTGCGATTTTTGCAACCGCAAAAAAACGCAACATTTAATGTTTGTTGTGGGTTTTACCCCCCTATTGAATTCAAATGGGGAATACCTGTAACAGAAGAGCAGCGATTCCGAAGCATAAATCGACATGCTGAGGATTAAAAAAAAACGCACCGCAGGTCAATTTATGAACATTTTTTCAGCTGATTTTTTCTGCAGCACGTGGATGAGATTTGTTCAAACCTCCTCCACACTGCTGCTACTGTAATATGCTGCATATTTTCAGCAATTAAATTACTTGCGGAAAATTCGCAGTGTTTACGCTGTGTGTGGACGTACCCTAATTCTTTATATAGTAAAAGGCAATGAAGTCCAATATTTACATATCAACCTGTTAGTGCTAACTAGCGACAAGGTCAGAACCACAAAGCTGCAGTTTTGGAAGTGGATATATTCAAATGAATGGGGCACAGAAGCAATACCAGCCTCAGCCCAGAGTGGCGCTGTTTGTAGAATAAACTTTGATTTCATGAACATATTACACAACCTATACAGCCTTCCCCTTGTACGCTGCTCTTTTGATTGTTCTTTTACAGTATTTGACATGTAGAGTCTTTGTATACATTAAAATATGTTGATATTTTACAAAATAAAGGAAAATACCACAGCGTCGTTATTTGCATATCTTTGTACAGAATATAGGAATAAACTGGAGACATCATGCAGAGAAGTTCTATATTTAGCATTGGGCGTCACTGATACGAGAATACACAGTACATTTTAAACAATAAAAATTACGTAAATGCCTTTTGATTTCTAGCTCCTGGTGGGCTTCATGTTCAGCTTCTAGCCTAAAAAAGTCATGATGTAGTGGGTGTAGCAGCGGTTAATACCATTCCCAGTAAGAGATGTCTGTCAATTCTTCTTATGGTTGGCACTGGGAATTGCATCTATCACAGGGAAAACCTGCTTTGTTCATACTGATTTAAATGCAAAACATTTCAATAATGATTTTTAATGAACGTAATAATTTAGAATACCATTATTAATTGCAAATTTTATTTAACAGAAGATTTATAGACTGAAATCAGAGGCTTTGTTAAACCTTGCATTGAGACACGTCTTACTGCCTGATAAATGGCTTAGATTTAACCCATTACCTGCCTGGTGCTCATATTCTTTCTGTTTTCCCATGATAAGCCTTTATGGTATATCAACTCACTCTCACTCTTCACTATAGTCATTTGGAAATATGGAAACAGATGAGTGCACTTCCATCTAAGGACCCAGTACGTATTTCACTATGGTCAGAGGCACATCGGATCATTCTTTCTTGGCCCAAGAGGGACACTTAAACTTTCACTACAAATACCTATAGTTTGGTTTAGGGAGATTTTTTGAGCAATTTTCCTTCTATGACCTAAAGGCCCTTTTACAAGGGTCAATGATCAGGCAAATGAGCGTTTATATAAACGCTCATTCCCGTTCATTGTCCTGTGTAAAAATGGCAACAATCAGCCGATGAACGAGCAAACACTTGTTCATCGACTGATCTGCTCGCTTTCGTGGCAAATAAAATGTTCACAAGTCGGCAGCACATCTTCCTGTGTAAACAGGGAGATGTGCTGCCGACATAATGGAAACGAACGATCGTAGTAACGATCGCACGTCCCCCTACATAACCGATCATTGCTCCTTGTGAAAGGAACAAATGAGCGCCGATCAGCGACCGGTCTCGTTGATTGGCGCTCGTTTTCACAGCCCATATCGGGCCATGTAAAAGGACTTTAACAGTTTTTGATTGGGATCCAGACAACAGTTAGGGCACATTCACACGTGGCGGAATTGCTGTTAAATTCCGCTGCGGACAGTCCGCAGTGGAATTCTGCAGCAGACGTTTTTTTACATTTGTTTCTATACATTTTTAGGAAACTTAGTTCAGACGTTGCAGAAAATAACAGTGCGGAAATTAGGCTGTGGTGCAGATTTTTCCCTCCGCAGCGTGCTCTCTCCATTGCGGAGAAGAAGCGGAATTTCACTGCGTATTTCAGCCTTTGCAATGCAAAAACTGAAATCTGTGGCAAGTCCGCTGTGAAATCTGCAACGTCTGAATTACCTGTCAAATATGCAAATGTTGGTGCAGATTCGTTGCATAATTGCCCCAAATCTGCACCAACATTTGCAGCGGAGAAATTCCGCCACGTCTGAACGTGCCCTTAAGGTGATCAATAGGCCTAGATGCACAGTGATGCATGTCTATTAACTCACATAAGGCAAATGTGACTGCAGGATATGGTGAATTTATGACATTTGGTTAAGAATGGTTGACGTGGTTAAATGGATGCTGGTATAACTTAAAACCACATCTTGAGACACTGCAGATGCTATATACCACCTTAAAGTGAATATTCACCCTTAAAGGTTTATTCACATCTTTATAAATCGATTTATTGAGCTCAAGCTTGTAAAGATATGTATTTTTAGGTGGTGACGCAAGGGGGGAAAACAGGGATTTGCAAAGGGGGGACAGGGGGTTGCAAAGAGGAGGGGAGCGTTGTTGCAGCGAGGGGGGTGTAAGGAGCTGATCAAAAGGGGGGGCGGTGGTGCAGCGACTAAAGTTGTTACAGGTGAGGGGGAAAGTGTTGACGTGAGGGGGGGGGGGTGGAGGATGCAGCTTATCGCAAGGGGGGTTAGTGGCTTTCCGCGAGGGGGGGGAGAAGTGGGTCACCGAGAAGGGTGGCTGGGTTTTGCAGTGAGGAGTGGCGTGGGTGAATTTAAATTCAAGTTGTTACTGTAAAACTATCTAGGGAATGGGTGGGGAGGGTGTTTCGTCTGAACTACGCTTACCATGCGTGGTTGAGACGATCATTCTCGCGATGCTGCTAGAACTACATTATCTAGCAACATCGGGAGCGCGCACAGTGCAGAGCGGCTTGATTGACATCGAGCCGCTCACGCCCCCTTTTTAAAGATAACCAGCACTAGCTGAGTTATCAAGTTGGAAAAAGAGGTAGTTAGGGAAGGAATTAAAAAATAATAATTAAACAATAGATTTAGAATTTAATTTCAGATTAGGATGCATTATAAAAAATTATATGGTAATTAATTCCTCAATATATCTGTATAGCAGTCAGAGCTCCATTTGTCTATTTTTTTGGGCTTCCTGCAGCCACCACTAGGGGAAATACAGGAATTTAACGCATACATTGAACTCAATAATAAACCAGTATACAGTAAGCTCCCATGGTCCCTCTAGTAGCAGGTGCAGGCATGCTATATTTTGACTATGGGAGGAATTCACCAATCACTCTACGCCAGTTTTCTCGTGTAGAAAAGTCAAATTGTTTGCAAAAACTCCGCTTTAGTGCCAAGATTTAGCAACTTTAGCATTTTTACGCCGCTTTAGCGGGAGGGGAGTGGGCACACGCAGCCCAACAAAGTCATTAGACTTAATGCTTGAAACTCGCATAAATTATAGTGGAAATCTTCTCCAGCACATAGCTGGTGGAAATTTCCCTTTCTGGTGCACGGTCAGCCTGAGATGCGCCTAATTAATTAGGAGGCGTGCACCTTTTAATAAATTACGCTCAGGGACATGTTGTTAAAAGGTGGACATTCACCTTAAGTATATGTAGCTGTATATAGCATACTTGAATTTAAAAGTATAACTATTAAATATTATTTTTCTGATTCCTATTTTACAATACTACTGATTTAAACCATGTATGAAATGCCTGTACAACTACAGAATACCAGGTAAAATAAATGGTTTATGCCTAAAATGTGCAATATTGTAAATTTTTCTTAGGATACAAAATCCTATCCCTGTATGTAATCTGGAGTGTGCTTGGTCATCTAAGGCAGCTGATACTGGCTCATATTGTGCCTTTGATACATAAGCCTAGTAAATGACTACAGGGGGTTGGTTATTAATACAACATAAAATAAATTGAAAAATGTGATCAATAATAACACTCCATAGAACTGTTAACACAGTCAACTCTATAACGTGGAGATTATGGGGCATTATATATTGGGAGAAGTGAAGTGGAAAATGCAGTGATTTAAGCAATTTTGGATAGGTTTGGGAGGTGTGAAATGTTTTCAAGCAAATTATTAGTTCACATAATGAGACCATTTGATGTGTAATTTCATTGGACTGTCTCATTTGCATATGAAATTTCCATATCACATTGATTCTCTTGGCAAGAAATCATGTTTGAAAAAGAAAAATGATCACACATTCTTGATACGTGATAAAACATACTTAAGATGTAGTGAAAATCGTTTTTATAGACACACATGAATATAAAATTTAGAATATCAGTGGGCCCTAATATCAAAATTCCTGCCTACTAGTTATCAGGGCCAAACTAGGAATAAAACTCAGCCCTGGTTGACAAATGACCGCAGCCCACACATGTATGTAGTGAGTACATACACTTACAAAAGTACAAGCATACATACACACACACACACACGCACAAGCACACAAGCTGGCGCGGAGTACACACGATTCCATGTTTCACAAACTGCAGGGTTCAACTTTCAGGGGACCTGCCACCTTAAAAATGGTGTCCAAGGATGCACCTCCCTACTGCGAAGGGAGCACCACCACGGTCCGCCAACAACAGAAACTTCAGTATAACACTTACTTGAGATCTTGCACATGTGACCACAGGTCCTATCTACATTACACACAACAGCAGAATATCAAATACTATTGTCATTGGCCATTAGGTCGCACCAACACAATAAAATTACATAGAACTGCTGCCAAGACCAACATTTACAGACACATGACTGGTCTTGATCCTGCTAAGAAATTAAATAAGTAAGAGTACAGTCACACTCACATTTCGTGCCCCGGTCACACCTTACATATCTTACCGGGTTGAACTGATTCTATCTTTGGCATCACACTGGAACCTAAAACAAAAACTTTCGTTAATTATCTACACATGCTGGCCTGACTCACCGTACGCATCAGCGTCCATATTTGCCAGAAGGTCTATGAGGCCTAGCATTTCTAAAAGGGGCTCTTTTCACACCTTACAGCATTACAACACGGTACAGACAAGCAAGCTCAAGGATGGACATACCACAAATGTACCATTAAGTCATCAGTTAGATCTCAAGGAGCCCAAACACTGTTCTCGCACAGGGGCGCTCGGTTATTGGTACCCACCCCTTTGTTATTAGCCATGCATGACAGGTCCTCTACAAATAATAACTACAATTACGCACTCTTTACACTATTTGCTTTACACATGTTAGATTTGAAGGATTACTAAATGAACTCTTACTAATGCCACTTATATCCTAAAGGAGAAAACAGAGAAATATGGTGCAGGTCACCTAAGTAGGTGGTTGGGAGAAAAAGCAGAAATGCGGCAGATACGCTTACCTGGTGTGGTTGTGCAAACAGGCACAACCCTCGTGTAGGCAGGAATCGTTGGACTAGTCAGCTGCAGCTCTGTCCAGGCCGGTAGACAGTATAGTCACCGCTACGTAAATAAATTATAATGTGGTAAAAGACGGGGACGAATGTAAAAGTGCTGCTGACATTAGACACAAGCCAGTGGATATAGTACAAACAGACTTTATTAAGGCTACGAGTTTCAACGCTGAACCAGCATTTTCATCAGGCCATTAAAAAACAGTTTTAATGGCCTGATGATTATACTGGTCCCCATCTTTTACCACAATATAATTAATTTACTCATAACCTATATCTTCAACTCAAGAGACAGGTACCCTTTCTTGAACTGAAGGCATCGGTCAGCCTATACACTTACGTTGCCCCTCTGGAAACTGAGAGAAACAACAGATTGTCAATCTGGGACTAGACAACAGTGAGCAAGTAATAATTGTTCTCCACCCCTGCCACTAGCACCTCTATACCCTCAGTCCTAAACTTTTATTATTTGTCAATTGCAAAAACACCAATGTCAGAATCATGACTGCAAACTTATATTCTCGCTTTATGTTTCCTTGACTTGACTGCGGATCACAGGAGTTGTCTCCAACTAAGATTACAGCACGGCACGTATTCGAGATGATATATATATATATACATACATATACACACTGTAAGGGAATTAGGTAGCGGGACAGTCATCTCCTGGGGTAGACGGGCACTCGGTATCAAACACGCCAGTAAATTTCAGTCAGCACAGCAAAGATGTGGTACTACTGGCCTCAGCCAGTTTTATTTACAGGTTGTACATGAAATAAAAAGAAAACAAATAAAAGAAAACTCTATGCCTCTCCGGCACTAACTATACAGTAGGTATCCTAACTAACACAGTGCAGGCCTAATGCGTGGCACCATAAACCATGCAGACCATACAACCTGTTATGAATGCAGTCGGTTTGCTCTCACAAGCTCCTCTCCCCAGGCTGAGAGAGAGTGTGACTGAACTGCAGCCTATTTAAAGGGCTATCACACCTGACCCCTGATTAATAGCTAGACAGCCCAAGACCAGGACTGTGTGGATGGAGTGGGGACCCACCCATCTCTCCTCACTCCAACAACCAGGCCCTTTTCCAGGTTTTAGATAAAACCTATTGTAGAGGGAGAACCACATTCTCTGCTTGGGGAAATATAGACCCCATCCACAACCTCTCCACATGGTCTGTCACAATATATATATTTTATTTTTTTTAATTTTTTAATTTACTATGTATATATACAATATTGTTTGGTCAGAGTTTGCATTAATATCTAAATTTTTAAAAGCACATGTTCCCATCTTACAAGTGTATGGATGATGTGAGAATAAAAGGTAACATGTTGTAACGTCCGTGGTCGCTGACCACAAACTCCTTCCATCCAGTCGACGCCCTTCTCTCCAGAGATGTCTGCACATACGGCCGTCCTGTTCCACAGTGACCACCAGGGTGCGCTCGCGAGCTCAGTCCAGACTTAAGAAGCCAAAGCGCACGCAGGTGGGCGATTGAGCTGATTGCTCCCAGAGCATCCTGGGCTATAAGAAGGGCCCAGCCCCTTCCTCCTATGCCTGAGCGTTGTTGTCGTACCTAAAGTTTGTCTATGCGAATGGTCTCCTAGTGTCTTCCAGTTCCCAGTGTTTCCCGTACCTGTATCCTGTGCTATCCTGAGCTGTAGTTGTGCTGTGCTGCATACCACGCCTGTCCTGCTACACCACGCCTGACGTCTGCCTGCTGCCTAGTCCCAGCCGAGCCTGCCTTGCTACTGTCCGAGCTGCCACACGTACCCTATACAAACTATAGACTGTTACCTGCGCCCTGTTGGCCAGCTGCCATACCGCCAAGGCGGTACGGCCCAGTGGGTTCACAAACCCAACGTGACACATGTCCATCTCTGTTTCAGACTGATATGAAAAGATCAAATGAGAAATCCTCTCAAACTGGCTTTTTAACCTGCCACCATCCCAAGCTATCAAACAGCCTCCCTCTTTTCTGAACATCCCTCTATTCAACCTGTCACTACAGCTTTTACTGCCTCCCAAAGATCATACACCTAAAATTCTAAATAACTGTAAATTATAAACATTGTAGCAAAAAAAAGTGACAAGACCAAAATAGAAAACTGAACATATTATTCTACCCTTCTAATAAAGCTGGTACCGATGCATAACAAATAAAGACAAGCTGCAGTTCAGGTGCTCCCTGACCATCCTTCCACATACTAACACTGTACCGGAAGTGTCAGATGGCAGCCAGCGGGCCAGTTACATGGCCAGGACCCTGACAGCAGTATTGGGGTCCGCGTGTACCGCCCTGATGGTGGCCGTGTGTTCTAGCATGAGTAGGCCTCCTCTCAGCCTGAAACTCTTGCACAAATAATTTGCACTTTATATGTATAAAAAGAAAATAGGTAACTCCTAGCATTGTTTAGAAGACCTGTACATTCTCATGTATATTTCATAGATTATAAAAAAAAAGTGTTTAAAAGTTCCTCTGTTAAGTTCCAAAATAGTGCAATCTCTTTTATACACCTATGAGCAAACAGAACCCATTTAATTTATCTTCCATAGCATTACAATAATAATACATCCCATTGATCATTAAGAGCAGTAAAGAGTTCTATGCTTCGCAGCCAGGGCTGTGAACCTGCAATCTATTTTCTTGTTTTTAGTATGGATTATATTTAGGGTGAGTTGTTTATTAATAATAATGCAGCAGGTGGCCTGTAGAGAAGTGTCATCTTGCTTGTAATCCATCCCAGCATGATGTGTCGCTCTGCTAGCTATAATCACATTATATGACAGGTTATTACAGCCTAATTCTTACTGTCATCTTCCTCCATTTCAAAGGCATAGCCTGGGTTAAGAGACCTTAAATCACAGCTACAGTTACATACGCATTAATAATGGAGGTACGTAAGATGATAAGGCTTTATTGTGTTATTTGGAAATGAAAGGAAAAAGATATGCAGCAGGTCGCCCCCGTCAGCCATGAAAGGGTTGAAAAAAGCCATAGCTTGGAGCTTATTGCAAGGAGATTGAGCTGTGTTTATGTAGGAATAAACAATGATTTATTGTCTTGGAAGGAATCATTAAGAACCTTGGGATCCATGTATCATAATGCTCTTGAACTGATTTAAATCAGTGGTGTGATAATACAGATTGGTATTTTAGCTGAGAACATTTGAAACACCGAGCAGACTGGACACGTTAAACAGTTTCGTATAACAAAGCATTTTCTGTTGCCTGCGAACCTCAGCATAGCTCCTGCAGCCCTCATCTGAAGAGGATCCACTCTCCCTCCCGCGCTGCGATGCTCTGCAGATCTCCATGGTAACATAAAGGGATCATTAGAGCAAACATTTGCAGTCACCACCATGTAAATTCATCTTTTGCTTTTTATGTATCATTTGATGCTATAGCGGATTCGGGCAATTTGTTCCATGCACTCATATCCATTTCTATTTGTCTTGTAAGGAAGTTGCTGTTGGATTTTTATCTGCTTGTGACCATTGTGATGAAATAAAGTAGGGGTAGTTGAATTCTTTGTCTTAAGTTGCAGTTCCCTGTTCTCACAGCCCTGGTTTGAGCACAGATCAATCACAAAAGCAGCATGACAGAAGTACTCCTAACCCCTTGGTCCTGTGATGTGTAGAGCGTGCACTGGAGCTTGCCATTCAATGTGGTGAATTAGTGCAAGTCTAACTGCTCATCAGACCCTGTGACTGACAGATGGAGGATCTCATGGTGAGATGAGACTGTGTGATGTGTAGGGTTGTTTATACAGTGACACTCTATAGTGTATTTATCGGTAGTGTTCACATAAAATGCCCAGACATTTAACAAAATTCAAATCAGTCAGCTATGGAGGTTTGGGAATTCATTGACTGGCTTTGAGATCTCCTGCCATGGTGCTCTTCGCTTTGCTGATTCCAGGAAGACATCATAGAGCAGTGAGGTCAGCGAGGCCGACTGGGATCTAGCAATGTTCAGAATGGCTGTGTAAGACAGAACTGAGAGATCACTAGGGACATCAGTGCAAGAATAAAGGCATAGCCACAGGAGACATGCCCGCATATTCCTCCAAAACCAGAGAAGAGAATCTCATGAAGACAGTTACGCAGCTAATGTATGTGAAATGATGCCTTATTTACATACATACATACATACATACATATAAGTCTCAATTGAAATTACTAGAAATAAGACCTGATGGTAACACCTGGGCTAGATGAGAACAGTAACCATTTTGCTACCCTTAGGGATACATTGAGTACTCCAGTAGAAGTGAATGGAGACCAAGACAATCGTCAAATTGTATTGTGGTTGTAATTTTTCCTGTGCAACTGACAGTTAGAAAATATATGTGACTCAAATTGCCCGAAAGCTTCATTGTGCCATTTGGAATATGTGCCTTTTGTCAGAGATCACAGAGCAGAAGGCTTCCTTTAGCACAAGCTTAAAGAGTACGTGCACATACTAGGTTTTGTTCATACAGTGCAGTTTTGATACAGTTATTGATATATGCAAGCATGCTAGTTGCTTGATGGTTGCACCATTCCGGCAGGTTTCCGTTTTAACGACGGAATCAATAGCGGAGTCGACTGCACTATTGGTTCCGTCGGAAAACCGGAAACCTGCCGGAATGATGATGAACGAAAACCATTAGCAATGTTTCTGTCACCATTGATATCAAACGGAAGCTGTGGTTTCAGTTTGACTTTCCGTTGCGGGGTTCACCCGACGGAAACCTCCGAAGGAACCCCGGAACGGAAAACCAACGCTGATGTGAACAGGCCCTAACTGAAGCTCCAGTAGAGTAGGGACTACACACAGATTTTTGCAGCATGATGGCTGGCATGTAAGATGCCTGAGACAGGGGTGGTAAGGCAGGGGGTGTGGGTTCCCTAACAGAAAAGGCCGAAGTACAGGCAAGTTGATGCAAACAAAACAGGTTGTTCTTTCTTACAAGTATGTACAACACTTGGCCGTTTCTCAATCTCACAAGGAGGCACAGCAAGCACAATGCTACTCATAAGGAGGTATTACACTTAATCAATCTTCTAACATGTTGGCTGCGGTGACTGCCCCTTTAAGTGCCCTCACACTTTCTCTTCAGTGGCATGTCAGTGCGCTTAAAACTGACGATAATATGCTTCCCACTTCTGCACCGTCAGTACTAATGTGTTTTACGGGTCTCAGTCACAGTCTCTTTCACTACAGTCGAACATGAAAAATAAGGTGGTCACAACTGTATATTCTGTCCAAAAAAAACTTGGAGTGCTGACTCAGCAAATGTGTAGCAAGTACACCAAAAACAGAGAGAAAAGACAGATGGTAGTAGAGTCGCACATTGAAAAAACACTTTATTTAAATACTCGTAGAAAAATACAAACATTGAGCACAATGTACTCCAGAGGGAAAAAAGATAAAAACAATTAAAACCCGAAAAAGAAAGCAAATGTTCCCAGCCCCGATATGGGCCAAGGGAACCACCACTCTACCCTGAGAATATGACAGGATAATGTCGCTAAAGCGGGACACCCATAATCATCATAATCAAGTCCACATATAAATGAAAAAAAAAAAAATGCAATGTCAAATAAGGTATACAAAGACATAAATGTGGATGATGAAAGACAACAACGTACAGGATGAGAAAAATTGTTACCACGCCATGAAAGTGAAATCAATAGCCAGGTCATGTAAAGGCAGAGGTGGAGCTGTGGCGTAGCTATAGGGGTCGCAGCAGTCGCACTTGCCCACAGGGCCCCCGTTGCCACACAGCGCGCTAATACTATTTCTTTAAGACGCCGGCACTTCCTGCTTACGGGCAGGGCTCCTATAGATGTCACATGGTGGACTCCAGGTGAGCTGCAGGGGGTGCCCGTAATGTATGTGTGTTGTATTGTACTGTCTGTGTTTGCGGTGGAGAGGGGGGCTTTACATTACAGCACCTCCTCTCCTCTCTCCACTGCAAACACAAGCTGCACGATACAATACATTACAAACTGTGGGTCGCGACCCCCTAGGGGATTGTGTGAAGACATCCGGGGGGTCGCGAACCACTCACCGAGGTCCCGGTTCCAACTGTATTTGCGTTCTCAGGACGCATATCCAGTTGAATTTAATGCTGGAGCAAGGAGCTGACGGCTCCTTCCTCCTGCATTCACTGTGCCATGAGCCATTAGCGGCTCGGCGATGACAGGCGCGATGTAGTGACGTCATCGTGCCTGTCTGCGACGAGTAACTCATAACACAGGGCAAAGGAGATGAAGGATCTCCCCCTCCACCCGTCGTGGGAACCGGGATAGTTAAGTAATTTAATTATTTTTCTATTATGCACATATGTGGGCATTATACTCTATAGGGGGGCTGATATGGTGGCAGCGATGAGGGGCATTATACTGTGTGGGGCTGCTATGGGGGCATTATACAGTATGGGGCATTTATATGGGGCATTATACTGTGTTGGGCAGCTATGAGGGGCATTATACTGTATGAGTTCTGCTATGGGGGCATTATACTGTATAGGGGAGCTGATATGGAAGGCAGCTATGGGGGCATTACACTGTAGGGTGACAGGTTTGGGGGCATTCTACTGTACGTGGTGCTGATATGGTGGCAGCTATGGGGCATTACACTGTGGGGACAGTTATGGGGGCATTATACTGTATGTGGGGCTGATATGGTAGCAGTTATGGGGGCATTACACTGTGGGGAGACAGCTATGGGGCATTATACTGTGTGGGGGCAGCTATGAGGGGCATTATACTATATGGGGCTGCTATGGGGACATTAAACTGTGGGGCGACAGCTATGGAGGCATTATACTGTATAAAGGCTGATATGGTGGCAGCTATGGGGGCATTACACTGTGGGGAGACAGCTATGGGGCTTTATACTGTGTGGGTTAGCTATGGGGGCATTACACTGGGGCGACTGGTATGGGGGCATTATAATGTATGGGGGGCTGATATGTTGGCAGCTATGGGGGCATTACACTGTGGGGAGACAGCTATGGGGGAATTATACTGTTTAGGGCAGCTAAGGGGGCATTACACTGTGTGGGGGCAGCTTTGAGGGGCATTATGATGTATAGGGCTACTATAGGGGCATTATACTGTATGGGGGCATTTATAGGGGCATTTCACTGTGTTGGGTAGCTATGAGGAGCATTATACTGTATGGGGTCTGTTATGGGGGCTTTGTACTGTGTGGGGCAGCTCTGGGGGTATTAAACTGTGGAGGCAGCTAAGGTGGGCATTATACTGTGTGGGTGCTGCTATGGGGGCATTATACTGTATGGGGTCTGCTTTGGGGGAATTATACTGTATGGGGCTGCTATGGGGGCATTGTACTGTATGAGGTCTGGTATGGGGCATTGTACTGTTTGGGGCTGCTATGGGGACAATATACTGTATGGGGGGCATTTACGGGGGGCATTATACTGTGTTGGGCAGCTATGGGGGGCATTATACTGTATGGGGTCTCCTATGGGGGGCAACTATGGGGGCATTATACTGTGTGGGGCAGCTATGGGGGCATTATACTATATGGGGGCAGCTATGGGCTGCATTATACTGTATGGGGGGCATTATACTGTATGGGGGGCATTATACTGTGTGGGGGGCAGCTATGGGAGCATTACACTGTATGGGGGCAGCTACGGGGAGCATTATACTGTATGGAGGTGGCTATGGGGGCTTTATACTGTATGGGCATCCATGGGGCTGTTGGGCAAGGCGGCTGGGCATAGGCGCGGCAGAGGTCTTGTAGTGTTGGGGAGGGGTAGGGGGGCCCAAGCTGAATTCTTGCACCAGGGCCCATGAGCCTTTAGCTATGCCCCTGGGTGGGGCCTAGACACCACGCATATTGCCGTTGGTACGGCTACATCACTACAGTTGGCACACTCTCTCCACAGCTATATCTCTCTATGATCAGTACAACAGCAGGAAAACTCCACTCTATGTGCTCTCTCAGCAAATCCTTAGTTTTCAGCAGGGGTACTTTCTCATCCCAGGGAGAACAGCGGCTGGACACAGGGATGATTAATGAGAAGACTCTCTTTTTATGCTATTTCCTGCTGCTTCCTCCAGCTCAGCAGCGTTTTCTTCAGTTTGGCCACAGGGCAGTCACCACACTAACTATTCCTAGCCAGCAGCAACACCTCTCCCTGGCTAACACTTGAGGACCTGTATAGTTCATGCGACCACAGGTACTGTGCAAAAACCAAAACATATTAATGCAGCCTGCCCACTAGATGGCAGCATAGCAATGAGAAAATATATACATAATATATAAAAATTAGCATTGTTCTAACTACTGGCTTGAACCTGTAGGACAGAAAATGTTAACAGAAACATAAACCTGTGCATTTCAAGAAATAACAGCACATCTCTGGGTGTGAGCTGCTCCACAAAATGACTAAAGGGGGGGGGGGGGGATGACCCATTCCCACACCTTACAGTCAGTCCATATGAATACATTATGTAGCATGTAAATGCAACTTTCATTGCCATTTTCATACAGTTCACCTTTAACCCCTTCAGGACCAAGCTCATTTTGGCCTTCAGGACCAGACCCATTTTTTCAAATCTGACATATTTCACTTTATGTGGTAATAACTCCGGAACGCTTTTACCTATCAAAGCAATTCTGAGATTGTTTTCTCGTGACACATTGGACTTTATGATAGTGGAAAAATGTGGTCAATAAATTCAATATTTACCAGTGAAAAACACCAAAATTTGGTGAAAAAATGCAAAAATTAGCATTTTTCTAAATGTAAATGTATCTGCTAGTAAGACAGGCAGTTATACCACACAAAATTGTTGCTAATTAACATCCCCCATATGTCTACTTTAGATTGGCATCGTTTTTTGAACATCCTTTTATTTTTCTAGGACATCACAAGGCTTAGAACTTTAGAAGCAATTTCTCACATTTTCAAGAAAATTTCAAAAGGCTATTTTTACAGGGGCCAGTTCAGTTGTGAAGCGGCTTTTAGGGCCTTATATATTAGAAACTGCCAAAATGTCACCCCATTTTAAAATCTTCACCCCTCAAAGTATTCAAAACAGCATTTAGAAAGTTTCTTAACCCTTTAAACGTTTCACAGGAATTAAAGCAACGTAGAGGTGAAATTTTCAAATTTCATTTTTTTTTGCAGAAATTCATTTTTATTCTATTTTTTTTGTAACACAGAAGTTTTTACCAGAGAAACGCAACTCAATATTTATTGCCCAGATTCTGCAGTTTTTAGAAATATCCCACATGTGGCCCTAGTGTGGTAATGGACTGAAGCACCGGCCTCAGAAGCAAAGGAGCACCTAGTGGATTTTGGGCCTCCTTTTTATTAGAAAATATTTTAGGCACCATGTCAGGTTTCAAGGGCTCTTTCGGTGCCAAAACAGTGGAAATCCACCAAAAGTGACCCCATTTTGGAAACTACACCCCTTGAGGAAATTATCTAGGGGTATAGTGAACATTTTGACCCCGCAGGTTTTTTGCAGAAATTATTGGAAGTAGGCCGTGAAAATAAAAATCGTCATTCTTTCAAAGATTATGTAGGTTTAGCTAATTTTTTCTAATTTCCACAAGGACTAAAGGAGAAAAAGCACCACAACATTTGTAAAGCAATTTCTCCCGAGTAAAACAATACCCCACATGTGGTTATAAACGGATGTTTGGACACACGGCGGAGCTTAGAAGGGAAAGAGCGCCATTTGGCTTTTGGAGCTCAAATTTAGCAGGAATGGTTTGTGGAGGCCATGTCGCATTTGCAAAGCCCCTGAGGTACCAAAACAGTGAAAACGCCAAAAAAGTGACTCCATTGAGAAAACTACACCCCTTGAGGAATCCATCTAGGGGTGTAGTGAGCATTTTACCCCCACAGGTGTTTCATAGATTTTATTAGAATTGGGCAGTGAAAATAAAAAAAAACTTTTTCTTCAATAAGACGTAGCTTTAGCTCCAAATTTTTAATTTTCTCAACAAATAAAGGAAAAAAAGAACCCCAACACTTGTAAAGCAACTTCTCTGGAGTACGGCAATACCCCACATGTGGTCGTAAAATGCTGTTTGGGCACACGGCAGGGCTCAGAAGGGAAGGAGCGCCATTTGCTTTTGGTGTACAGATTTTGCTGCATTTGGTTTCCCGTCGCTATGTTGCATTTGCAAAGTCCCTGTGGGACCAAAACAGTGGATCCCCCCCAGAAGTGACCCCATTTTGGAAACAACACCCTCAAGGTATTCACCTAGGGGTGTAGTGAGCAGGTTAACCCCACAGGTGTTTTGCAGAAATTTGTGTGCACACGATGTGGGAGAATGAAAATGGGAATTTTTCCTTAGATACGCCAATATGTGGTGCCCGGCTTGTGCCACCATAACAAGACAGCTCTCAATTATTATGCGGTGTTTCCCTGTTTTAGAATCACCCTACATGTGGCCCTAATCTTTTGCCTGGACATTCGACAGGGCTCAGGAGTGAAAGAGTACCATGTAAAATTGAGGCCTAATTTGGCGACTTATAAAGTATTGGTTCACAATTGCAGAGGCTTTGATGTGAAATAATAAAAGAAACCCCTGAGAAGTGACCCCATTTTGGAAACTGCACCCCTCAAGGCATTTATTAAGAGGTGTAGTGAGCATTTTCACCCCACGTGTCTTTTCCATAAATGATTGCGCTGCGGAAGGTACAAATTAAAATGTTTCCCTAGATATGCCAATTCAGTGTCAAATATGTCATGACCAGCTTGTGCCACTTTTTTTTTTATATACACCGTTCCCCGTACGTTATAAACTACATGTTACCTTTATTCTGCGGGTCAGTACGATTCCGGCGATACCAAATTTATAGAACTTTTTTATAACTTTTTGCACAATAAAATTACTTTTGGAAAGAGAATGTATTTTTTCTGTCGCCAAGTTGTGAGAGCCATAACTTTTACATTTTTTCATCGATGGAGCTGTGTGAGGGCTTGTTTTTTGCGAGACGAGGTATAGATTTTATCGGTACCATTTTTGGATACATGCGACTTTTTGATCACTTTTTATTTCAATTTTTGGAAGACAGTGACCAAAAAAACAGTAATTATGGCAGTGTTTTTGAGTTTTTTTTTTACGGCGTTCACTGCGCTGGATAAATAACATAATATTTTTATAGTTCAGGTCGTTACGGTCGCAGCGATACCAAATATGTATGGCTTTATTATTTTTTTCAATAATAAATGACTTATAAGGGAAAAAGGGCGATTGTGTTTTGTGTTATTATTTGAAACTTTTATTGTATGTTTTCCAACTTTTATTTTTACTTTTTTTACACTTTTCTTTAGTCCCACTAGGGGACTTGAATGTCCAACTGTTTGTTTGATGTTCTAATACATTGCACTACCTATGTAGTGCAATGTATTGGAACTGTCAGTTGTTCACTGACAGCAAGCCGATCAGGCTCCGCCTCTGGGCGGGGCCTAATCAGCTTACGTAATGGCAGACAGGAGTCCATTGTTAGGGCTCCTGTTGCCATGGTAGCAGTCGCCAGCCTTGCCATCGCATGGCAAGGCTGCCGATTTTCTACAAACCTCTAGGATGCAGCGATCACAATGGATCGCTGCAACGAAGGGGTTAATGCCAGGAATCGGAGCTAGCTCCGGTTCCTGCCGATAGATCGGGGTGTCCGCTGTAACATACAGCGGACACCCACTGCTGATGACGCCGGCTCAGCTTCTGAGCCGGAAGCTGAGCCGGCGCCATCTTGCCGATGTTACCAGAAGCCTCCAGGGCCCCGCCGACGACGGGGCATAGGAGGATTCCTTTACAGGCTGATCGGGAGGTAAGCATTAGCCCTCCGATCGCCTTTGCAGCCACCGGCAACCCAGCGATCACGTTGCTGGGGTGCCGGTGGCTATAAACTCCTCACATGCTGCGATCTCTATTGAACGCAGCATGTGAGGGGTTAATCGGTCGGATCGGAGGCTAGCTCCGGTCCTGGCCGATACCTTAGGGTGCCAGCTGTAACATACAGCTGTCACCCGGTGGTGATGTCGCTGGCTCAGCTCCTGAGCCAGCTTCATCTCCATGACGTACATTTACGTGAAAAGGCGGTAAGCCACCGATTTTAATGACGTTTATATACGTGATCCGGCGGGAAGGGGTTAACAAAATGGAGAAAGACATGAGGTGAAAAAACTTGCAAACAAGTTGAATGATAGCTACAAAAAGGCTGTACATCAGGCAACTAGACGGCTTCATTAGTCTGAAAGAAGCTCCACATTCTATAAGCCTGTGCTGCATGAACAAGGCTGTGCAAGTATAATGTAAGTGTAGAGAATCATCCTAATGAGGTCATAGTGACATGACAAATGCGCTAACACAGATCTCTAAGGCCTCCTTCACACACCCTGTTTTATTCTGTATTTTTTTGCCATTGTTTCATGCGTTTTAGTAGCATTTTGTGACTTCTTTTGCACAACTGTTTTATATAGAAACCTATAGAGAAAAACGGCAGAAAAAAGCCATACCCAGAGCATGCAGCGTTATGCTAGAAAAGCCACTTACCCCCAAAACACTACAAAAATGCAATTTATGTAGGCGTTCTCATATTTCGCTATACACGTCCCTTCCCTTTTTCCCATCCCTTGGTTGAACTTGATGGACATGTGTCTTTTTTCAGCTGTACTAAGGCCTCATGCACACGGACGTAAAAACGCCCGTAATTATGAGCCGTAATTGCGGCCCGTAATTACAGGCCCATAGACTTCTATTGGCCACGGGTACCTCCCCGTATGCTTACGGGAAGGTGCCCGTGCCGTTGAAAAATATAGAACATGTCCTATTTCAGGCCGTAATAACGGCACAGGCATGTGTGCACCCGTAATTACAGGAGCGTTGCTAGGCGACGTCAGGGGATAGTCACTGTCCAGGGTGCTGAAAGAGTTAACTGATCGGCAGTAACTCTTTCAGCACCAGCGACAGTGACTACCGCTGGAGTTAATAGTATTAAAAGTTAACTTACCCAGAACTCTTCTTATTCTTCTTCCTCCAGTCTGGCCCACCGGGATGCCGTTTCATCCCATGTGACCGCTGCAGCCAATCACAGGCTGCAGTGGTCACATGGACTGCCGCGTCATCCGGGAGGTCGGACTGGATGTCAATAGAGGGACGCGGAACCTAGACAACGGCTGGGGTACGTATCAACTTTTTTTTACTTTCAAACGCTGTGGAAACTCTGCCCGAAAGGGCTGCCCCTACTCTCTATCCTGATAGAGAGAAGGGGCTGCCGATTAGTGCAGAGAAAACGGTTCCGTAAATACGGGTGGAATACTGGTGACACCGGACCCGTATTTACGGTCACGGGTCCTTAAATACTGGTGGAATACGGGTCGAATACGTTGACAATGGACCCGTATTTACGCCAGTATTTATGGGAGGAAAAAAATAAGTTCGTGTGCATGAGGCCTAACTATGTAACTATGTAACTATGTAACTATGTAACTATGTAACTTTGCAAAGAAAAAACTTCACCGAAAATATATTAAACCCCTGTGTGTGAAACAGACTCTACACAGAATCCCTTACGTAATCTTATATAAATAAGATTAAATGTATCCCTATAGAACCTAGAATCATGCAGGGTGCTTCCGTGCACTTCTTTTCCTTGTGTGTGTGTATGCTACAATACATATAGCCAAAAGTATGTGAACACCTGACCATCGCACCCATATGAGCTTGCTGGATATCCCATCCCAAAACTATGGGTGTTAATATGGAGTTGGACCCCATTTTGCAGCTATACCACCATCCACTCTTATGTGAAGAGTGTGTCTGTGGGAATTTGTGCCTCTCCAGCCAAAAGAGCATTTGTGAGGTCAGGCACTGATGTTGGGCGAGAGGGTCTGGCTAGCAATTTGCATTCCATTTCATCCCAAAAGTGTTTAATGGTCTTGAGGTCAGATATAGTATCAAGAGGGTGAATGTAGTTTAGTTAAAGCTTAACTTTTAATAGAATAGTTGCAAAAAGTAGAGACCAAACAAGGTGTAGTCCAACAATACACACAAAGATATGCAAGAAACAATGGGGGTAAGGACTACATATAGCCCCACTGTACTAAAAGGCGATTAGTATACACTTTTGCATTACAGTTACAAATTACTGTATAGCGTATAATGCATGACACTGCGGTATGCACAGGGAGACCAGATGGTGTATGAGTGGCTGGGACTGGCTGGGACTTGTGGTCCTGCAGATATCAGATTGATGTCACGGGTGGCGTGGCCGACCCCTGCGTCTTTACCTCTGAACCCACACAGCTTTTGTCAAGGTGCAAGTCTGCAGTAAAGAGACACCAGTTCGGTTGTAACGGGGTAACAAGATGGTAAACTTTACTGATGAGGTCTGTGCAGATCAATGGCATATAAATAAAGTCATTTGCAGGATAAGGGCAGATACAGACGGACGTTGCGTTTTTGCGCGCGCAAACAACGCTGCGTTTTGCGCGCGCAAAAACCATTTGACAGCTGCGTGTGTCATCCGTGTCTGATGCGCGGCTGCGTGATTTTCGCGCAGCCGCCATCATAGAGATGAGGCTAGTCGACGGCCGTCACTGTCCAAGGTGCTGAAAGAGCTAACTCTTTCAGCACCCTCGACAGTGAATGCCGAGCACATCCTATCGAAAAACCTGTTGAAAAAAAGGAAAAAGTTCGTACTTACCGAGAACTTCCCGGCCGTTGCCTTGGTGACGCGTCCTTGGTGACGCGCCTCTCGACATCGGGCCCCACCTCCCTTGATGACGCGCCAGTCCATGTGACCGCTGCAGCCTGTGCTTGGCCTGTGATTGGCTGGAGCTGTCACTTGGACTGAATTGTCATCCCGGGAGGTCAGACTGGAGGAAGACGCCGGGAGTTATCGGTAAGTCAGAACTTCGTTTTTTTTTCTACAGGTTCATGTATATAGGGATCGGAAGTCACTGTCCATGGTGCTGAAACAGTTTAACTCTTTCAGCACCATGGACAGTGACTATCTCCTGACGTCGCGTACCGATAATTTTTTTGCCGGGTTCGGCCAAAACGAGTTCGGCCGAACCCGGTGAAGTTCGGTTCGCTTGTCCGGCTTCGCTCATCGCAAAGACACTCCGTTTGGATGGTCGGAAACAGAAAAGCACGTGGTGCTTTTCTGTTTACATTCATCCTTTTGACAGCTGGTGCGCTGTTTCAGTCGGTTCGCACAGAAGTGCTTCCGTGCAACCTGCGTGGTTTTCACGCACCCATTGACTTCAATGGGTGCGTGATGTGCGAAATACGCAGAGTTATTGAACCTGTCACGCTTTTTGCGCAGCAGACAAACGCTGCGCAAAAAGCACGGACTCTCTGTACTGCCCCATAGACTTGTATTGGTCCATGCGTGCCGCGTGAAAACCACGCGGCCCGCACGGACCGAATACACGCTCGTGTGAATCCCCCCTAAGAGTAGTGGTACACAGACTGGCAAAGAGGTGTAATATACTTGGTGACAATTCCCTGAGATGATATAATTATCTCTAGCTTGAATAGTGGCGAGGATGATGAGGAGAACTCTCGGTTGCTATGGGCGACGGACACGGTCCAATATTATGTAATCTACCAAGGGTAGGGCCTTCACAGCTTGGCTCACTGTGGATGGTTTCTTGAGGCTTTTACTCACGGTTTGGCGCTGGGACGATACCCTCTTGTGGAACGTACAGAAAAATAGATCTCGACTTGATAGCCGGAAAGTGAGCACGCTGGCGGAACAATTAAAGGCGTAACGTGCTGCAGAGAAACCCTTGTACAGTGTTATCTTCTCTGGCAGATAGAACATTAGCAAAAGGTGCCCTCCTGGTGTGGACTGAAACAGCTTTGGATTTGTCTTATTATTTCGCGGCACCGCGGAACACCACAGACGCTCCAAAGCTGGAAAGCGGATGAAGGCCCTGACAACCGGATATGGGTGAGTTCACTGGCAGCGCCAAGCTTAGAATTTTGCTTCTAGATAGGGAACTGGACATGTGTGGCCTACTCTAGCCTAAGCTAAAGTTGGCTGAATCACCAGACAGAATGTCTGTCTGCTTCACCTCATGACTCTGCGAGCACATGTCTCTCTTAGGGTATGTTCACACGGCAGCCTCCGTTACGGCTGAAATTACGGAGCTGTTTTCAGGAGAAAACAGCACCGTAATTTCAGCCGTAATGGCATGTTGAGGTGCTTTTCGCTGCGTCCATTACGGACGTAAATAGAGCTGTTTTTCCATGGAGTCAATGGAAAACGGCTCCATTTACGGCTGAAGAAGTGACAGGTACTTCTTTGACGCGGGCGTCTTTTTTATGCCCCGCCTTTTGACAGTGGGGCGTAAATAAAATGACCGTCGGAACAGAACATCGTAAGACCCATTCAAATGAATGGGCAGATGTTTGCCGACGCTATTGAGCCGCATTTTCGGACGTAATTCAGGGCTAAAACGCCCGAATTACATCCGTAAATAGTGTGTGTGTGAACCCAGCCTTACTCTAAACTGGTTTCTTGCTGGTTCTGCCCTCTGGAACTTCTAACTCCTCCCACAGAGCTAGCTGATTGGCTTCAAGTAGAAGCATGTGACCATGTATTTTGCTCCTGTACAAAGTGAGAATATATTAACCCTTGCACAACATCACATTTAGGTATACATGAGATTTGCAGCAGATAAAAGGAAATGCATATTGTTGCACACTTGGAACTAATGGTACCCAGCAAATACACAGGGATTACATAGAGAGAACTCCTCAGCCACCTGACAACTTACATACAGGAGCTGGGAGACTGTACTGGGACACTGCAACACATCAGTCGAGTGTATGAAAAAGTGGAACAACCTTTCCGGTTCTGCATGTGTCAAGTGCCACGGGTGAAGGGTCAGATGTCCTGCCTGTGGAGGGAGGAGGGACATCACTATTCCCAGTTATGCCCTGTTTATGGGCTATCCTCTAACTCCTGTCATTGCTAGGAAAAATAACCTCATCACCCTAAAAAAGCCCTGAGCATCTAGCGCTAAACTTTATCCTTTCTGACGCGTTTCCTCCAGGTGTATCTTGGGTCATCAGGGGGTCCAGGGGCCAAAAGAATTGGTATTCAAAGTGGAGCACTGTGTTAGCCTCACACTTCCATTGGGCTGCTGTTTGCGTATGGCAGTCTTGGGTCAGGGCTCTGTGCAGGCCACTTGAGTTCCCCCACACTAAACTCATCAAACCATGTTTTTATGGGTCTCTCTTTGTGCCCTCGGGACACAGTCATACTGGTGCCAGAAAGTGCATTCCCCAAACTGTTAGCACAATGTTGGAAGCATAAAATGGTCTAAAATGTCTTTGTATGCTGCAGCATTAACATTACCCTTTACCGGAAATAAGGGACCTAGACCAAACCCTGAAAAACAGCCCCAGAACATTATCTCTCCTTTTCTATATTTTACAGTATGCACTATGCATTCCAGGAGATAGTGTTCCCCTGACATGTGCCAAAACGTGATTCATCACTTCAGAGAACACTTTTTTACTCCTCCAGATTCCACTGGTGGCATGCTTTACACGACTCCATCTGATGCTTGGCATTGCACACAGAGATCTTAGTGTGTAACTGCTCGACCACGGAAATCCATTTCATGAAGCTCCTGACATACAGTTCTTGTGCTGATGTCACTTTAAGAGGCCGTTTGGGGCTCTGTAGTGAGTAATGTAACAGAGGGAGGGGGACTCACCCCCTGCACCTGCGACTGGGCCCGGAGGGAAAGGAGGCCTGTCCAGCCCCAGGCCCTCGTGCCAGCGCCACTTTCTATAGCGGTGCAGGTAGCCCTTTTCTCCCTGTCAAGGAGTTAACTCTGGTAAGCCACAAGCTGTTTTAGGCCTGTGGTCGACTAGAGGTTGCTGAGGACGTCAGCCTGGCATCCCAGCACAGGCAGAAAACGCAGCTGCTCATCGTAGAAATGGGGTTAGATGAGTTTTTTTAAATATTTTTATTTTCATTGGATGCTAAGAGGCACTATTAATGGAGGAGGGGGCACCTATGTACTATATAGGGGCCTAACTATTATACAGGGCACCTTCACTTTTCAAATAATATCCTTTTTTATGTCAAATGGCTTTGAAGAAACAGCACTTGACATGTCCAGCATCCACTCTAATAAACTCCCATAAGCAAAGACAGGGCAATAATGCAAGATAGATCTCATTTAATAATAAAGCCTGAAAGACCCACATTTCTAGGTGAAAAAGTTTTTTTCTTGGTATTTTTAAATACTTTAAAGGACTTTAATAAAAATTCTTGCAATGTGCGTAAAAAGGTCCACTTTAAAGCTTAATGATGGGTGTACAAAAAAGATGGTGTCCTGTACTTATACCAAAATGGCCCCATTTCTGATACGTTTGAGCCTTCTGTTCCATTAGGTCAGCAGTTGTCAGCCCCCAGAGGGTGACCCCGTATCAATGTTATTAGAAAAAGGAAACCAGGCCTCATTATTAACTATTTAAAGCATTAGCAAGTGTTATACAGGTAGATGACTATTCTTAGACATAGGAGTAGTGGGCAAAAGTAGAGAGGGCAAAAGGAGCATTTGCTCAGAGGCCTCTACCACAGGGGCCTCCATCTCGCTGTTCCCTGAAGCGATTTGCTTTCCCTTGCCATAAGAGGGGGGAAATTGGTTGCCTGACACCTCATACACAAAATAAAACATGCCAAACCCATGTTTCCCCCAACAGCAGACATCGCGGAGACAGTGAGGCTTTCCACATACATATTATATTGTTGGCAGACCATGTCTACATTGACAGGATATGCCAACAATTATCTAATGTGTATAACCAGCTTAATTTGTCATAGTCATGCATTATATGATACGGTTACCGGGGAGAGGGCCCTTACAAAAATGTTTGCCCTAGGGCCTCTACCAACCTTGTTCTGGCCTATACAGCTGATGAGCGTAGATTAACCCCTTCACGACCAGCCCACGTAGATTAACGGGCTGCCGTGCTGGGCTTTTCTCCTGCAGCCCGTTAATTCACGTGGTGCCAGAACAGAGTGCACAGCGCTCTCCCTGTGCTCTGAATCTCTCAGCACACGCTGCTACTAGCAGCCTAAGTGCTGAGAGAAGACATCAGGACCGGATTGGTGTCGGTCCTGATGACGTGATCACCATGATAAAGCTATCATGGTGTTCACAGCAAAGTTTGTTGCAGCAACAAACTTTCTGTGCTGTTCGTTACAATGTTTCTCCTCCCTCCCTGTCAGATCGTTCTGAGACAGTGGGGGAGAAGAAGCTCTGCCGAGCAGCTGCTGTGTGTCTCCTATAAAGACACACCGACTGTAAAAAAACACACATAAAACACCTCCACATAGATCGTTTAGTGTAAGCAGCTAGTTCTAGTTCAGGTAGTCTGTTAGGTAGATAGTACTCAGACTAGGACAATTAATTAGTTAGTAATCAATTAGGGCTTATAATGTGTGTGTATGTATATATATATATATATATATATATATATATATATATATATATATATATATATATATATATATACACACACACACACACACACACACACGTAATATATATTATATATAGACATATATTTGAAATTTGTTAATACTAAAAATTAATAATTAGGGATGTTATATATCTATAT
Organism: Rhinoderma darwinii; assembly: GCF_050947455.1. Taxonomy (NCBI): domain Eukaryota; kingdom Metazoa; phylum Chordata; class Amphibia; order Anura; family Rhinodermatidae; genus Rhinoderma; species Rhinoderma darwinii. Next base: position 140,871,415 of record NC_134687.1, read on the forward strand.
CATCATATATATATATATATATATATATATATATATATACACACGTACATGTAATATATACGTATACACACATATACTTATATAAATCTCTTCATATATTTTACACGTCTGTAAATTCTAAATACATTGATTCATTGTTAGGCTGTGTTCACACAGAGTTTTTTGCAGGAGGAAAATTCCTCTGGCAAAAACTGCTCCAGACGTTTTTTGCACAGTGGTTTGACAAAAACTCGCCAAAACACTCGTCGAGGTGTATTTTTTACCCTTCTGACTGATTGAAATGGGGTTTTGGAGGCGGAAACCGCCTCAATATCGGTCATGACGCTTCTTTTTACCGCGATGCGGTTTTTTTGCCCACGGTAAAAAAGCTCGTCCAACTCCCATTGAAATCAATGGGAGACATTTTTGGGTGGTATTTGACGAGTTTTGCAGAGCGGTTTCCGCGCCGAAAAACTCGTAAAAAAACTCTGTGTGAACAGGGCCTTAGGGTTGTTCATAAATTTATTGATCAATGGATTAGTGGACTTTTTCTTTGTTACTTTTATTAAAATTGTTACAAAAAATAAGTAAAAAAAAAAATACGTAAAAAATGGCACGCAAGTTATATACCACTTAAGAGGCATTTGCGCTCTTGGATTCTGATAGTGAATGGGGTCACTTTTGGGGGTTTTCTCTGTTTTGGTCCCTCCAGGGCGTTGCAAATGGGACATGGCACCGAAAACCATTATAGCAAAATTTGAGCTCCAAAACCCAAATGGCGCTCCTTCTCTTCTGAGGGCTGTAATGCATTCAAATATAAGTTTATGACCACATATGGGGTATTGCCGTAATCAGGATAAATTTCTTTACAAATGTTGGGGTGCTTTTTCTCCTTTATTCCTTGCAAAAATTAAAAATGTCTATGTTTCTTCAGAAGAAATGTAGATTTTCATTTTCACAGACTAACGCCAATAAATTCTGTGGGGTTAAAATTCTCACTATACAACTAGATAAATTCCTTGAGGGGTGTAGTTTCCAAAATGGGGTCACTTTTTTGGGGTTTCCACTGTTTAGGTACCACAAGACCTCTTCAAACCAGACTTAGAGCTTAAAATATATTGTAATAAAAAGGAGGCCCCAAAATCCACTAGGTGTTCCTTTGCTTCGGAGGCCTGTGCTTCAGTCCATTATCACACTAGGGCCACATGTGGGATATTTATAAAAACTGCAGAATCTGGGCAATAAATATTGAGTTGCGTTTCTCGGGTAAAAACTTCTGTGTTACAGAAATTGTTCTATTACAAATGAATTTCTGCAAAAAAAATTACATTTGTAAATTTCACCCCTACATTGCTTTAATTCCTGTGAAACGCCTTAAGGGTTAAGAAACTTTCTTAATGCGGTTTTGAATACTTTGAGGGGTGAAGTTTTTAAAATGGGGTGATTTATGGGGAGTTTCTAATATATAAGGCCCTCAAAGCCACTTCAGAAATGAACTGGTCCATGAAAAAATAGGTTTTGGAAATTTCTTGAAAATGTGAGAAATTGCTGCTAAAGTTCTAAGCCTTGTAACTAGAGATGAGCGAACTTATCAAAAGTTCGGTTCGGCTAGTTCGCCGAATTTCACAAAAAAGTTCGGTTCGGACCGAACTAGTTCTGACCGAACCTGTCACTTACGTGCACCGAGCATAGTACTGTCCAGGGTGCTGATAGAGTTAATGGGCTGCACTAACTCTTTCAGCAACCTTCACAGTACATGCTCGGCGCGCGGAAAATACCATTTAAATGTAATAAAAAAATAAAAATTATACGTTCGTACTTACTTTCCTCCTGTCCGGCCTCCAGCGATGACGTTTCATCCCTTTCGTCGCTGCAGCCAATCACAGGCTGTAGTGGCGGTCACGCACGTCAGGATGACGCTTCATCCCACGTGACCGCCTCTGCAGCCAATCACAGGCTGCAGCGGCGACATGAATGAAACGTCATCGCTGGAGGCCGGACAGGAGGAAAGTAAGTATGAACGTATTATTATTATTTTTTGGCATGTATGTATGTTGGCATGTATGTATGTATATCTGTGCATGTATGTTTGCATGTATGTTGGCATGTATGTATATATGTGCATGTTTGTATGTATATTTGCATGTATGTATGTATGTATGTTTGCATGTATGTATTTTTGCATGTATGTTGTCATGTATGTATGTATGTTGTCATGTATGTATATATGTGCATGTGTGTATGTATATTTGTATGTATGTATGTATGTTTGCATGTATGTTTGCATGTTTGTATGTATATTTGCATGTGTGTATATATATATATATGTATGTATGTTGTCATGTATGTATGTATGTATGTTGTCATGTATGTATATATGTGCATGTATGTTGGCATGTATGTATATATGTGCATGTGTGTATGTATGTATATTTGCATGTATGTATGTTGTCATGTATGTATGTATATATGTGCATGTATGTTTGCATGTATGTTGGCATGTATGTATACATGTGCATGTTTGTATGTATATTTGCATGTATATATGTTTGCATGTGTGTATGTATGTTTGCATGTATGTATGTTTGCATGTATGTATGTTGTCATGTATGTTTGTATGTATGTTGTCATGTATGTATGTATATATGTGCATGTATGTATGTTTGCATGTTTTTATTTTTGCATGTATGTTTGCATGTATGTTTATATATATATGTGCATGTTTGTAATTATGTTTGCATGTATTTATGTTTGCATTTATATTTGTGCATGCTTGTATATATGTATGTATGTATCTTTGCATGTTTGTTTGTATGTATGTATGTTTTCATGTGTGTGTGTATGCATGTATGTATGATAGTTTGCACGTATATATGTGTGTATGTTTGCATGTATGTATATTTGCATGTATATATGTGCATGCTTGTATATATGTATGTATGTTTGTATATATGTATGTATATTTGTATATATGTATGTATGGCCATGTATGATACTGTCTGCTGGCGCCCTGTATCTAAGTCAACTTCACGGCAGGCTTCTATACATGGTATAACAGTCAGTATCACACATTAAACTGAATCTAAGCCTACGACATGTTTTATTTCATTATTTTTTTTTTTTACAGGTTTGGTGTTTGGACTACGTCGGTTTCGAGGACTACTTAGATGACGTTTTTTTTCTACAATAAAATGGTTAATGAGGGTTGTGTTGGGGGTGCTTTATTTCAATAAAATATTTTATCTATATCTTTGTCTTTTTCTTTTCAAATTTTATTATTACCACTTTAGTAATGGCCGCTGTCTGAGTGACAACATCCATTACTAATGCGGGGCTTAGTGTTAGCCGGTGCAGAGGCTAACACTAACCACCATTATTACCCCGGTACCCAAAACCACCAGGGGTGCCGGGAAGAGCCAGGTACGATCCAGTACCCGACCATCTGTTGTGATGGTCGGGCCCTGGGGCGGCCGCAGGCTGGTATTATGAGGCTGGGAAGGGCCAAAAACAGTGGACCTTCCCACCCTTGTAATGCTAGGCTGCTGCTGCTGTGTTGTATCTGGCTGGTTATAAAAGTGGGGGGGACCCCACGTCATTTTTTTAAATTATTTATTTATTTACATTTTTTTTTTTAAAAAGACATGGGGTTCCACCCAATTTATCATAACCAGCCACATACAACACAGTGTTATTAGCCTGGGAATGGACAAAACCAGTGGCCCTTCCCACCCATGTAATGCCAGACTGCTGCGGCCTTGTATATGGCTGGTTATTAAAAATGTGGGGGACCCGTCTATTGCTAAATTTGTTAAATTCCAAAAAAAAAACGACGTGGGGGTCCCCCCCATTTTTATAACCAGCCCGATACAACACAGCAGCAGCAGCCTAGCATTACAAGGGTGGGAAGGTCCACTGATTTTGGCCCTTCCCAGCCTCATAATACCAGCCTACGGCCGCCCCAGTACCCGACCATCACAACAGATGGTCGGGTACTGGATCGTACCAAGCTCTTCCCGGCACCCCTGGTGGTGGTGGGTACCGGGGTAATAATGGGTGGTTAGTGCTAGCCTCTGCACCGGCTAACACTAAGTACCGCCTTAATAATGGACGCTGTCAATCAGCCAACTGCCATTATCTAGGCACTAATAAAGTTTGAAAAAAAAACACAAAGACAATTCTTTTTTATTGAAATAAGAAATCCCCAACAAAACCCTCGTTAACCATTTTATTAAAATTTGAAAAAACGCAGATCTACGCAGTAGTCCAACGAATCGTAGATGTAGTCCAATCGGTACATCAAAATCTGCAACAACATAAAAAAACAGTTATCAATGTGAACAATACCAATACTTCTACTCACCTACACACATATATACACGCACACACAAACAAACAACCATACACAGACACACACATATATACACAAACACAACAAGATATACACACACACATAAACAGACAAACACACACATATACACGAACTCACACATATACAAACAAAAACACACATATCCAAACACACACACACACACACAGTTATACACACATACACGAACACATATACACAAACACATATACAAACAAAAACACACATACCCAAACACACATATACACAAACACATATACACAAACACACCCATATATACACACAAACACACACCCATATACACACATATACACATATACAAAAACACACACAAACATCTACACACAAACATATACACAAATACACCCATATATACACAAACATATACACAAAACACATATACACAAACACACCCATATATACACACACACATATAAAAACAAAAACAGACAAAGTCACATACCCAAACACACATATATACACAAACACACACATACACAAACACGGTTTCTTTTAAATGCTGCTGGGGAACCCGCTCGATCCACTATATAAGGCTGCGCTACAGTGCAGCATTTAAAAGAAACAGGATCCTGACCTGTCCATAGAGTTTAAGGCAGCACAGAGTATTTCAGGAGATGAGCGTGCAGATTCAGTGCTGCTGCGAACTCTGCTCTTACCATTACGTAGCTCTCAGTCTGTTACCTCTCCTCCACTCCTGTCCTCCAGAACACCTTCACATGATTGGCAAGTCACCACGTAATGGTAAGAGCAGAGTTCACAGCAGCACAGAGTATTTCAGGAGATGAGCGTGCGGATCTTGTGCGGGGTGGTGACTTGCCAATCATGTGAAGGTGTTATTGAGGACAGGAGTGGAGGAGAGGTAACAGACTGAGCTACGTAATGGTAAGAGCAGAGTTCACAGCAGCACTGAATCTGCACGCTCCTCTCCTGAAATACTCTGTGCTGCTGTGAACTCTGTTCTTACCATTACGTAGCTCAGTCTGTTACATCTCCTCCACTCCTGTCCTCTATAACACGTTCACATGATTGGCAAGTCACCACCACGCACAAGATCCGCACGCTCATCTCCTGAAATACTCTGTGCTGCTGTGAACTCTGCTCTTACCATTACGTGGTGACTTGCCAATCATGTGAAGGTGTTCTTGAGGACAGGAGTGGAGGAGAGATAACAGACTGAGAGCTACGTAATGGTAAGAGCAGAGTTCACAACAGCACTGAATCTGCACGCTCATCTCCTGAAATACTCTGTGCTGCCTTAAACTCTGTGGACAGGTCAGGATTCTGTTTCTTTTAAATGCTGCACTGTAGCGTAGCCTTATATAGTGGATCGAGCAGGTTCCCTAGCAGCATTTAAAAGAAACAGGATCCTGACCTGTCCACAGAGTTTAAGGCAGCACAGATTATTTCAGGAGATGAGCACGGGCAGCCGTTCGTTTTTCCGAGCCGTGCTCCCATCATGCACACGACCGTAAAAACACCCGTTATTGCGGGTCGTAATTACGACCCGCAATAACGGGCTCATAGACTTCTGTTACCCACGGGTACCTTTCCGTTTTCTCACGGGAAGGTGCCCGTGCCGTTAAAAAAATAGAACATGTTCTATTTTTCTATTTTACGGGCCGTGCTGCTATAATTATAATGACAGCACGGTTCGCAAAAGCGGCCGGCTGCCCGTGGCCGGCCGGCCGTGCTCGTAGTTACGAGTCGTAATTACGAGCACGGCCCGTAAAATAAAAAAATAGAACATGTTCTATCTTTTTAACGGCACGGGCACCTTCCCGTGAGAAAACGGGAAGGTACCCGTGGCTAACAGAAGTCTATGGGCCCGCTATTTCGGGTCGTAATTACGACCCGTGATAACGGGTGTTTTTATGGTCGTGTGCATGAGGCCCCGTAATGACGGGTGGCTACATGTGTGCACCCGTCATTACGGCAGCGTTGCTAGGCGACGTCAGTAAGGGTATGTGCACACACACTAATTACGTCCGTAATTGACGGACGTATTTCGGCCGCAAGTACCGGACCGAACACCCTGCAGGGAGCCGGGCTCCTAGCATCATATTTATATACGATGCTAGGAGTCCCTGCCTCTCCGTGGAACTACTGTCCCGTACTGAAAACATGATTACAGTACGGGACAGTTGTCCTGCAGAGAGGCAGGGACTCCTAGCATCGTACATAAGTATGATGCTAGGAGCCCGGCTCCCTGCACTGTGTTCGGTCCGGTACTTGCGGCCGAAATACGTCCGTCATTTACGGACGTAATTAGTGTGTGTGCACATACACTAAATAGTCACTGTTCAGGGTGCTGAAAGAGTTAACTGATCGGCAGTAACTGTTTCAGTACCCTGGACAGTGACTACCGATCACAGTACCTGTAAAAAAAAAGACGTTCATACTTACTGAGAACTTTCTGCTTCCTCCAGTCCGGTCTCCTGGCCGTTGCCTTGGTGACGCGTCCCTCTCGACATCCGGCCCGACATTCCTTGATGACGATGCAGCCTTGTGAGCGCTGCAGCCAATCACAGGCTGCCGCGGCCTCTGCAGCCAAACACAGGCTGCAGAGGCCTCTGCAGCCAATCACAGGCTGCCGCGTCAGAAAAGGTCGGACTGGAGGAAGAAGAGGGACTCGTCAACAAGACAACGACCGGGTACGTATGAAATGCTTTTTATTTTATTTTTAATCAGCAGCCTCTTTTCTCTATCAGTGATTGATAGAGATAAGTGGCTGCCGATTTGTATAATGTTTTTGACCGGGTTCGGTCAAAACGGGTTCGGCCGAACCCGGTGAAGTTCGGATTCGCTGCGAACCGAACTTTACCGGAAGTTCGGACCGAAACCGGGTTCGGTTGTCCCGGTTCGCTCATCTCTACTTGTAACGTCCTATAAAAATAAAAGGATGTTCAAAAAACGATGCAAACATAAAGTAGACATATGGGAAATGTTAACTAGTAACTATTGTGTGTGGTATTAATATCTGTTTTACAAGCAGATACATTCAAATTTAGAAAAATGCAATTTTTTGCACATTTTCTCAAAATTGTGGTGTTTTTTATAAATAAATACTGAATTTATCGACCAAATTTTTTCACAGACGTAAAGTAAAATATGTCACGAGAAAACAATTTCAGAATCGCTTGGATAGGTAAAAGCATTCCCAAGCTATTACCACATGAAGTGACACATGTCAGATTTGAAAAAATCGCCTGCGTCCACAAGGCCAAAACAGGCTGTGTCCTGAAGGGGTTAAAATATTATTTTCCAGTTCACCTAGGTTTCCTTCAAGGTCTTTAGTTTTCTCCATAAACCCAAAAATTGGTTCATTTTCCTGTGTAGCGTATGCAAAGCTTATACAGGTATCTGCTCTACTGAGGCATATTAAGACTGTAGTAAAGGAATAAATAAACTATAAAAATAAAAGGATAATATTTCCAAAAATTAGCAATTTTCTGAAGATTAGACTATGTTTTACTTATCCTATTAGTTACTGTATATTCATGTTCTCGCTTCGTACTCTCACGTTATATAGCCTCCATATTACCTAGGATACCTGCCACTGGATCTGTTTACAATCTAATGTATATGACCGCCTACTATACATTCTCCAGTGTCTGTTCTGTGGGTGAAATTATATCACACATGTTATTTATCTATTTATTGATTTTTTTGCTTGGTCATATTGTGCCTAAAGAGATAAACACACTATGGGTAATGATTTGAAATGTATATGATTTGATTAGGGGTAAGAAATGCTAACAGTAAGACCCTGTTCATACAGTTTTTTTTACAGGCAGATTTTGAACTGCCTGCATGCCTTTTGCCACGTTTTTTGCAACGTTTTAGTCCGCGGCCATTGAGCGCTGCAGGCAAAAAACTCAGCGAAAAACGCTTTCTCTGCCTCCCATTGACATGGGAGGTCAGAGACAGACATGCCCGAAGAAAGGGCATGTCGCTTCTTATTATGGGAGGCGGAAGTGTTTTTTTCCCGCGAGCGGAAAAAACGCTTGCGGGAAGAAAACACCTCCGCCTCCCATTAAAATCAATGGGAAGCGATTTCGGACGTTTTTGAGATGGTTTCCGACACGGTTTCCGCGTCAAAACCGTGGCAAAAAACTCTGTGCGGACAGGGCCTAAAGCTAGCCATATACATAAGATAAAAACATCTGAACCAGGATTGGCTCCCAATCTTATGTATATTTGATCCACAAGGGAGAAAAGAAAACCTGGACCGCACATCCACTTGCTATACTTGATCTATTGTGGCTCAGCAAAATAAAATGTACGAACATGAGGTACTTAGTAGTCATTTTGATCAAACGGTATAAGCCCACTTGCCACTTCATGGCGACCCCTTTCAAGTGGGCCCTATTCTACCAAGTGTAGTATCGCATCGCAACCAATGCCGCTGCAACACAGCATCTGCAGAGGGAGCAACCCAGGAGACCAACAGCACCCATGCTGCAAGTCTAAGGCTTGGTTCACATCTGTGTTGGGGTCCCGTTCTGACGTTCCTTCGGAGCTTTCCGTCAGAACGGGACCCTGAACAGACACAAATTGACACGAACGGAAACCAGAGGTTTCCATTTCCATCACCATTGATTTCAATGGTGACGATCCGGTGCCCATGGTTTCCGCTTGTCTATGTTGTGCACCGGATCCGTAGTTTTGCCTAGCCGGGATAGATCAAAGTATATAGTGGCTGTGCGGTCCATGTCTAGTTTCTCACTCTGTGATATTATCAGATAATCTATCCCCACATTTTATGACCTCATAAGTGTTTCTGCTCTTGCTTGTGCTCCCACTAAGTGATATTATGTATATTTGACCTTCCAACTCTCCCCTGATAGCAGATATCGGGGCAAAGTTGGTTCGACAAGTTGGATTTCACCATGCCCAATAAATTGTTCCCCTGGAAGATAAGCCACTGCAAAAGGGGTCTGATATCGGCTTATGCCCCTTCCCCATTAAAATAAACATGCTGGACGCGCTGGAAGGAATGGCATTCTGTCCACAGCTATCTCATGTATATAGGCAGCTTAAAAGCTTACCTCATGCACGGTCGGGTTTATTAAAGAAGCACTCCCACAAAATGTTTTATTCTCTGGCCCATTAGAAAAGCAAATTATGTAAATTGTGGTGAAGGTAATCTTCTTACCGGTGGCTGTATTTGTGGGTTATCCACTCCCTTCTAGTCCTCAGCTGTGTCATGTGACCAGCAATAGGAGTCTCCATCTACCACAATGTCTCATGTGTGGACAGGACGTCAGTTTCTCTATTCATTCCTATCACAGCCTCGATGTGAGTCTTATAGGAATGAATGGAGAAACTGACTTCCTGTCCACACATGAGACGCTGTGGTAGATGGAGACTCCTAATGCTGGTCACCTGACACAGCGGAGGACCACAAATACAGCCACCGGTACGATTACCTTCACCACAATTTACATAATGTAACTTTCCAACGGGCCAGAGAATAAAAAAAAATGTGGGAGTGCTCCTTTAATGATGGGAGGACAGCTGGTTTATTTTTTAGAGCATTTTTCCCCTTGGATCAAAAGCAGAAAACATGTTACATGACATAATGAAAGAAGTTGGGTGGACCCTGTTACAGATTTAATATTTGGGCCCAGGAGCTTCAAACTAATCTTCTAGCCTCAGAAAGTACATGCAAACGTAAAAATAAATCATAAAACTGGGTGTGTAAACCTTGACATAATGGACAGTAGCTTTTTCTAGTCAGCTGATGACTTTAACAAGTTTTCTATTACTAAAAGGATAGTAAAGTGTGATGTCCAAACAGGAAAATATATTCCATTTTTGATTGCAGAAACTTCCTCCTGTTTTATGTAAAGCCTGCCTTGATAATCCTGAAGAAGAGACTTTGCATTTTTAAAAGTCTCTACGGATAATTATGGTATTTTGTTTCCTAAATCAGTTCCATTAAAAGGTATGTTAATCCCTGAAAGCTGGAAAATTATGATGATTGGTCTACTGAAGCTTTTACGTTGATTATGTTTTCTAATTAAAAATGAAACAAAATGGTATGCACTTTAATATAATAGACTGTGGACTGTGAAAGACATGTACAATTTATCCAAATAATGTGGAGGAGACTTTATGATGTAGATTTTTTTTATCATGCTTAGTGTTTTCTATTAAAGACTGTGTGTTTTTCGGTAATTTAAGTCGCGTTGCTAATAGCAGATGCTGTGTACCTTTATTTATACCAGTTACAAATATAATTTACTTTAGATCACAGTACAGTTCTATCATGCTATAGCTATGGTAAGAACAGCACAGTTCCTAATGTGTACAGCCTCAAAGTATAAAAAATTCTTGAAATACAATGTCAGATAAGACAACACTAATTAGTTCAAAGATATAAGGTGGAAAGAAATTGGAAAAAATTGGGTGTTCTGCAGCACATATGTAAACTATCCTATTTAGTATAAAAGTTGGCTGGACCATTGTACAGAGCAAAAACTTTTACGTCTTGTGTCATCCAGATTTCCTTAACCCCTTCCCGCTTTGGCCACTTTTGACCTTCCTGACAGAGCCTCATTTATCAAATCTGACATGTTTCACTTTATGTGGTAATAACTTCGGAATGCTTTCACCTATATAAGCGATTCTGAGATTGTTTTCTCGTGACACAATGGACTTTATGTTACAGGCATAATTTTCTTGATACATTACACAGTATTTAATTGTGAAAAACACCAACATTTTGTGAAAAATTGCAAAAATTAGCATTTTTCTAAATTTAAATGTATCTGCTTGTAAGACAGGCAGTTATACCACACAAAATAGTTGCTAATTAACATCCCCCATATGTCTACTTTAGATCGGCATCGTGTTTTAAATATCGTTTTATTTTTCTAGGATGCTACAAGGCTTAGAACTTTAGCTACAATTTCTCACATTTTCAAGAAAATTTAAAAAGGCTAATTTTACAGGGGCCAGTTCAGTGGTTTTTAAAGAGCCATTATGTTTTTAACATCTGAGACTCCTATTGAGGAATAGATTTCTGGGAATTCAATAACAGATAGCTATAGTTTTGGGATAGATCCCTTTCATAAGTTCATTTTGTTTTGTACTGAAAAAGCAGGGGTTTCTTGAAGTGAAGATCTGCTTTTGTGCTATTTCAACGTTAACATTGTTTTATAGAGTAGTATATGAAAAAATCTGAAGAAATCTAATTTCTGCTATGACCCTGCAGGTATCATCAGCACAGTTCATGAACTTAGATGTGATCGATAACAGGTAGATCCTGCGTATCAGACATATGCAGGACCTGCTGTTACCATAGACGTCAGTCCCGCTGACATGACGGATTCGGGTTTGAGCCCAAGATATAGCTTCTATGTATCCAGGCTGTATCTCAAAAAGTAAAATAAATACCAATTACAAAGATGTTTAACCCCTTCAGGACTGAGCCACTTTTGGACCAAATGACAGAGCCTCATTTTTTAAATCTGACATGTGTTACTTTATGTGGTAATAACTCGGGAATGCTTTTACCTATGCAAGCGATTTTGAGATTGTTTTCTCGTGACATATTGTACTTTAAGTTAGTGAAAAAATTTGGTCGATATATTCAATATTTTTGTGTGAAAAACACCAAAATGTAGAGAAAATTTGCAAAAAATTAGCATTTTCTAAATTCAAATGTATCTGCTTGTAAGACAGATAGTTATACCACACAAAATAGTTACTAGCTAACATTTCCCATATGTCTACTTTATGTTTGCATCGTTTTTTGAACATCCTTTTATTTTTCTAGGACATTACAAGGCTTATAAGTTTAGCAGCAATTTCTAACATTTTCAAGAAAATTTCAAAAGCCCATTTTTTTAGGGAACAGTTCAGTTGTTAAAGAGGCTCTGTCACCAGATTTTGCAACCCCTATCTGCTATTGCAGCAGATAGGCGCTGCAATGTAGATTACAGTAACGTTTTTATTTTTAAAAAACGAGCATTTTTGGCCAAGTTATGACCATTTTTGTAGTTATGCAAATGAGGCTTGCAAAAGTCCAAGTGGGTGTGTTTAAAAGTAAAAGTCCAAGTGGGCGTGTATTATGTGCGTACATCGGGGCGTTTTTAATACTTTCACTAGCTGGGCGCTCTGAAGAGAAGTAACATCCTCTTCTCTTCAGAACGCCCAGCTTCTGACAGTACAGATCTGTGACGTCACTCACAGGTCCTGCATCGTGACGGCCACATCGGCACCAGAGGCTACAGTTGATTCTGCAGCAGCATCAGCGTTTGCAGGTAAGATCGTTAGCATGCTGTAAATTCTAGGCACTAATTTTGCCTTTCCTGGCTAGCTAAACCATACCCCAACTTCTGTCATGTCACTATGGCACGTGCGAAGTTGTTGACCACTTTCTTCAGACTGTAAGGGTATGTGCACCAGGCCTATTGACGGCCCTAAATCGTGCGTTTGACACACCATTTACCGACAGAAAGTACGTTTTGAAAGCGTTGACAATCATATGCACATTCAAATGAATGGCCAGATGTTTGCCAGCGTATTGGAGCCGTCTCGGTATGCGGCGTTATAGGCCTGAAATGCCTACTTTTGGCATGGCAAGAGGTCGTGGGAACCCAGCCGTAGCCATAACCACTGGCTACTCAAGTTCTGACCCAATGATGTGGTTGCATTGATGATATCTCCTCAGGACAGGCCATAAGAAGCGATTGATCTGAATACACCTGACTTCATCCCCTATGCCCTAATTTAAAAAACATCATTCCTTTTACAGAAAATGATGTGCGCAATAGATGGCGGACAGTCCGCGACCGTTTCAGGAAACAGGTGTCCAAAACACCTGCAAGTGGCTCCTCTCCGTCACGGTGCGCAGCGATAGCCCACTATGAGGAACTGGCTTTCCTGATTCCGTGCAGGGAGCTACGAAGGTGACTTGTGTGTTTGCGCTGGCTGATATTTTTGAGGCCCCCCAGCCCCTACCCGATGTGGCAGATATTATTTTCCACCTGCGCACGTTAACTGGCCGTAGGGCTGACCCCTCTGCCGCTGTGCCGCACGCCCCACCTCCTGCCTCTGCACCCTCACTGCAGGCCGAACCGTATTTTTCACCCTGGTCACATGGACAACCCTCTGGTTCCTCCTACCGTCCCTACCCCAATGTCCCAAACCCTTTGCCCACCCCATACTCTTCCGCTCTCCCACCTCTTCAGATTCATCCTCCCACCTCTGCGGCATACATGCCTTCTACCTCGACCTCCTCCTCTGCCCCCTCCTCGTATCCCCAATTGAGCCCCCCGCGCTACCATACCTTGCATTAGGTTTTTGTTTTGTCTTGTTCGCGATTGTACCAGTGATCGCATTTATGGACCAAGTTCATCACTGAATGTTCTCAGGGCGTCTAGTTGAGATGTGTAGACGTGGCATAAAAGTTAAGTTAAATTTATGTCTCTGCCTTGTGTCTTTGTCTTTTTTTATGTGTGGGCGCCAAAATGGGGAAGGGCATCAAGGGAACATCCGACTCACTTTTCAGACATGTGTTTTCGCGAATACACACACTTAGGGCCAATCAGAATAATCGTGGTTTTTTTTGGCCAAGGGAAGCACATCCAACAGACAATTTAGCAATCCATAGGAGTATCATTGACAGAATAGACTACTGTTTGGACATGAGACGGATTACTGCTGGGTAGGCTGCACACCAGCAACCCAGGAGTATTGCAAAGGCACGGCCCCTTCAGAAGTCACGAAAAAATAAGAGAACATATCTCGAACTGGTACACCACGACTGGCCTACCCAACAGAACCTCAGGGGCAGTGACAATGAAAGATTCTCTCCAAAATATACCTTCTTAGTTCGCGAAAAATAAGTGCAAAATGACCTTTGGTTGCTCTTACACCAACCAAAGGGTCAACCCACAGTCGGACACGGCCTCTTTATTGAGCCTGCGTGAACAAAAGGAGAGAGAAATTCCAGAAACATGTTACTATCTCATTAGCAGACAAAAACATATACTTTGGCCTTGGACGTGTGTAGGTGCCAAAATATTACTTACACGTTGCCATTGCCAACGAAGGACAATGCTCACTATGGTGCGCAGCCCCCGATTCAAATTTTGCAGCCGTAATTGAAGTGGTCGCTCCTGAAGTTAAGCCATTGTCCAACACTTCGGACTAGTAGACTTCGCCAGGCAGATTCACTTCTCCTTCTGGCCACACTTATACATGCCATGGGTGTGTTCAGCACGTGCTCAAAGGAAATGACCTCACAAATGAGGTCAGTGCCTAATTGGGAAGACTTGTTTGGGAAATCCGCAACGCAATCCGCAACGCAATCCGCAGCACTTTGGCAAAATCCGCAATGCGGATTATGTGCGGCATTGATGCGGACACTTGCGGAGAAAATCCGCCACGTGGGGGCAAGCCCTTATAGTGAGCATTTTGAGCCCACAGCTTTATTGCAGAAATTATTGGAAGTAGTCCGTGAAAATTCAAATCTACATTTTTTCAAAGAAAATGTAGGTTTAGCTAATTTGTTCTCATTTCCACAAGGACTAAAGTAAAAAAAAAGCACCAAAACATTTGTAAAGCAATTTCTCCCGTGTAAAACGATACCCCACATTTGGTCATAAATGTCTGTTTGGACACACTGCAGGGCTTAGAAGGGAAAGCGCGCCATTTGGCTTTTGGAGCTCAAATTTAGCAATAATGGTGTAAAGGATCTGCCAGGCACTGCTTCGGGGTTAATTCCCAGAATTAATCAGTCAACACCTGAGTGTACATCCCTGAGACAGACACCAGCTTCCTCCACTCAGGCTGGCAGGCTTAGGAGTGGGAGAGCCTATCGCAACCTGGCCAGACTCAGCTAGCTCCCGCCCTCGGTCTATTTAAGCCTGCTCTTCCTGTCCACCTGTGCTTGTGAATTCTTTCCTTGAGGTTTCCTGGCCCAGCTACAGCTCCTGCTTCTTTTTGATCCTGCTCCATACAGACCCCGGCTTACCGACTACTCTTCTGCTTTTCGCTTGGTACCTCGCACTCTCCTGGCTTGACTCGGCTCGTTCACTACTCTGTTGCTCACGGTGTTTCCGCGAGCAACTGCCCATTTCCCTTGCTTGTATTCCCTTGTTTGTTTGTCGTGTTTGTCATGCACTTACTGAGCGCAGGGACCGCCGCCCAGTTGTACCCCGTCGCCTAGGGCGGGTCGTTGCAAGTAGGCAGGGACAGAGTGGCGGGTAGATTAGGGCTCACTTGTCCGTTTCCCTACCCCCCCCACCATTACAAATTCACAAGCCTTATACCTAGTCTACCCTGGTCCCTGACACCATTATGGAACCCCGTGAAACCCTGGCTCAGCAAATGCAGGGTCTCTCCCTACAGGTCCAGGCCCTGGCTCAGAGGGTCAACCAGCCTGATGCTACCTTGGTAGTTCCCCTCACCGCACCCCTTGAACCCCACCTCAAGTTGCCCGACCGGTTCTCAGGTGACCGGAGGGCTTTTCTCTCCTTTCGGGAGAGTTGTAGGCTTTACTTTCGCTTAAAGCCTCACTCCTCAGGTTCTGAGAGCCAGCGGGTGGGTATAATTATGTCCCGGCTCCAGGAAGGGCCCCAAGAGTGGGCCTTCTCCTTGGCTCCTGGCGCCCCTGAACTTTCCTCCGTTGATTGTTTCTTTTCTGCCCTCGGACTTATTTATGACGAGACTGACAGAACTGCCTTTGCCGAGAGTCAGCTGGTGACCTTACGTCAGGGTAAGAGACCTGTTGAGGAGTATTGCTCTGACTTTAGGAAGTGGTGCGTAGCTTCTCGGTGGAATGACCCTGCCTTAAGGTGCCAGTTTAGGTTGGGTCTGTCGAATGCCCTGAAAGACCTGCTAGTTAGTTATCCCTCTTCTGACTCCTTAGACCAGGTTATGGCTTTAGTGGTACGACTTGACCGACGTCTCAGGGAACGACAACGTGAACGTTTATGTGTTTTTTCCTCCGACTCCCCCATGATGCCTCCCGAAGTCCCGTTGCTTCGTTTCTCCCCTAAAGACTCAGAAATACCTATGCAACTCGGGGCCTCCGTGTCCCCTCAACAACGTAGAGAATTCCGCAGGAAGAATGGTCTCTGCTTCTACTGTGGGGATGTCAAGCATCAAGTAAACAACTGTCCCAAGCGTAAGAATGCTGTCAGAGAGCTCCCGCGTCTAAGTGATCATCGGGGAGGTCACTTGGGCGCACAGGTATTTCCCGTAAATATGAAACGTACTAAGATATTGCTTCCCTTTCAGGTCTCTTTTGGTGGTAGGTCTGCTACCGGCAGTGCCTTCGTGGATTCAGGGTCCTCTACTAATATCATGTCTGTGGAATTTGCTATGTCTCTCGCTATGCCTCTGATTGATTTGCCTAAACCTGTTCCGGTAGTGGGTATCGACTCCACTCCTCTTGCTAATGGTTATTTTACACAGCATACCCCTGTTTTTGAACTCCTTGTTGGCTCCATGCATTTGGAGCAATGCTCTGTACTATTGATGCAGGGATTATCGTACGATTTGGTTCTAGGTCTTCCCTGGTTGCAGTTGCATAATCCTACGTTTGACTGGAATACTGGGGAGCTAACCAAATGGGGTAATGAATGTTGTACGTCATGTTTTTCTGTTAATTCTATTTCTCCCCCTAAGGAGGTGAATACGCTACCCGAGTTTGTTCAGGACTTCGCTGATGTTTTCTCTAAAGAGGCCTCCGAAGTATTACCGCCTCATAGAGAATACGATTGCGCTATCGAATTGGTACCAGGAGCTAAGCTTCCTAAGGGTAGGATATTTAACCTTTCTTGTCCCGAACGTGAAGCCATGAGGGAGTATATCCAGGAATCCCTGGCCAAGGGTTACATTCGTCCCTCTTCTTCTCCGGTAGGTGCTGGCTTCTTCTTCGTAGGGAAGAAGGATGGGGGTCTTAGGCCATGCATTGACTACCGTGGCCTGAATAAGGTCACGGTAAGGAACCAGTATCCCCTTCCTTTGATTCCTGATCTCTTTAATCAGGTTCAGGGGGCCCAATGGTTCTCTAAATTGGATCTACGGGGGGCGTATAACCTTATTCGCATCAAAGAGGGGGATGAGTGGAAGACTGCGTTTAACACGCCCGAAGGCCATTTCGAATACCTCGTCATGCCCTTTGGGTTGTGCAATGCCCCTGCGGTCTTCCAGAACTTCATAAATGAGATTTTGAGAAATTACCTGGGGATATTTCTTGTAGTGTACCTTGATGACATATTGGTGTTTTCCAGGGACTGGTCCTCCCACATAGAGCATGTCAGGAAAGTGCTCCAGGTCCTTCGAGAAAACAAACTGTTTGCCAAAATCGAAAAATGTGTATTTGGGGTACAGGAGATACCATTTTTAGGTCAAATCCTCACTCCTCATGAATTCCGCATGGACCCTGCCAAGGTTCAGGCTGTGGCTGAATGGGTCCAACCTGCCTCCCTGAAAGCGCTACAGTGTTTTTTGGGGTTCGCTAACTATTACAGGAGATTTATTGCTAACTTCTCGGTCGTCGCTAAGCCTCTTACGGACCTCACTCGCAAGGGTGCTGATGTCCTCCATTGGCCCCCTGAGGCCGTCCAGGCTTTTGAGACCCTCAAGAAGTGCTTTATCTCGGCCCCCGTGCTGGTTCAGCCCAACCGAAGGGAGCCATTTATTGTGGAGGTTGACGCGTCCGAGGTGGGAGTGGGGGCCGTCTTGTCCCAGGGTACCAGCTCCCTCACCCATCTCCGCCCCTGTGCTTACTTTTCTAGGAAGTTTTCGCCCACGGAGTGTAACTATGATATTGGCAACCGCGAACTTTTAGCCATTAAATGGGCATTTGAAGAATGGCGCCACTTCCTGGAGGGGGCTAGGCACCAGGTAACGGTCCTTACCGACCACAAGAATCTGGTTTTCCTAGAATCTGCCCGGAGGCTAAACCCGAGACAAGCTCGATGGGCGTTGTTTTTTACCAGATTCAATTTTTTGGTTACCTATAGGGCCGGGTCTAAAAATATTAAGGCAGATGCACTGTCGCGTAGCTTCATGGCCAGCCCTCCTTCGGAGGAAGATCCTGTTTGTATTTTGCCTCCAGGTATAGTCATTTCCTCTATCGAGTCCGATTTAGTCTCTGAAATTGCTGCTGATCAAGGTTCAGCTCCTGGGAACCTTCCTGAGAACAAGCTGTTTGTTCCCCTGCAATTCCGGCTAAGGGTACTTAGGGAAAATCACGACTCCGCACTATCTGGCCATCCAGGCATCCTGGGTACCAAACACCTCATTACCAGAAATTATTGGTGGCCTGGTTTGCCTAAAGACGTTAAGGCCTACGTCGCCGCCTGTGAGGTTTGTGCCAGGTCCAAGACTCCCAGGTCCCGACCAGCGGGCTTACTGCGTTCGTTGCCCATTCCCCAGAGACCTTGGACACATATCTCCATGGATTTCATCACCGATTTGCCTCCATCCCAAGGCAAGTCGGTGGTGTGGGTGGTGGTAGACCGCTTCAGTAAAATGTGCCACTTTGTGCCCCTCAAGAAACTACCCAACGCCAAGACGTTGGCTACCTTGTTTATCAAACACATCCTGCGTCTCCATGGGGTCCCCGTCAATATTGTTTCTGACAGGGGGGTACAATTTGTTTCATTGTTTTGGAGAGCCTTCTGTAATAAGTTGGGGATTGATCTGTCCTTCTCCTCTGCTTTCCATCCTGAAACCAATGGCCAAACGGAGAGGACTAATCAGTCTCTAGAACAATACTTAAGATGTTTTGTCTCTGACTGTCAATTTGATTGGGTTTCTTTCATTCCCCTCGCCGAATTTTCCCTTAATAACCGGGTCAGTAACTCGTCAGGGGTCTCTCCCTTTTTCTGTAATTTTGGGTTTAATCCACGGTTCTCCTCCGTTTCACCTGGTTGTTCCAACAATCCCGAGGTGGAGGTCGTTCATCGGGATCTGTGCACAGTCTGGGCCCAGGTTCAGAAGAACCTAGAGGCGTCCCAGAGCATACAGAAGGCTCAGGCCGATAGAAGACGTTCTGCTAACCCCCTGTTTGTGGTCGGGGATCTGGTGTGGTTGTCATCCAGGAACTTGCGTCTCAAGGTTCCGTCCAAAAAGTTTGCTCCCCGGTTTATTGGGCCGTATAAGGTCATTGAGGTCCTCAGTCCTGTCTCTTTCCGGCTGGAGTTACCCCCGTCTTTTCGTATACACAACGTGTTTCATGCCTCCCTCCTGAAACGCTGCTCCCCGTCCTTGGCCCCCTCGAGGAAACCTCCTGTTCCCGTCCTCACCCCTGAGGGGGTGGAATTTGAGGTGGCCAGGATCGTGGACAGCAAGATGGTCCAAGGCTCCCTCCAGTACCTGGTCCATTGGAGTGGATACGGGCCCGAGGAGAGGACTTGGGTACCCGCCCGGGATGTTCACGCTGGGGCATTGGTCAGGAGGTTCCACCTGCGTTTCCCCAGTAAGCCAGGTCCACTTAGAAAGGGTCCGGTGGCCCCTCATAAAAGGGGGGGTACTGTAAAGGATCTGCCAGGCACTGCTTCGGGGTTAATTCCCAGAATTAATCAGTCAACACCTGAGTGTACATCCCTGAGACAGACACCAGCTTCCTCCACTCAGGCTGGCAGGCTTAGGAGTGGGAGAGCCTATCGCAACCTGGCCAGACTCAGCTAGCTCCCGCCCTCGGTCTATTTAAGCCTGCTCTTCCTGTCCACCTGTGCTTGTGAATTCTTTCCTTGAGGTTTCCTGGCCCAGCTACAGCTCCTGCTTCTTTTTGATCCTGCTCCATACAGACCCCGGCTTACCGACTACTCTTCTGCTTTTCGCTTGGTACCTCGCACTCTCCTGGCTTGACTCGGCTCGTTCACTACTCTGTTGCTCACGGTGTTTCCGCGAGCAACTGCCCATTTCCCTTGCTTGTATTCCCTTGTTTGTTTGTCGTGTTTGTCATGCACTTACTGAGCGCAGGGACCGCCGCCCAGTTGTACCCCGTCGCCTAGGGCGGGTCGTTGCAAGTAGGCAGGGACAGAGTGGCGGGTAGATTAGGGCTCACTTGTCCGTTTCCCTACCCCCCCCACCATTACAAATGGTTTGCGGAGGCCAGGTCGCATTTGCAAAGCCCCCGAAGGGACAAAACAGTGGAAACCTCACACAAGTGACCCCATTTTGGAAACTACACCCCTTGAGGAATTCATCTATGGGTATAGTGAGCATTTTGACCCCACAGGGGTTTTATAGATTTTACTAGAATTGGGCAATGAAAATAAAAACAATCTTTTTCTTTAATAAGACATAGCTTTAGCTCAAACGTTGTAATTTGCTCAACAAATAAAGGGGGAAAAAAAAACAACATTTCTAAAGCACTTTCTCTGGAGTACGGCAATGGCCCATACGTGGTCATAAACTGCTGTTTCAGCACACGGCAAGGATCAGAAGAGAAGGAGCGCCATTTGGCTTTTGGAGTACAGATTTTGCTGGATTGATTTCTTGGAACCATGTTGCTTTTGCAAAGCCCCTAAGGTACCGGTACAGTGGAAACTCCCAAAAAGTGACTCCATTTACGAAACTACACCCCTTAATGAATTCATCTAGGGGTGTAGTGAGCATTTTGACCGCACAGATGTTTCATAGATTTTATTAGAATTAGACAGTGAAAATAAAATAAATCCTTTTTCTGCAATAAGACGTAGCTTTAGCTCAAAATTTTTCATTTTCTCAACAAATAAACGAAAAAAAGAACCACAATGTTTGTGGTAATTTCACTTGAGTATGGTAATACCCCATATGTGATCATAAACTGCTGTTTGGGCACACAGTAGGGCTCAGAAGGGAAGGAGTGCCATTTGGCTTTTGGAGTACAGATTTTGCTGGATTGGTTTCTGGTCGCTATGTCGCATTTGCCAAGCCCCTGTGGGACCAAAATCAGTGGAAACCCGCACAAGTGACCCCCATTTTGGAAACTACACCCCTCAAGGTATTCAACTAGGGGTGTAGCGAGCATGTGTTTTGCAGAAATTAGTGTGCACTCGATGTTGCAGAGTGAAAATGCGATTTTTTTCCATAGATATGCCAATATGTGGTGTCCAGCTCGTGCCACCGTAACAAGACAGCTCTCTAATTATTATGCTGTGTTTCCCGGTTTTAGAATCCCCCTACATGGGGCCCTAATCTTTTGCCTGGACTATCGACATGGCTCAGGAGTGAAAGAGTACCATGCGAAATTGAGGCCTAATTTGGCAACTTACACAGTATTGGTTCACAATTGCAGAGGCTCTGATGTGAAATAATAAAAGAAACCCCTGAGAAGTGACCCCATTTTGGAAACAGGCATTTATTAAGGGGTGTAGTGAGCATTTTCACCCCACAGGTCTTTACCATAAACGATTGCGCTGCGGATGGTGCAAAGTAAAAATGAAAATTTTTCCCTAGATATGCCATTTCAGTGGCAAATATGTAGTGCCCAGCTTGTGCCACTGGAGATACACACCTCAAAACATGTTAAAAGGGTTCTCCCAGGTATGGCGATGCCATATATGTGGAAGTAAACTGCTGTTTGGGCACACTGTAGGGTTCAGAGGGGAGGGAGCACCATTTGGCTTTTGGAGCGTTGATTTTGCTTGGTAGTAGTTTTGTTTGAGTATTGCTGGTGTTTCAGTTTATAATGTGAGGGCATATGTAAGCTGGGCAGAGTACATCAGGGGCATAGTCAGGTGGTATAATATTGGGGTAAACAATAAAATAATCCATAGATGTTTGTTACGGTGTGAAGCAATCCTTTCTGCACAGGCCAGTGTTGCACTGATAAAATGTCCTTTCTTATCCCCCTTTTGGTCCACACTCCGCACCTTTGCAGTTTGGGGGATTTAGCTGGGAAGTGATGTCCTGGTATAATACGGGCGCCGTCGCTTCCAGCAGATATGTTTGGGTCCTCCCCTTCCTGGTTCCCTAATTTTAGGGCCTTGATAATTCGCCTCTTGAAACAGAAGAAATGTTCCCCTCTGATCTGCACAACTGCATATTTTTTCTTTCCTGGCTTATTGGAGCCTTAATTTATTTTATTTTTTCATAGACGTAGTGGTATGAGGGCTGTTTTTTTTCAGGGAAAAGCTGTAGTTTTTATTGGTACCATTTTTGGGTACATGCGACTTTTTGATCACTTGTTATCCTTTTTTTTGGGAGGCAAGGTGATCAAAAAACAGCAATTCTGGCATAGTTTTTTATTTTTGTTTATACAGCGTTCACCACACATCATAAATTACATGTTAACTTTATTCTGCGGGACAGTACGATTCCGGCGATACCAAATTTATAGTACTTTTTTATGTTTAACAACTTTTTGCACAATAAAATTACTTTTGTACAAAGAATGTATTATTTCTGACACCAAGTTGTAAGAGCCATACATTTTTTATTTTTTTGTCGATGGAGCTGTATGAGGGCTTGTTTTTTGCGAGACGAGCTATAGTTTTTATAGATACCATTTTTGGATACATGCGACTTTGTGATCACTTTTTATTTCAATTTTTGGAAAACAAAGTGACCAAAAAAACAGCAATTCTGGCATTTTTGTTTAGTTTATATTTACGGCGTTCACTGCGTGGGACAAATAACATAATAGAGGGGCGCCAGCGGGTGTGTGTATCCCCGTGCCGTTGCAACTACCAGCGGGGATACACACACTAACTGCAGTCGCCTTTCCACCTGGGTGCTTCTTAACTTAGTGGCCATCACTATCGCTGTAGCAGCCATAGCGGCTGCTAGCGGTGACACCGGGCATGAGGGCGGTGGCTGCTATAGCGGTAGCGACGGCACTATAGCAGAGCAGGGAGGTATCTCCCTGCTCTGCTATCTATAAGCGCCACTGTAGCTCCCTGAAGGAGCGGAATCCCCATGTGGCCGGGGATTCCGCTCCTGGAGCGCTGCTTGTTGCCTCTGTCCATATGTGGACAGTGACATCAGGGGAAACTCCTGAAGCGGAATCCCCGATCACAGCATTGCAGATGCTATGACCGGGGATTCCACTCCAGGAGAAACCAATGACGTCATGGACACAGACGACAGGAGCTTCTCCTGGAGTGGAATCGATGGTCACAGCGTCAGCAACGCTGTGGACGGGGATTCCGCTTCAGGAGTTTCCCCTGATGTCACTGTCCATATATGGACAGACATCAAGCAGCGCTCCAGGAGCGGAATCCCCGGCCACATGGGGATTCCGCTCCTTCAGGGAGCTACAGAGGCGCTATCTATACTGGAAGGGGTTGGGGGGGGGGGGGGTGGTTTCTATCTACAAGGGGGCTGTGGGCTGTGTGGCACTACCTACAAAAAAAAGGACAACTGTGCAGGAGCACACAAAATACCCAGCTTTCCCAACTATCAAATAAATGTGTGGAAATAAACTAAGATATAACTTTTATTTAATCTAACTGCTGTGGGCTGTGGGCTGTGTGGCACTACCAACCAGGGGGCTGTGGGCTGTGTGGCACTACCAACCAGGGGGCTGTGGGCTGTGGGTTGTAAGGCACTACCAACCAGGGGGCTGTGTGGCTCAACCAACCAGGGGGTTGTGGGCTGTATGGCACTACCAACCAGGGGGCTGTGGGCTGTGTGGCACTACCAACCAGGGGGCTGTGTGGCACTACCAACCAGGGAGCTGTGGGCTGTGTGGCACTACCAACCAGGGGGCTGTGGGGCACTACCAACCAGGGGGCTGTGGGGCACTACCAACCAGGGGGCTTTGAGGCACTACCAACCAGGGGGCTCTGTGGCACTCCCTACCAGAGGGATGTGGGCTGTGTGGCACTCCCTACCATTGGTCTTTGCGGCACTCCCTACCAGGGGTCTCTGCGACACTCCCTACCAGGGGGCTGTGCAGCACTTCCTACCAGGGGGCTGTGTGGCACTCCCTACAGGGGACTGTGTGGCGCACTCTACAGGGGGCTGTGTGTCGCTCTTTACAGGGGGCTGTGTGGCGCTCTTTACAGGGGGCTCTGTGGCGCTATCTACAAGGGGGCTGTGTGGCGCTACCTACAAGGGGGCTGTGTGGCGCTACCTACAAGGGCCTGTCTGGCACTACCTACAAGGGGGCTGTGTGGTGCTACCCACAAGGGGCTGTGTGGTGCTACCCACAAGGGGGCTGTGTGGTGCTACCCACAAGGGGGCTGTGTGGCGATACCCACAAGGGGCTGTGTGGCGCTACCTACAAGGGGCTGTGTGGCGCTACCTACAGGGGAAATCTGTGAGTGGTAGGCTGATGGTAATTTTACTGTGAGTGGTGGGCTGATGGTAATTTTACTGTGAGTGGGGGGCTGATGGTCTTCAAGTGGTTTCCGCCTCTGACCTCCAATTGAAATTAATAGGAGGCAGAAAATACCTGCGCCGCGCGTTTGGAGCTTTTTTTCCTGCGTCTTTTGCATTTGATTCAACAGCTTAAGAAAAAACACAAAAAAAAGGTCACACAACGCTGTCAGTTGCTGAAGGAATTTTGAGCAGATTTTCTTTGCCTTTCAAAAAACGTGTGTGAACATACCCTACGAGTGTAGTGCTTGTCCTTAGCCGTTTTCTGTCTTTCTCGAAACAATTTTTGTTAGCGGGGCCCTGAGCAAATTTTATTTTTCCAGTGCTGCCTCGAGTCTGAAAAGGTTGGGAAACTCTGTACTAGGCTACAGGATCCCGTCATGGAGCAGCTCAGTTCGTCATGGGAACGGGGCCTAGGTGAGTACAATTTTTGTTTTTGTTTGGGGGCACTGTCTACAAGAGGGAGGTGGGAGACTGCATGGTACTGTCTACATGGGGGAGGTGGGGGACTGTATGGCACTGTCTACATGGGGGAGGTGGGGGACTATATGGCACTGTCTACAAGGGGGAAGTGGGGGGACTGTATGGCTCTGTCTACAAGGGGGAGGTGGGGGGCTGTATGGCACGATCTACAAAAAGGAGGTGGGGATTATGGCACTGTCTACAGGGAGGCTATATGGCAAAATCTACAGGGGGCAGTATACTGTGTGGGGGCCACTAAGCAGACATTATACTGTGTGGGGGTACTACAGGTGACAATACTGTGGGCACAATTAGAGGACAAAATACTGTTTCCTTGAAGGGGTTGTAATATATTATTAAATATTATTATTATACTGTATGGGGGCACTAAAGGGGCATTATAATTTTTTTATGGGGCATTTTTTTTAATGATGGGGTGGGGCGCCGATAGATCATTTCGCACAGGGCGCCATCTATCTCTGGGCCGGCCCTGGCTGTAACATACAGCTGGCACCCGGCGGTGATGATGCTGCCTCAGTTCACCGCGACATAATCGTACTGCGCTTTGCGGGAAGCTCTGCCCGACAGTGCCGTATATATACGGCGGATGTCGGGAAGGGGATAAAGACTGTAGGCTCATGTGAGCTGGGCCCTCACTCCTCTTGTTTAAACTATTAATTCATTTTTTACTCTGTAATGTCTAAACGTGGTTTGTACATGTTCCCTCTGAATTGTAAAGTACTACAAATTATGTGACACTATTTAAAGATTATTATTATTAATAAGTATAAATACAATTTCAATTTAAAAGTTCAGTTAGTTTGGTGCCCAGTTGTTGAAAGAGTTGTGGTCACCTTTTGTACGTGAAGAAGTTTAAAGTCCCAATTTGCAACCAAACGTTCTAAACTTGTTAAACTGGGTGTTCTAGGGATACAGTCACACAGCAGAAAGTCACACCATTACCACACTGTGTCAAACTGCAGCTAAATACTTGAGGTATTTGCTACAGTTTTACTGCAATCTTACTGAAGAAAAAAAGTATCAATTTACATTGATTTTGTGGCAGTGCAAAATAGGTGGAGCTCTCTGCTGCAACACCACCGCGCCATATGAATGTGCCCTAATGTGGTCCCCATTTAAGGATATGGTATTTTGAGTTAAAGGGTAACTAAACGTTCAACAAACTTCTGACATGTCAAGTTTTGATCGATGGGGGTCCGAGCACTGAGACCCCCACCGATCGCTAAAACAAAGCTGCAGAAGCGCTCGTGTGGGCGCTGAGCCTCTTCGTTTCTATTCGGCTATTCTCGGAAGCTGATGTAGCGGTGTACAGGCTCATAGACATTCAAATGAGTCCGTACACCAATTGCTCGGCTTTCCTAGAAAAGCCGAACAGAAAGCAAGTGGCTCAGCGCTCACAGCTTCTACTTCTTCGTTTTAGCAATTGGTGGGGGTGTCAGTGCTTAGACCCCCAGCGATCAAAACTTCTGACTTGTCACTATGACATGTCATAAGTTTGTTGAACATTTAGTTACCCTTTAAATTTATCTAGCTGGCAGAATTTGTCTAGCAATGCCATATGTGTTCCCATTTTGAGAATGGACAAATATGGTATATTACCCAGTGAGCTACAGTTGTGTTTTTAGTATAAAAAAGGAACAAAGAAAAGGGGGGAATTTTACAAAGACTTCCCAGGTTTCTTTGCTTTTATAAACATAAGAAATTATGGTGGTATTTATTGATCAATGTAGTTACATAAGCTTTAGATGCCATATTTATCTTGTACCCCAGATGTAGACTTACACATTGGCTTACCACGGAGCACTACACCAGTGTTAGTACATCTGCTACGATGTGAGTAGATCAGACACAACAGTAAAGATCTGGCAACTTTCCAGCTATAAAATTCACTGCGAACATGGGCCATCTCTGTTGAAATGAAGCGGTGAAGCAAGCATGCTGGAAAACCTGTTTAAGGGCTTTATAAAGTCTGAAACTGGAGATAACTTTTTTTTGCGTCTAGTTACAGGTTTAGTATGTCTTATAATATGCTACACATTTTACTTAAGAAACGTCAGATCATATAGGTAATGGTTAGCAAATAAAAGCATAAAACGGCCCCTCTTTATAAAGGGCTGACAATGAAGCAACTTCTTAAATGAAAGACAACAGATGAATAGTGTTTTGTTGGGTAGACCAAGTGACCTCTTCTAATGACATGCTGTAGAGCACAGCCATGTGTCAGATTAAGTATTATTAATATGAGTATAGCCAGGGTTCAACTGTTTGTACATTCAGTATTCGTACATGCACTTGATGTGTTTTGCTGTGATCATTGAACATACAGTAAAGGCGCATAAGCTCTAGAGATGCTGCATATGGCTGGAAGAGGAGCAATGATATGTAGGATTAGTATACCATTAAGTAATTAGATAGTCTTCCCCACAGGAGTCGGCTCATGCAGTGTGACACATACATTAGGCTTTGAGTTGTAATAAATGCATTAATTGAAATATAAGCTCTATGAGTGTTTTACGCCATAGGACAAGCAATGATTGTAAGGTGCAATTTCTTGTGAGCTAACATTTTTATTTATTATTTCATGTTTTATGTTGTTGCTGCTTCTGTGTATCGGTGACAATTTTTGCTTTTTGCGAGCTTGTGTTATTTTAAGTCTCTGTTTGTGCTAAGAGTAATGGGTAAAATACTAATGAACTATACAACATGTACTGATAAAATAAATGAACCTGCAGCAACGCCAGCGGCACAAAAATAGCGCTGACTCATTTAATTCATATTATTATTTCTATCTTATAATAGCACAAAATAGAATAAACAGTTATATGCAATATTACCCAAGATAGCTCTTAGGAATAGAAAAAAAAAAAAAGCTAGAAATTTGCACATATTAATACAAAGATAACAGGGGAGGCATGGGTTCGAATGTAAATCATTTTTACAGGCAAAAATAGATCTGTCAGTAAAAATTATCACATAATGTTTTTGTATTTTTTTTAACAAAATAAAAATCACGGTAGAGATCAATGCTCATTGAATCAATGACCTATAAATTCCCCAAATTGTTTAGAATTTATGAAGATGTTTCTATTAGGGCATATGGAAATCATAGAGTATAAAGTCCCCAGCTCGGGAAGCCCTCTTTGAGCCAGATCGAAGTGGTGCTCTGTAGTAGTGGCTCTGACTCTGGTGCACACATTACATGGACTGCTATTTTTCTATTTAAAATAGGGGATGTCCTCATGAAACAACCCCTTTAAGCTGACCATGCACATAAGATAAATGTCAACAGATTAATGCCTTAATCTTGCTCTTGAAAGAGTGTCAAGGTATGACAAAAATGATATGTGAAAATACTATATAGAATTTGCAAATAGAGTTTATTTTTATAAAAAAAAAAAGAAGAAGCCTTTTTTTTACTCTGGTTGTCAAATGAATGGAAACCCTAAGATGAGTATTTTGTTTTTCTAGCACCCAGGCTGCACATGGACATTTAGGCTGGATTGAAACATGGCACGTTAAATTCGCAAGAAAATCTGCATCAAAATTGTAAAACATGTGCATTTTGAGGCCGATTCGATGTGGCCAAATCTGTGTCGTAAAAATGCGCCACATGTGAATTCAGGCTTTTTTTTGTGCATTTCTACCTAATCCAAGACGGCAATGAAGGCACAAGGTTGAGACTATTAGCATAACATACACAAGATTGTGAAACATGGGTAGAAGAGATGGGGCAGAAGAAGGAGAGAGAAGGTAAGAGTCTATGATACCTGAATGTAGGTGGGGAAATTTGTGAACAGAAGACTCTGTCCCAAAATGACTGACAATGTTTGTAAGTTCTTGTGTCCATTTACAGTGTGAAAATAAACTCTTGAGCATGAATTGCTGAATTAACAAGCCAAACACAGTACAGACTATAGTCATCCAAGTAATTGGATTTGTGGTTTGATGTTTATTTTTTCAGTATGAAAATATAAATATAAAAAAGAATTAAAGAACACAGCATGTAAAACACAGAGGAAAGAAGAGATTTGCTCCCATTAAAATGTAAGGGATTAATTAGGAAAACCTTTTTTAAATCATTGTGTTTGAAGATCTAAGCGAGATTGCATATTTCTGAGACAGTTTTATTTTCAGGACCAGTATATTGTACCAGTTTAGGGAATATTTAATTTAATGATTTCCAAGACCTGTTTCATTGCATTATTTTCATATGACAAAATGTAACAGTTAATGGAAAATTCGACCTTAATATAATATACACGTTCTGACGCATCATATATGAGGGGCATCTCACAATTCCACGGGTACCTAGATATTTTAATCACTATAAATCTCAGACACAGCAATTGCAATGTACTAATATTGATTTCAATTGATTTTTACCTACAGTAAATATCAATTTCGGTGGAATTTCACTTTTAGCCCATTTCTTGTTGTAAAAAAAATCACGCTAATACTTGTGTAGATGTACGATGACTACTTTCTCTGTTTCTTATTTTAGAGGTTCATGATAATGTAGCATACAGTTTTCTAAAAATAAACTACCCTATATCTACTTCCTACACATCATTTACACACACATGAACAATGCTAAGATTTTTTTTGTGTATTTTCATAAGCAAATTTTCCCTCTACCCGGCAAATTAATTAACTCACTGCTGAATGAAAATTGTAGTGTTTTAAGACTGAACCTTTAAATTTGCTGAAGTTATAACAAACACAAACAGAAAATTTGTAAACCCATAGGTATGGACAGGTAACCAGACTGTGTCAATATCCCACAAATACGGAGGCGGGAGTGCAAACATAAACTATTGGGAGCTACGCACCATTGCTTTTGAAGGTGATGGTACAAGCATCTGAACCTCAGCAGAAACTAGCCATCTAGAGATAAATTTGCGTATTTTAATGACCATAGTGAGGCCGCCGAAAGGAGACACCAACCTGAGAACAGGAGCCAATGAGGATGTTGTAGGGAGTGTCACATAAGTCCAATGGATTTACCGAGCCCCCCACAGCCAATTGGCTGCTGGGATCTGAAGTGCCTCCCACGGAATGGCAGTTTCACTTTATATTCCTGGCAACAGTCCAGTGAGACACTGCTTCACTACATACTTACCTGACCATACTTCTATACTAATCCCTGACAACCTTTGGCGAAATATGCAGCTTTGATTTTCTTTAGCACTAGGTTCATTTAATCTAGGGCTAGGTTCCAACACGGGGTTGCCCTTGTCAGAGTTGGTTCAGGGCAAGAATCAATTAGGGAATTAATATGGAAGAAACCCTTTGTATCGCCCTATGTGTTGTTTCAATAAGTGTTAAATGTATGATTTTTGAGCTGAGCTGTTACCTGCCCATATCTTTGGATTTACACATTTTGTGTTTGTTATACGATAATTATTTTTTAACTTGCGTAAATGAAAAGTTACGTCTTAAAACACTTAAATCTTTTAAGCCAAGCCATGCTTTTATGGTGATTTGGCACATAACCATGCTTGCCAACTTTTGAGAAGGGAAATTCGTAAGACTCCAAAAAGGGCATGGAAGAGTGTTGCACAAACAGTTTTCCTTGCACCATGCCCATTAATGCAGGTCACGCCCACAACCTATGGTATTTGAATTACAAATAGTATATATGATCTCATTCCGCATACCCCAAAATGAATACAGACCACACACACCAGACCGCATAAACTGATATAGGCATTAGTTTCTGTATATAATAAAAAGGACACTATATAAAAAGGGATGGTGCTGTATATACAGTAATAATAAGAAAGGACACTGTGTATAATAGCGTGTCACAGAAAATTATTCCTACTCTAATAATCAAATAACACAATTGCAATGTTCCAAATACACTATATATTATTGTGGAACCTAAATAAATGTTTTTTTGTATGTATCACTAATATTCCATAAACTTTCCAAACTTGTGTGGCTCCCATCCAGATTGTTTAAGCAAATTGCTACACTATGTATATAATTACATAAACATACACATCTACCCACACTATCTATATTAAACTTACCTGTTACGTATAGACCTATTTGTACATATTCAGTACCATAGTTGTTCACAGCCAATTTAGTTAGGCTGTGCTCTGTGAAAAGGGTGGAGAACTGTGTGGTGTGCACAGCACAGAGCAGTCAATTTTCTAGCTTTTTGACCAAACACCCAAATACAAAAGGTTAGTGTACAAATTTAAAGGGGTTTTCCATAGAGAGAACAGGATAGACAATCAATATCTGATTAGTGGGGGTAAGACTTTTGGCCCCCCCACAAATAGCTGTTCCCCTTAATTCCCTTTACTGCTCAACACTGTAAAGCTCTGACACACTTGTAGTGGCAGTTCACAGTATTACAGCATCAGAACAAAGCTACGTATATAACTACAGCATCATAACCAAGCTCAGTAAATAAATACAGCACCAGAACAAAGCTATGTACATAAAGCACCACAACCAAGCTCAGTACATAAATACAGCACCAGAACAAAGCTCAGTACATAACTACTATACCAGAACCAAGCTCAGTACATAAAAACAAACACAACCAAGCTCAGTGTAACGTCTACGGCCACGGCCCGTCGTTCTGACACCCTCCGACGACCGCGGCCATGGACACGTGAGTTCCCTGCAGCGTCTTCCTCCTGTGAGATGCCGGCACTCACTTCCTGGATCTGAGACTGTCTCCCGCAGGGCGCGCATGGCCTTAAAGGGCCAGTGTGCGCACAATTGCAGGAAGTCTGCAATCAGTCCAGAATGCTGATGGACTATAAAAAGGGCTCTGCCCTCCTGATCTGTGCCTCAGCGTTGTTGTGTACCTAAAGTTTGTCTTGCAAATGGTCTCCTAGTGTTTTCCAGTTCCCAGTGTTACCCGTTCCTGCTGCCTGTACCCTGTATCCTGTGCTACCATGCCTTTGTGCCGTCTAGAATCGAAGTCAAGTTGTGTCTTCCGCTGCATCTACCGCGTCACACCCCACCGGGTGTCCGTCTACTGCTTGAGCCTTATCTTCAGCCTGAATCACCGCTACTTTCTGCATTGCCTCAGGTACCCTTTCTGGACTATAGGCTTTGTACTGTACCTGTTTGGCCAGATGCTATCCCACTACATGGTACGACCCAGTGGGTTGACACCCCGCGCCGTAACACTCAGTACATAAATACAATACCAGAACCCAGCTCAGTACATATATAAAGCCCCAGAACAAAGCTTAGTACATAAATATAACTCCAGAACCAAGCTCAGTACATATATACAGCACCAGAACAAAGCGCATTACATAAATACAGCAACAGAACCAAGTTAATAAGATAAATACCTTACCAGATCAAAGCTCAGAAAATATATACAGCACCAGAACCAAGCCCAGTACATAATTACAGCACTAGAACAAAGCTCAGTACATATATACAGTACCAGAATCAAGCTGAAAACATAAATATAGAACCAGAACCAAGTTCATAACATAAATACAGCAACAGAAGCAATATATGTACATAAATACAGCACCAGTACCAAGCTCAGTACATAAATTAGCAGCAGAACCAAGCTCAGTATATAAATACAGTACCAGAACCCGGCACATAAAATAAATACAGCACCAGAAAAAAGTTCAGTACATAAATATAGCACAAGAACCAAGCTCGGTACATATACAAAGCACCAGAATCAAGCTCAGTACATAAATACAGCACCAG
The DNA here is from genome assembly GCF_050947455.1 of Rhinoderma darwinii. Classification (NCBI taxonomy): domain Eukaryota; kingdom Metazoa; phylum Chordata; class Amphibia; order Anura; family Rhinodermatidae; genus Rhinoderma; species Rhinoderma darwinii. The sequence goes on from NC_134687.1 coordinate 140,904,251, forward strand.
ACCCAAGCTCAGTACATAAATACAGCACCAGACCCAAGCTCAGTACATCAATACAGCACCAGAACAAAGCTCAGTACATAAATACAGCACCAGACCAAAGCTCAGTACATCAATACAGCACCAGAGCAAAGCTCAGTACATATATACAGCACCAGAACAAAGCTCAGTACATAAATACAACACCAGAACCAAGCTCAGTACATATAAATATATAACACAAAATCCTCATAGTGCCACACACTGAGCCCCTGAAAATAAAAGCACCATGCACTGTGCCTCCTATAGAAAATACCACACACAATGCCCTCTGTAGAGATTTCTACACATGGTGCCCCCTATAGAGAGTGCCACACACAGTGCCCCCTATAGAGACTGTCACACAAAGTGCCCATATGGAGACTGCCACACACAGTATCCACTGTAGAGAGTGCCATAAACAGTGACTCCTGTAGAGAGTGCCATACACGGTGCTCCCTGTAGAGAGTGCCATATGCTATGCCCCCTATACATAGTGACTCACGCTTAGTGCTTTGCCACCGCTAGTTAAACTGTTCAATTGTATCTGCGTCCTATAGACACAGAAACAATTGGAGTGCAGGGGGGACCAGTTGGGGATCCCCCTTCTCCCCTTTTCTGCGAACCGGCTATTATTTTAACAACCGGTACAGGAGAACTGTCTAGATCCCACCCAAGAAAGAAATTTCTTCTGGACCTCGAAAGAGAGGGGGGGGGGGGGGTTGTCCTGCCTGGTACCATCATTGTTCCAGTATGGGTTTGAAAATGAAAGCCAAGTTCTAATTATTTGCAATGAACAACATGGACATATTTTCCTGAGACAGTTTTGATACATGAGGCCCTATATTTTAGCAGCTGCTGACCTATAGATAGTCTAGAAAATCCATAACATCTTTCTGTTGTAATTTCTTTAAAAAGTTTTCAATCTTCTATAAAATTAATTTATTATTCGCTGTCAACAACATTTCTATAATTCCCACTTCTCTATGAATGAGATAAAGATTTTTTAAGAGGGGGATTTCTGGTTGAGTGAAGTTCTATTCTGCTGTCTGTAAATTGCCAGATGAAATATGGTGCTATGCGGCTATTACTTAAGGATCGTGAACCATGGAAATTCATATAAGAAAAAGTGTGATCAATGGGTATTTTTTCCTCCCAGGATTCCCCTGCTTAAACCTATCTGTGCTAGAGGCTCTTTTAGTATAAAAGACTCATTCCTACATACAATCTCATGCAGACTTGTAATTGAAATTTACAGCAGTTGCACAGTGTTTTAGGTAAAATGTAACATGTCACTTGTCACCACTGTTTGGTAGCAAATTTCTCCTGGGTTTTATTGTCAAATAATATTTAATGCTGAATTCCAGAAATCCATCACGCTGGAGCTGCAGATGTTTTTCTTCATCATATAATGTATTGTATAATGCCACTGCTATTCTGATGTATGTGTCTTTTTTTCCTCTGCTATGTAGTGACTGTATTGCATTCATACAATGGTATTGTATATATGTGATTAGTTATTGCTCATCATGTATAAAAGACATTGTGATCTGTTCTAGACTAACTGTATCATCAACTACGTGCTTATAATACAACCAACACATATTCTCTTATCTACCTGTTCTCCTATAACACAAAAGAAAGACCCACGCAATTGTCTACACGAAGAGTTTTCAAAAACATTTTTCCGGTATATCTATGAAAGAAGAATTACTCTATTCAGGAAAATTATTGTAATTTGAAATATTACATTGTGTCATTGAGTATTCTACTCAACCAACGTCGACAATTTAGTGTTGGTTGGAAAGGAACATAAGAAAGAAAAAATGTAAAGGTTTAGACATTCGGGGATTAGGTACAGTGGCCCCCTGTCTATAAAAAAAAGATTTGAAGTTATCCTATTCTGCATTTTCTGTCTATCCAGCTCTCATAACTTAAAAATTCAGATAGTGACACCTATTGAATACACACGCTGCACACAAGCAATGTGGTACAGATAACTGGTTGCAAAACATGACTAAATGATGCTGGCACATCTTTCTTGGTACTTTTTTTCTCATTCATGTTGGTCGCCATAGACCAATGTCAATGTATACAGAATACAGACTGAATTTGTTGGGCATGTTGCCAGAATGACCATAAGTCAGAGATATGGTTAAAGAGGCTCTGTCACCACATTATAAGTGGCCTATATTGTACATGATGTGATCGGCGCTGTAATGTAGATTTATGAGTTATGACCTATTATATAACGAGATTACGCTTGCCTTGCTGTAAATATCAGACAGACGCTACAGAAGTGTCAGGATTCTGAATAGACATCACGTCTTGGCTGGAGGTAATGTATATTCACATTCAGGACACTTGAGTAACGTTATAGTGTGTTTATGTGGCTGCACATAGCGATATAGCTATATCGCTATGTGCTGTGTAAATGAATGGGGAGAAGTGTATGATGCTTGTTGTCCATTAAGAAAGTCATTAGCATAAATCTAAAATTTTTCATAACTCCATCAAAAATGATCGTTTTTCTAAATAAAAAACACTGCTGTAATCTAGATTACAGTGCCGATCACATCATGTACAAGATAGGCCACTTATAATGTGGTGACAGAGCCTCTTTAAGGGGGTTGTCTGCTTTGGACAATCCCTTTTTGTTAGAAGGGTCCTTTAAAAATTAGCTGATTACAAGGTTGTCCTGCTGCTGGGACCGCCACCTCCGTCTATAACCTGTGGGGGGGACATGACAGCAAGTGTTTTACTCTACTGTAGCGATACCGCAGGAAAAATGAAGAGTTAAATAGTACTGATTGAAATCAATTGGCCAACCATGTAATGCGTGGAAGCGCTGAGTCTCCCAGAGCGAGAGACACCGTTTGTAGCTACTCTGACTAATTGAAGGAGGTCCCGATTAAAGGGGTTGTCCAGGCAGTGGGCGGTTTTTTTTATACTGATGTCCTATCCACAGGATATCGTCAGTATGAAAACTCACTCCCTGCTCAGGCAACCTCTTTACCGTAATACTATTAATACCTTAATAGGTTAAATACATTTTTCTGAATCAGACAACCCCTTTAATATTTACATTTATTTGATACAGAAAGTTGTTAAATAGGACATCTGATTAGTCGACAGATATTGTTTGTATGCTTTATGTATAGAATTCCAAATACAGGTCAAAATAATTCTCAACTGGAACAGAGCCGAATTAAAATGTTAAATGTATCTATGTTTTTTATTTTTACAATAGATGCCACACAGCATTTGTTCGTATACAGACCCGAAGGGTATATTCACATGCGCTAGATTTGTTGCAGACATTTCTGCAAATTAAAATCTGTTCCATACATGTGAATGGGGTTGTTTCTGCAGTATGTGCATGGATCTATGCAAATTCTATTCAGATGATTGAGACGGTCGCAGAAATTTCTGCTACAAATCTGCCACGTGTGAATATATCCTAAAGATAAGTGTTTTTATGTTACTGGTGGATAAAAATATGGTATTCTTGGTTTAACATGAAACAGGCAAAGAAAGTAATAAAAATGTGTCAAACAGGAAGAAAATAACGAAAATAATATTTATTGGATAGAAATGCAAGTCATTAGTGGAAATTGTGGTCATCTGGTAATTTAAGGAAGGATGAATCAGACTCATGCAGAGGAAGAATCCATATTAGTTCATTGAAAAATGGCAATAATATTTCAGCTCGACTACAGTGCCCATTGCATTAGCTCACCCTTATTTTAGCCTATGAGCTAATGCAGCCCTCAGATAATAAATGAAAACCTTTCTGGCAGGAGAAAGGAGTGTGCTATCATAGATCATCCCTGGGTCATGCAGGTGTCTGCACTTACTGCATTTGTAAGGACTCGTGCTCATAGTTAACTTATTTTTCATGATTCTCCTTACATTCATTATATATATATATATATATATATATATATATATATATATATATATATATATATATATATGTGTGTGTGTGTGTGTGTATATATACACCGTATATATAATACGGAGTATGTACCTGCCAGAACGATTAAGAATAAAAAATAAATTTGATTGAATATTGTTTAAAACGGGCTATTTGCCAAAAAAACTCAGTTAACAGGCATAAGTTGTCTCATTGTAATGACAGTGATAGGGAAACAGACAAGTGAGCCCTAATCTACCCGCCACTCAGTCCCTTCCTACTTGCAACGACCCGTCCTAGGCGAGGGGGTACAACTGGGTGACGGTCCCTACACTCAGTAAGTGCATAACAGACAAGGAAACACAGAACAAATTGAAACGGGGCAGTTGCCCACGGCAACACCGTGAGCAACAAGAGTAGTAAACGAGCCGAGTCAAACCAGGAGAGTACGAGGTGCCAAACGCAGAGCAGGAGAGTGGTGAACAAGCCGAGTCAAACCAGGAGTGTACGAGGTACCAAACGCAGAGCAGAAGAGTAGTCAGTAAGCCAGGGTCAATACGAAGCAGGGACAAGTAGTTCAAGAAGCTGCAGCAGGGCCAGGAAACCAACAGAGAAGAATCACAAGCAAGGAGGAACAGGAAAGGCAGGTATAAATAGACAGAGGGCGGGAGCTAGCTCCGTCTGGCCAGCCTGTGATAGGCTCTCCCACTCCTAAGCCTGCCATCCTGAGTGGTGGAAGATGGAGTCAGTCTCACAGACATAGAAGCAGGTGCAGACTGATTACCTATGGGCGTGGATACAGAAGCTGTGCCTGGCAGATCCTTAACAGTACCCCCCCTTTTATGAGGGGCCACCGGACTCTTTCTAGATGGACCTGGTTTATTGGGGAAACGAAGGTGAACCTCCTGACCAATACCCCAGCGTGAACATCCCGGGCGGGTACCCAAGTCCTCTCCTCAGGCCCGTATCCTCTCCAATGGATCAGGTACTGGAGGGAGCCTTGGACCATCTTGCTGTCCACAATCTTGGCCACCTCGAATTCTACCCCCTCAGGGGTGAGAACGGGGACAGGAGGTTTCCTCGAGGGAGCCAAGGACGGGGAGCAGCGTTTAAGGAGGGAGGCATGAAACACGTCATGTACTCGAAAAGATGGGGGCAACTCCAGTCGGAAGGAGACAGGATTGAGGACTTCAATGACCTTGTATGGCCCTATAAACCGGGGAGCAAACTTCTTGGACGGGACTTTAAGGTGCAAGTTCTTCGACGATAGCCACACCCGATCCCCGACCATAAACAAGGGGTTAGCAGAACGTCTTCTATCTGCCTGAGTTTTTTGTATGCTCTGGGACGCCTCTAGGTTCTTCTGAACCTGGGCCCAGACTGTGCACAGTTCCCGATGAACGACCTCTACCTCGGGATTGTTGGAACTACCAGGTGAAACGGAGGAGAACCGTGGATTAAAGGAACAGTGTCATCACAAATTATTATTTTTATATGTTAAAGATGTTAGTGCTTTATTAACCCCTTAAGGACACAGCCTGTTTTGGCCTTAAGGACACAGCCTATTTTTTCAAATCTGACATGTGTCACTTTATGTTGTAATAACTCCGGAATGCTTTTACCTAGCCAAGCGATTCTGAGATTGTTTTCTCGTGACACATTGGACTTTATGATACTGAAAAAATTTTGTCGTTAAATTCAATATTTATTTGTAAAAAACACCCAAATTTAGAGAAAATTTGCAAAAATCTGCATTTTTCTAAATTGTAATGTATCTGCTTGTAAAACAGATAGTTATACCACACATAATATTTACTAGTTAACATCCCCCATATGTCTACTTTATGTTTGCATCGTTTTTTGAACGTCCTTTTATTTTTCTAGGACGTTACAAGGCTTAGAACTTTAGCAGCAATTTCTCATATTTTCAAGAAAATTTCAAAAGGCTATTTTTTCAGGGACCAGTTCAGATCTGAAGTGGCTTTGAGGGCCTTATATATTAGAAACCCCCTATAAAACACCCCATTTTAAAAACTGCACCCCTCAAAGTATTCAAAACAGCATTCAGAGATTATTTGAACCCTTTAGGCATTTCACAAGAAATAAAGCAAAGTAGAGGTGAAATTTACAAATTTCAATTTTTTTTTACTAAATTCATTTGTAATATGTCTATGAAAATGAAAATCTACTTTTTTTCTGAAAAAACATACGATGTTTTCGTTTTTACAAGGAATAAAGGAGAAAAAGCACCCCAACATTTGTAAAGCAATGTCTCCCGATTACGGCAATACCCCATATGTGGTAATAAACTGCTGTTTGGACCCACGGCAGGGCTCAGAAGGGAACAAGGGCCATTTGGATTTTGGAGCGCAGATTTTGCTGGAATGGTTTTCGGTGCCATGTCGTGTTTGCAATGCCCTGGAGGGATCATAACAGTGGAAACTCCCCAAAAGTGACCCCATTTTGGAAACTACACCCCTCAAGGAATTTTTCTAGGGGTATAGTTAGCATTTTGACCCTACACGGTTTTTGCTGAATCTATGGGAATTATGCTCTGAAATTGAAAATCTAAATTTTTTCTAATAAAATGTAGTTTTAGCTCAGATTTTTTCATTTTTACAACAGATAAAGGAGAAAAAACACCCCAATATTTGTAAAGCAAACTCTTCTGAGCACAGCAATACCCCATATGTGGTAATAAACTGCTGTTTGGACACATGGCGGAAGTTAGAAAGGACGGAGCGCCATTTGACTTTTGGAGCTCAAGTTTTGCTGGAATAGTTTGCGGCCCCATGTCACATTTGCATAGCCACTGAGGGGCCAAAATAGTGCAAACCCGGCAAAAGTGACCCCATTTGGTAAACTACACCCCTCAAGGCATTTATCATTTGCATGGACATATGACAGGACTTAGGAGTGAAAGGCGCATGTGAGACCAATTTTGGTGATTTTCGCAGCATTAGCCCACAACGGCAGGGCTCTGGGGTCAAATAGTAAAACAAACCCCCAAGTAGTGACCCCCATTTTGGAAACTGCACCCCTGAAGGCATTTTATTAACGGGTGTAGTGAGCATTTTGACCACACAGGTTTGTTTTTTTTCTATAATAAATGAATGCTCAGTGGATGGTGCAAAATGAAAATTGCAAATTTCCACAGGTATGTGCCATTTTAGTGCACAATATTTTGTGCCCAGTTCGTGCCACTGAAGACAAATACCTCAAACTCTTAAGCGGGTTCTCCTGGGTATGGCGATGCCATATATGTGGACGTACACTGCTGCTTGGGCACGCTGCAGGGCTCAGAAGGGAGTGCGCACCATTTGGCTTTTGGAGCGTGGATTTTGCTCGCTAGTTGTTTTGTTTGGGGTTTTGCTGGTATTTCAGTTTATGATGTGGGGGCGTATGTAATCTGTGCGGAGAACATCAGGGCATAATAAGAGGGTATAATAATGGTGTAAATAAATAATAATCCGCAGATATGTGGCCGGTGTCACACTGATAAATGGCGCCCGATATTATCCGCTTTTGGACACTTTGCACATTTTGCATCGCCATATTCTGAGAGCCAAAACGTCTTTATTTTTTTTCCCCGGAGCTGGGTGAGGGCTTATTTGTTGCGGGACAATCTGTAGATCTCATTGGCACCATTTTGGGGTACATGCGATTTTTTGATCACTTTGTATTTCATTTTTTGCGCAAGCCAGGTGACAAAAAACCTGCAATTCTGATGATTTTTATTATTTATTTTTTTACGGCGTTCGCCATGCGCTATGAATGACAATTTTACGTTATTCTGCGGGTCGGTACGATTACGGCGATACCATATATATATAGTTTTTCTTATGTTTTGCAGCATCTGCACGATAAAATCACTTTTGTTTCAAATAATTTATTTTTGGTGTCACCATATTCTGAGAGCCATAACTTTTTTATTTTTCCGTCAAAAAAGCTGTGGGAGGGCTTGTTTTTTGCGGGACGGGCTGCGTTTTTTAATGGTATAATTTTGGGGTACATGCAACTTTTAGATCCCTTTTTTTATTCTGTTTTGCAAGGGGTAGTGACTAACAAACAGCGATTCTGGAATCCTTTTTTATTAAAAAAATTTACGGTGTTCACCGTACGGGTAAAATAGCGTGATATTTTTATAGCTTGGGTCGTTACGGACGCGGTGATACCACATATGTGTACTTTTTTTTTTGTTTTTGTTTTTTCCTATAATAAAAGACTTATTATAGGAAAAAAGGCTGTTATAGTGTTTTTTAACATGAAACTTATTTTTTTTTACTTTTTTAGAACATTTTTATTAACTTGTTTTAACTTTTACTTTTGTCCCACTAGGGAACTTGAAGGCATGAAGCCCTGATCGCTATTCTAATACACTGCACTACCTACATAGTGCAGTGTATTAGAGCTGTCAGCTATTCACTGACAGCAAGCCTATTAGGCTTCGCCTCCCGGCGGGGCCTAATAGGCTTCCGTACTAGGAAGCGATTGTTAGGCTATGGTTGCCATAGCAACCATCGGAACACTCGCGGGTGCCGATGGTTGTTATTAGCAACCATAGGGTACGATCTAATCACTTAGATGCAGCAATAGCTGCATCTAAGGGGTTAATCGGCCGGATCGGAGCCTTGCTCCGGTCCTGGCCGTTAGGGCACGATGTCAGCTGTGAAAAACAGCTGACACACCGTGCCCGTGGCAACCATCGTGGTTGCCGACAGGGCTACAAGCCACTTCGATGCATCGATCACGTTTATCGATGCATCGAAGGGGTTAATCGGCCGGATCGGAACCTAGCTCCGGTCCTGGCCGTTGCAGAGGGGCGTCGGGCAGTTAATTCCCGGCGGTGATAACGCTGGCTCAGCTTCTGAGCCAGCGTCATCACATACACACGTCACAGAGCTGTGATTGGTCAGTCTGCTTTGACTGACCAATCACAGCGATCGCCGGCAGGAGACCGCTGTGAATGGTCCCCTGCCGTCTTACTGTGCCGATCAGCTGTCATAAACAGTTGACGGCACAGTTCTGTCACCTTGTCCTTTGACAGGGTGACAGTTTTTAGCCAGGACGCACCGGTACGTCCCTGTGCCTTAAAGCACTTCAATGCAGGACGTACCAGTACGTCCTGGTGCGTTAAGGGGTTAAAAACGTTTATATTCATTTGTGTGTTTGTGTTTTACTTTTTCTTATTTTTACACTTTTTCTTCCCTATGGGGGCTGCCATTTTTTGTTCCATTTCTGTGTGTGTCGATTAACGACACATACAGACATGGAATACGGCAGCCACAGTCCCATAGGGACTGCGAACGGCTCCCGTCCCATTGACTTCAGTGTACGGCGTCTGTGTGGGAACTGCGCATGCGCCGCTCCCACACAGTCCAATTCGAAATTGGCGCCATCCGGCGCCATTTTCCTGTGGACCGGAAGTCGCGGCCGGACAGTAATATTACTACTTCCGGTCGCGGCTTCCGGATTTGTGCACTTGGACCAGCGGCAGCAAACGGAGCGGACGGGCCGGAGGGAGCCGCGGCGGCAGGAGCAGGTAAGAGATTTCAATGTATGTTCGTGTTTGTGTGTGTTTACTACTGTATGTAAACCTACTACACTGTGTGTTAGCTCAAAAAATGGCGACACACAGTGTAGGAGGTTACACCGTTCAAACCCCTCGTTTATCCCGGCACTAGCCAGGATAAAGGAGAGCTCACTAGAGCGAGGGCTTTTTACCCAATTTTGCAAAGCTGCAATTTTGGGAATAGCTCCATCTAGTGACCAAAAATGGGTAGTATTATAAATTAGAATTAATTTATAATATTTCCTGACTCGTGAAAAAAATAAAAAAAATTTGAACAATGTTTAATCACCCACACACTAAATGTTTAATTTAAAAAAAAAAAACATGTTTTTCTGGCAACACATTCCCTTTAAACCCAAAATTACAGAAAAAGGGGGAGACCCCTGACGAGTTACTAACCCGGTAATTAAGGGAAAATTCGGCGAGGGGAATGAATGAGACCCAATCATATTGACAGTCAGAGATAAAACACCTTAAATATTGTTCTAGAGACTGATTAGTCCTCTCAGTTTGGCCATTAGTTTCAGGATGGAAGGCAGAGGAGAAGGACAGATCAATCTCCAACTTTTTACAGAAGGCTCTCCAAAACAAAGAAACAAATTGTACCCCTCTGTCAGAAACAATATTGACAGGGACCCCATGGAGACACAGGATGTGTTTGACAAACAAGGTAGCTAACGTCTAAGCATTGGGTAGTTTTTTGAGGGGCACAAAGTGGCACATCTTACTGAAGCGGTCTACTACAACCCACACCACCGACTTGCCTTGAGATGGAGGCAAATCGGTGATAAAATCCATGGAGATATGGGTCCAAGGTCTCTGTGGAATGGGCAAAGAACGTAGTAAGCCAGCTGGTCGGGACCTGGGAGTCTTGGACCTAGCACAAACCTCACAAGCGGCGACGTAGGCCTTAAAGTCTTTAGGCAACCCAGGCCACCAATAGTTTCTGGCAATGAGGTGCTTGGTACCCAGGATGCCTGGATGATCAGATAGTGCGGAGTCATGATTTTCCCTAAGTACCCTTAGCCAGAATTGCAGGGGAACAAACAGCTTGTTCTCAGGAAGGTTCCCGGGAGCTGAACCTTGATCAGCAGCAATTTCAGAGACTAAATCAGAATCAATAGAGGAAATGATTATACCTCGAGGCAAAATACAAGCAGGATCTTCCCCCGAAGGAGGGCTGGCCATGAAGCTACGCGACAGTGCATCAGCCTTAATATTTTTAGACCCAGCCCTATAGGTAACCAAAAAATTGAATCTGGTAAAAAATAACGCCCATCGAGCTTGTCTCGGGTTTAGCCTCCGGGCCGATTCTAGGAAAACCAGATTCTTGTGGTCGGTAAGGACCGTTACCTGGTGCCTAGCCCCCTCCAGGAAGTGGCGCCACTCTTCAAATGCCCATTTAATGGCTAAGAGTTTGCGGTTGCCAATATCATAGTTACTCTCAGTGGGCGAAAACTTCCTGGAGAAGTAGGCACAGGGACGGAGATGGGTGAGGGACCTGGTACCCTGGGACAAGACAGCCCCCACTCCCACCTCGGATGCGTCAACCTCCACGATAAATGGCTCAATTTGGTTTGGCTGAACCAACACCGGGGCCGAGATAAAGCACTTCTTAAGGGCCTCAAAAGCCTGGACAACCTCAGGAGGCCAGTGGAGGACATCAGCACCTTTGCGAGTGAGGTCCGTAAGAGGCTTAGCTATGACCGAGAAGTTAGCAATCAATCTCCTGTAATAATTAGCGAACCCCAAGAAGCACTGTAACGCCTTCAGGGAGGCAGGTTGGACCCATTCCGCCACAGCCTGGACCTTGGCGGGGCCCATGCGGAATTCATGAGGAGTGAGGATTTGACCCAAAAATGGTATCTCCTGCACCCCAAACACACATTTTTTGGTCTTCGCAAACAGTTTGTTTTCCCGAAGGACCTGGAGCACCTTCCTGACATGCTCAATGTGGGAGGACCAGTCCTTGGAAAACACAAGAATGTCATCAAGGTACACTACAAGAAATACCCCCAGGTAATCTCTTAAAATCTCATTTATGAAATTCTGGAAGACCGCGGGAGTATTACACAACCCAAAGGGCATGATGAGGTATTCGAAATGACCTTAGGGCGTGTTAAACGCAGTCTTCCACTCATCCCCCTCTTTGATGCGGATAAGGTTATACGCCCCCCGTAGATCAAATTTAGAGACCCATTGGGCCCCCTGAACCTGATTAAAGAGATCAGGAATCAAAGGAAGGGGATACTGGTTCCTTACAGTGACCTTATTCAAGTTACGGTAGTCAATGCATGGCCTAAGACCACCATCCTTCTTCCCTACGAAGAAGAAGCCAGCACCTACCGGAGAAGTAGAGGGGCGAATGTAACCCTTGGCCAGGCATTCATGGATATACTCTCTCATGGCTTCACGTTCGGGACAAGAGAGATTAAATATCCTACCCTTAGGGAGCATAGCTCCTGGTACCAAATCGATAGCGTAATCGTATTCTCTATGAGGAGGTAACACTTCGGAGGCCACCTTAGAGAAAACATCAGCGAAGTCCTGAACAAACTCAGGTAGCGTGTTCACCTCCTCAGGGGGAGAAATTCAATTAACAGAAAAACATGACGTCAAGCATTCATTACCCCATTTGGTAAGATCCCCAGTATTCCAGTCAAACGTGGGATTATGCAACTGCAACCAGGGAAGGCCTAAAACCAAATCGGATGATAATCCCTGCATCACCAGTACAGAGCACTGCTCCAAATGCATGGAGCCAACAAGGAGTTCAAAAACAGGGGTATGCTGTGTAAAATAACAATTAGCAAGAGGAGTGGAGTCGATACCCACTACCGGGACAGGTTTAGGCAAATCAATCAAAGGCATAGCTAGAGACATAGCAAATTCCACAGACATGATATTAGCAGACGACCCTGAATCCACGAAGGCACTGCCGGTAGCAGACCTACCACCAAAAGAGACCTGAAAGGGAAGCAAGATTTTATTACGTTTCATATTTACGGGAAATACCTGTGTGCCCAAGTGACCTCCCCGATGATCACTTAGGCGCGGAAGTTTTCCGGCTGCTTATTCTTACGCCTAGGACAGGTGTTCACTTGATGCTTGTCATCCCCACAATAGAAGCAGAGACCATTCTTCCTGCGGAACTCTCTACGTTGTTGGGGGGACACGGAGGCCCCGAGTTGCATAGGTACTTCCGAGTCTTCCATGGAAGAACGAAGCAACGGAACCTCGGGAGGCATCATGGGGGAGTCAGAGGAGAAAACACATAAACATTCACGTTGTCGTTCCCTGAGACGTCGGTCAAGTCGTACCGCTAAAGCCATAACCTGGTCTAGGGAGTCAGAAGAGGGATAGCTAACTAGCAGGTCTTTCAGGGCGTTCAACAGACCCAACCTAAACTGGCAACTTAAGGCAGGGTCATTCCACCGAGAAGCTACGCACCACTTCCTAAAGTCAGAGAAATACTCCTCAACAGGTCTCTTACTCTGACGTAAGGTCACCAGCTGACTCTCGGCAAAGGCAGTCCTGTCAGTCTCGTCATAAATGAGTCAGAGAGCAGAAAAGAAAAGATCAACGGAGGAAAGTTCAGGGGTGTCAGGAGCCAAGGAGAAGGCCCATTCTTGGGGCCCTTCCTGGAGCCGGGACATAATTATACCCACCCGCTGGCTCTCAGAACCTGAAGAGTGGGGCTTTAAACGAAAATAGAGCCTACAACTCTCCCGAAAGGAGAGAAAAGTCTTCCGGTCCCCTGAGAACCGGTCAGGCAACTTGAGGTGGGGTTCAAGAGGTGAGGTGAGGGGCACTACCATGGTAGCATCAGGCTGGTTGACCCTCTGAGCCAGGGCCTGGACCTGTAGGGAGAGACCCTGCATTTGCTGAACCAGGGTCTCAAGGGGGTCCATAGTGGTGTGAGGGACCAGGGTAGAGTAGGTATATGGGCTTGTGATTATGTAATGACAGGGATAGGGAAACAGACAAGTGAGCCCTAATCTATCTGCCACTCAGTCCCTGCCTACTTGCAACGACCCACCCTAGGCGACGGGGTACAACTGGGCGACGGTCCCTACACTCAGTAAGTGCACGACAGACAACCAGACAAGGAAACACAGAACAAAGGGAAATGGGGCAGTTGCCCACGGCAACACCGTGAGCAACAAGAGTAGTAAACGAGCCGAGTCAAACCAGGAGAGTACGAGGTGCCAAACGCAGAGCAGGAGAGTAGTGAACAAGCCGTGTCAAACCAGGAGTGTACGAGGTACCAAACGCAGAGCAGAAGAGTAGTCAGTAAGCCAGGGTCAATACGAAGCAGGGACAAGTATTTCAAGAAGCTGCAGCAGGGCCAGGAAACCTACAGAGAAGAATCACAAGCAAGGAGGAACAGGAAAGGCAGGTATAAATAGACAGAGGGCGGGAGCTAGCTCTGTCTGGCCAGGCTGTAATAGGCTCTCCCACTCCTAAGCCTGCCATCCTGAGTGGTGGAAGATGGAGTCAGTCTCACAGACATAGAAGCAGGTGCAGACTGATTACCTATGGGCGTGGATACAGAAGCTGTGCCTGGCAGATCCTTAACACTCATCATGCTGAATTGAGACTGCTAATGAAACAGAGCAACTGCTCAGTTTGCACTGGCGGCCAGATATCAGTGTCGTTCGCACGCCGAAGGAGACACGATACAGCACTTTTCAGTTCTGTCCGGCAGTACAAAAATACAATTGATAAGCACGCACTCACTGGGCTGGGTCCTTGAATATACTGTTGGACTGCCTGGTAAATACAACAATACTAGTGCTTATGACCCCTGAGGACACACTCTTAACAATAGAGAGTGTAGAAACGCGTAGGGAAAATTTATATTAGGCAGGTGCAATCTTTAGTGGTAGTCAACGTCAGAATTGCTGTGCTCCAGGAGAGTGAATTATAGAATATTGCAAACTGAATTCAGCCTGATGAGACGACTTATGCCTGAGTTATTTGGCAAATAGCCAGTTTTAAACAATATTCAATAAAATGTATTTTTTATTTTTAATCGTTCTGGCAGGTAGATACTCTGTATAAAATTGAACGAATACACTCTATCAGCAAATAGTGCAATCTTTTAATTGATATATATAATACACTTCATTTTGACATTTCATTCTTTATTTCAGTAAGCACAAATGAAAAAAGATGCACATTCCAGCTTTAGGGTAGGGAAACCAACAGCGTAAACACTGCAGATTTTCCGTAACGGATTTAATTGTGGAAAATCCTCAACATAATACAGTAGCAGCAGTGTGGATGAGATTTGAAAAAATCGTATCCACACACAGCGAAAAAAATCAGCCGAGAAACCCTTCATAAACTGACCTGCTGTGTTTTTTTTTTTAATCCTCAGCATGTCAGTAAGGCCTTATTCACACAGACCTGTCTGTATTGCGCACGCAAAAAACGCTGCGTTTTGCGCGCGCAAAAGGTCCGTGTGGCATCAGCATATGGTGCGCGGCTGCGTGATTTTCGTGCAGCCGGCGTTATTATGACACTCTGGTTTTATGTTTGCAAACAGAAAAGCACGTGGTGCTTTTCTGTTTTCATTAATTTATTTTACTACTGTAGCGCGCATCACGCGCCGCACCCAGAAGTGCTTCCGTGCGCCGTGCGCGATTTGCACGCACCCATTGACTTCAATGGGTGCGTGCTGCGCGAAACACGGCCAAATATAGGACATGTCGTGCGTTTCACGCAGCGGACACACGCTGCATGAATTTCACTGACAGTCTGAACGGCCCCATTCAGTAACATAGGTCCGTGCGACGCGCGTGAAAACCACGCGTGTAGCACGGACGTATAACACGTTCGTGTGAATAAGGCCTTATGCTGAGGAATCTCTGCTCCTCTGTTGCAGAGAAGAGAGTAGTTGAATTCAATGGGGAGATAAAACCCGCAACAAACAGACAAATGTTGCGATTTTTGTGGTGGAAAAGCTTGATAAATAATAAAAGGTTCATGCTTAGCCCGTTGTCATAGTGATGCGATCCTTTGCTCTGAGTGCAGCCCGGCCTCCTGGGATGATGTTTCATCCCATGTGACTGCTGCAGCCAATCAAAGGCTGCAGCGCTCACATGGACTACAGTGTCATCCCAGGCTGTACTCAGAGCAGAGGGACGCGTCGCTATGACAACGTTAATTTGCTGATCTCTGCCCTGTTTATACAGGGCAATTATCGGAAACGAGCATTCTTTGAACGCTCGTTTGCCCGATAATTGGCCAGTGTAAAAGGGAATTAAGAGAGCTGGACAAGGTCGGAACCTGTCATAAAACTCATCAGCAGCCATATTGTTAAGATAGAGAGATAAATGATCAAGTATAAGTTACTGGAAGAAAATCAGTCACATAGCTCAAAATGTATTTATTCTATAATTCTATTATTATTGCTCCAAAAATATAAAAAAAACAGCATTTTGGTGACAGACACTCTTTATAGGGGTTATCCAGTTTGCTAATTTTTTTTTATCACAGCTGCAAATGTCCTAAAATAAAAACACAAATCAGTAATCACTTCTTCTTTCCCTTGGCAATTCAGGGCCAAATCTCCGGCTGTACTCCAGTTGTTTTTTTTTTTTTACACACGGGCAACATGTGTCCGTTGCAGGCAACCATAGGCCTCAGTGGTCATGTGTTGTATTTCTGGCACAAACTCTCAGCGATGGGTGCCATGATGCCGGGAATACAACACATTACCGTTGAGCCCTCTGATTGGCTGCAGCACTCACATGCAGGCCACATGTAAACAATCACTGATCGCATCGCTGCAGCGTCAGCGCTGGATCACCGGGGGAAAGAATACGCGAGTACTGATTGTTTTTCATTTTAGGACATTTGTAGCCATTTGTCAAAAATGTAAACAACCAGGATAACTCCTTAGGCTGAGTTCCCACTGAGTTTTTTTGCAGGCAGAAAATCTGCCTCAAAATTCCGTTTGGAAGTTTGAGACAGATTTTCCTCTGCCTGCACGCCAATTTTCGCTGCGTTTTTCGTGGCGTTTTTCGCCCGCAGTCATTGAGCGCCGGGGACATAAAACGGCGCAAAATATGCTTTCTCTGCCTCCCATTAATGTCAATGGGAGGTCAGAGGCGTAATCACGCGAAGATAGGGCATGTCCCTTCTTTCTCCCGCAAGCCGGTTTTACCGCTCGCGGGAGAAAACCGCCCCCGCCTCCCATTGAAATCAATGGGAGGTGTTTTTGGACGTTTTCTGGCGAGTTTTGCGAAGCGGTTTCTGTGCCAAAAAACTGGTAAAAAAAACTCAGTGTGAACTCGGCCTTAAAGAGTCTTTTTCTTTCTAAGAATACATGGAAAAGTCCAGGTGGATAAATTCTAAAAAAAACGTTTTTTTCTTTTTCTATCATAAACCAAGTCTAATCATTTTAATCTACGTTATATGGGTCAATTGTGTATATAACCATGGGATCTGCTTACTGTATTGTGCTAGCTTTTGGCAGCAAGTGAGTCAGTTGCAATATCTATTTAGTAATTATGATGTCAAGGCAAGGTCATGTTCATAAAGCCGAGATATACATTATTTAAGAATGTATGGTTTCTATATGTCACATTATAGCCTCCAAATAACTAATGTGAATAAAATGATTTGCATATCACAAATGAGAACAAAAGATTTCCAATAAGAATCTTAAAATACAGCACTAATTGTTTTTTCTCAAGAGGACATCTCTGGAACGGATTGTAGACAAAGCTTGTGCTTTGTTTCTATTTCCCCAGAGGGACTGTCGAAAAAGCCACTGTTTGTTCCTTCATCTGTAAATTCATATATCTTCATATCTCAAGCAAATGTATTACAATGTCAATGCTGCTTCTGGTAACAAATTGAATAATTACACCTTCTTCTGTGGGCACCTCGGGTGCATCGTAGCTGCTAAAAGTTTCAAAAGTCAGTATGTTCCTTACAAAACAGCAAATTGATTTAAAAGTGAGCAAGTGAATAATGAAACCCTCAGGCAGATCCGGCTAACCTGACAGGACATGAACTAGATGCCCAGTTGGCAAGTTATCTGTGTTTAGCACCTTCTTCATCCCGTGTGAAGGAGAGATGATAGTCAAGACGCAATGATGTGTGAAGAAATAATTGTATTTTGGCCAGGAATTCTCTGCGGGAATAATGGTTAATAGGGTTGATGGACATGTGATTGACCATGCCCACCAGGGATATACTTCAAATGGTAGGTGGATGAAAACTGTGCTTGCACACATCAAACATCCTGCTCCATTTAACTCTTTACATTGCTATGGCCCCTCCCGGAAAAAAAAATATATTTTTTTTTATTATTATAATACAGTATACTCTAAAACAATAAAGTCTCTGCTTGTGGCGAAGATATTGGGGGAGGTTTATCAAGGAAAAACTGGAGCAGCTGCCCATAAGAAACGAATCAGCTCTCGAGAACACGCTGTGTGTCTGTGCACTGCCAGAAGCTGGGTGTTAACGAAGAGAAGTTGATGATGCTGATTCTTCAGCATCATACACTTCTATTCACAACGCCCAGCTAGTAAAACAAGTAAAAACGCCCATATATACATACACAATACACGCCCACTTGGACTTAACTTTAAACACGCCCAGTTGTACTTAAGAAAGGCTCATTTGCATAAATATAAAAATGCTCATAACTTGGCCAAAAATGCTCGTTTTTGAAAAAAAAAAAAAAGACATTACTGTAATCTACATTGCAGCGCCGATCTGCTGCAATAGGAAATAGGGGTTTGAAAATCTGGTGACAGAGCCTCTTTAAGAACCAGCTCTTCTCACTCAGGGTACCTCTCTTACCAACTGTCTGCTCAGTCTTATTCTCGGCTTGCACAGCCACAGATTGCATCTCACACACTCTCAGGCTCCCCAGTGTGTTATTTTCTTTGCAACCACCTCGGGAACTCTCTGCTACATCACACTCAGTCTTCACTACACCCAGCATATCACGTGGGCAACCACTATGAATTAATCCAACAGCTTTCAGACAGCAGTGTACTTGCTTGAGGACCTGCAGAGCTTCAGACATGTGACCACAGGTCCTTAATACATAACACAATATTAAAATATTAAATAATAATTCAGTTTGGCAAAGCACCAACATCATATAGAACTACTACTAAATTCTACATTTACACACACACATGCTTGGTCTTGAACCTGCAAAAGAAATTAAATGAAACAATAGGCACTATTACATTCACATTTGGTACCCCAGGCACACCTTACAGATTCAAATAACTCTTTGCTTAGGATGTTGTGTCCAGTAACAGAGAGGAGCTAAAGGAATTAGCTTTTGAAATTGGAAAAAGTCTAATGTGAAGTTCTCATTTGCTTTTATGGCATGTCAGAAGATCATGGGTCGATGTCTCTACCATTACATTGGGATTTATGACCTCAAAAGTTCTTCAACATTGTGGGTTGGGCAGAGAAGATGCATATACAGAAATTATAAGAATAATAAAACAGTGATATTTTAACACAATAAAGAATACTCAATTTCCTATAAGTCTAATGAATGTGTTATATCAGTAACATAAAATCTTGTGATTGAAAAAATCTGTAGCTGATGCACTCCTCAGGGGCTATAGTAATGTAGCTGTTAATTTTGATGTATTCATTGTCTTGATACTTGTCTTGACAATAGTATAATCAACAGTTTATGGGTCACATGAGTAACATTATATCTGCTCTTAACTACTTTGGATTATGAGGATTGTAAATATTTCTTATTCATTGTCATTTCCACTTCTGCAGCAACAAGTGTCACAGTCTTGTTTTTTTTTATACTATCTTGATATGATAGACGGAATGATGATTATAGCAGCTCTGTTTCAATAGCTTCTAATTAATAGATTAAAATTGTATGTTAGTCAAACCTACATGTTAGAGCACTGAGTATTATTAAATAGATATGCGTAATAAGACACTAGTGTGCTTAGGACTATAATTAGTAACTTGGTCTACCAATAATTGTATTAAAGGGGTCCTAAACATTTTTATAAACTGGCGCCACAGAGGTAGAAATCAGGATGGGGTACCTAATATGTAAAAGGGCACATCCTGGTTGTCTTTCCCAGAAAATACTCTTATGTGTAGAAGTGCCTATGTTATAGTACAAGACCAAATGAACATAGAAGCGTATGTCTGGAAAATTCCATTGCTGCCCAACCATTAAGTTGTGCAGGGTGGTATACAGATGTAGCCGTCTTTATCCTGACTTTTGATGCATTAAATACACAGTGGCAGGATCCTTTATCTTTACTTTTTCAATGACTTTTCAATGGCTTGTGTTGTGTGATATCACGCTGCAGCGAGTTATCAGAGTCAAGATAAAGATGGCTACATCCGTCTATTACAAAGTTGGGCCCTATTCTGATTGCTGTATAAGTGGCACATTTTATGAAACTATAGAACCTCTTTATTCAATTGAATATTTCCTGTCTGAATCAATTTCATGTACGTTTTATTAGTTTACCTTCAATTTAGTTTTCTGTTTCTTGACTTACGGTAAATATAACAAAAGGATCATTACAATTTTCAAATCTGGCAAATGTTTTTTGTATACTTAATAGGCTGCTAAACCACTTTTAATTTACTCTGGAATAAAACTGAAACTATTTGACAACTTACCAAAGGAAATTTTATGTATGTAGAACAACAACCCAAAGAAATTCACAGGAAGGATGTAAAACAGCTGTTAATTGCAGCAGAACAACATGGTTGACAATTACGATGAGATGCTCATTTTTACACTATTGCTTAAATAACAACAATAAACGGAACAGAAAAGTTTTAGTTATTTACAATTTATACATTTACTTTTGATATTTGTTAAAGATTGAAACAATTTGTAAAGATAAGAGTTTGTGTTTTCCTATACAGTTATACACAATGAGAAGGTCTCTGACAATTCGAGTACCAGGTGTTATGACTCTGGTATGCTAGTAAAAAGGACAATTTTATTCATTTTTTGAACATTACAGTTACATTTATTGGGAATAAATACAACATATTAAAGTGACCCGTCCACACCTTCTCGTCAAATACCGAATCTCATTTTTCTATAATGATGTAGAAGGCATCAGACAGTCAGGCAAAAATTTTCAGCCAGCAGATATCACTCCCTGTCTCTCCTGTTAGATGCGTGTTTGGCTTCGCTGAACATGCATGTTACTTCTTTGAAATGAGAAGTGGTGAGTGACTGTCAGATATCTCCACCACTGCTAATTTCCTGGGGTGCACAATAAAGAAATTGGTGAAATAAATTAATCAATCTGAGCCAATCCCCTGAGAACAAACAGTCATCAGGTTCTGTTGATTCTTATAGACATCTGATAGAAGATCCCAAAGAACATTTAGGTGTCATGTTAATGCTTTGTGATAGCTCCCAAAGATAATGCAGTAGGTTTACCAGAATCCTATGAGAAATTACATCTAAAACATAATGATACACAAGTTGAGTACATATATAATGAGTAATGATGAAATAACATCACAGGGAGCCAAATGCTAAACTGATACCTGCTATACATAAAAATCTAGATAAACTAGCAACTCAATTGGACTTGGAATATATGTCTGTGCAAAACTAATATCTGTTTGAGGATAGCCTACATAAAGCAGCAACAGAACAAGATTGTATATCCTCTCCCAAACAAGACTTCTTCTTTAATACTATTCACTACTCACTCATGTGACTAAAAAGGAGGTCTCCGGCGACATTTAACCTGGGACCATATATACAGTACTTATATACAGGGTGGGCCATTTATATGGATACACCTAAATAAAATGGGAATGGTTGGTGATATTAACTTCCTGTTTGTGGCACATTAGTATATGGGAGGGGGGAAACTTTTCAAGCTGGGTGTTGACCATGGCAGCCATTTTGAAGTCGGCCATTTTGTATCCAACTTTAGTTTTTTCAATGGGAAGAGGGTCATGTGACACATCAAACTTATCGAGAATTTCACAAGAAAAACAATAGTGTGCTTGGTTTTAACGTTACTTTATTATTTCATGAGTTATTTACAAGTTTCTGACCACTTATAAAATGTGCTCAAAGTGCTGCCCATTGTGTTGGATTGTCAATGCAACCCTCTTCTCCCACTCTTCACACACTGATAGCAACACTGCAGAAGAAATGCTAGCACAGGCTTCCAGTATCCGTAGTTTCAGTTGCTGCACATCTCGTATCTTCACAGCATAGACAATTGCCTTCAGATGACCCCAAAGATAAAAGTCTAAGGGGGTCAGATCGGGAGGCATTTCTTCTGCGGTGTTGCTATCAGTTTGTGAAGAGTGGGAGAAGAGGGTTGCATTGACAATCCAACACAATGGGCAGCTCTTTGAACACATTTTATAAGTGGTCAGAAACTTGTAAATAACTCATGAAAGAATAAAGTAACGTTAAAACCAAGCACACCATTGTTTTTCTTGTGAAATTCTCGATAAGTTTGATGTGTCACATGACCCTCTTCCCATTGAAAAAACTAAAGTTGGATACAAAATGGCCGAATTCAAAATGGCCGCCATGGTCAACACCCAGCTTGAAAAGTTTCCCCCCTCCCATATACTAATGCGCCACAAACAGGAAGTTAATATCACCAACCATTCCCATTTTATTTAGGTGTATCCATATAAATGGCCCACCCTGTACATAGTCAAGTCACATTATTATGACCACCAGCTAATATTCAGAGTAACCTCCGTGTGCAGCACGGACAGCTGCTAGACGAGCTGGAAGTGACTCAATAAGGTGCTGGTAGGTTGTCTCAGGTATCTGGAACCATGCTGACTGCAGTGTATAACACATTTGCTTGTGGGTGCGCCGGGGAGGATCCATAGAGCGAACAAGACGATCGATGTGGTCCCAGAGATGCCCAATTGGGTTCAAGTCTGGCGAATTACGGGCCAGGTAAGTCTTAGTCGTGCTTTTCCAACTACTGTCAGCAGTGGCGGATTATCATTAGGGCGTTTCGGGCGGTCGCCCGGGGCCCAAGACTGCCAGGGGGCCCAAGGAGCCTATGACCGCCCGAACCCCCTCATGCCCAGTGGCGTCGCTAGCACCGGAGGGAGCCCCGGTGCCAGGACCGCACCTGTCAGGCGAGGGGAGCTTTGCTTCTACTTAGCAGCCGTGGTCTGTGCTGCTTTAGAAGCTCCCCCTCCAGCCCCCCTTCCCTGCTCTAAACATCTCTGCTGCTAGCTGTCGGGACATGGGGGAGGGGAGACTGTCGGCGGGCTCTGTGCTGTGAGCAGGAGAAGAGCTGCAGTGAAGACATAAAAGGTAAGTGCATGTGTGTTTAATATCCATATTCATGTGTGTTTAATGTCCATATTCATGTATGTTTAATGTCCATATTCATGTATGTTTAATGTCCATATTCATGTATGTTTAATGTCCATATTCATGTATGTTTAATGTCCATATTCATGTGTTTACAAGGTGTACTTTGTGTATAATGTGCATACTCGTGTATAATGTGCCTACTTAGTGTATAATGTGCATACTCGTGTGTACTTTGTGTACTATGCATACTTTGTGTATAATGTGCCTACTTTGTGTACTTTGTGCATAATGTGTGTACTTTGTGTACTGTGCGTACTTTGTGCATAATGTGCGTACTTTGTACTGTGCGTACTTTGTGCATAATGTGCGTACTTTGTGCGTACTTTGTGCATAATGTGCGTACTTTGTGCGTACTTTGTGCATAATGTGCGTACTTTGTGCATAATGTGCGTACTTTGTGCATAATGTGGTACTTTGTGTACTGTGCATACTTTGTGCATAATGTGCCTACTTTGTGCATAATGTGCGTACTTTGTGCATAATGTGCGTACTTTGTGCATAATGTGCCTACTTTGTGCATAATGTGCGTACTTTGTGCATAATGTGGTACTTTGTGTACTGTGCATACTTTGTGCATAATGTGCATACTTTGTGCATAATGTGCGTACTTTGTGCATAATGTGCGTACTTTGTGCATAATGTGCCTACTTTGTGCATAATGTGCGTACTTTGTGTACTTTGTGCATAATGTGTGTACTTTGTGCATAATGTGCGTACTTTGTGCATAATGTGGTACTTTGTGTACTGTGCATACTTTGTGCATAATGTGCGTACTTTGTGTACTTTGTGCATAATGTGCGTACTTTGTGCATAATGTGCCTACTTTGTGCATAATGTGCGTACTTTGTGTACTTTGTGCATAATGTGCGTACTTTGTGCATAATGTGCATACTTTGTGTACTTTGTGCATAATGTGCGTACTTTGTGCATAATGTCCTTACTTTGTGCATAATGTGCGTACTTTGTGCATAATATGGTACTTTGTGTACTGTGCGTACTTTGTGCATAATGTGCCTACTTTGTGTACTTTGTGCATAATGTGGTACTTTGTGTACTTCGTGCATAATGTGCGTACTTTGTGCATAATGTGCCTACTTTGTGTACTTTGTGCATAATGTGCGTACTTTGTGCATAATGTGCATAATGTGCGTACTTTGTGCATAATGTGCGTACTTTGTGCATAATTTGCGTACTTTGTGCATAATGTGGTACTTTGTGTACTGTGCGTACTTTGTGCATAATGTGCCTACTTTGTGTACTTTGTGCATAATGTGGTACTTTGTGTACTGTGCGTACTTTGTGCATAATGTGCATAATGTGCGTACTTTGTGCATAATGTGCCTACTTTGTGTACTGTGTGTACTTTGTGCATAATGTGCGTACTTTGTGCATAATGTGCGTACTTTGTGCATAATGTGCGTACTGTGTGTACTTTGTGCATAATGTGCCTACTTTGTGTACTAGTGTTTAGGTAGTGTTAGCAATAGTTACGGCGCGGCAGGGTGGTGGTGGAGAAGGGGGGCCCAAGTTTGGGTAACAGCCCAGGGCCCATGGTCTTCTTAATCCGCCACTGACTGTCAGACATTTCTACATGTGTGACATGTCACATTGTCTTGCTGGAAGATTTAATCTGCCCCAGTGAAGACAAACAACAAGTAAGAGTGAACGTGATTTGCAACGATGGATTCATACCCAAATCGGTTCAGAGCGCCTTCCACATGAATGACTGGACCCAGAGAATGCCATGAAAAAATTCCCCAGACCATAACGCTGGCACCACCAGATGGTGTGCTTCCAGCAATGGTTGCAGGGTGTTTGTTCTCTGATGTTTCTCGCCTGACACGCCAACGTCCATTCATTCGATATAGCAGAAAACATGACTCATCGGAGAAGGCAACATTTTTCCAATCATGGATGGTCCAATTCCGATGCTGTCGTGCAAATTGAAGACTTTTTTTCCCGATGCACCTTTGTTAGCATAGGAGCAGTGAACATCCATCTGCTTCAGAACCCTATACAAAGTAGGGTTTGCTGAACTATTGTTTTAGACACACATCTGGTAGCCCCCTAGTTGGTCTTAATGGTGAGCTGCTCCACTGTAGCGTGTCGTTCGGCCCTCTTGCACCTTCATACTCGACGTTCACCACTCGCATCAATGCCACGTCGGTTATTCCCAATAATGCCATTTGTCCACTCACAATAATCTTTCACCACAGCAGCACACGAACAGTTCACAAACTGCGCTGTTTGATACATATTGCCAACCTTGGCCCGAAAGCCAATATTCATCCCATTTTGCAACTCTGATAAATCGCCCTGTTTACCCATGGCAACAACGAGTCTATCGTACATCTTATATACCCACCAAGCAGCCAACAACACATCACTTCCTTTATGGGCTACGTTCTGCCAATGTAGAAAGTAGGAGGTCGTCATAATAATGTGACTAGACTGTGTATATACACTTACCTGTCCTACTATATTCAAAATTATGATTTCAATCTCTGTCATAAGAATTCAAATAATAATGCCGTGACTTTGGTAAGAAAGTGCTTACATAGGTAAATTACTAACTGATGGAAAGTGGAGAGTTATAATTTATAGAACATATTAAAATTGCAGCTCAGTTTTATTAGTTTTATACTTCCAAGATCAATATTGGGTACAGAAAAAAGGTCTCCCCACCGATCAAATATTGACAACATATCCCATCTCCCGTGGATTTTTGATACGTGTTTACTTTTGGGGAAAAACCTTTGAGATGAGAGAATCATTTATAAAACATATTAAAATTGAAGCACAGGTATTAGTTTGATACATCCAAGATCAATATTGGGCACAGAAACAAGGTCCCCCACCAATCAAACAATTATCCGATATCCCATATCCTGTGGATTTCTGGACTTTTGGGGAAAAACTTTTGAGATGAGAGAAAAAATGGGATTAAGTTGTGTAAAACTAGTAAAGGACTTCAGGATATTAGTATATAGTAGGCTAGACTGTAGTTAACAGTTATCATTACATATCAGTTGGAATAAGATTGTGTAAAACTAGTGAAGGACTAATATATATTAATGGTTACTAAGCTAAACAATAGTAACTAATGCCAGGCAGCTGCTGCCAAGTGAAATAAGATCATTAGATATATTAAAAAAGACCCAGAGGAACAAGATGAGAACATAGGTTTACCTTTGTATAAATCACTAGTGAGACCACACCTGGATAATTGTGTACAACTATTGGCACCTGTATATAAGAGAAATATGGAAAGATTGAATGGGTATTTTTTCTTAAAGGATTCCATTATCAAAACTGTGAATAAAGATGTGTCCTTCTTTACCTTTCCACTTATCTTAACATATCCTGAAATGTGTGGCTTGAGATGACCAGCTTAAAAACAACCCATGATTTTGCGATATTCTATCACGAGATCTCTATGCTATATGTGTTTGTGTGGCCACCCAGCGATTGTGAAGTGGATTGCAGCCTGTCGATGGTTTTGCTAGCATGTCGCAATATTGTATTAAAATGGTTTCATGACTACATGGAGTCCTTAATCTAATTCAAGCAAAGGTACGGGTGGACACATCTATATTTTGCAAATCATTCTTTTTTTGTTATTTGATATTGGTAACCATTTAGAGTTGTACACATACCGTAGGAGAAGGGATAAATGGCAAAATCAAAACAAGACTATCCCAAGTCCAAAACGGAATAAACGTCTTTCTTAGACATGCCATAGAACATCACTTATCAGACATACCATGCAGCACTCCTACTGCCTTGACCCCCTGAACCCCAATCCTAAATATTAATCATTTTGAAACATTTTCAATAAAAAGAATATAAAAAACTGACTCCTGCCCAAGAATAATCAGGTAAATGCGGTACTGCACATTTTAAGAAATAGGTATGTATTAGAGGGGGCAGGAGCCAAGCTGAATAATTTTTAATCCAGTACTGTGAATTTCTTCTTGGGGAGGTGTAAAGTGGTGCCACGTACCCTTCTCCATGACAATTTAATGACCTTTCCCTAATATAACCACCTGATGGTTTCCCATAAAATGTTGGAGTGTGGGGTAATGTGACATTAGCACATACATTTGGTAATGTTGTAGGGAAGCACTAAGTAGGCCCTACTGGGCATGCACCTATGTCCTACTGGGCATGCACCACTGTGCATATTAGACCTTTGAAGCGTAAAAAAAAACAAACCAAAATGATGTCCTTATAGTATTGTGTATTTATGTGACAAGTTCTCTTTAGGCAACTCTAATTAATCTAGTAGGTACAATTACACCCAACCAGTAGCACCACCAACAAATGTACACCTTCATTGTGCAGAAGAAGACGGATTCGCGTCCCCAGAATGGTAAGCAAAAATGTTTCCTTGCTGGAGATATTTTTTTCCAAATGTAACTGTACCAATCCTGTGTGCTACCTATTTAAATGTAACACAATGTAGCATATCTGGATGGATGTGGTCTGGATAGTGCACCTTTAAGAAAGACACATTGCTACAACAGAGGCATGGTGGCCCTGTCCAAGACTGGAGCAGTAACACATTGCATTTATAATTTTACTTGAAGCGACATTCTCTTCTTCCCTTTTTTTGTCATTTTCTCTATAAAAAGTCTAATTACAGACTGCAGAGAAGTCATTTGTTCTTCTTTAGGAACTTCTCGATTCTGTCAGTAATTTCAAGAGAGCACTTTCCTCTCCACTGCTCCGGTATCACAAAACCCCTCTCTCTAGCCATTATCTTAAAATTCAGCTGTTGATTTTCTCTGTCATAATTTATCATTTTGACTTATGTGTCTCTCCACCTCCCCTCATCCTCAAAAACAAAACAGTTTTGTGTATAAATCCCAGAGGTACGGCACAGAAGAAATATAGCTACCTGTAACAATTTGACAGCATTTCAGTAACAATTATCCAGGCAGATAAAATAACACCTCCCTCCACCCCATCTTCATTCACTGCAAAAAAAAAGTAATGATAAGGCTTAACTGATTTGTCGATGCGAGGGAAATATTTTTATTCATATAATAACCTAGGCTGCCTATCTTTAAATAAAGGTGCATGTTGAAATGATTAAAATGCACGTCAGGCTTATTTTTTTCAACCCTAAATTTTATTTCCCTGGCATCAAGGACTATTGTGACAGTCCTTCACACACTTGATTGAGCCGGGAAAACACATGGGACTGTATCTTAGACACTGAATGCAGAACATGTAGTCCTCGGAAAGCAGAGCAGTCTCAAGGAGGAATGAATAATCATTCCAGCTTTTTTTGTTTCTCAAAAGATTTTTAACCCCTTGACTGCTATTAGAACTATCTTATGTTGCTGTAGGCAGCAAGAAAACATTTTCATCATCAAAAATGTGAAAGACCAAAAAGATAACAAAAAAAGAGAACAGAAAGCAGAAAAAAGTATGAGGTAGAAAAACATGTAGCAGCTTCAGGCTATTTGTTCTCTCTCAGTGATTGAGATACTCAACAGTTTGTTGAACACACATTAAACAGTGAACTATCTTCATGGGTTTTGAAAGGCATCAGGTTAGAATCAACTAATCTTGGAGATGTTTGTCAGATATATCTATGACTCTGTTAGTCTAAAATCTGAAATCTTCATAAATATTATTCTGCCTTAAGATACTCACATTATCTGAAGAGATTTGAAGTACAAAATGATTCAGAGTTTTACTTGTGGTACAAATACATAGTGCATAGGTCTGTAAATATGTAACCTGAAATTAAATCTACACATAGGGATAACTGATCCCTATGGTGGTTGCGCAGATAATGCAGGTTAGTTTTATTTCTATTATAGAACCCCCCCCCCACAAATAAACCACAAATCTTGATTTCTGAGTAGGCATTGTAGTCACATACCAATGGATGACTCTACTAGAAAATATAGGAGGAGAGAGCCCTGTTGTAATTGCTGGGGGGAAACGGTATAGGAGCAGCTCTGCTATGACTATTGGGAGGGGGGCACTACTGTAGCTTTTAGGGAAAGAGGAAAAACACTACTATGAGCCTATGACTACTTGGGTAGCAGAGGGAGAGAGGAGGGACAATTTTGCTAATTATGTTGGGGCATAGGAGGCCATGCTGTGATTTATACTGGGAGATACTAGATTAACTACTTTGGAAGCATTGCTGTGACAAATGGGATTAGGGGGACGACGACACTGAACTACCTATGGCAGGACATATATCTAAGCAGAATAATGGATTGGCATGTTGAATTCCAACATGCTACATCCTTCTTTTCCCTGATGGCAGACATTGGTGGACCTCCATATATTTGAGGTCTTTGGGCGATTCCTTTAAAATCAACAGGTTAGATTGATTTTAATCTAATGTGTATAGCCATTTTAAGAATAGTCCTGTGCTCATCTCTTGCAATAAAATATGAAAGATATAAAATGGGAAGTTGTTTTCCAGTAAAATAGTCTCTTTAAAGAGGCTGGTAATCTATCATGGCTAATATAATTTAGAAAATAAGAGAAAATGGGATTATTCTAACACATGTCTATTGCTGGTCTTGTACATAACTTCTCCATAGAGAGAATAGGTTTTCAGAGATCATTTAATCTATTTTTAAATGTTATATATCATTTGGATTTACCTGCGGGATTAAAGGGTTTGTATGAGATTAGAAAAACACTCCTGACCATGTTTTATGTATTGCGACTCATCCCCATTCATTTAAAACAGACTCGGCACATGGAAAACAGTGGCGCCTTTTATGGAATAAAGCAGCTATGTTTTTCTAATCTCATACAACAATACAGGTGTCCAGAATTACTGCTAAAAGATGTTAATCTTTACCATAGTAAAGAATAATATTCAGCAACAAAAATATTAATGCAAAAAAGCGAAGAAAAAAATATATAATATAATAGGTTACTATTAATCTACCATAACTTTGCAACTTTCAGAATTTATAGGTAATAGCTGACAATGACCCTAACATCAAAAAGTAAACATTTTATTGACTCCACCAGCAAAATCGCTTCAATAATGCCTTACTCGGCGAGCATGGATTTTAGGATTACAGGACCCTCATCTTTTATAAGAGGTTTTATCTGTTCTCTTCTCGAGAACATGGTTTTAGTGTAATATCTTATCTCTAAAAATAATATTTCCGCTGTGTAAAATATAACATTTTGGAGAGGAGCACTAGCAATCATATTTCTTGCAAGAACACACTTCATTTATTCTGTATGATCATTTTTTTAGCATTTGTTTGGACTTTAAAGGGGTTTGCCCACAGGATATACCATAAATGTCAGATAGGTGTGGGTCCCACCTTTGGGACCCGCATCTATCTCTAGAACGGGGCCCCCTAAATACCGTTCTACCTTTCTCGGTTCCCGCTGCCTTCCGGGCCACTTCCTGAATACATGGTCGGAAATTACGAAAATAGCGTAGCCCGCTCGGCTACGCTGTTTTTCTTAACTCTCTTGAAGTGAACGGCAATTATGAAAACAGCATAGCTCGCGTGCTACGCTGCTTCCGTAACTGCCATTCACTTCTATGGGAGTTACAGAAACAGCATGGCTCAGCGAGCTACGCTGTTTTAGTAATTTCCAAACTTGTAATCGGGAAGTGGCCCGGAAGGCAGCAGCAACCGAGAATAGTAGAATGGGGTTTAGGGGACCCCATTCTAGAGACAGGTGTGGGTCCCAGACGTGGGACCCACATCTATCTGACATTTATAGCATATCCTGTGGATATGCCATAAATGTACCTGATGGGCAAACCCCTTTAATGTAGTTGAATGAGTTTATTGTTCTCTGTAGGCAGTTAAATACAATCTATTGTTCTCTGTAGGCAGCTATTTCAGGTTGGGGAGCCTGACCGTAGTTTTTTTAAAATAATATTACTGACAGCGAGTCCAGAAAAAAAAGTCTGCCCCCATGATTACTACGTTATCTCACATAACCTTCTATGTAGACATGAGCGAATTGATTCTATACGAATCAAATTCTATATGAATTTCCCCCTAAGTTTAGTATTCTGGCAATTCCGAAACTTTCGGATTCTGCAAAACCGCATGTAATACACATCGTGTGCCTTGACCCTTAAAGAAACTATGTACATTTGGTATAGCCGTAAGGCCATGTGCACAAGCTTACTAAAAAATGTCTGAAAATACGGAGCTGTTTTCAAGGGAAAACAGCTCCTGATTTTCAGCCGTTTTTTTTTAGCAACTCGCGTTTTTCGCTGCGTTTTTCTATAGAGTCAATGAAAAATGGCTCCAAAAATGTCTCAAGAAGTGACATGCACTTCTTTTCGCTGGCGTTTTATTTACACGGCCATTTTTCAGAACGGCCGTGTAAAGAAACACACCGTCAGAAAAGAACGCAGTTTTTTCCTTTGAAATCAATGGGCAGATGTTTGGAGGCGTTCTGCTTCCAAATTTTCAGCCATATATGGCCCAAAAACCGGCCGAAAATAAGCCGTGTAAACATACTTTTATCGTATCGACCCACAGAATAAAGTAGAATTGTCATTTATAGCCCAGGGTCAACACTAAAAAAAAAAAAAAAAGAATAGAAAACATTGTCAGAGTTGCTGATTTCTGGTCACTTTGGCCCACTTTAACCCCTTGACCTGCGGTGCGGAATTATATTCTGCAGCATGTCCATTCATGCTGCGTTTTCCTTGCTTTTCTGTTGCAGGTTTTCCCCATTGAATTCTATGGGGATGCAAAACCCACAACAAATAGCCAAGTGTTGCAACTTTTGCGGCGGAATCTCAGCGAAAAAAAATGGTACTTACCCTGAACTCCCTGCTTCTTCCTCCAGTCCAGCCTCCTGGAATGACGTTTCAATCCATGTGACCGCTGCAGTCAGGGAGGCCAGACCGGACGGCAAAGGAGAGACGCGTCACCATAACAGCGGTTGGGGTAAGTTTTTTTTCCTTCCGTCCAAAAAACTGCAACACAATGTGGTGTGGTTTTTCGGACGGAATGTGCTGAGAGTTCCAGGTTGGATACACTGCGTAGTTTTAGGCAGCGTATTCTACCTGTGGGAATCCAGCCCTACTATTAAGCCTCCTTCAGACGCAGAGTTTTTCTGGCAATTTAAACTGCTCAAAAATGCTTCTAAAACTGTCAGCGCCATTAAAATATAACATGCCGTTTTTATTGTGGTTTTAGTGGTGTTTTTTTGTACGTGTTTTTTTTCTCTTGTTTTTGAGGTCCTATTGAGAAGCCTATGAGAAAAATGCCTGAAAAAAAGCCAAAACGCAGTTGCATGTAGTGCATATTGTATTTTAGTGTAGACTTCAATTTAACATCTGGCAACACTAAAAAAAAAAGGCATCAAAACGCTATTAAAAATGCCACGAAAAACGCACAAAAATGCAGAACAGTGAAAGAAAGGTGGGGAGCAATAGCTCAGCATGGCAATTAAGAGTTACATGGACTGGGTGTTATCTTTCCCCTTGTCCCTTACATTGTGAACACTGATTGAAATATGTCACACTGTGTAGAGACATGCCCTATTGACGAGGGTAAACTTAACACGCAGTTATCAATATATTCAAACATTTTCAGGGTAAATAATAATAGAACGACACAAAGCAGATTTTTTTTCAAATGCTTCAGAATTGTTTTTTTATGGGTAATACAAGTATTTTCTTAAAATAGACATGTTAGGAGATCAGAAAGTTTCTGTTTAAAGGATTTGGACAGTCTTATGTGAATTAAGCCTAATTATTGTGTAAATGGTGTAGCTTGCAATTATGAAACGGTCAGTGCAGGGGCGTAACTAGGAAAGACTGGGCCCCATAGCAAAATCTTGACTTGGGCCCCCCAGATGCCACAAGCAGTCCCCCTTATAGATAGTGCCCTCTGTAGAATGTGCCATACAGCCCCCCTGTAGACAGTGCTATACAGCCCTGCCTATAGACAGTGTCACACTCCACTTGTAGATAGCACCCCCACCTCACCCTTGTAGATAGTACCATACAGTGCCCTGTAGATATCACCATAAAGCCCCCCTGTATATAGCGCTATACAGCTCCCACTGTATATAGTGCCACACAGCCCCCAACCCTTGTATATAGTGCCACACACAGACCCCTGTAGATTGCGCCACACACAGCCCCCTGTAGATAGAGCCACAGCCCTCCCTCTTGTAAATAGTGCCATATAGCCCCCATAGTATATAGTGCAACACAGCTCCCCATGTGAATAGTGCCACACAGCTCCCCCTTGTGTATAGTGCCACACAGCTCCCCCTTGTGTATAGTGCCACACAGCTCCCCCTTATGTATAGTGCCACACAGCCCCCTTGTGTATAGTGCCACACAGCCCCCCCCCTTGTGTATAGTGCCACACAGCCCCCCCTTTTATATGGTGCCACAAGGCAATGGCACATCCGAGAAAGTTGTATCAGCCAGGGGATGTCAATCAAACATGCAAAGGTGGGTTTGGAGGCAGGACTATGTGACTCTTCAGGATAGCGGCACTGCACATGACCCTTTAATGAGTAATTAGCATATAGTGTGCGCCGTTTTCAAAGTGGATTTTAAAGACTTTGCTGCGTCTGAAAAAAACATACATTTGGAAATATTGTTAGGTCATGTATTACCGCATGGTGGCGGTTCAAGGGGTTAAAACTACCAGACAGATTGCCATGAAATATACAATGAATTGAGAACAATTCCATCTGCCCTGCAATTTTGTTATTATAACTATATCCTATATAATTACAGCTCCAGAACCAAGCTCTGACATATATACAGTACCACAACCAAGCTCAGTACATAAATACAGCACTAGAACCAAGCTCTGACATATATACAGCACCAGAACCAAGCTCATACATATATACAGCACCAGAACCAACCTCAGTACATAAATACAGCATTAGAACCAAGCTCAGTACATATATACAATACCAGAAGAAAGATCAGTACCTAAATAAAGCCCCAGAAGCAAGCTCAGTACATAAATACTGCACCAGAACCAAGCTCAGTACATATATACATCCCCAGAACCAATCTCATTACATATATACAGCACCAGAACAAATCTCAGCACTTAAATACAGCATCAGAACCAAGATCAGTACATACATACAGCCCCAGAGCCAAGCTCAGTACATATAAACAATACCAGAACAAATACAGCTTAATTTAGTGCAACCCCTGCCGTATAGGTTTGTACAGCGTAAAACTACAGCTCCCAGCATGACCCAAACAATAGTAAGGATATGCTGGGAAATGCTGTTTCACCCAAAAAAAATCATACCACCCATCATCTCACTGCAGATCATACAGTGACTACAGTGCTGATTAGATGCAGAATAAACATTTACATTAAAGAGGCTCTGTCACCAGATTTTGCAACCCCTATCTGCTATTGCAGCAGATAGGCGCTGCAATGTAGATTACAGTAACGTTTTTATTTTTAAAAAACGAGCATTTTTGGCCAAGTTATGACCATTTTTGTAGTTATGCAAATGAGGCTTGCAAAAGTCCAAGTGGGTGTGTTTAAAAGTAAAAGTCCAAGTGGGTGTGTATTATGTGCGTACATCGGGGCGTTTTTAATACTTTCACTAGCTGGGCGCTCTGAAGAGAAGTAACATCCTCTTCTCTTCAGAACGCCCAGCTTCTGACAGTGCAGATCTGTGACGTCACTCACAGGTCCTGCATCGTGACGGCCACATCGGCACCAGAGGCTACAGTTGATTCTGCAGCAGCATCAGCGTTTGCAGGTAAGATCGACTTACCTGCAAACGCTGATGCTGCTGCAGAATCAACTGTAGCCTCTGGTGCCGATGTGGCCGTCACGATGCAGGACCTGTGAGTGACGTCACAGATCTGCACTGTCGGAAGCTGGGCGTTCTGAAGAGAAGAGGATGTTACTTCTCTTCAGAGCGCCCAGCTAGTGAAAGTATTAAAAACGCCCCGATGTACGCACATAATACACGCCCTCTTGGACTTTTACTTTTAAACACACCCACTTGGACTTTTGCAAGCCTCATTTGCATAACTACAAAAATGGTCATAACTTGGCCAAAAATGCTCGTTTTTTAAAAATAAAAACGTTACTGTAATCTACATTGCAGCGCCTATCTGCTGCAATAGCAGATAGGGGTTGCAAAATCTGGTGACAGAGCCTCTTTAAGTGACTCACCGGTGACATCTCAGATTCTAGTTATTTTCTTCTCCCTCCAGTCCAGACCTCTATGATGAATTTCTCCCGGCCACGACCCATTTCTGCAGTTTTCCGCTCAGATGTCTTCAGCTTCTCACTTTTAAAACATTTATGCGCCTATAAACGAAGTTAAAATTCTCAACACCTCTAAATATAATAAAGCGCCATACACTGCACCTCTAACTATATTAGCGCCATACACTGTGTCCCTAAATTATAATAGTACCATACACTGTGTCCCACACACACACACACACACACACACACACACACACACCGTGCCCCCTGTAGATAGTGCCCCCATAGCCCCCTGTAGATAGTGAACCCCATAGAGCCTCTGTAGATAGTGCCCTACATAGAAGCCCCTGTAGATAGTGTCCCACATACAGCCCTCTGTAGATAGTGCCCGCATATGGACTCCAGAGCTGCAAGGCAATAGTGCTAACCACTGAGCCACCGTGCTGCCCTACATATAGCTTCACCTATAGATAGTGCTCCACGTATAGCCCACCTCTGTAGATAGTACCTCACATATAGCTCCCCCTGTATATAGTGTCCCACATATAGTCCACCCCTGTAGACAGTGTCCTACATATAGCCCCCCTGTAACTAGTGCCCCACAGGTAACCCACCCCAGTATATAGTGTCCCACATATAGCCCGCCCCTATAGATAGTGCCCTACAAATAGCTCCCTATAGATAGTGCTCTACATATAGCCCACCCCTGTATATAGTATCCCACATATAGCCCCCCTATATATAGTGCCCCACATCCCAACATATAGACCCCACATATAGATCCCCCTGTAGATAGTGCCCCACATCCCCACATATAGACCCCCTGTATATAGTGCCCCACATACAGACCCCCCTGTAGATAGTGCATATTACATATTACATACTCACCCTGATCCCGTTCCCGCGCTGTCCGATGGCAATGCAGATCTGCTTTCTTCTGAGCAGGTCTGCTAGAGCTGAACGACGCGAGCGGCACATCGTTCAAATGCGCTGATTGGCATGGCAGAATGACTTCCCCCCGTCAATCAGCGCCTTTCAAGCCCGGAAGCGGTGCGATGACATCATCTTGCCGCTAGTGTAGTTGAAAGGCGCTGATTGGCGGGGGAAAGTCATTTTGCCACGCCAATCAGCGTCATTCATTGTAAGGCGCTGAATGGTCGGGCACGGAACGTGCCTGAATATCCAGCGCTGATGCATGTATTTGTACCTGCGTGATATAGACGCAGGTACAATTACTGCAAGAGGGGGTGACTGTCGCTAGCACCGGGGCCCCGGTGCTAGTGACGCCCCTGGGCATGAGAGAGCCTGTGTCACCCGGCCCATACATCTTTGAGGCTCGGCAGTGCGGGCCCTGTAGTAGCGTCGCTACCACTGTAGCAGCCATAACGGCTGCTAGCGCCGCCACCCGGCATATGGGGGGGTGTCGGCTGGTGGCACGGGCATCCTCAAGCCGCGGGCCCCGTCGCAGCTGCTACGGCTGCTACCGCGGTAGTTACGCCATTGGGTCAGTGAATACAAATATTCATTGTTTACATTCAGAGGCAGAAAACCTGTCCTACTAGCACAGCTGAGGTTTGTTACAATGTTGATTGGACTCATATATAAATAGTAATCTCCAAAAATGCACAGACTTCTATCTGTATCAGGTAAAGAGTCGAGAATGCCTAATAAAAATATATATACAGTATGTACCTTACCGCTCAACCAGTCAGTGTTTGTACCAATAAGAGCTACCAAACAACGGCATGTATTTCAATGAGTTGACATGGCCGTTGTTTTAACGGACCATGTGAAGGGTCCGTTGAAAAATAAGACAGGATCTTCTTTTGTTTTAATGGATCCCTCTATAGACTCAAGTCTATGAGGGATCCATGAAAACGGGTCCCGCACCGACGCAACTCGGACGTGGAAAAAAGCAGTTTTTCACGTCAGAGTTTGCACTGGTTCGTGTGAATCTAGACTAAGGGCTCTTTCACATCTGCGTTGAGGGCTTTGTTAGGGTATGTTCCAACACAAAATACGATGCAGATTTTCTGCAACAGAAAATCTGCAGCAGAATCTCTAGAAAAATGATAGTAAATATGTCACAGAAATCCGCACCAAATAGTGCGTTTTCCCTGCTCATATTGCTGCGGAAACGCTGCGTTTTTACCTGCGGATTTAGTGTTAAACATTGGTTATAGCAAAGTATATGTGCACCTGAAGATTTCCAATTGTTTTTACTGCGTTTCCGCTGTAAAAACCGCAACAACATAAATCTGTTGCAGAATTTCTTGTCCCCATTGAAGTCTATGGGCCAAACATGCAGCATCTCCGCACAGAACACGCAGCATAAATTGACATGCTGCGGAATTGAAAAACGCACCACAGAACACTTACAGCTCGACTTTTGTGTATTTTTTTTCTGCAGCATGGGCATGGAATTTTCTAAATCTCATTCATTTTGCTGCTACTGTAAATGCTGCAGAATTTCCGCTCAGAATTCCGTTGCGGAAATTCCGCAATGTTTACGCTACGTAGGAACCCAGCCTTACGGGCCTCCATCGCAGATCCAGACGAGAACACCGGAAACCTCGTACATCCCGACAGGAACATGAAGGAGCCCATTAAAGTCAATAGGTTCCGTCGGCCGCCGATGGTGACGGAGGATACACCGGCGCAGATTTGAACCCAGTTTAAGTCCAACCGACCTCTTCCACTTTTTTTTTTTATAATCTTGACTGCACCATCAGCGAATAGATGTGCAGTAATGCATATATTTCTCCTTCTGATTTTGTTGGCTCTTTACTTTGCTGGGACCTGCAGTACATTCCAGGAATGATATCCACCTCCCACGATAGTATGAGATAGAATTCTAAAGATCCCATGATGGTATGAGATAGACTTTCAAAGATCAATAATACACAGAGCAGTACCACCAGATGATATTCCAATTATAATTATACTCACAAGAGTAAAAAAAACAATACAATTACCTTTTCCTGCAGTTGGTCGACAGCTCTTCAGTAAAGATCGAGCGTCTTCTGGTGTAGAACAGCGGAGATAGCAAGTCTCACGGTGAGTGAGCTTCCTAAGATCAAGTTGGTCGAAGACGCCCAATCTTGACTAAAGAGTTGTCGACCAACCGTGGGAAAAGGTATGTGAATGATTTTTTTACTCTTGTGATAGCCAATAAAGGTATTATACCTAAATTACTTTTGTCCTTTTTGACACAAAAATATTTGAAGTGAACCTGTCGCTGGCATTTCACCTATTGAATCCTACTCACCCCTCGCTGGTCACTGCTGTCAAAAGTTCATTGCTGTTATCCTCTCTCCTAAACTCCTCCTCTGACAGTAAATAACGGTCTGCAAACATTTTGCGCCTTTTATGGTAATAATCCGGCAGTCTCGTCCGTTCCTCTTCTTATATCCGCCCACCGCTGAAAACTGGCCCTCGCTGAATGCTATCAATCAAAAGTAAACTGTCACTCAAAAGTAAGGAGGCAGGGTTAACTCAGAGAGGCTTGAGGAATGAAGATATGAATCTTTTCGAATGAAGATATGACTCTTTTATGCTCATTAGCATAAGGTACAGGAACACTAAAAGACTAAATACTAAAGGTACAAAGCCGACTTAGAAGATAATTATGGGTTACATAAAAATTATTTTCCACTTCCACCAGGTATTGCTGGTTTAATTGGTGAAATGCTGGTGACAGGTTCCCTTTAACATTGCATGAGTATAATTAAACAAATATTTTATTGGAAAATAGTCTTGCAGTACTGCTCTGTATATTATTGATCTTTGTAGGTCTATCCATACTATTGGGGGGAGTGGATATCATTCCTGGAAAGAACTACAGGTCCCAGCAAAATCATAAAAAGTCAGCAAGATCAGAAGGAGCAATATATCCAGAACTACTCGTCTATTTGCTGATGATGGAGTCCAGATTTTAACAAAAATCAAAAGAGAATGATTAGACTAATACACTGTAGCAGCTCTTCAGCTATGTTGTGGTTTCCAAGTACCCATCCATTGACAGTAAGCAAACATCTTGAAAATGGCAAGGAATTTTTAAAAAAAAAGTATGTTAAAGACACAACTCTTCATTAAACAGTGATTAAACTATATTGCATAAGACTGCATATTCCCTGTAGGCCGGGTTCCCACGGATCAGATATGCTGCGTAAAAATCAGGCAGCGCGTCCGACCTGAAACCCGCAGTACATTCCATCGGAAAAATCTCACATTGTGGTGCGGTTTTTCCCATGGAATTTCCGCTGCAGAAGAAAGCGCTCATAGTTACCCCCTCCGTCTTCTCTGCGCGTAGTCCGGCCTCCTACGATGACGTTGTAGGCCATGTAACGCTGCAGCCAGTGATTGGCTGCAGCGGTCAAATGGGATGAAACGTCATTCCAGAAGGCCGGACTGCAGGAAGAAGGAGAGCGTTCTGTGTAAGTATGATTTTTTTTTCCCGGAGTTGCGACAATCGCAACACTTGGCTTTCTGTTGCGGGTTTTGTATCCCCATTGAATTCAATGGGGAAAACCCGCAACAGAAAATCAACAAAAACGCTGCATAAATCGACATTCTGCGGATTAAATTCCGCACCGCAGGTCAATTTATTAATGTTTACGCTGCGTTTTTTTTCCCGCAGCGTGGGCATGAGATTTTCTAAATCTCATCCACTTTGCTGCTACTGTAAATAATGCAAAATTTCCGCACACAATTCCGTTTTGGAATTTCCACAGAGTTTGCGCTACGTAGAAACCCGGCCTTAGGGTGTAGTCACATGTAGCATAATTTTCTGTAGCGGAAAAATCAGCTGCAGAAATGTACATAATTCATTCCTATGGGTGGAAATAAAATCTGCAACACATACATGGTTTAAATTTTGTTTTAAAAGTGTTTTCTGTATATGTCGGGGATTTTGGATGCAGAATTTCATCATAGACTTCAATGCTATGTAAAATTCTGCACTGAAATACGCAACACAAATATGCAGCAAATTCGCCACAAAATCTGCAAAAGTATGAATTTCATTTGCAGTTTGTCACGGTAGCCATCTTCTAATATAATGGAATTACCTACTGTTCAAGTTGTCTGTAGTCAGGAACTGCGGAGAGTTCTTAGGCCATGTCTAAACGGACATTTATAGGTATATATTCATTCTGTCATCGTGTGTGAGAAAATACTACATGAAAAAGTGAAACAGACAAAAAAGAGCAAATAAAAGTGGATAACTTTTTACTAGGAAAAATGATTGTGTAATCCAGCCATAGCCAGAGGAGATGAGCATGTAGCAGGATGAGGTCTCTAGTGTATCATTACTAATAAATTCTCTCTATTGCTCACAGAAGCAAAGAGCCACATTTGTAAAATTAAAAAGTCGATGTCTCTTTGATGAGAGGATTTACAGCGACTGATGTCCTTTATCAACTACAGTATGCTTTGAAGACGTAGCAAATGAACCTAAAAAGCTTCCAGCCAAGGACATCAGAATGGATGATGTTAATTCTACGGTCTGAGAGAAGTTTCAGTACTTTTATAATAAGAAATAACTCTCAGTGTGGTGTGAGGGTTGTCTTAGTAGAGCAGCGTGATGATTATGTCACTGTCAGTGACGTGGATGACACCGTTGATGGACGCAAGGAGCAGTGTTACACTTGACATAGGGCTTGCATGACATGGTTTTGTGCCTGGTCTGATCTCGGTGACATTTAGTGGGGAGGATTTCTAATGGCAGTCTTGACTACAGAGGTGAAAATTGTCTTGTGATTGCATGTGTCTCTGATAATAACGAGAGCAAATACTTCAACTTCATTCACAATCCAATGCAATGTAATGCTTGAACATACATAATTGACAGAACAGGACATGTCTGAAACATTTCCAGCTGTATTATTTTATACAGTACATGTATACTGGCTGCCTTTTCTTGCCAAGCTTATCAAATATGCCATTGTGAGCTTAGGAAGAATCACAGTAAAAGCAAAGTGCAGAAATTTGATTTGAAAAAAAAAAAACTCCTGCATACTGTTCATATAAGACATCTCGTTTATCTGACTAGAGGAATGGATTCTGTAAAATGGAATAAGACCAAGGCAAAACCCAACAATAATGTTCAGTCTACTATCTACTCTCAACACAGGTAAATATAGGTGTGTAACGTCCGTGATCGCTGACCACGAACTCCTTCCATCCAGTCGACGCCCTTCTCTCCAGAGATGTCTGCACATACGGCCATCCTGTTCCACAGTGACCACCAGGGTGCGCTCGCGAGCTCAGTCCAGACTAAGGCCTCATTTACACGAACGTATTATACGCGCGTGCGACGCGCGTGCTTTGCACGCATGTCGTACGCACCTATATTAGTCAATGGGGCAGTTTAGACGATGCGTGAATTGCGCTCAGCGCGTGTGCGCAGAAAAAAACTCACGACATGTTCTATAATCGTGCGTTTTTCGCGCACTCACGCACCCATTGAAGTCAATGGGTGCGTGAAAACCACGCATGCCGCACGGAAGCACTTCCGTGCGAACTGCGTGATTCGCGCAAGAGCTGTCAAACTCCTGAATGTAAACAGAAAAGCACCACGTGCTTTTCTGTTTACAAACATCCAAACGGAGTGTCAAATTCGAGATGAGCGCACCGAACTTCACCGGGTTCGGCCAAACTCGTTTTGACCGAAACCGGTAAAAAATGTTCGGGTACGCGACGTCAGGAGACAGTCACTGTCCACGGTGCTGAAAGCGTTAAACTGGTTCAGCACCATGGACAGTGAATTCCGCTCCGAAAATCCATGAACCTGTAAAAAAAAAAAGACGTTCTGACTTACCGATAACTCCGGTCCGACCTCCCGGGATGACAGTTAAGTCCAAGTGACAGCTGCAGCCAATCACAGGCCAAGCACAGGCTGCAGCCAATCACAGGCTGCAGCGGTCTCATGGACTGCGGCGTCATCCTGGGAGGTGGGGCCGGATGACAAGAGAGGGACGCGTCACCAAGGCAACGGCCGGGAGCCCGGACTGGGGGAAGCAGGAAGTTCTTGGTAAGTATGAAAGTCTTTTTTTATTCACAGGTTGGTGTATATTGTGTTCGGCATTCACTGTCGAGGGTGCTGAAAGAGTTACTGCCGATCAGTTAGCTCTTTCAGCACCTTGGACAGTGACGGGCGTCGACTAGCCTCATCTCTATGATGGCGGCTGCGCGAAAATCACGCAGCCGCGCATCATACACGGATGACACACGGAGCTGCGAAGTGCCTTTTGCGCGCGCAAAACGCAGCGTTTTTTGCGCGCGCAAAACGCACACGCTCGTGTAAATGAGGCCTAAAAGAGACTCTGTAACCACATTATAAGTGCCCTATCTCCTACATATGGAGATCGGCGCTATAATGTAGGTGACAGCAGTGCTTTTTATTTTGAAAACCGATCTATTTTCACCACATTAGGAGCGATTTTAGCTTTATGCTAATTAGCTTCTTAATGCCCAAGTGGGCGTGTTTTTACTAGTGTACACTATACGAATTATAGACTGTGACGTAAAGCCCTGTTGGCCAGCTGCTATAGCGTCAAGGTGGTATGGCCCAGTGGGTCCACGAACCCAACATCACAGTATGCTCAGGCCATGGACTCCGCTGGTCGATCCAAGACCAAGATGACGTCACAAAAGATGCGGACGAATATGCTAGACCTCCGTTCTCGACAGGACCAACTCCTCCAGGCCTTGAACATTATCGCACGTCGGCAGGAGGTGCTAGCTGCCGTTCCTCCTACTACACCTCCTGGCAGTGTTGATCCTCAGACTACACCACCTGGCAGTGTTGATCCCTGTTTTACTTTGCCACTTCCTGACCGCTATGATGGAGACGCAGGGACTTGTCGTGGATTTTTGAACCAGTGCCAGATCCACTTCAGCTTGTATGCAAGGGCATTTTCGTCTGATGGCGCAATGGTCGCTTTCATCATCTCTCTCCTCACTGGCATGGCCCTTGCATGGGCGAATCCTATCTCTGAGAGACAAGGACCCGAGACCTGTGACTTCCAGGGCTTCCTCCGGACATTTCGCACAGTGTTTGAGGAGCCTGGACGAGTCTCGTCTGCAGCGGCTTCTTTGCTGAACCTACGCCAAGGAGACACCTCCGTGAGCGAGTACGCGATCCACTTCCGCACCCTGGCGGGAGAACTGTTGTGGAACAATGAGACCCTGCTGGCTACATTCTGGCAGGGACTGTCTCCTAAGATTAAGAATGAACTTGCCGCTCGAGATCTACCGTCTACCCTGGATGACCTCATCCTTCTGGCCACCTGGATTGATATAAGGATCCGAGAACGGCTCCAAGAAGGTCGTCGGGAGGGAGGCCTCCCTAGTCCGGTCTCTACCTTGCAGCGACCCCTGCTGTCCTCTGATGCCGACCCGCCTATGGAGTCTGTGAGGATGGACCAGTGTTAGCTTTCTACCCAGGAGAGACAACGCAGACGCACTTCTGGACTCTGTCTCTATTGCGGCCTCGGAGGCCATCTTGTGCATCTGTGTCCCCAAAAGCCCCAAAGCT
Organism: Rhinoderma darwinii; assembly: GCF_050947455.1. Lineage (NCBI taxonomy): Eukaryota > Metazoa > Chordata > Amphibia > Anura > Rhinodermatidae > Rhinoderma > Rhinoderma darwinii. Next base: position 140,947,874 of record NC_134687.1, read on the forward strand.
TAGGGTTGGTAGGAGAGACAACCTTGGGTAAAGAGGGACTTTCGTCTAAATTATCCATTCCCGTGACCATTGTGTCCGGCGAGAAAACGCATCGGGTCTCTGCGTATCTGGACTCTGGATCCACTGCTAATTTCATTCATAGAGACCTGGTGGATCATCTCCATTTGCCCACTACCCCTCTGGAGAGGCCGTTGGTGGTTGCATCTGTGGATGGACTACCGCTGCCAGACCCAGTTATTGCTGTGACCAAGCCACTGAGGCTCCAAGTAGGAGCTCTCCACTCCGAGCTCCTCTAATTCTTTGTCTTATCCAATGCTGTTAACCCTGTGCTGCTGGGCCTGCCTTGGCTCCGACTACATGCCCCAGTCTTGGACTGGAACTCTGGAGAGGTTCTCCAGTGGGGCCCCGGGTGTCATAACCGTTGCCTGGTACAGATTAGTTCAGCTCAGCCTCCTCTGTCTCAGTCATTGGCAGGATTACCTGGTCATTATGCTGCATTTTCGGACGTCTTCAGCAAGAGCGAGGCGGAGACGCTGCCCCCATACCGGGCGTATGACTGTCCTATCGAGCTGATTCCTGGTGCATCCCTTCCCCGTGGTAGGGTATATCCTCTCTCCTTGCCAGAGACTCTGTCCATGTCCGCCTATGTTAAAGAGAACTTGAAGAGGGGCTTCATACGGAAGTCTTCCTCCCCAGCAGGAGCCGGGTTCTTCTTCGTCAAGAAAAAGGATGGTTCCCTGCGTCCTTGTATTGACTACCGGCATCTCAACCAGATCACGGTGAAAAATACATATCCGTCGCCATTAATCTCAGAACTGTTTGATCGTATACGTGGTGCCAAGATTTTTTCCAAACTAGACCTGCGTGGGGCTTACAACCTAATCCGGATTCGCTGGGGTGACGAATGGAAGACTGCATTTAACACCCGTGACAGACACTATGAATATCTCGTAATGCCCTTTGGCCTGTGTAATGCTCCCTCGGTCTTCCAGGAGTTTGTTAATGACATCTTCCGTGACCTCCTCTATGTTTGTGTAGTAGTCTATCTTGATGACATCTTGATTTTTTCTCTAGATCCTGTGACTCATCAGAGACATGTCCGTCAAGTTTTTATTTTTAAATTCCCTTTTTATTGAAAATTTTTAACGTACAAAATAAAAGAGGATATTTGTGTAGAATAGCAAATACAAGCATGAAAGGCATATATGTATGTTATGCATTAAATAGTACAGGCACTACACATGGAATCTTATCATGAAGGCATTCAAGGAGTGAATAATACAACAGAAAACAAAGAACTATATACACACAGTTCCAGAAATAGATTAATCACATATTACCTGTCAGGTGAGGGGATGGGAGGGTAATAAGGGTTAAGGGAGGGGGTGAGAATCCTTTGGGAATTCGTAATACAAATGAAATAGTTAGCAATCCACAGTTAACACAGTCCACAATTAACACAAGGAGCCTCTATGTTCCCTCCACACTGACCAGGTTGCTGCAAACACATTGTGTCTTCTATCTGCCCTACTAGCTAATTCCTCCAACCTACAAATGTGGTCTACTTTGTCGACCCATTCTCTATAGGTTGGAGGAGAGATGGATCTCCATTTAAAAGGGATCAAGAGTTTGGCTGCTGTCAGTAAGTGGGTGGAAAGATTTTTACCGGAGGGTTTAAAAGACTCATATGGAGCCCAAAGTAATATCACCGCTGGGGAGTGGGGTGCATTCTACCCAGTTATTTGGTGTATACTATTTAATATCTCTAGCCAAAAAGGCTTGATTAAAGGACAGTCCCACCATATGTGGAGATATGAGCCCTTCTCTCCCAAGCATCTCCAGCAACGTTCATCCAAGAGCGGATTTATTTTATGCAGAAAAACTGGTGTACGATAACATCTGGTCAGTAATTTAAATGAATTTTCCTGAACCTTCACACATCGTGAAAAGCCATGAGAATTTTGGAGGATAATGCTGATCTCTTCTTTAGACCAGGTCATTGATAATTCTCTTTCCCAAGCAAGTATGAAGGAAGGTTTAGGAGGTGCATCCCTCTCTACAAGTTCATTGTAAATTTTTGTAATCATTATTTTTGGAGGGGAGGGGAAGGAAAGTAGAGTATCTAACCAAGATGGAGGTGACAAAGTTGTAAATTTATTTAGAATTTTTTTACTCATAGTTTTTATGCTCTCAGAGTGAAGGAAATTAGTTCCCCCAACCAGTGGAGGATCCAGGATAACATCTAAACTAGGAGGTGTTGAGGATTGGAAGGCTTTATAAAGGGGTACATTATTCATATTGTTCCAAATACTTCCTTCAGTAAGTGGATAACCCAGCGTGAGGGGAAGCAAATTCACCGGTGTTAACGAGGAGAAGTGGATGCTTGGGATATGGTTCTTTAATTAATTATGAAATGCCAGTATCGCCCCTCTTGAAATGGGGTTTGTTGTGGCTAATGATATAGAACGGGTAAATGAACCCCAAAGCAAAGGTCTGAGTTTTGAGCCCAAGATGAATCTCTCTATGTCTACATGTGGAGGAGATTCCTTGTGTCTTTGCAGAAGTACCCATCTACTCAAGAGGTTTGCAAGGTAATATTTATAGACATCTGGTAAACCCATTCCCCCTGATGCAAGTCTCAACAAAAGAAGTCTATGTGGCAGTCTAGGGTGTTTCTTAGCCCAATGAAATTTTGAGAAGGTGCGTCTAATACCGGTAAAAAAGGATTGAGGTAGGAAAATTGGGATCGTTTGGATGGTATAGAGCAGTTTTGGTAATATGTATGATTTGAGAAGATTTTTCCTACCCATCCATGAGATAAATGGAATTTTCAAATCATTAAGTTCAGAGTCTATGTGGGTCAATAATGGCTTATAGTTCAACTCAAATAGTAGCGCTGGATCTTTGGGTAATTGTATCCCTAAATATTTGATCTGAGAGGTTGGCCATTTAAAGGGGGATCCTGTTTTGAGTGGGTATAAATCTGTGTCAGTAGCCGAAATATTTATTTTGAAGTTTGAAATCTCACTAAAATCCTCAAATAATTGCATAATTCAGGGGAAGGCTTGCACTGGGTTAGTTATAAGGAGCAATAGGTCGTCAGCAAAGGCTGCCGTAGAGTGTGTGAAGTTACCGAGAGTCAAACCCTTGATTTCATCTGATTGTCTTATTTTTTTGGATTAAGGTAGTCAGTATGAATAGAGAAGGGGCTAGAGGGCATCCCTGCCTGGTGCCATTAATAATATTGAAATATGGGGATAGAGTCCCATTTAGTTTAAGTCTAGCCCTGGGCGCCGAGTATAGAGAAAAAATTGCTCCTATAAAGGGTTCTGGGAAGCCAAATACCTTCAGTGTGGCTCTCATAAATGACCAGCTCACACGGTCAAAGGCTTTCTCTGCGTCAGTTCCCAGGAGTACTAGAGGGAGTTTGTGTTTCCTGACATGGGAGATCAGGTGGATTAAACGTGAAGTATTGTGTTTCCCCTCAAAACCTGTCTGTTCAGGACCAATGAGGGTTGAAAGAAGTCCCCCAATCCTATTAGCAAGTAATTTAGCCCACCATTTCAAGTCTGTGTTTAGGAGGGAAATAGGACGGTAATTTCCACAATGTTTTGCGTCTTTACCCTCTTTAGGGAGTAATGTGATATGAGCCTCTAAGGCTTGTGGAGGAAGGGTCGAACCCCGCAGGAGGGAATTACAGACCTCTAAAAACTTAGGGAGGAGGGTGTCTTCAAATTTTTTATAATAGTAGATTGGGAGACCATCTGGGCCCGGGCTCTTTCCATTAGGAATGGAATGTAAGACTGATTTTAATTCTGCTAGTTGGAAGGGTACAAGAAGACGTTCCTTATCAGTTTCAGATAATGTTGGTATAGGATAGGAAATTAGCAGATAATTCATCTATGCCTGTTTTGGCGGGGATATTGTAAAGTGAGTTATAGAAGGATAAAAACTCCCTAGTGATGCCATCAATATTTGAAACCTGAGAGCCAGACTCTGTGATAATGGAGGCAACAAAGGACTGTTCAGTTCTCTTTTTTAATAGAGCCGACATTATTTTAGAGCCCTTATTGCCATGAGCATAAAACTTATACTGGCTGTGTTGATACAATTTTGCTGAACGAGAATTAAGAAGATCTTTTAATTTTCTTCTAAGCTCCTCCAAGTCTGTTTGCGCATTAATAGCTAGAGACCTCTTACACAAGGCTTCCAGCGTGGCAATTTGTGCAAGTAGGGAATTCAGTTTGGCTTGCTTTTGTTTCTTAAGTTTAGAGCCCACAGCCAGGAACTCTCCTCAGATGAACGCTTTATGCGTCTCCCATATCAAGGACTGGGAAACCCCTAGGGTTTCATTAAATTCGTAAAACTCAAGTAATGCCTTTTTGATCCCCATCACCACAGAGTCTCTATCTAGCATGGATTCATTCAATCTCCAAATCCACTCCCTGGAAGGAAGATTCGTCAGTACGAATCTCAGTAATACAAGGGCATGATCTGACAATGTTATGTGGTCTATTGTCGCTCGAGTGATTAGAGGGAGATGGGAGCTGGAAATAAACAGATAATCCAGTCTGTGATAAGAATTGTGTGGTTTAGAGTAAAAGGAGTAATCATTTACCTTTAGATTAAGAAGCCTCGAGGCGTCAACCATACCCATCACCGCTAGGAATTTCTTAAGTCTGCTTAAAGAGGCTCTGTCACCAGATTTTGCAACCCCTATCTGCTATTGCAGCAGATAGGCGCTGCAATGTAGATTACAGTAACGTTTTTATTTTTAAAAAACGAGCATTTTTGGCCAAGTTATGACCATTTTTGTAGTTATGCAAATGAGGCTTGCAAAAGTCCAAGTGGGTGTGTTTAAAAGTAAAAGTCCAAGTGGGCGTGAATTATGTGCGTACATCGGGGCGTTTTTAATACTTTTACTAGCTGGGCGCTCTGACGAGAAGTATCATCCACTTCTCTTCAGAACGCCCAGCTTCTGGCAGTGCAGATCTGTGACATCACTCACAGGTCCTGCATCGTGTCGGACACATCGGCACCAGAGGCTTCAGTTGATTCTGCAGCAGCATCGGCGTTAGCAGGTAAGTCGATGTAGCTACTTACCTGCAAACGCTGATGCTGCTGCAGAATCAACTGAAGCCTCTGGTGCCGATGTGTCCTCGCTCGTCTGACACGATGCAGGACCTGTGAGTGACGTCACAGCGTGATCTCTGGAGAACACGGCTGTGTCTGCACTGCCAGAAGCTGGGCGTTCTGAAGAGAAGTGGATGATACTTCTCATCAGAACGCCCAGCTAGTAAAAGTATTAAAAACGCCCCGATGTACGCACATAATACACACCCACTTGGACTTTTACTTTTAAACACACCCACTTGGACTTTTGCAAGCCTCATTTGCATAACTACAAAAATGGTCATAACTTGGCCAAAAATGCTCGTTTTTTAAAAATAAAAACGTTACTGTAATCTACATTGCAGCGCCTATCTGCTGCAATAGCAGATAGGGGTTGCAAAATCTGGTGACAGAGCCTCTTTAAGTAGGAAAAAGAATGTGCAGAAGTTTTAGTAGAAGCATCCAATAATGGGTTAAGGGTGATATTAAAATCTACCCCAATAAACTTCACACCTTCTGCAAATTCCTCAAATTTCTCCAAGATTGATATAAGCCAGGAAATTTGATTATGATTAGGGGCATAAAGATTTGCGATGGATATGGTCGTGCCCGCAAGGATCCCTTTAATAAAGAGAAACCTTCCTTCTAGGTCAGTTAGTCTGAGAATGTGGGAATATGGGAGATTTTTGCGTAAAGCTATACTAACCCCCCTGGAGGATGAAATGGATTAGGTGCTATTAAACCACCGTGAGTACGGACCAAATGAGAGAGACGGGATCTTGGAGGATTTGAAATGGGTTTCCTGTAGTAGAACAATACCGGTGCGGGATTTTTTAAGTAACGAGAGAATCTGACTCCTCTTCCTAGGTTTGTTTAAGCCTCTCACATTGTATGAGGCCAAACCAACAGAGTCACTCGCCATTTGTGTGTTGTATGTGGGGGAATGTGGGTGTACGTCCAATACAAGGATTCCCAAGAGAAAGGGGGAGGGAGTGGAGAGGAATAGAAAGTATGTGTTGTGACTGAAAGAGAGCTAACGTTCTGGAACTGCTCAACACCAAAGGTAGAGGTATTAACCTCGTCTCGGTATGATACATGGCGGTTATTAGCATGAGTAAAACGCACATGTATGTTACTCTCTTCACTAGAAAGAGAGAGCAGTCAATAGTGTGGGGAGGGGAAATGACTGGGTTTGTCATTTTGTATAGCAAGAGCGGGCAGCCAAGCCACTCTAACGTGTTGAAAAAAGAACAGTTAAATAACTTTTAAATATGTAACAATATCAGTAATACCTGCTTTGAGAAAATACACAAGATTCAATAGGTCAAATCTCAATGAATCTATGTAGGAAACGTAAATACATTACAGTATAAGCACAAAAAGACCAAGTATCAAAGAGAGACAAGAAAGAAGGCTCATATCCTAATCATAAATGCAAAAATTAGCCAGTATAAAAAGGAGCCCCTGTTCTAGGAGTAGTAGGATAAGAAACTAGCATCAATATCAATTAATCTAACAGGATTAACTATAAACAGTTATAAATTTTAGCAAAGCAATGCAGAAAAACATTTCCTGGAATGTTCCAAGAAGCAATAAAAAGGAGATTGGAGTCGTAGATTGGCTCAGGTGCAGTCCATATCAATCCGTTTCGGGGTAAGCTTCCCTGCTCCTTTACGGGATCTGGCATTTTTGCTGTAGCTCACTCTCTCCCACGGAGTGGGCGGCGGAATTGCTGGCAAAGTTCCAAGTTCCTGAACCCAAGCCCAATCAGGAATCCGGAGATCCTCTAGATGAAGATCTGAAAGATGTCGTTTCGGCTCTTGATGTCTACGTATCATGAACCTTTTGTTGTTCACTTGGAAAGAGATGCCAAAAGGGAATAGCCATCTGTAGAGGATTCGGTGATCTCTCAAGACATCAGTCAGAGGTTTCAAAAGTTTCCTTTTGGAAAGAGTAATCGTAGAAAGGTCTTGGAAAAATGAAAGTTGAGATCCTTCAAACATAACTTTGTCACCGTATCTTGCCTTTCGTAGTATATCATCTCGGACTCTGGAGTTGAACAACCTGCAGATTATGTCCCTTGGGGGTTGAGGTGGTTTAATTCTGGCCCTCAGAGCCCTGTGGGCACATTCAATTGCAATTTCTTCCTGGTAACCTTTACCTAGGTCGGAAATGAATATTTGCTTAACCGTGGGTAGTATAGTTTCGGGAGGAACCGATTCAGGAATGCCTTTGATCCTGATAATGTTGCTTCTACCTCGGTTATCTTGATCTTCTATACCGTCCGCTAAAGAATTTAAATGAGATTGGAGGGAGCAGAAGGAGGAAGCAGTGGCTGTGGTGAAGTCAATCAGCTGAGATTGGGTATTTTCCAACTGCTCTACTCGTGGCCCAAGCTGTCTAACCTCTTGTTTTATATCTTGAAGTTCCTTCATCACTGGTTCTAGCGCCTTCCTTAATACTTTACTGATGAAGGAGCGGGTCACAGGAAGTTCAGAGCTGGAAGAGGCATCATCTAGATCACTTTCTTCAGCAGCGTGTTGATCCAGTGGGCCTTTTGTGGGAGACATTTTATCCTGTGATTTGGTATGAGACGCGTCTTTCACCGCCTGTGGATAGTGAGACTTGCGGATGAAGGTATCCAGGTTGCCGCTTTTAGGTGTATCTTGAGAGTCCCTTGCACTTCCGGTTTAAATTGAGGCCGGGGATCCAGTGTCTCTACTAGGCCCAAATGTGGAAATGATCCAAACCAGCCAAAACTGGTCTTAAAATGTACCCCAGAGCAGCGGGCATCCGATGTGGATGATTGCAGGGACCCTGCAATGTCCAGGAGGGCAGACGGAGTAAGATTGTGGAAAGCCTGGCAGAGCTCTGCAGGAACACGTCTCCTCTTCACCACGTCCAGGCCCCCAATGTCCGTCAAGTTTTGCTGCAGTTAAGGAAGAATTATCTGTATGCCAAGTTGGAGAAGTGCGTGTTTGAGAAAGATGCTCTACCCTTCCTGGGCTACATCGTCTCGAATCGAGGTCTCGAGATGGATCCTGAAAAGGTAAAGTCTGTCCTGGAATGGCTACGCCCTCAAGGCTTGAGGGCCATACAGCGCTTTCTAGGATTCGCCAATTTTTACAGACAGTTCATCCCAAACTTCTCCTTACTGACTTCTCCTATCTCTAACCTCACCAAGAAGGGCATGAATACCAAGGTGTGGACTCCTGAGGCAGAGTCCACATTCAATAGCCTGAAGAGTGCCTTCACGTCAGCCTCTATCCTCCATCATCCAGATGTTTCTCTACATTTCTCGTTGGAGGCGGACGCCTCCTCTGTCAGTGCTGGTGCACTCCTCTTCCAGAGAGGTTTCAAGGGCAAGTCAATGGTATTTGGATATATCTCTAAGCTCTTCTCTTCCTCAGAACGCAACTACTCGATTGGGGATCGGGAGTTACTGGCCATCAAATTGGCTCTGGAGGAGTGGAGACATCTACTTGAGGGCGCAGCTCATCCTGTCCTAATTTTTACAGATCACAAGAATCTCACCTATCTCCAGACGGCCCAATGGCTGAATCCTTTGTCAGGCCAGGTGGTCGCTGTTCTTTACCAGGTTCCAGTTTGAGCACCATTATCGCCCGGCTGACAAGAATGTGAGGGCTGATGCCTTGTCCAGATCTTTCGAGACAGAGGACACCATGGAGATTCCACAGAATATTATTGACCCGTCTTGCATTGTCTCTGTCAACCCCCTGCAAGTTGGGGACATTCCTCCAGGGAGGATCTTTGTGTGCCTGGCTGACAGAAGGAGAATCCTCTGCTGGGGACACTACTCTAGACTGGCAGGTCACGCGGGGTCCTGTAAAACCCGAGACTTGATTGCCCGTCATTTCTGGTGGCCCACACTTCCCAAAGACATGATTGACTTTGTTTCTTCCTGCTCAGTGTGTGCAGCTAACAAGGTCGTTCACTCCAGACCTTCCGGTCTGCTCCAGCCACTGCCTGTGCCCGATGCTTCCTGGCAGCATATAGTTATGGACTTTGTTACGGACCAGCCTCCCTATGCGGGATGCAGTACTGTCTGGGTGGTGGTGGACAGATTTTCGAAGATGGCCCACTTCTTTCCGCTGACTGGTCTTCTGTCTGCTCCTCAACTGGCCAACCTTTTCATCCAAAACATCTTCCGCCTGCACGGCTTGCCGCGGCATCTTGTTTCTGATCGGGGGGTTCAGTTTGCCTCGAAGTTCTGGAGAGCCCTCTGCGGACTCCTCGGTGTGAAGTTTGACTTTTCCTCAGCCTACCATCCTCAGTCCAATGGTCAGGTCGAGATGATCAATCAGATCTTGGAGAACTACCTACGCCACTTCATCGCCAAGCATCATGATGACTGGGTGCAGCTGCTTCCGTGGGCTGAGTTCTCATATAATAATCACAAAAGCGAGTGCACAAGGAATACTCAGTTCTTCATGGTCTACGGCCAAAACCCACAAATTCCTCTCCTGGTGCCCGATACGTCCGAGGTACCAGCGGCTGAGTCTGCTTTTAGAGACTTCCTGCAGATCTGGCAGCAGACTCGATCCTTCATCCTACTGGCAGTCGGCTGAAATGAAATAGAAGGCTGACACAAGGAGAAGAGAACCTCCTCAATTTCTCTCTGGCACGAAGGTCTGGCTGTTCTCTAGGAATATCCGACTAAGGACGCCATCATACAAATTTGCTTCCAGGTTCCTCGGACCCTTCGAGATCCTACAGCAGATTAACCCTGTCCCCTACAAGTTTTGGCTGCCTCCTACCCTCAAGATCCCCAACTCCTTCCATGTCTCCCTCCTGAAGCCGGTGGTTCTGAACTGCTTTACCAAGACTCCTAGCCCTGCGGTTCCCTCCAGCGGTCCTTCAGACACCTTTGAGATTAAGCAGATCCTGGACATTAAAAAAGTAAGAGGAAGAAACTTTTATTCTGTAGATTGGAAGGGGTTTGGTCCAGAAGAGAGGTCCTGGGAACCAGAAGAGAATCTCAATGCTCCTACCCTCATTAAGAGGTTTCTCTCTCGTTCTGGTCCCAAGAGGAAGGGGCGTAAGAGGGGGGATACTGTAACGTCTGTGGTCGCTGACCTCGAAGTTGGAGGAGGGAAGAGGCACTGAGTCCTTTAGTTGATGTAAATTGTGAGATCATGTATTATCTCCTTCTAGCTTTATAATGGAGGTGTTACCTTTCATTATAATTCTACCACTGATAATTATGAGATGACTGCTGCCCTTAACGTACACAGCACACGCTGAAAAGCCATGGAAAGTGTGAGCCTATTGTGAATAATCAGTGACCAGTGTGACAACTGAATTCTATCCCTCCCCCATAGAAGCTAATAAGACATTTTCCGTATCAGTTTTCTAATGTTCAGGTGCTTGCTGTTCAGAGTAGCAGCTAAGGTAAAATGTCTGCCCCCTATAAGCACGTAAAAAAATAAAATAAAACATATACAATTGTGAAAATAAAAACAGATGAGAAAAAATGAATATATTTCAGTAAAAAAATAAATAAGGTGATACATTTCCTTTAACGAAAGATAGAATAATTTGCCAAAATATAGAAGGCTTGTGTGTTTAGATACAGGCTGACGATTAGCAAATAGTGGCGGTAGACAGGATTTGTCAGGTTCCAGATTTGCAGTAAATTATAGAGATTTGCACTTTCTAGACTTAGATGAGATTAGAATTTTTAAAGATTTGCTCATCTCTATTAGTATATGACAGCAGTAACACTCACTAATTATGTCATGAGCATTGTGTGTGCTCTGAGACGCAGAACCATGAAGCAACATGGGACAGTGTGACGTAGGGTACGTGGAGCCACTGGGCCGTACCGCCTTGTCGGTAAGGCAGCTGGCCAACAGGACACAGGGCAAAGTATATAGTTCAATAGGTGTACCTGTGGTAACTTTCAGACAGTAGTTGGACATGCTTGGAATGGACTTTGGCAGCAGGCAGGTACCAGGCTTTGTGTAGGGGAGCAGACGTAGACTCAGCGCAGCACGACTCCAATACTATACGGCACTTGGACCAGGATAACACGGGATACAGGTTACAGGAAGCAGGAACGGGAACAGTGGGAAGACATTTAAGGGACCATTTGCATAGACGAACATAGGTAACGAAAACAAAGCTCAGGCAAGGCAGAAAGGGGCAGTGCCCTTCTTATAGTCCAGGATCATGGGCTAATTAATTAACAGATTCAGGTGCGCGCGCTGGCCCTTTAAGACCGGGCATGATCGTGCGCGCGCACCCTACGGGACACAGCAGAACGAAGTGGAAATGAGCGCTGGCGTCTCCTGAGAAGGAGATGCGGACCAGCGCTCGCAGGACCATGGCCGCGGCTGTCAGGAGGTGAGTAAGCCTGACGGTCTGCGGCCATGGATGTTACTGACGGCTGAAAGCTATGTCATAAATGTCTAAGATGGAAGAACCCTCCAACAGATCCATGTTGCTCTAGTTCACAGGTGCAAGCAGTAAATTATGTAACAACAGGTAAACATACAGTATATACCAAGGTATAACAGCTAAGAGAGTTGGGAATTGCAGAATGTGGAAGTGAATATATAATGAAAAATTTGAAAAACAGTTACATAACATGATTCTGTTCTATTACTGCAAGATCTCTTGAAATAGCTTTTGTAATACCTTCATAATTTCTACCAGTAAGTTTTGAAAAATGCCACTTGAGGAACATTGTGAGTAGGAGTGTAATGGAGCAGTCCGTTTGAATTACATGGAAGTGCTACATTCATTGCAGAAGTAGAGAGACGAAGGAGGAGTGGACTGAGAGTGGTTTGTTCCCTGGACAATAAGGGTAATCTCCACTTGAGTCATCAACTATGTATTTCTTTTATTTTTTTTATTTGACTTTATTTAAATAATTATTTAATTTATAAATTATATAATTTCATTTAATTATTTAAATTATAAATTGTTTTGTAAGGTTTTCGTAAACTACTGGCCATCAGTGTATTAGTGTGTGTAATCCTTTCACAGTTTATTCTGCCTGTTTCAGCCCCTATTGCGATCTGAAAAGTCAATCACGGGACTTCACTCTGTGTCACCCATGGCTTGCCACTAAACTATAATCTGACTTCAGTACTTATGTACTGTAGGATGGTGGAAGGTTGGAAAAGGTGGTGGAAATACCCCACAGGGATGTTGAAGAGAAAGATAAAAAGAAACAGGAGTTAGAGTGCCAAACTTGCAAACTTTTACTCTTAAATATATACAGTTTCGACCGGCGCTAATGGTGCACACGGCCATAGACAATCTTTATAGTTCTTCTCACTCTGGGAGACACAAGAATAGTTGCGGTATTTACAATTCTCCTCACTTCTGAGAGGCACAGGCTTCGTTATGGTTCATGCTGGAAAGATGTCTAGCTTGTACTGAAATGACAGGCAAACACAGGCCAAACGCACCCCTCCTTGATACAATGGCTATCTGCTTGGTCCTAGTAGTCCTTAAGATTGTTGCTGCTGCATATTTTCGGGCCTAATGCTGCTTGTGCTGGTGGCTACTGGCTGCTTTGTAAATAGGCCCTATAAGCCTTCGCATGGACCAACTCTCCTGTTAGTCTTGCACTACTGCTGGCTACAGCACCTCTCACTGACTGTCTTGGGTCGTGTCTCTTCTACGTACCCTTCACTGCCCAGCCCTGCTATCAGTAAAGTGAAGCCCCACACACCCCTGCTCGCTCTCAAGGACTCGTCGCCACCCCATCACAACGATGAACACTGACCAGGTTGGTCCGAACCCATACAACTCAGGCTTTTTAGTTCCAGCTCCATAGCAGTAGATCTTTTTCTCTTTTTCTCCACCACCAAACGACTTCCCCTTTTGCAGCAACACCTCCCCAGTATAGTACTCTGCGTACTCACACCGACTTCCTCACCACACTGAACTTAGCTGGGAGCGCTAACCCCCTTTTTATACTCTAAGCAGCGCCTCCAGGCGTAAAGACACTCCTACATCCGCCATCACTGTTACAGGATGGTAAATCCAGTGTTTAAAATGGTGTCTAGGCCGTACATGCTGTCACCTTAAATTTAGATTGTCAACAAGCCAAGCACTTTTGCCTTACCTAATTAAAGCAATCAATAGACGCAACAAGATTAAGAGTGCTTAAAGGGGCAAAACACCATATGAGTAGTACATGTAAATACGAGGAAAGGATGGTCACTAAAGTTATATCCAGGCCATCAATATGTTACCCTTTTTCTTAGGGATTTAGTCCCATATGTTAAAGTACAACCTCCCCAGTCCTTGGCTCCTCCTCCACTCCGCCCTCCCTCCTGATGTGTCAATTATCTCCTCCTTCTCACATACAGTGCTCCACAGCTTTATAGCCAATCACCGCTTTGAGACTCCGCCATTAGATTTGCACATAGGGAAATGTATTACAGGACATGTAAAGCAGCCTCACAGGCTAAGGCTGCGTTACTACGCTCCGTACATTGCTTTTGCATCGAATATGGCAGATGGATTAAAAATATGCGGCAATGAATTTATAATGCTCGATTAGCATTTAGCACTGTTGATCCTACTGTAAGTGTCATGGTACTTTATTAAAAAAAATACGCCGTGGTGTTTTTTTAATATGTAATTTATTTTATTATTTTATTTCCATTCCAATCTTCTAGTTAGTAACATTACTGCTTCAATATGGCTGGAACCTGACATGTAACATAGACAGACAAACGTTTTAGTAGGACTAAACAAGGGATTCCTGCTGGCAAGCATTCTATAGAAGTGAAAATGTAATGAAACAAAAAATTAGTTTTTAAATAGTCATGAAGGAGCATGCTCCATTGGTTTTTGCCAACAGTGAAGTGATAGATAAAACAAGCATATACATGGGGATTATAGAGATAACAATTACAATTTGGGTAGAGCCTGTTCGCATCACCGTTCATTTCTGCTGTTGGGTTTCCGTCTGAGGTTTCCGTCGGGTTAACCTCTCAGCGGAAAGTCAAATGGAAACCTCCGTTTCCCTCACCATTGAACTCAATGGTGACGGAAACCTAGCTAATGGTTTCCGTCTGTCACCGTTGTGACAGGGTTCTGTAGTTTTGATGATGGAATCAATAGCGCAGTTGACTGTGCTATTGATTCCGTCCAAAACAACGGAACCCTGTCACAACGGTGACAGACGGAAACCTTTCAATTATCATGTATTTAGAAATGCAAGTCAAATATAATTGTGAGAACATTTTATTTCCTTATCTAGGCGTGATTCAAATCCCAGTGCTCAACAATACCCATGATGCCAATATTTGTGATATAGCCTACTAAAGAGCTGGTATTATTATTAACTAATACCTCAAAAACTGAACAGAGAAGTGAATGACATACTTTAATAAGAATCACATGTAATGATATTTATTTTATTCTTAAGGGTCAACAATTATTATAGATAAACCAATCAAAGAAGACAGGAAGACTAAAATGGTGAGTGCAGCACAATCATTGCGCCCAATATTTACAATAAATGATCGCTTCAGTTGCTCATGCTTTGCACAGACTTATTTGTAAAGGGGGCATAGCTATAGGAGGTGCTTGGATAGCAGTGGCACCCAGGCCATGTGCCCAAGAGGTCCAAAATGTTCCCTCTGCCGTATAATAACACACCAATATTATAAATTGTATATGGTAGGTGGGGGCTCTATTATAGATTTCACATTTGGGTCTAGGAGCTTCAAGTTATGCCTCTGGATGTTTAAGAACACAATTTGCAGGGTGCACCTGTCAAACAATATTTTATAGAGTTGAAATCCACACTAACTAGGCCCCATTAAAGTTTGAACCCACCTCTAAACAAAATTAGTGCTTCTCCTTTAACATGTTAAAGAATTGCTCGGACATTTGGAAAATGATAAGAAAAAAATACTTTCTGTTCCTAGCAAGCAAATGCAGTGTCTAATTGCCAATCAAAATCTGGTTGTGCATCAGCTTCTCATTAATCAAGAAATTAATTCAGAGAAAATTGATAAAATCGTTGATGCAGTACTTGATTTAGAAGAATCATGTGCTGCACAGCCACACAAGAATAAAAGTTCTTATAAAACCTCAATTACGGAAGTAGAGAAACTGTGTACTTGATGTGTTAGGAGATATATATCTAATTAAAATGGGTGAATAATTCCAAAAGAATTTTTTCTTTAATAGAAGTAAACATTTTACTAATTAACACCTACAAATAAGTTTCGTTGTACCATATTTCAGTGATCGCACTGAGGGTGCTCTTCCCTGTCAGGCACAAGAATGTGCTGGGTCAATGTGGAAAAGGGTAGAAGAACTCAAAATGCAGGATATATATTTCTATCATAATCTGGACAATAAGCATTCGGTTAGCATGAAGTACAAATAAACCTCCCCCTCCCACTCTAGATACATTTTCATGCCTCATTGCCAATTAGAACCAGGAGTCTAACTAGAAATATCAACAGCCCCACGTGGCGGAATTGCTCTGGAATTCTGCTGCGGACACTCCGCAGCGTTAATCCGCAGCGGACCCGTTTCTCCATTGCCTTCCACTTCTTTTTAGTAGGGTTAGTTTAGACAATGCGGAAAATTCCGCTGCGGAGCATAGGCTGCGGTGCGGAATTTGGTGTCCCCAGCATACAATGGATGTTGCGGACCTGTGGCGGACTGGTTGTGGACTCATTACGGAAGTTCTCCATTGACTTCAATGGAGATTCAAAATTCTGCAATGAAGTCCGCAGATGTCATGTACATGGTTATGTGTGCTGCGGATGCGTATTGTTTTTTTTTAACATGACATTTCTTCATTTTGGCTGGACCTATGTGTATTTCTAGGTCTACAGCCAGACTGAGGAAGTCAATGGGGCTCCCATAATTACGGGTGACTACGTGTTTGCACCCATAATTACGGGTGACTACGTGTGTTCACTCATAATTACGGGTGACTGCGTATGTGCACCCATAATTACGGGTGACTACGTGTGTGCAGACGTAATTACGGGAGCGTTGCTAGGCGACGTCAGTAAATAGTCACTGTCCATGGTGC
Source organism: Rhinoderma darwinii (assembly GCF_050947455.1). Lineage (NCBI taxonomy): Eukaryota > Metazoa > Chordata > Amphibia > Anura > Rhinodermatidae > Rhinoderma > Rhinoderma darwinii. The sequence continues at coordinate 140,964,033 of NC_134687.1, forward strand.
TGCAAGAGTTAAGAGATCGGCAGTAACTGTTTGAGCACCCTGGACAGTGACTACCGATCACAATATACAGCAACCTGTAAAAAAAATAGATGTTCATACTTACCGAGAACTCCCTGCTTCTTCCTCCAGTCCGGCTTCCTAGGATGACGTTTCAGTCTAAGTGACGGCTGCAGCCAATCACAGGCTGCAGCGGTCACATGGACTGCCGCGTCATCCAGGGAGGTCGGGCTGGATGCCGAAAGAGGGACGCGTCACCAAGACAACGGCCGGTAAGTATGAATTTCTTTTACTTTCACTAGGGAAAGTGCTGTCCCTTCTCTCGAAGGGAAGTACTTTCACCTCAATACGCAACAGCCAGTCCGCATCAATTTACTGCACATTTTGGGCAGAGCCGCAACAGAATCTGCAACGCAGATTCTGTGCGGCATTGATGCGGACAGTTGCGGAAGAAATACGCCACGTGGGGCCATGCCCTAAGGGTCAATGCACACGATGCATATTACGTGCGGTTTTGCCACGCGTATTTGAACAGCTCCGTATTTTCAGACATTTGACATTTTTTAGTAAGCGTGTGCACATACCCTTACGGCGATACCAAATGTATATAGTTTTTTTAAGGTCAATGCACACGATGTGTATTACGTGCGGTTTTGCTGTGCACATATGCATGTGGCAAAACCGCAGCGTAATACAGCACCAGCATAGTCAATGAGATTCCAGGAAATCTCATGTCCACGCTGCAGTACTTTCAAATGTCAATTAATCCCGCGATTCTGCTTGCAAATTCTATCCCTATAGTTCTACAGAAATACGCAGCAAAACCTGCAGCATGAAAACACAGCAAGTTACGCAGCAAAATGTAAAAACCGCACTGAAAAATGCATTTAAAAAGCATACCTTTAAGTGATGTTTTTTTCCTGCGAATTTCTTGTGGTTTCCTACGGTTTTGCTGCATATTTTCCGCAGCAAAATACGCAATGTGTGCATGTAGCCTTAATGTCCCTGCATGTCATGATATTCTATTCTAAAATAAGATTGATGATGAAAAAAAGATACAATTTTCTATAATGTGATGGCAACTGCAGTGGGTAAACTAAATATATATGGTTGTAATCACCAACATGCTCCCCTGCCATCAGTGTAGGGGACTACCTATGGCAATTTTGTTTTACCTTATGGATGATCTCTGCTTGTTCTTATTCAGCAGGAACCTTCATTGTTTACTTCCAGTGGATACAATTCTGTCCATGGTCATGTGATGTCCTATGGCTTATGTCTTTTAATTCATAGATATCTTGCATTGAAAAACTCATATTTGGCCATATTGCGCTAAAGGGAATCTTTCAGCAGTTTTCAGGCCTCAAAACCGCTGACAGAGCGATTTAGAGGTGGGCGAGTACATTTTAAACATACCTTTTGTCTCGTTCATGTAAGATGAAAGACCAAGAAAATGATGTTTATTTCCTCAGACGTGCCGATTGCAAATGCCACTAAGGCGGGTACTTCATGTGCAAGTGCTCCTGCACTGCACGCAGCAAGCTCCGCCGCTCTGAGTGATGGCTCTAGCAATCTCCTGATTGGCCGCTAGAGCCATCACTCAGAGCAGAGAGTGGCACTTGCAACCGTTGCCTTGGGGGAATCAAGCGTCAGTTTCTGGGTCAAGCGGCGGTTTTGGGTCAACTTGCATGACCGAGAAAAAAAAAAGGTATGGTTACAATGCCCTCCTTTTCCCCTACATCGCTCTGTCAGCAGTTTTGAGGCCTCAAAAACCGCTGACAGGTTCCCTTTAACAGAAATAATTTGTGTGTTACTGAAGAGATTTACATGTTAAAAAGATGAGAAGATGCAGATACTCACCAAATCATGCAATACTAATGCGTCGTAAATGTTCCATGACAGATGTAAAATTGCTGTACAAGACGTGAAACAATTATAAAGAAAAATACTTGAGGAGGAAGAGTCTACTGGTGATATCTGCCAAACTCGGTAATCTTGGAACGGAGAGGTTTAAACTTTAACTCAGCAGAAAAATAATTTCTGTCCTAGACAAATGATTGCTTAATTCATTGAATTTCTGTCTGTTTGATTTTGTGACCTAATAGGTTTATTTGACTTGCTGGTAAAATATGTGACTATGTCGGGCTATCTTTTTGAGAAGGCTAATTTACAATAACTGATGGATGAACATTTTACCTTCCTTGGCCATTTGTCCTATGCTCACCTTACCTAAACCTATGCGTGTATAGTTGGTACTTGCATTACAAAAATTGCTATTTGAATATACTAAAAGGATTTGCTTAATAAAGGATGGGCTGTTCTCTTGTCTCTCTTTTTTAACAAAATCTATTGTGATAACTGTCAGGGGACTACATGTGGCATTGCTGTCAGGGGCCCAGGCAATGTTTAACATGTTAAATGAAAGGATCCTATTTTAGACAATGATGTTTAAACCTGGTTCCCCTCATGGTGCCCTTTTTTTTCCACATAAATGCATATTGGACATAAAAGAGCATTCAGTGGCCCTGACCATTTGCCCACATGGGACTTGTTTGTATGCTTATAGCATCAGCCCCTTAACTTTTCCATTTACGTAGTTTCGAGGTAAAGAAATTATAGTCAATCCTGTACGCTGGGGCCTGATGTTTCAATGGCCTCTGATGTCCCCAGTGTACCCTCTAAAGCTGGATTCACAGGAGCATGTTCGGTCCGTAAAGGACGGAACGTATTTCGGGCGCAAGTCTCGGACCGAACACACTGCAGGGAGCCGGGCTCCTAGCATCATAGTTATGTACGATGCTAGGAGTCCCTGCCTCTCCGTGGAACTACTGTCCCGTACGGAAAACATGATTACAATACGGGACAGTTGTCCGGCAGCGAGGCAGAGACTCCTAGCATCGTACATAACTATGATGCTAGGAGCCCGGCTCCCTGCACTGTGTTCGGTCCGGGACTTGCGGCTGAAATACGTTCCGTCCTTTACGGACCGAACATGCTCGTGTGAATCCAGCCCAACACATAGAAGGACAACAGAACTATAAATGGCACATGATGGTTGGGGGTCCCTGGTGCAGATTTTGCAGGAGCTTCAAGTTATGCCTTAGCATGAATTTCTCAGAAAGGGAGTGAATAATGGAATTCCATTATAAAAGAAAGGTAGAGCTTTACATAAAATATGGTATTTATATATGATGCGTAAGGAAGAGCATAGAGAAGATTGTCTGACTAATGTATTACGTTGGGCTGATGGATAAAGATTTGTTAGATGAAGGCTGGGAATTAAAGTAAGAAATGCAGGATGGCTGAATGGCATATTAAGAATTGTTGTTCGCATAAGGAATAATAGTCATAAAGGAGGATATAAAGATATCAAGTTATAACATAGGGTGCAGAACTGGAACATGCCTTCTCTATTACACCCAAAAAATAACCAATACATTTATAATTGGAAAACATGAGTTCAGGTAAATTAACTTATTCTGCTTATATTAATCACACTTTACAGCCTGCGAGTATGACAAACGTATGCCTCTAACCCCAACAACCACCCTGTACGGTATATCGTGATGAGATGTTCAACGCTCTGACACATATATTTGTATATGCAGTTACCACTCCTTGCTGTCTTGGGGAGAGGGATTTCTGCTCATTTGTAATGGATTACAAGACTAGAAAGTCGCTCCGATATGAAAAGCTATAGCACAGCAAAGATATGGAGAGGAAAAAAAATAAATTTTAAAACTAACTTGCAGCCACCTTGAAACAAAGTGACCGACATTTCTATCTGTATGGAAATGGAGGGAAAGAAATGTTTGTAGAGCGGATTCCTGCAGCTCTGAATGTCAAAAATAAACATTGAGGGAATTTTGTCTGCAAGAAAAAAATGTTTGGAAATTGCAGAAAATACAAATAGACATTTTTACTGCTACACATATAATCAGTGTTTGGAGAATTTTGCTATGGTTATGTTCAGTATTTTGATAATTTCGGATCTTTGACTTTTACTTACAAATTGAGATTCACTGTTTTCAAAAGAGAAATGAGATATTTCACTGCGTCTCCTTAGCCTTAAAGGCATTTTCCGAGATGTACATGGGCTATGTCTGGTGCTGCAGCTCAGCTTTACTCACTTGAATGGGACTGAGCTGCAATACCAGGCACAGCCCATGGTCAAGAGTGGTGCTGTGCCTGGAAAATAAGCGGACTCTATTTTCAGATCTCAGACAGCTTCTTTAACACCTTAACGACCAGGCCTATTTTGGCCTTAATGACCAAGCATTCTTTTTTTCATCTTTGCATTCCAAGAGTTATTACTCTTTCATTAACTTTTTTTTTTGGGGAAGGAATTGAAAAAACCCCCCTGTTACAGCATTGTTTTTCGCGGTTTAAATTTACGCCGTTCACTATGCGGCATAAATAACATGTTACCTTTATTCTATGGGTTGGTAAGTTTACAGCGATACCACAGATGTACATTTTTTTTTTTTACATTTTATTAGGTTAGCACAATAAAAAAACTAAAAATTTTTTTTGCATCACCACATTCCAAGAGGTGTAACTTTATTATTTTTCTGTTGATGTCGCCATACAGGGCTTGATTTTTTTGGGGGGAGGTGGAGAAAAAAAATAGATTTTCGAAGTTTGTTGCGTTTGTTTGGTATGGCATTCACTATGCAATTGAATTAATCTGTTACCTTTATTTTTTGTGTCGTTACGATCATGCTGATACCATATATGTGTATTTTTCTGTTTTTATTTTACACTTATTAAATAAAACCACTTTTTATGGAAAAAAAATGGTTTTATTTTGTTTTAATTGTTTACCTTTTTTTTATTTTTTTCATAAACCGGTGGTCCTTCTGTCGAAAAATGTAAACCGCTACCGCAGCATTTAAGGGGTTAAATGGCTGAGATTGAACGTTTCTGCCAATCTCAGCCGTTGCAGCGGGAGCCCGGCTGACAGTCACAGCCGGGCTCCCATGGTGATTGTGCAGGCACAGCTTCTGTGCCCACGCGATCACCATCACGTACATGCACGTCAGAATGTGGGAAGGTGAACCTTCCCATGACCTGCATGTACATGAAAATGCGGGAAGGGGGTTAAAGGGGTTGTATGAGATTTAAAAAATAAAAGGTTCACTTTTTTTTATAAACAAACAATGCCACTCTTGCCCTTGGGCTATATCAGATTGTAGCTCCTCACAATTCACTTGACCTTTCTTTCTAGTCTCATTCAAGCAGACAATCCGCTGCGGAAAAACCGCACCATTTCATGCGTTTTTTACTGCAGAAAATAGTATGGATTTTGCTGCGTTTTTTCCAAGTCTGTGAGATGGTGACATCTCCTCTGAAAAATGCAGGAATTCAGTCCACTTTCCACAGTAGGAATTGACGTGCTGCGGAACAAAAAAAAAAAACGCACTGCAGGTGAATTTCAGGACTGAAATATTCTGCGGCATGTGGATGACATTTGCTCATTCACACCCACTTTGATACTACTGCATTCTGCTACGTATTTTACGTCCGCATTTCCGAATGGGAAATACGCAGCAATTCCGTTACGTGTGGACAAGCCCTTAAACTGCTAAGCCGGCTTCCACTTTGTACACTAGCTGTAAATGCCATGCAGTGTTACACAAGTCAGATAGCAATTATTTTACCATTGAAATGAAATGTTAAAGCATGAAAGCAATTCTTATTTGACCTTGTACCTGTTAAAATGATACAATTTAAATTCTGCTATCTGTAATTTTAACCTGCATTTCTGTCACTAGAATGTTTTGCTAATACAGTAGATCTTAGTTTCTCTCTTTTATTTCCTTCCATGCAACCAGCAACATTTATTTAACTTGTGATAAAATGTTCAGTTCTAAAAAGGTTCAGTGCTAAAAGTGGCTATGTACTGTATTTGTCATTGTTTTTTTTTTTTATTAGAAAGGACAAATGCATTTCGGTTTTAAATAAATTTTAATCTGGATCTGGTCCTGATAAAAATTTGTTTAAAACCTAAATGCATTTGTCCTTTCTAATAAAGAAAAATTAAAATAAAGCTACAATACAGGAGCCAAAACATTGCTTTGTCTTTACATTTTTTTGACCAATAGAACTGTGCCCGACCTGCTGATAATACCGTTGGTGCAGGGGTATTATCAATACACTAAAGCTGAGCGTTTATAAGGTAAACTGTGCCACTGTAACCAATCTAGAGAGTGAAAGGCAAGAGAAGGAGTCGGTGCAGGAGCCGATGGACCCTACACCAGATACATGGCGGTGTGGATGAAAATGTGGAATAAAAAAACATTGCTTTTAAACCAGATTATAAAAAACATGACAAGACATAACTATTTATATTTTTACATATTTTCTGTTGATTATATTTCAATATACCAGCATATCCCACAGCGATGTACAGCTCAGTCTATTTTTTTTCGCAGTGTGGCACAAAATCTATCTAATATATATTTTGGAAGGTTTGTTTGAAGCCCGATTTTTCATTGGTTTAAAAGCAGTCCATGTGACTGCTGCAGCCTGTGATTGGCCTGTGATTGGCTGCAGCAGTCACATGGGATGAAACGTCATCCCGGGAGGCCGGACTGGAGGAAGAAGCAGGTAAGTTAACTTTTAATACTATTAACTCCAGCGGTAGCCACTGTCCCGGGTACTGAAAAAGTTACTGCCGATCAGTTAACGCTTTCAGCACCCTGGACAGTGACTATCCCTTGACGTCGCCTAGCAACGCTCCCGTAATTACGGGTGCACACACGTAGCCACCCGTTTTTCACGGATCCGTGTGTCCGTGATTAGAACCGTGTGCTTCCCATGTGTATTCCGAGAGGAAACTAAAACCCGTTCACACTATGTACACAATATTGTAAACGCGCCGCACATGCTATTCCCTGTCCAGCAGTACTCACTGTCCAGTGTTCTGTAAGAGTTACTGCCGATCAGTGCAGCCCTTTAACTCTTTCAGCACCCTGGACAGAGACTACCGCTGTACAGGGAATACCATGTGCGGCGCTCACAATATAGATTAATGGTTCATTAAAAAAAAATTGCAACAAAAAAAAAGTTACTACTTAACCAGAACTCCCTGCTTGCGTGCTTCTTCCTCAAGTCCGGCCTCCTGATATGACGTTTCAGACCATGTGACCACTGCAGTCAATCACAGGCTGCAGCGGTCAAATGGACTGCCGCATCATCCAGGGAGGTCGGACTGAATGTCAAAAGAGGGACACGTCACCAAGACAACGGCCGGGGTACGTATGAACTTATTTTTCTTAATATCGCTGATCAGTGCAATGCAATATCTGTCTGTATGTGTACCTCTGCCCGCCCGGCCGTTGCTGGACAATGGCTCCGTCACACACGGACGGCACACAGATGCCTTCCGTGTGCCTTCAGTTTTTTTGACGGCCCCATTGACTTGCATGGGCCTCACGGTCACGGAATCTCAGACCAAAGTAGGACATGCTCTACTTTTGTCGGAACGGAGAAACGGGACCGTCAAAAGAACTGAAGTGTGCATGGTCCCATTGAAATGAATGGGTCAGGGTGCTAGCCGTCTGAAAAACGGCTAGCACTCTGAAGAAAAAGACTGAAGTGGGCATGAATATGGACCTGCCCGTGCCATTATTAAATTAAATAGGACATGTTCTATATTTTTCAACGGCCCGGGCACCTTCCCATAAGCAAACGGGAAGGTACTCGTGGCCAATAGAAGTCTATGGCCCGTAATTACGGGCCGTAATTACGGCCCGTGATTATGGGCGTTTTTATGTTCGTGTGCATGAGGCCTAAATCTGTAATGAATATATTGCTTCATTTCATTTATTTTATGCTTCCAATAACATTATTTACACTCTCTAGCAATTAAATTCATATCGAGAGGTAGCAATTGAATTCATACTGAGAGGTATTTAAATAGTGAGCTTTTACTCTATCCATACCGTAAGTCAACCTCCCGAGCAACACCGGGTATAAAAGCTAGTTCTCCCTATATCAGGGAAGAAACTTATGCAAACACCATGCAGATGTTACCCTAGGCCTTATCTTTTTCTTAGGTTTTCTAAATTTTTGGAATAATTGTGAGTAGCCATCTCATAGAGTCAGGTGGATTTACTTTAGGCTTTTAATTTTTCTCATGACCTGTAAAAACAATTTTTGCTGTTATATTAGTAACAGCAGGGGCGTAGCTAAAGGCTCATGGGCCCAGGTGCAAGAATTCAGCTTGGGCCCTCCTACCACTCCCCAACACCACCATCATCATCAGACCCCTGCGCGCGCCTATGCCCAGACGCCTTGCCCAACAGCCCACATAGTATAATGCCCCCACACAGTATAATGCCCCATAACGTATAATGCCCCCCCATAACATCCCCATACCGTATAATGCTCCCCATATCAGCCCCCCATACAATATAATTCCCCCATATCAGCCCCCATGTAGTATAATGCCCCCATCTTATCAGCCCCCATGCCATATCAGCCCCCATGCAGTATAATCCCGCCCCGCAATATCAGCCCCCCGTACAGTATAATGCCCCCATATGCGCATAATAGAAAAATAGCATAATTACTTACCTATCCCCGTTCCCACGTCGGGTGGAGGATCCTTCGCCACCTTCGGTGTGTGCTATGAGTGACTCAGCGCAGGCAGCCGCGATGATATCGCTACATCCCACCTGCCTGCGTCGAGCCGCTCAGGGCACAGTGAATGCTGGATCAAGGAGATGTAAGCTCTGATCAACAGAGTTTAAGGCTACTCTAAGTTTTTCGCCAAAGCCGACCACAAGGCGGGATGGTCTTTGCTGCATAGAACCCAGGTTGTCTTAGCACAGTTCAGTGTTGGATAAGAGGTGCAATGCAGGAAAACCAGAACAGGAACCAGCCAGCGGATAAACAGAAAGCCCAAAACAGAGCAAATGGAAATAAGATACAGCATGGGTCAAAACCAGCCGGGAGCAGATAACCAAAATCAGTAAACAAGGGGTTAACGAGAGAAGGTGAGGTCAGTTTCCAAGAAGTCCAGAAGTCAGAAGTACAGGGTGTGTCACAACTTGATCAGAACACCAGAAGACTAGGAAAATCACAAGCAAAGACCAGGTGGAGGAAGCAGATATAAATACAACCCCACACCTAATTGGCAGAAAGACAGAGAAAAGAGATAGGCTCAAAGTAAAACAGAATTGCTCAGAAACGATCTTAAGGGAACAGGCATTTTCCTAAAAATCTTTAGTATTGGCATACCATCCTCTATCAACCGTGAAAATAGAATGTAAAAAAAGAGCATTGAAAGCCTTGTTATTTTTTACTAATCTGAAAAAACAAACAGTGAAGTGGAGAAAATGGGAAGATGTATCAAAACTGGCAAAAATGAAAAGTGTATTAGTTACCCATGGAAGCCAGTCAGTTTCCACCTCTCATTTTTCAGGGGCCCTTTGGATAATGAAAGCGGCTACCTGATCGGTTGCCATGGGCAACTACTCCACTTCGTCTTTGCACAAGTTTTGATAAATTTCCCTAAATTAATATACATTATATCCCCATGGATAGGTGAGCCTGCACGTGTTCCCACCTACCGATAGCTTAGCATTTAGGTCACATGTCTGATAACTGTCAAGCACAGAAATTTTCTTTCTATTTAATATTATTTACCCCTTGAAGACCTGGCCATTTTTGGCCTCAAACGCTATGTACACATTTGAAAGGCAATTTAGTTATTTATTTTTAATAAAAAGGTCAGTCAGTGTGATTAGTGCAACTTTCTAAATAGTTTTTATTAAAAATGATTTTTACTTTTTGAGATAAAGCTGCTTTGTATTCTCTATAATGAGAAGCTGTATCTTTCGTTAATTCTACTCCCGTCAGGTCCGCGGGACTGACAGGTTCAGTGACAGCGGTGAGCCACCTCTAATCTATGACATCTAAGTTTATAAGGGAGGGAGGTCAATGTAGAAAATAAAGGGGTAGTCAGGTTAGAGATGGGTCATACCATATTGGTGGGAGGAGAAATAGCCTGTGGGGAGAGCACTAGACAACAGGATAAGGAAATCCTTTAGTTACAAAACATAAATGAAAATAAAAATGCCCAAACAATGTTTAATAATCGCATTTCTGATACCAAACGTGGCAATTTGAAATGCAAGTTAAAGTGTATGTTCACAAATGCCAGAAGTCCAGCAAGCAAAATGGGGGAGCTTGAGGCCTTGGTACTGGAGGAACATATAGATATAGTTGGTGTTGCTGAAACATGGCTAGACTCTTCACACCACTGGGCTGTAAATCTACAGGGTTTTACACTATTTATAAAAGACAGGACAAATAGGAAAAGCGGTGGTGTATGTCTGTATATGAGAAGTGATATGAAGGCGAGTGTGAAAGAGGAAATAGTGGGTGAAGATTGTGAGGAGATCGAAACCTTTTGGGTGGAATTACAAAGGGAGGTAAACAATGACAAAATTACTTTTGGTGTAATCTATAGACCCCCCAATATAACTGAGGAGATGGAAGGTCAGCTATATAAACAGATGGAGCGTGCTGCACAGGCCGGTACTGTAGTGATAATGGGAGATTTTAATTACCGGGATATTAATTGGCGTCATGGTTCGGCTTCAACTGCGAAGGGGAGAAATATCCTCAACCTGTTGCAGGAAAATTTTATGGGCCAGTTTGTGGAAGACCCGACTAGGGGTGAAGCTCTGTTGGATCTGGTCATTTCCAATAATGCAGAACTTGTTGGGAATGTCAATGTTCGTGAAAACCTCGGTGACCACAATATAGTTATATTTTACCTATACTGTAAAAAAACAAACACAGGCTGGGAGAGCAAAAACACTTAATTTTAAGAAGGCCATTTTCCCCAAGATGAGGGCTGCAATTCAGGATATGGACTAGGAAGAACTAATGTCAAATAACGGTACAAATGATTAACAGAAAATCTTAAAATCTGCTTTGTATAATTATAGTGCAAAATTTATTCCTATAGGTAACAAGTATAAACAACTAAAATTAAACCCCACATGGCTTACACCATCTGTAAAAAGGGCAATATATGGTAGAAAAAGGGAATTTGAAAAAGACAAATCTGAGGGTACAGCTGTAGCCTTTGTAAATTATAAAGAGCTTAATAAAATCTGTAAAAGGTAATAAAATCAGCAAAAATACAAAATGAAAGGCAGATGGCCAAGGATAATAAAACAAATCCCCAAAAATTGTTCAAGTATGTAAATGCAAAAAACCAAGGTCTGAACATGTAGGATCCCTAAATAGTGCTAATGGGGAGTTGGTCACAGGGCTGTTACTATATCAGTTGAATACTGAATTGGCTGAATGTAGATATGGTCAAAGCTAAATTAAATAAAATAAATGTGCACAAGGCCCAGATGGGTTACACACAAGAGTCCTTGAAGAGCTTAGTTCAGTTATTTCTGTCCCCCTCTTCATAATATTTAGAAATTCTCTAGTGACTGGTATAGTGTCACGGGACTGGCCTAGGGCAAATGTGGCGCCTATTTTCAAAAAAGGCTCTAGGTCTTCCCCGGGTAGTTGTAGACCAGTTAGCTTAACATCAATCATGGGAAAAATTTTGACGGGCTATTGAGGGACTATATACAGGATTTTGTGACAAAAAATTGTATTATAAGTGACAGCCAGCACGGTTTTACTAAGGACAGAAGTTGTCAAACCTACCTGATTTGTTTTTATGAAGAGGTGAGCAGAAGCCTGGACAAAGAGTATATAGTGTTTGTGTACTTTGTAAAGGCATTTGACACTGTCCCTCATAGATGTCTAATGGGTAAATTAAGGACTATAGGTTTAAAAATTATGGTTTGTGATTGGATTGAAAATTGGCTCAAGGACCATATCCAGAGAGTTGTGGTCAATGATTCCTGCTCTCAATGGTCCCCGGTTATAAGTGGTGTACCCCAGGGTTCAGTGCTGGGGCCACGATTATTCTACTTATTTATTAATGATATAGTGGATGGGATTAATAGCACTGTTTCTATTTTTGCAGATGACACCAAGCTATGTAATATAGTTCAGTCTAGGGAAGATGTTCGTAAATTGCAAGCGGATTTAAACAAACTAAGTGTTTGGGCATCCACTTGGCAAATGAAGTTTAATGTAGATAAATGTAAAGTTATGCATCTGGGTACCAACAATCTTCATGCATCATATGTCCTAGGAGGAGCTATACTGGGAGAGTCACTTGTTGAGAAGGATCTGGGTGTACTTGTAGATCATAAACGAAATAACAGCATGCAGTGTCAATCAGCTGCTTCAAAGGCCAACATAAACCTATTGGTACATGCAGGAAAGAGGTCTAATTGGTATACATATGAATATATGCTATACTGATGCCTATATAAAAAGGCTAGACCTCAGTGAAGTCAAGTAACCCTTGGTGTGTTGCCCTAAACAACTAATATAAAGCTATAAAGTGTAGGGCACAATTAACACAAATGTATTGGAAAAATATATACATTTTTATTGAATGTTACAACATTAAAAAATAGGTCATACTGAGCAAAAACACAAAGACGTCTGACAATTACAGAGGACATACAGAAAATTGTAAATGGCGATGTCAAGGATACAGATATATGTTTATTTCTAGGGTGAGTTGGCCTGATCAAATGGTAGTTAAAGCCTCTATATATATTTTAGCATGTGAATTTGCGAAGTAGAAAATATATATACAAATGAGAGGAAACTTGCATGACAGATGAGTATACCCAGTGCAAAAACAAGCTTGAGGCTAAGGTCCGGTGTGAGGAACACAGCGTACCTGCAGTCTATGATACAGGCAATTTAAATGAGAAAATACCTAGAAGATAGAGTGTGTAACGTACCCATTGTAGTCCTCTGCATGAAGAGAACGTCAGTCCCGACGCGCGTTTCGACGAAATAACAGCATGCAGTGTCAATCAGCTGCTTCAAAGGCCAGCAAGATATTGTCATGTATTAAAAGAGGAATGGACTCGCGGGACAGGGATATAATATTACCACTTTACAAAGCATTAGTGAGGTCTCATCTAGAATATGCAGTTCAGTTCTGGGCTCCAGTTCATAGAAAGGATGCCCTGTAGTTGGAAAAAATACAAAGAAGGGCAACGAAGCTAATAAGGGGCATGGAGAATCTAAGTTATGAGGAAAGATTAAAAGAACTAAACCTATTTAGCCTTGAAAAAAAGACGACTAAGGGGGGACATGATTAACTTATATAAATATATGAATGGCACATACAAAACATATGGTGAAAACCTGTTCCATATAAAAACCTCTAAAAAAACAAGGGGGCACTCCCTCCGTCTGGAGAAAAAAAGGTTCAACCTGCAGAGACGACAAGCCTTCTTTAATGTGAGAACTGTGAATCTATGGAATAGTCTACCGCAGGAGCTGGACACAGCAGGGACAGTAGATGGCTTTACAAAAGGCTTAGATAATTTCCTAGAACTAAAAAACATCAGCTACTATGTCATTGTGTAGAAATTTTTCCCTTCCCTTTTCTCATCCCTTGTTTGGACTTGATGGACATGTGTCCTTTTTCAACCGTACTAACTATGTAACTATATGTGATAGATTACAAGTGTATCCTATATGTAAGAGACACGCAGGACCCGCTGACACTGACCCCGTCCGCGGGACTGATGGATTCAGATCATAGCGAAAGATACAGCTGCTGTTTAGAGAATACAAAGCAGCTGTGTTTAAAAATATTTTTTTGTTGTAATAAAAACTATTTAGAAAGTTTAGAAAGCACACTGACCGACCTTTTTATTAAAAACAAAAAAATTGCCTTTTGAAGGTGTACATAGGGGTTTTCCAGTGAGAAATTGATGGCTTATCCCCAGGATAGCCCATCAATATTTGTTCGCTGGGGGTCCGACTCTCAGCACCCCCTGCCGATCAGCTATTTTGAAGGGGCCGCGGTGCTCATGGGAGAGCTGCTTCCCCTTCATTCCTTACATGCTCTGTACTTTAAATCACCGACACACTTGTAGCGGCAGTTCACAGTTTTACAGTTTTCTCCCATTTAAAGAGGCTCTGTCACCAGATTTTGCAACCCCTATCTGCTATAGCAGCAGATCGGCGCTGCAATGTAGATAAGAGTAACGTTTTTATTTTTAAAAAACGAGCATTTTTGGCCAAGTTATGACCATTTTTGTATTTATGCAAATGAGGCTTGCTAAAGTCCAACTGGGCGTGTTTAAAGTAAAAGTCCAACTGGGCGTGTATTATGTGTGTTACATCTGGGCGTGTTTACTACTTTTACTAGCTGGGCGTTCTGACTAGAAGTATCATCCACTTCTATTCAGAACGCCCAGCTTCTGGCAGTGCAGACACAGCGTGTTCTCGAGAGATCACGCTGTGACGTCACTTCCTGCCCCAGGTCCTGCATCGTGTCGGACGAGCGAGGACACATCGGCGCCAGAGGCTACAGTTGATTCTGCAGCAGCATCGGCGTTTGCAGGTAAGTCGATGTAGCTACTTACCTGCAAACGCTGATGCTGCTGCAGAATCAAATGTAGCCTCTGGTGCCGATGTGGCCGACACGATGCAGGACCTGGGGCAGGAAGTGACGTCACAGCGTGATTTCTCGAGAACACGCTGTGTGTCTGCACTGCCAGAAGCTGGGTGTTAACGAACAGAAGTGGATGATGCTGATTCGTCAGCATCATACACTCCCATTCCTAATGCCCAGCTAGTAAAAGAAGTAAAAACGCCCCGATGTACACACATAATACACGCCCAGTTGTACTTTTACTGTAAACACGCCCAGTTGTACTTTTGCAAGCCTCATTTGCATAAATACAAAAATGGTCATAACTTGGCCAATAATGCTCGTTTTTTAAAAATAAAAACGTTACTGTAATCTACATTGCAGCGCCTATCTGCTGCAATAGCAGATAGGGGTTGCAAAATCTGGTGACAGAGCCTCTTTAAGTGAATGGGAGAAGGCTGTAACACTGTGAACCGCATTGACAGGAACGAAGGGGAAGCAGCACTCGCATGAGGGTCGTGGCCCCTTCAAAACAGCTGATCATGGGGTGCTAAGAGTCGGACCCCCACCAATCAGATATTGATGGCCTATTCTGAGGATAGGACATCAATTTCTACACACTGGAAATCCCCTTTAAGGACCTAAAGATGTTTTTTTTATTTTGCCTCTCAGCATTCTGGCGATGCTAACTTTTTAAATATAACATACTTGCTTGAGGCCTTGTTTTTTGCAAAAAAAAAAGTTTTTACTTTCTTTTCGTACCATCCGTGGTTATATATATTTTAATGATTAAATTATTTTTGGACTACAATGCAAAAATCAAATTTTTTTTTCGTCGTTTTTATATACATTTTTTACGCCATTCACCAATCACTTTAAATAATGTAACATTATTTAGATATTTTTAGAACAAGTTGTTACAGGTATGGTGTTACCCAATATGGACTGTATGTATCATTTGTTACTTTGTAACCGTTATATAATATAATGTATTATATGTAAAAATATTGTGTTTTTACTTTTTAAAGTTTAGTATTTTTCACAGATATTTTAAGCTAATTATTTAAAAAAGTGTACCATCCCATAATGGGACTTTTACTAATAATTTATGATTTCTATTATGCACTATTACAACATGGGCCGTCAAAGGGTTAAAAGGTGAGCAATATTGGCCCATCCATCTCAGATACTTGGCTATGGTGGATAGTAATAATTCAACTATAATACATCTGTATATTTATTTTGTTCATTAGTAGCAATGTCTATCCAACTCCGAAAGAAATTATCTCACTGTGCCATGTTTTGTTATAATAAAAAAGGATTAGAACTACTGCTTTCCCTTCAAAGAATATTGTCATTAAAATGATAAAAGATTAAGATTAATAACTAAGATCATTATGTTGTGAATGCAATTAATTAATTTATTCATTCCTTATGCAGTACTTGAAACAGGATGTTTGCGTGAAAGTGGTATTTAGAGCACGGAAAATAACTGTGACTATCTCCCAATTAATAGAAAACCATGGACATAGGCAGAATGTTCATAGGTATAGAGTATACTAAGTGTTGGCGTGAATGGTCACATTTATGGCATTGTAGAAGCCAAAAAAAAAAAAGAGTCAGTGTCATGGTTTCACTCCCTTGGCTTAATGGACACTGTTCTATCCTGGTTTTCCAACTATCTCTCTGACTGCACATTCAGTGTGTTTTTTGTTGACTCTTCTCCCTCTTCCTCCTCTTGTTTTCTCTCTGCACAATTTCAGTAACATATGTATGCTGATGACACGCAACTATATACTGTTCATCTATAACATTACGGCTACACGCCCACATTGCGGAATTTGATGTGGAAAATCTGCATCAAAATCAGGTGCAGATTTTATGCTGCAGATTTCGGTGCCTTTTTTTTTAAAAATAAACTTTTCAGATACAATTCTAAGATGGAAATGCAAGATAAATTAACATGTTGCAGATTTTAAAAAACGCACCGCAGGTCAATTTACATTTGGAAAAATTGTACAATGTGCAGATGAGATAACTTGGAATCTCATTTAGTTTGCTGGTACTGTTTTATGCTACAGATTTTCCACAGGAAAGTCAGTTTGGCAAATCCGCAAGTAATACGCATCGTGTGCATGTGGTGTAAAACCGTTGACAGATGAAAGGAATAACATTGATTATCCGGTTATAATAGCACCTGTCAAGTGGTGGGATATATTAGGCAGCAAGTAAACAGTCAGTTGTTGAAGTAGATATGTTGGGAGCAGGAAATGTAGGCAAGAGTAAGGATCTGAGCGATTTTGACATGGGTCAAATTGTGATGTCTAGACAACTGGCTCAGAGCATCTCCAAAACACCAGATCTTGTGGAGAGTTCCCAAAATGTAGTGGTTAGTACCTCCCAAATGTGGTCCAAGGAAGCACAACTGGTGAAACATTTACAGTGTCATGGGCACCCAAAGCTGATTGATTGTTAAGGAAAACTTTAATCCTGGCTATGATGAAAAGGGGTCAGCACGTATAAGCGAACCAGTCAGAGTGCCTATGCCGACCCTGTACATGGCCAAAAGCGTGAGGCTCGTGTTCATCAGAAGTGGACCACGGAGCAATAGAAGAAAGTGGCCTGGTAGGAAGAAGTCACATTTTCTTTTACATCATGAGGACAGCCGGAAGCGTGTGCGTCACTCACCTGCGGAAGAGTCAGCATCAGCATGCACTATGGGAAGAAGGCAACCGGCAGAGGAAGTGTGATGTTTTTAGAAAAGTTCTGCTGGAAAACCTTGGGCACCGGCACTCCTGTGTATGTTATTTTGATAGGTACAGTCTACCTAAACCTTTTTGCAGATCAAGTACACCCCTCCTTGGCAACGGTAATCCTAAATGGCAGTGACCTCTTTCACCAGGATTATGCGCCCTGCCACGTTATGGTTTAAGGAACATGACAAAGAGTTCAAGGTGTGGACGGCCTCCAAATTCCTCAGTTCTCAATCCTATTGTGAATCTGTGGGATGTGCTGGAAAAACAATTCTGATTTATGGAAGTCCTACCTCACAACTTACAGGACTTTAGAGAATCTGCTGCTAACGTCTTGGTTCCAGACATCACAGGACACCCTCAAAGGTCTTGTGCAGTCGATGCCTTGATTGGTCAAAAGCTGTTCTGGTGGTTTAAGGGTGACCTACTCAATGTTATGCAAGTGGCTTTAATGTTATGGTTGAGTGGAGTACACATCCTCTTCCTCCGCTTGTTTTCTCTCTGCACAATTTCAGTAACATATGTATGCTGATGACACGCAACTATATACTGTTCATCTATAACATTACGGCTACACGCCCACATTGCGGAATTTGATGTGGAAAATCCGCATCAAAATCAGGTGCAGATTTTATGCTGCAGATTTCGGTGCCTTTTTTAAAAAAAATAAACTTTTCAGATACAATTCTAAGATGGAAATGCAAGATAAATTAACATGTTGCAGATTTTAAAAAACGCACCGCAGGTCAATTTACATTTGGAAAAATTGTACAATGTGCAGATGAGATAACTTGGAATCTCATTTAGTTGGCTGGTACTGTTTTATGCTACAGATTTTCCACAGGAAAGTCAGTTTGGCAAATCCGCAAGTAATACGCATCGTGTGCATGTGGTGTAAAACCGTTGACAGATGAAAGGAATAACATTGATTATCCGGTTATAATAGCACCTGTCAAGTGGTGGGATATATTAGGCAGCAAGTAAACAGTCAGTTGTTGAAGTAGATATGTTGGAAGCAGGAAATGTAGGCAAGAGTAAGGATCTGAGCGATTTTGACATGGGTCAAATTGTGATGTCTAGACAACTGGCTCAGAGCATCTCCAAAACACCAGATCTTGTGGAGAGTTCCCAAAATGTAGTGGTTAGTACCTCCCAAATGTGGTCCAAGAAAGCACAACTGGTGAAACATTTACAGTGTCATGGGCACCCAAAGCTGATTGATTGTTAAGGAAAACTTTAATCCTGGCTATGATAAAAAGGTGTCAGCACGTATAAGCGAACCAGTCAGAGTGCCTATGCCGACCCTGTACATGGCCAAAAGCGTGAGGCTCGTGTTCATCAGAAGTGGACCACGGAGCAATAGAAGAAAGTGGCCTGGTAGGAAGAAGTCACATTTTCTTTTACATCATGAGGACAGCCAGATGCGTGTGCGTCACTCACCTGCGGAAGAGTCAGCATCAGCATGCACTATGGGAAGAAGGCAACCGGCAGAGGAAGTGTGATGTTTTTAGAAAAGTTCTGCTGGAAAACCTTGGGCCCCGGCACTCCTGTGTATGTTATTTTGATAGGTACAGTCTACCTAAACCTTTTTGCAGATCAAGTACACCCCTCCTTGGCAACGGTAATCCTAAATGGCAGTGACCTCTTTCAGCAGGATTATGCGCCCTGCCACGTTATGGTTTAAGGAACATGACAAAGAGTTCAAGGTGTGGACGGCCTCCAAATTCCTCAGTTCTCAATCCTATTGTGAATCTGTGGGATGTGCTGGAAAAACAATTCTGATTTATGGAAGTCCTACCTCACAACTTACAGGACTTTAGAGAATCTGCTGCTAACGTCTTGGTTCCAGACATCACAGGACACCCTCAAAGGTCTTGTGCAGTCGATGCCTTGATTGGTCAAAAGCTGTTTTGGTGGTTTAAGGGTGACCTACTCAATGTTATGCAAGTGGCTTTAATGTTATGGTTGAGTGGAGTACACATCCTCTAAGGGAATTTCTTTTGCTCTCCTAAAAAACACTTGTGAGTGTCTGTCAGCTATCTTTGCTGGCATGTCATCTCTATATCTCATCCGGATCTGTCACTAGTTTAGTAATGCCCAATCTCCTAGCTAATCTAATCGTCACTGTCACACTGATAATGCTAGTGAAAATTGTGTCACAAAAAGTTT
This sequence comes from Rhinoderma darwinii, assembly GCF_050947455.1. NCBI lineage: Eukaryota > Metazoa > Chordata > Amphibia > Anura > Rhinodermatidae > Rhinoderma > Rhinoderma darwinii. The sequence continues at coordinate 140,983,455 of NC_134687.1, forward strand.
ATTATTTTAAAAGTTATGAGCTTTTTTCTAAATATGCAAATGTGCCTATACTGAACAAATGGGTGTCCCCACCAGCATATCTCCTGAGGTGGAGCTCCCTCACAGCCTCTGACGCCGTCCTATCAGCATGAAGCTGCTCCACACAGTGTGAGAGACTGAGGATGGAGGGAAGGGGTCAATTCAAATAGCCATATCTCTGGCTGTGGACCACCTAGAACTGTATATTTGGAGGCATCTGAAAGATGAGATTCTAATCTTTCATATGGCACCAGGAAACTGGCGGTTTACATTTTTTTCCTACGCCATTTACCGTACGGGTTAACTAATGTTATATTGTAATAGTTCCGACTTTTACAGACGTGGCAATACCAATTATGTTTATTTTTTTACCCTTAAAGGGGGTTTCCGAGTTAAAACATGTATGTGTTAATTCTTTTAACTTATGAATGTAAATACATTTGTAATGTACTTACAGTTTCCAAATTGGTCCCGTTTCCAGATGCCGCCGTGGGGCACATCACCGCTGACATCCCCCTCTGGCTGCTGTGTTTATCATCAAATTTCTTCCAGGTATACGACACGTCACTAGTGACGTGTATGGGCTGTTCTGTTATGCATCCAGTAATGCGCATGCGCGGTCCCTGCTGTTCTCGAGAGAACTGCATAGACCGCGCATGCGCGTTACTGGCTGTATAACAGAACAACCCATACACGGCACGTCACTAGTGATGTGTGGAGAGAACAGCAGGGACCGCACATGCGCGTTACTGGCTATATAACAGAACAGCCCATACACAGCACGTCACTAGTGACGTGTCGTATACCCGGAAGAAAATTGATGTTAAACACAGCGGCCATAGAGTGACGTCACCAGTCATGTGCCCCACTGCAGCGCCTGTAAACGGGGCCAATTTGCAAACTTTAAGTACATTACAAATGTATTTACATTCATAAGTTAACAGCATTAACACATACACATTTTAACTCGGAAAACCCCTTTAAACTTTAAATATTTTTTTGTATATAACGAAAAACTTATTTTTAGGGCTTAATAGAAGCAGAAGAATGGCATACCTGGGGGAATTCATTAGGATTCCAGGCTGCCATGGTAACTATCAGCACTCCGTGACCATATTTCGTGGGTGGGGGCGAAGGGCTGTCCGAGGGGTATGCCCCTTTCTAACAGCTTAGATGCCGCCTCTGCTATTGACCATGGCATCTAAGTGACTAAACGGCTGTGATCTAAGTTATCTCCGATCCTAGCTGCTGTAGTGAAGTGTCGGCTGTAACATACAGCTAACACCCGCTATGTAAGGAGCAGGCTCAGCCTGTAGAACCCACTCCATACTTCTCTTGCCAACTATGAGATAACTCTACATCAAATGTCAGCAAGGCGTTAAAGGGGTTGTACAGGATTGGAGAACCGGTCCATGGGTTGTGTCTGGTATTGCAGCTCAACTCCATTGAAGTAATTGGGGTTGAGCTGTATTATGGCACACAATCTTTGTAAAAGTGTGGCACTGTTTTTGGAAAAAGCAGCCATGTTTTTTTTTTTTTATCTTGGGCAACCCCTTAAAAATACTTATGAAGGAAACAAAATCTATGGAACTTAAATAATGAGCCCCTTCAGAATGATTCAGTTAAAAATGTAATAACTTACTAAAAAATACTGTGCTTTTTCTGCAACTTCTTTTGCTGTAGAGTTTTTCTCTTAAATAAAGCTGAGAAGGTTAAAATTAAAGAATTATGATTAACTTAAAAGATTTAATATTAATTTAAAAAACGAAATATACACTAAAGGTACGTTCAGAGCCATTCAATTGCATGTCTCAGAAATGGAAGACCACTTTAATGCTATTTTGCTCGGTTTTTATATTTATAGTGGTGTGATGTATATTAAAATATAAGGGACTAAAATAGATTCATTAACTAATTGAAATGAAATTGAGGTGAGACGTCAGTAACAAAGTAATTATAGATTAAAGAAACAAAAGAGAAGAGAAATGAAAATGGAAATACCGAAGATTGGAGAAAAGAAGATAAAATATATAGAAAGAACAGTGCAATAAAAGGTCAGGAAAATGAAGGAGAAGCAGAGACCAGGAAAGCCAAATAGCTAGGAAATGAACCAACGAAATGAAACTACAAGGAAAGTGAAAGAGCTTCGTTGGTAAGAAAAAAAATGAGCATATTATGCTGGAAATGAAAGGCGAAAGAGCAGAATAAAAAGTGGAGGAATGAAGAAATTGTTGTTGAGCAGCAAGGAATAAATCATGAGTATAAGGCAAAGTGAATGCAGTCTTACTCCAAGATTGTAGGCCATTAAAATGGAGAGGAGCTGATTATTCTTCCATTTTTAATGGTCCACAACAAGCACAAAGGAGGCAATAGAAAGTTTAGCTAATTTAATCACAAAACAAAAAAAAAAAAGAAAAATACAATAATGAACTTATAAAGTTGCTGAGATATTGTAAATGCTACTCCCATAGTCATCTACAAATAGCTAGCATCCTGCAATTTACTATAGATACAAAACCATGGCATTGACGAATACAAATAATATTTAATTTGATCTTTTTGTCAAGTAATGTACACGTCATCATGTATTCTAATGGTAATATACTGTGTTAAAAAAAATCACTGGAAACCAGGTAAATCTAGTTGGAAAGTAAGAGAGAAAGCGAAGAATAGATATTGCTATTTATGTAGTCTCTTTAGACAGGAAGTCCTTTTTTTCATAGATTTCATAATCAACACAGATATCATCATTTCACATGCGCTACATGGTCTGGAAATGAAGTAGCATGTTCAATAAATAGACCATTCAGCACCCAAGGTTCTCAACATGAGAAGTCCTACAAAGGAGTGCACAAAACAACATAACAGAAAATCAACTAAACAGAAAAAAAAAGAAAAAAAAAAAAAAAGACATTCATATACATACTGTGACTCTGTTCAGACATATTCATGACTTATTTATAATATTTAGAGCTTTTCCATAAATCCCACGCCGCCACCTTAGTATGAGGTGTGTTAAAGTAATAGAGGAAGGACGTTTCATGTCTACAATCTATGTTAACTCTTCTAATTACCTCTAATATGGATGGAGGGACGGAAGACTTCCACAATTTAGCTATTGACATTCTTGCAGCTATGAGAATATGTTGAGAGATCAGTCGGACTTGGTGAGGTATATCTTCCAACCCCATGTCCAAAACGGCCAATTCTGGGGACCCTGAGATAAGTATACCTGAGATCTCAGAGATCAGTTGAAACACTTCTTTCCATAGAGAGCTAATAGAAGGACAGGTCCACCACATATGTAATGTGAAGCCTTTGTTTCCGCACCCTCTCCAACACATATTAGAGCTGCCCCCTCCAAAGTGGGAGAATCTGGAAGGCGTTAAGTACCACCTAAGATGTATTTTTTTTAACTAACTCGATATGATTTATGCATCTAGAATGCTTGGAGATCCAATTAGCAGCTTTAATCCATTGTTCTGAGGAGAATGAAGTACCCAACTCTCCTTCCCATTTTAGCATATAAGGGTCTTTTGAATCCCGCCCTCTATGAAGCAGTAAATCATAACTAAATGTGAGGCCTTTCGGAAAACCCTGCCATTGAAATATAAACTTATGAAATGTGATTCTCTCTTTATTTTTCACGGAATCACTGTGTCATACACCGCCAATCAGGTCCCGCACTAGGCATAACACAGTGTATCAGTTTTGCCAGTATAATCCTTTTAAAGTCAAAGAATGTGTTTTTATCAAATAGTTTAACAAATGATGGAGAACATGTTATAGAAAAAATAAAATGATGTTATGCATTTAAGCCAGTAAAGGCCTCTTCACATGTGCGTTGGAGGCTCTGTTAGGGGCCTCCGTAACAGACCTGACCGAAAATACTGGAAACAATAGTGCACCATGCTGCACTATTTTTTCCGGTAGAACCACAGACGCCCTGACGGAAACACAATGGAACCCAGTAAAGTCGATGGGTTCCATCGGCGCTGATGGTGTTCATTGTGCAACAGAACTGGCACTTCCGGTATTTTCGTTGCTCTGCTCCTCTGATGGAGCAGAACAACGGAAACACCAATGCAGGTGTGAACCGGGCCTTTTTACATTTTTTAGCTTTCTCATGATAAATAACATTCAGAATTGATTGGGAGAAGACACTGACAGCAAATAGCCCCTGTGCAAGAAGTGTGTCTGGAACCCTGTACCTTCAAGGATAACAAAGCCAAACAAAGATACATACTGTGTGGAGGTAGGCTACACAATAAGTTCTCCACCCCATCTTCTGACTTGCACATGGGCACAGTCTAGAACCAAATTGTCCACCTCTTGACCTGGACTAGGGCCACTCTTTCTTCTCCTCCTGGCCAGATGTGCAGCAAAATGTCCCTCAGGTTTGGGAGGGCGCTGGCCAGAGGATGTGGTCGAACTCCCCACTTGGGGCGGCTCATCGTTCCTAGCAGTGTCGAGAGAAGGCACTGCTGCGGTTAAAGATTCTCCTTAAGTGATTTCTTCCTCCTCCCCCTCTTCTAGGTTGTCTTCCATTCTAAAATGAGAAAAGAAAAATTAAAACACCTTTTCTATTAAAATTATTTTTATTAAGTACAAATACTAATAATCCCTTCCTAACACTTACAGTTTTTATATAATATATTTAGTATATATTTAACCTTTACTTATTTGGAGATCTGGTAAGAACCATATTAGCATTTGATTTTACTGTAATTTAAAAAAATATATATTTGACATTTACCGTTATTACTATGTGGAGATATGGTAAGAATCTTATTATTGTGTGGTATTTCCATATAAACAGTTCAAATATTAGCATTTTACATTTTGACCGTGCATACTCTGTACTATTGTTGCATTTAAACAAAAACAAACACGGCAGCAGATAAAGGCTATGTTCACACAGAGTTTTTTGCAGGAGGAATACCGGCCTCAAAATTCAGTTTGGAAGATTTTCCTCTCCCTGCACGCCGATTTTCACGGCGATTTTCGCTGCGTTTTTCGCCCGCGGCCATTGAGCGCCACGGGCATAAAACACAGCGAAATACACTTTCTCTGCCTCCCATTGAAGTCAATGGGAGGTCAGAGGCGTAAACGCCCGAAGATAGGGTATGTCGCTTCTTTTTCCCGCGAGGCAGTTTTACTGCTCGCGGGAAAAAGATGCCGACGCCTCCCATTGAAATCAATGGGAGGCATTTTAGGGCCGTTTTTGACGAGTTTTGTGGCGCGGTTTCCACGTCAAAAAACTCATCAAAAAACTCTGTGTGAACTTAGCCTACTGGGTTCACACAGATTTTTTTGCAGGAGGAAAATCTGCCTCAAAATTCAGTTTGGAATTTTGAGGCAGATTTTCCTCTGCCTGCACGCTGATTTTCACAGCGTTTTTTGACCGCAGCCATTGTGCACCTCGGGCATAAAATGCAGCGAAATACACTTTCTCTGCCTCCCATTGATGTCAATGGGAGGTCAGAGGCATAAACGCCCAAAGATAGGGCATGTCCCTTCTTTTTCCCGCGAACCGTTTTTTCCGCTTGCGAGAAAAAAACGCCTCCGCCTCCCATTGAAATCAATGGCAGGCATTTTCCTCAGTTTTTTGGAGCGTTTTCCGACGTGGTTTCCACATCAAAAAACATGTAAAAAAACTCAGTGTGAACTGGCCCTTAGAATGTTCCGTAGGAGCATCAACTGTTCCCTATAAATATAGGGCTTCTTTTTGGCAGCGGGTGAATTCTTTGCAAAACTAATTTTGACGACTCTGTTAACGGTTCTTGACATCATCCACTGCAAGAAATTAAAATAGAGAAATAATAATAACAATAATAATAATTATAAATAAATCTATACTGTATATCAGCACTGGCAAAAGTGGTTATTTATATTGCATACAATACTTTATGGGCAAAGTATAAAAAGTATCAAAAGGAACATTTGCACTGGTGACAGCACTGTAAGGAACACATGGCGGTAAAAAAACATAGGGTTATTTACACTTTTGACCGCACTGTCAGGGACAAATGCTGGTAAAAGAACACAGGGACATTTACACTAGTGACAGCTCTGTCAAGGACCCATAGCTGCAATGGAAGAAGGTTATTTACAAAAAATGTTAGTTTGCTCATCCTTGCTTCTTTTTGCTAAAACGTTTAGGAACAGGGCCTTGGTGACGTCCCTCCATCCTCTGTCCTTTTTGTTCCAGTCATGGCATTAATTTGACCGGGTGACTCACAATTCCACCCTCTCCTGGACTAACACAATCAATTTCTCCACATCCATGGAGCGTGGCATGACCAGACGTGGCAGGATAGAGCAGGGTGCTGAAGATCCTGTTTTTTCTCAGTACCACACTGCTATGGCTCTACATCCTGGTTTCACTTGTCAAGTGTCTCCAGGCACCTATCCGTGCGAAACAGAACGGAACAGATGGCATCCGTGTGGTGTCCGCTTTTCAGGCAATTCCATTAACTTCTATGGACCATTCCTGCATGAAAAAAAGACACAGCTAGAGCATACTGCAAATGTATTCATCACAGACGTATTATCCATGAAAAAATAAACGACGTCTGACCAAATTGTGGAAAGTCCAAATGTAGTAAAAATGGAGCTATTCATCTTTTAGGTTAATTTAATTTTTACAAGTGATTATTTGCATTATCTAGTTGTACTCCTATATCTACTACTTGTATTGTGCGTAGTAGGTATACTCTTATATTTATGATAGTATCAGCACCTGGAATTTACAAGATAAATAGCTAAAAGCACAGATCAATTGCTTAATAGACCTGCATATTTTAGTTGTGGCACATTTTACTGATATCCCAGTTGGCCAGTTTGTAAGGGTAAAACAGAGGGAAATGGGGTCAGGTCATATAAAAATATAATGTTTGAGCAGTGAATAGAATATTTCTTGTTGGAGAAAATTGGAGCGTGCTAAAGGACACTTTCACTTAATGCTGAGATACTCCCATGCATTTTAATGTTGCACTCTGACACATGGACAGATAGAAAGGTTAGCAATTCATGTTGTTAGTAGACACTATGTTGCTGCAAATGTTAGTAAATCTAGTGTGATGTAAAATGTCTTTAAAAGCTATGTAAACCTTTACAAGCTATTTATTTTAATAAAAAGGTCAGTCAGTGTGATTAGTGCAACTTTATAATTAGTGTTTATTAAAAATTATTTTTACTTTTAGAGATAAAGCTGCTTTGTATCCTGTATACAGAGCAGCTATATCGTGCTCTAAGATCTGAATCCGTCAGGTCAGCGGGACTGACTGAATCAGTGTCAGCGGGTCCTGCGTGTCTCTGACATGCCAGTAAACTGGCAGCCAATGAATGGTCTCAAAATCCGGATTTTAAGACACAATTTTTTTACTGTTTACTCAAAGGGAAACTACAGGTGAAAAAATTGAATTTACCCTTAAAATTATTCAGATATCCCTAATGAATAATGTCTAGGATGTGTTGTTAACTAAGCAGCGGCCCAACAATGCTGCTTTCTTCTGCTTTATGCAGTAATGAGATCTAGATACAGTGCTGAATCATCAATTGTGGCCAAGTTTTCTCTCTTTTTTTTTCTTCATTATTAATGAGTAGGAGAGGAAGCCATAGGGGGTCCTGGCAGGAATCATTGACTGGGGACTAAAATGACATTTGTCTATTGCAGTGCTTGATCCCTGCCCACAAAGATGCTGGTTACTATTAAAAAAGCATTGTAGGAACCAAATTTTGGATCACTTTGCAATTTGGGGCTACCTAGGGATCTCACATTTCAAAAGTCATAGTGGGTGAAAAAATAGTAGTGCAATGAATTATTAACTGATTTGTTGGACAAAGTACCAGGAGGTGAGCCAGTAACTGAGAAACCGCGTAATTTCTTATCCACATTTTCTGCTGATTATTCACATCTGCCTAAAGTTGATATATGCAAGTAGCCAGGGGTGTCAGTGATTTATCAGCATTCACAGCACCTATATATTTTTTTTTCCCCAAATGGGACCCACATCTATCAGACATTTATGTCATATCCCATGGATATGTCATAAATGTCTAAGGTAGGATTACCCCTTTAAAGGGAACCTGTCAGCAGGAAATTGGTGCCTTATATGGGGCCATCATTTAATAGCTCTAGGAAAGCTGAGTATAGGGCTGTAAGGGCTTATTTATTTTAGTCTGTTGTGTTAGAACGCTGTTTTATTAATCTTCAGCTCTGCACATGACCTGGAGCCTGATGCATTTATGAGATGCATTGGTTACTCCTCCTTCCAGTCAATGATTGACAGGGGGTAGCGGGAGGGAGGAGTAACCGTTACATCTCTTCAATACACCGAACTCCTGCTCCTGGCACCAGCAGAATTAGTTGAACATCGTTTTAACACCGTAAAGACTGAAATCATTACACACTTACATCCCTATAAATTTTTCTACCTACTGAATAAGTTTACAGGGGAGGAAATAAATCAAAATACAAATTATTTTCTCTTAAAGGCTCCCAATGAACTTATTTCCTTACACTAAGTGTCCTTAGAGCTATTAAATGATAGCCTCAGACTGGTCACCGTTTTCCTGCTGATAGGTTACCGTTAAGTCATCCTAACTAAAGACTAAACTCCAATAATGATTGAAACTTGTTCCTTAATTTGGGAGTGCATGTATATCTTAACCCCTTCCCCCTGCATGTATTCTGGGCCCTAATTTTTCCATTGTCACTTTCAAAGAGCTATAACTTTTTTAACCCATGGTTTTTTAACACATACAGCCAACCTTGTCCTATGACCAATCATGCATCGTTGTGTGTACAGTCCACCACTACCGGTGAATAATGAAATCAATATGCCATATGTGGTTGCTTACCCATAAACATGATTGTTACAATCCAACAATTACAAGATCTTACATCTAGGCTAGCGGGAGGTCACTGTCTCCAGAGTATATGGCATTTTTTTTTTCCTACTCACCCTAAGGCCTCATGCACACTTCAGTTTTTTCCTTCAGGGTGCTATCCGTTTTTGTCACTGATAGCACCCTGAACCCATTCATTTCAATGGCCCCATGCACACTTCAGTTATTTAAACGGATCCGTTGTTCCGTTCCGTGCAAAGTAGAGCATGTCCTACTTTGCTCAGTGATTCAGTGACCGTGTGGCCCATAGAAGTCAATGGGTCAGTGAAAAAAACGGATGGCACACGGAAGGCTTCCGTGTGCCGTCCGTTTTTGACGGATCCGTTGCCATAGCAACGGCTGGGTGAGCAAAAGTTCACAGACTCACAGACTACAGTAAACATTGATTCCTGAAGATAGGCTCATATTTTCACTCCAAAACACCCAAAAAACCAAAGTAAGCCAAGCAGAGTAATCTCAAACTGTTCTCTATGCTCTGAAAGCTGCAGAAAACAGCACCAAAAACTTCTTATAAACTTTCTATGGGTGTTTCCTGGGACATGTGACAGGTTCAAATGAAGTTCACATCCGTTTTTTAAACGGAAAAACGGAAGCCAAACGGAAGCAAAACGTCTGTGTAAAACGGAAACACGGAACGGAAACGGAGTGCACACGGAAACAAAAACCGACACACGGATCCATAAAAAACGGCCGAGAAAACGGTGATGGAAGTGTGCATGAGGCCTTAACTAGGGCAACCTTATCTCACATTGCACTATTTCCTCCCACTTATACTGCATATTGTTCAGTATAGATATTAAAAATAGAAAAAATAGCTTTTTCTGCCCTTAGGTCAGGTTTATTCTTGGTGACATGGTTCACAATAAAATCAACATTTGTGTAAGTATCATTATTGTGAATTGTCTGCCTATAACACTTAGGGAGGACATATCTTTTATATTATAATTTCAATGTGGTGTGCTTGAGAGCATATCAAAGGAAACGTCTGTCTTACAAACCATCATAGTGGACTGTTCCTGAGTCTGAAATGGACACATTATCTATCTATCTATCTATCTATCTATCTATCTATCTATCTATCTATCTATCTATCTATCTATCTATCTATCTATCTATCTATCTATCTATCTATCTATCTATCTATCTATCTATCTATCTATCTATCTATCTACCTACCTACCTACCTACCTACCTACCTACCTACCTATCTATCTATCTATCTATCTATCTATCTATCTATCTATCTATCTATCTATCTATCTATCTATCTATCTATCTATCTATCTATCTATCTATCTAGTGTGCACAATTATTATGCAAGTTGCATTTTTAAAGATTAATTTTATTATTGAACAGCTACAGTGCTGTCTGTCAATCCAAAATGTTAATAAACCTCAAACCTGAATATTTAAGAAAGTAAAAGTGAGGTTTTGGCTTTCTTAGGAAAATATTTATGTGTTCATAATTATTGGGCAACTATTAGGGCCTGTTCACATCACCTTCTGTGATCCGTTGAGGGGTTCCGTCGGGTTTTGACGGAATCAATAGCGCAGTCGACCGACGGAACCCCTCAACGGATCACAGAAGGTGATGTGAACAGGCCCTAATAGTTGCCCAATAATTATGAACACATAAATATTGTCCTAAGAAAGCCAATGTCACAATGGTCACAGACGGAAACCATTAGCTAGGTATCCGTCACCATTGATATCAATGGTGAGGGATACGGCAGCTCAGGTTTCTGTTTCCCCTGAGGGGCTAACCCGACGGAAAACTCAGACGGAACCCCTCAGCGGAAACTAACGCTGATGTGAACAGGCTCTTAGGCTCTAAGGGTATGTTCACACGGCCTATTTACGGACGTAAATCGGGCGTTTTTGCCCCGAATTACGCCCGAAAATAGCGCCTCAATAGCGCTGACAAACATCTGCCCATTGAAAGCAATGGGCAGACGTTTGTCTGTTCACACGAGGCGTATATTTACGCGCCGCTGTCAAAAGACGGCGCGTAAATAGACGCCCGCGTCAAAGAAGTGACCTGTCACTTCTTTGGCCGTAAATAGAGCCGTTATTCATTGACTCCAATGAATAGCAGCGCTAATTACGGCCGTAATTGACGCGGCGTTCAAGCGCCTGCACATGCCGGTACGACTGAAATTACGGGGATGTTTTCAGGCTGAAACATCCCCGTAATTTCAGCCGTAACGGACGCCCTCGTGTGAACATACCCTTAGGCTACATTCACACGACAGTGAAAAAAAATGGCCACTAAATACGGATCAACTGTCAGTTTTTCATGGCCGTTTTACATCAGTGTGTCTCTAAATTTTCATCAACTTCTAGTCCGTCTGTCCGTTTTAAATCTCCGTTTGTCATCCGTTTGACATCCGTTTTTCATGGCCGTTAAAAAAATGATGAATTTCATTTGTCAGTTTTTTTGTCCCAACCCCCTGAAAATACCACAGTACCCATGTAGATAGTGCTGCAATGTCCCTCTAGATAGTGCCACAGTACCCACTGTAGATAATGCCCACATAGGGCCAGTGCCCACATAGTACCACCGTGCCCACATAGTGCCACAGTGCCCACTGTAGATTGTGCCACAGTGCCCACTGTAGATTGTGCCACAGTGCACACATATAAAGTGCCAGTGCCCACATAGTGCTACAGTGCCCACTATAGATAGTGTCACAGTGCCCACATATAAAGTGACATAGTGCCCACATATAAAGTGCCCACATAGTGCCACAGTGCCTATTGTAGATAGTGCCACAGTGTCCACATATAAAAGGACATAGTTCCTGCATAAAAATCATGGTTTTCTTGAAAGATGCAGACTGTTTCCTGTACCACTTGTTTGGGAGTTGATTTTTAGTCTATCTTCAACACGAAAAGGTCCAACTAGCTCATCTTTAACCCCTTCCCGACATTTGTTGTATGGATGCGTCATGGAAAGCTAGTACTTCCCGCATTTTGCCGTATCCATACGACAAATGGATGGCATTGTCTCAGAAGTTGAGTCGGTGCCATCAACGCCAGATGTGAGCGGTGTATTACAGCTAACATCCGGCTGTAATGGCGGGGACCGAAATTAGCTTCGGTCCACGTCATTAACCCCTTAAATGCAGTGGTCAAAAGCAATCGCTACATTTAAGGTGTTTGCAGCTCATCGGCACCCCGGCAATGAAATTGCCGGGGTTCTAGTGGCTGCATTGGCAACCGGAGACCTAATACTGTGTATAGTACTATTATATTCAGGCGTACAGTGTATAGTACTATTATATTCAGGGGCACAGTATATAGTACTATTATATTCAGTAGCGCAGTGTATAATACTATTATATTCAGGGACGCTGTGTATGGCACTATTATATTTAGAGTCACAGTGTATGGCAGCATTATATTTAGGGACACTGTGTATGGCAATATTATATTCAGGGGGAACAGCGTATGACATTATATTCAGTGGGAAAATGTGTGTGGTACTGTTATATTCAGGGGCACAGTTTGTGGTGGTATTATTTTCAGGGGCACAGTGTGTGAAGATATTTTACACAGGGGACACTGTGATGCTATTATTTTCAGGGGGCAGTGTGTGGCAATATAAGAATTTATGTCTTAGTATAGAGGGTAAGGATGCGCTGCAAAGTGACTCTGCAAAGATGAGTCATGCTCAGGAAAATTTGTCTTGGCGGTCTGGGCCGGATGGAAAAGAAAAGAAAGAAGAACGAGTCCCTGGAGTTATAGAGGACCGGTCACCTCTCGACATGTCTGTTAGGCTGGATTCACACGAGCGTGTGCTTTTTGCGCACGCAAAAAATGCGGCGTTTTCCCTGCGCAAAAGGCACTTAACAGCAACTGTCAGCCCTGTATGATGCGTGGCTGCGTGCTTTTCGCGCAACCGCCATCATTATGACACTCAATTTGGATGTTTGTAAACAGAAAAGCATGTGGTGCTTTTCTGTTTTCATTCATCCTTTTGACTGCTGTTGCGCGAATCACGCTTGTCCCACGGTAGTGCTTCCGTGTGACATGCGTGGTTTTCACGCACCCATTGACTTCAATGGGTGCGTGAGGCGCGAAAAACGCAGAAAGAACAGACATGTCGTGACTTTTACGCAGCGGACTAACGCTGCATAAAAATCACGCAACTGTCTGCACGGCCCCATAGACTAATATAGGTCCATGCGACGCGCGTGAAAATCATGCGCATTGCACGGACGTATATCACGTTTGTCTGAATAAGCCCTTATAGTAAGTCCTTGTATTATCCATGAGATAACAATTGTGGAGCATCTTTACTTAGAACCCTGTGTTGTGACGTTTCTCTGTTATTCCTACCGAAAATTAATGAATAAATTGCAAGTATTTGCTAAAACAGAGATGTGAGGAGGTGACAGATCCTCTTTAACTGTTCTGTATTCTGCTTTTGACTGCGTCTGATCAGTGCTGTATTAACTTGTATAGTCTGCAGCGTGATCATACTGTGCAGACCGCCTGTATGGAACTGGTACCTGAACATTTTATGGTTACTGTAAGGCGGTATTTTTGGTTATGTTGGTCTTTGTATAGTGGTAGCGTACTGTTGTCGCTGACTGAAAAAGTGACGCCTGTCTTACCATGTGTTTAGGCGTTTTCATGTTCTACTGTCATTTTACTTATTGGGGGTAATTTAGTAACCTTTCTATGCCAATCTCCTAGCGTAGAAAAGTCATAAATGGGCTAAATAAAAAATTTTGGGAAAAAAATGGGGGCGGGATCACTGCGGCCCAACAAATTTATTATAATTTATGTCAGAAAACTTTATAGTGTGTAGCAAGTAATGTTCATGCTGGATTCCATAACTTGCACCCCTGCATTGGACAGTTGAATAAAAAAAGAATTCTGCTTACCTCACCGCGCTGCATCACGTATAAGGCTGTGCGGCGTCAGGACCTTGCATAAGCGGCGCTGGAGCGATGAGAGAGCTGGAGTAGAGGAGCGGTGGGTTTTTTATGGCCAATGTGGGGGGAATGTGTGGCGCACGTTCACAGTGTTTGTGCCACATTTGTGGCACATGGCCGACCAAAAGATACGACACATTTATTAAGAGGCTTTCGCCTCTTAATAAATGTGTTGCAGTTTACTTCAACTTTTCATTATATTAAGGGGGGATTCACACGAACGTGTATTGGGTCCGTGCGGGCCGCGTGGTTTTCACGCGCCACGCACAGACCAATACAAGTCTATGGGGCAGTACAGACAGTCCATGCTTTTTGCGCAGCGTTTGTCAGCTGCGCAAAAAGCGCGACATGCTCAATATCTCCGCGTATTTCGCGCATCACGCACCCATTGAAGTCAATGGGTGCGTGAAAACCACACAGGTCGCACGGAAGCACTTCCGTGCGAACCGACTGAAACAGCGCACCAGCTGTCAAAAGGATGAATGTAAACAGAAAAGCACCACGTGCTTTTCTGTTTCCAAACATCCAAACAGAGTGTCTTTGAGATGAGCGAACCCGGACAACCGAACCGAACTTCACCGGGTTCGGCCGAACTCGTTTTGGCCGAACCCGGCAAAAAAATTTCCGGGTACGCGACATCAGGAGATAGTCACTGTCAAGGGTGCTGAAAGAGTTAAACTGTTTCAGCACCATGGACAGTGACTTCCAATCCCAATATACACGAACCTGTAAAAAAAAAAAGAAGTTCTGACTTACCGATAACTCCCGGCTTCTTCCTCCAGTCTGACCTCCCGGGATGACAATTCAGTCCAAGTGACAGCTCCAGCCAATCACAGGCCAAGCACAGGCTGCAGCGGTCACATGGACTGCCGCGTCATCCAGGGAGGTGGGGCCCGATGTCAAGAGAGGCGTGTCACCAAGGACGCGTCACCAAGGCAACGGCCGGGAGGGAAGTTCTCGGTAAGTACGAACTTTTTTTTTAACAGGTTTCTCGATATTGTGTTCGGCATTCACTGTCGAGGGTGCTGAAAGAGTTACTGCTGATCAGTTAGCTCTTTCAGCACCTTGGACAGTGACGGGCGTCGACTAGCCTCATCTCTATGATGGCGGCTGCGCGAAAATCACGCAGCCGCGCATCATACACGGATGACACACGCAGCTGTCAAGTGGTTTTTGTGTGCGCAAAACGCAGCGTTGTATGCGCGCGCAAAAACGCAACGTTCGTCTGAATCTGCCCTAAGACTGGCATAGGAAACCCCAGTCTTAATAAATTGCTTCCAGTGTGTTGATGGTGTGGTTTACATATTTAAGGGAGTGGGTGTTGTCAGAAAAAAACAAAATTCCCTGCAGTATGCATTGCACGCTGCTATGTATTGCAATGTGGGGACAATATTGGATGTGGGCTGGTGGGGCTTGTGTGCCAGGGCTACTTTCTTGTCCCAGTCCGGCCCCGAACTGAAGAACCAGTAAAACGCCAAACAAAACCACTACCAAGCAAAATCTACGCTTTAAAAGCCAAATGGCGCTCCCTCTCTACTAAGCCCTACAGCGTGAACAAACAGCTGTTTACTTCCACATATAAGGCATCATCATACCCGGGAGAACCTTTCTAACAATTTTTTGGGTGTGTGTCTCCAGTGGCACAAGCTGGGCACGACATATTTTCCACTGAAGTGGCATATCTAGGGAAAAAGTTTTACTTTCCACCATCCGCAGCGCAATCATTTATGGAAAAGACCTGTGGGGTGAAAATGCTCACTACACCCCTTAATAAATGCCTTGAGGGTGTAGTTAACAAAATTGTGTCACTTGTCAGGGGTTTACTTTATTATTTCACATCAGAGCCTCGGCAATTATGAACCAATACTTTGTAAATCGCCAAATTAGGCCTCAATTTCGCATGGTGCTCTTTCACTCCTGGTCGAATGTCTAGGCAAAAGATTAGGGCGACATGTAGGGTGTTTCTAAAACCGGGAAACACAGCATAATAATTAGAGAGCTGTCTTGTTATGGTGGCACAAGCTGGGCACCACGTATTGGCAGATCTATGGAAAAAATAACATTTTCACTCTGCAACATCGAGTGCACACCAATTTATGCAAAACACCTGCGGGGTTAACATGCTCACTACACCCCAAGGCGAATACTTTGAGGGGTGTAGTTTCCAAAATGGGGTCACATCTGGGAGGTTTCCACTGTTTTGTTCCCACAGGGGCCTTGCAAATGCAACATAGCGCCCAGAAACCAATCCAGGAAAATATACATTCCAAAAGCCAAGTGCCGCTCCTTTCCTTCTTAGCCCTACTGTGTGCCCAAACAGCAGTTTATGACCACAAATGGGGAATTGCCATACTCGGGAGAAATTGGTTTACAAATGTTGTTTTTTTTTTTCCTTTATTTTTTGAGAAAATGAAAAATTTTGTGCTAAAGCTATGTCTTATTGAAGAAAAGGGATTGTTGTTGTTTTCACTGCCCAATTCTAATAAATTCTATGGGCGTTTTCACTGTTTTGGTCCCTTAGGGGCTTTGCAAATGCAACATGGCCTCCAATTTGAGCTCCAAAAGCCAAATGGCGCTCTTTCCCTTTTAAAGAAAAGGTGTCACAAATTTTTTTTTTTATATATATAAAAATGAGCTTTTAGTATGTTATTAAAATACATTTTATTTATTTGTATTTTTGTGTTGTACTTTTTTATTTTTTATTACTTTTACTTCACTATGGGGGCTGCCATTTTTTTTTTTGCATACCCCTTGTCGATATAGCATATTGCCATTTTAGCTACCTCAGATATGGCTATTTAGCCCTCTGTATTAGAGCTTATCTCTTGGCATTTATGTGCTTTCCTGTCCTATGTGTAGCTCATATACAGTTGTCCGATTTGAACTCTCGATTTTATTATTTTATTTGTATTTGTCCAATAAAGTTTGAACTTTTCTATGCCTGTGGCATTTAAAACCAGTATAGTATACGACTCCTTTCTTTCTTTTTGTTTCAAATATATGGTGGAATTTCTATTTCAATACTGGGGAGGTTATTATCTACAATGTTGGTGACCTAGCCCCTTTACTGACTGTCCTGTGAGACATATGTTGATGTGATTTATGACCACATGTAGGTATTGTTTTACTCTGGAGTGATTTCTTTACAAATGTTGTGGTGCTTTTTCCCCTTTAGTCCTTGTGGAAATGAGAAAAAAATTTGCTAAACCAACATTTTCATTTTCACGGCCTGCTTCCAATAATTTCTGCAATAAACCTGTGGAGGTCAAAATGCTCAATATACCTGTAGATAATTTCCTTGAGGGGTGTAGTTTCCTAAACAGGGTCAATTTTGGAGGATTTCCACTGTTTTGGCACTGTTATTTCCTAAAACTGCAGAATCAGGACAATAAATATTGAGTTGCATTTCTCTGGTAAAACTTTCTGTGTTACAAAACAAATGAATTAAGAATGAATTTCTGCAAAAAAACAAGGAAATTTGTAAACTTCACCTCTACTGTACATTGCTTTAATTCATGTGAAACGTCTAAAGGGTTAGGAAACTTTCTAAATGATGTTTTGAATACTTTGAGGGGTGGAGTTTTTAAAATGGGGTGACATATTGGGGGTTTCTAATATATAAGGCTCTCAAAGCCACTTCACAACTGAACTGGCCCCTGTAAAAATAGCCTTCTAAGCCTTGTAACATCCTAGAAAAAAAAAGGATGTTCGAAAAAACAATGCCAATCTAAAGTAGACATATGTGGGATGTTAATTAGCAACAATTTTGTGTGGTATAACTGCCTGTCTTACAAGCAGATACATTGAAATTTAGAAAAATGCTAATTTTTGCAATTTTTCGCTAAATTTTAGTGTTTTTCACAATTAAATACTGAATGTATCGAGAAAATTCTGCCAATAACATAAAGTCCAATGTGTCACGAGAAAACAATCTCAGAATCGCTTGGATAGGTGAAAACATTCCGAAGTTATTACCACATAACGTGAAACGTGTCAGATTTGAAAAATAAGGCTCTGTCAGGAAGGTCAAAAGTGGCCAAAGAGATTTAATAATGCCAGCCCATAGCAGTTCCCCACCTCTACCTTGCTGGCGTCTGAGTTGAATTGGAGCTCTGTGCCCGTTACTGATCCAGCCACGGGCCCATCCATCTGGTCTGTCAAGAGTCACTCTCATCTCATAAGTCCATAAAACTTTTGAAAAATCTGTCTTCAAATGTTTCTTGGCCCAGTCTTGACTTTTCAACTTATGTGCCTTGTTCAGTCGGGTTTCAGGCTTCCTTCCGTTTCTTGCGACCCTGTTGACTATTTGCAACAAAACGTTTGATGGCTCTGTGATAACGCCCCAATATCTTAGCAATTTCAAGAGTGTTGCATCCCCTGAAAGATTTGTAACCATTTTTGACTTTTCAGAGTCAGTTAAATCTCTTTTTTGGTGCATTTTGCCAGAGGAAAACAAAAGTTCATTCCGTTATCCCCTCTGCTAAGCTCCTCCTCCGATTGTAAATAACGGTCTACGAACATTTTGCGCCTTTTATCGTAATAATCCGGTGTCCCTTTGTGCGTACACACCAGAATAGGACATCAATGCACAAGTACAGGATTTTGTGTGCTGGGGGAAGGCGAGGAGCTGTCAATCAAAAGTAAGGATGCAGGGTAAACTCGGAAAGACTTGAGGAACGAAGATTTAACTCTTTTCAAACGAAGATTTGACTCTCTTATGCTCATTAGCATATAGTGCTGGAACACTAAAAGACAGAATACTAAAGCTACAGAGCCGACTAAGAAGATAATTATAGGTTATATAGAAATGATTTTTCACCCACTACCACTAGGTATTGCTGGTTTAATAGGTGAAATGCTGGTGACAGGTTCCCTTTAAAGGAAATGTGTTGCCAGAAAAACATGTTTTTTTTTTTTTAGTTAAACAGTTAGTGTAAAACATTGTTCTAATTTTTTTTATTTTTTCCACGAGTCAGGAAATATTATAAATTGGATTCAATTTATAATATTTCCCAGCACTGGTCACTAGAGGGAGCAATTCCCAAAATTGCAGCATTGCATGTGGTAAAGCAACCACATTGCTTTATGCTGCAAAATTGGGAAAAAATCCCTCGCTCTAGTGAGCTCTCAGAATCCCCCCCTCCATTATCCTGGCTAGTGCCGGGAGAAACGAGGGGTTTGAACGGTCTAACCTCCTACACTGTGTGTCGCCATTTTTTTAGCTAACACACAGTGTAGAATGTTTACATACACTAGTAAAACACACTGAAACACGCACATACATAGAAATCACTTACCTGCTCCAGTCGCCGCCGCTCCGTCTGCTGCCGCTGCTCCATGTGCACAAGTCCGGAAGCCGCGACCGGAAGTAGTAATCTTACTGCCAGGTCGCGACTTCCGGTCCACAGGAAAATGGCGCCGGACGGCGCGCATTTCAAATCGGACTGTGTGGGAGCGGCGCATGCGCCGTTCCCACACACACGGCGTACACCAAAGTGGATGGAACGGGCCCCGTTCACAGTCCCTATGGGACTGGAGCTGCCGTATTCCATGTCTGTATGTGTCGTTAATCGACACATACAGAAATGGAAAAAAAAAATGGCAGCCACCATAGGGAAGAAAAAGTGTAAAAATAGAAAAAAGTAACACACAAATACACAAATAAATATAAACGTTTTTAATAAAACCCTAACATAAAACTGATATTAAAAAAAATATTTTGGTGACACTGTTCCTTTAAGTACTAAGTAAATCGAGGTTCCTTATCTTGGTTCTGTAGATACTATATATTACATTGCACTAACAAGAAAAATCAGCATGTTCTTTTGAATGGGAATAGGTTTCCATATATCAAATAGGTAGAGATTTCTATTTTGTAGCAACATATTATATTACCAATACTTTATCTCTGTTTATTTTTGCTAAGGGCCAACCCCCTTCACAGCAACAATCATGAACAAATTACTTTCGAGTACAGAATGATTGAATTGAGCTCTATGCACTTTGTGACAAAATACCTCAGCTCGCCACCGCCATAAATCATGCTCCATTATTTGTTTATGTGAGATGATACACATCCTTATTTCGATGCTGGAGATTTTCTACTAGGCCCAAGTTGCATATATACCAGATTCAATTTGTGTAGAGTAGGGACAGCTCAAGATTTATTTATGGAACTATAGAATGATCCTTGTGTTCTTCTGTTGAGAATGAGGGAAATTGTCACATAATGATCCCTCGACATTTTTAAATATAAATGCACATATGTGGCTTATATACATAATAGTAGATTTCTGATCTGAAGTTACTGCATCAAATTCTTCCACTGCATTAATTTCTGAAACGCATCAATTTAGATGTGAAATTCTACAAAGTATTTTACTTCTAACAATAATTCGAATTTCCTGCATATTTAACAATGAACCTTTAAGTGCTGGTGCCTGACTACAATGTTTGCCATTGACCATGGTAATTTTTCACAAAGGTGTTTTTGCAAAAAAAGAATTAATGGTTCAAGATAGTAGTTCTTCTAATTACATGTAAATCAGATTATTGCAGCAGTAATTGAGTTTCTTGAAAATAAAACAAGTGTAAAAGATTTTTTTCCCTCAAATATGAATACGTCTACCTTGTCATAAAAAGTGTCTGATTTGTTAGTGTACGGCCCCCGCACATGTAGCGAAAATTCGCAGCGGAAAACTGCTACAAGAAGTTTATGATATTTTAGAAATCTCATCTACATCCCGCTGAATAGCAGAGCATGCTGTGGAAATGCAGCGAAAACGCTGAGCAAAATCCACAACAAATCCACTATGTGTGTGGGTACATGACTGTTAAAGGGAACCTGTCAGCAATTTTGAGGTCTCAAAACTGGTGACAGGACAATATAGGGGAAGGGGAGGGCATTTTCAACATACCTCTTTTTCACGGTCATGCAAGCTGCATGACCGAGAAAATGATGTTTGATTCCCCCGATCACAAGTGCTACTGAGGTGGGGCTTCATGTGCAAGCTCCGTCCCCTGCTCTAAACAACAGCTCTAGCGGTTTCCTAATTGGCCGCTTGAGCTGTAACTCAAAGCAGAGAGGGGAACTTGAGACCGCTGTGTCGGGGGAACTAAATGGCTGTTTCTCGTCATGACCGAGAAAAAAGGTAAATTTAAAGTGCCCTCCCCCCTCCCCTATATCACTCTGTTAGCAGTTTTGTAGGTATTGAAATATAAGTAGAAAGAGGGAAGGAAAAAATGTGAGGGCAATCTGTGGTAGGTATGAGGGTGAAACTTTAGTAAACGTCAAAAAGTTTTTTTGTAGGAACCAAAAAAATAAAAAACGAGACCGGGCAATTCCCCTCCTAAGTTTAGGCTACTGAGTCTAAAAGTCTATGCTGGTCATCAGTGGCGGATTAAGTAAACCATGGGCCCTGGGCTGTTCCACAAGCTTGGGCCCCCCTTCTCCACCACCGCCCTGCCACGCCGTGTCTATATTAAACACCACCTTTCTGTGTGAGCATTGACAAATGAGTGCTACGATTCCCCTTGTCAAAGGGCTGTGTCCCTACATACTGACAGTCTCCAACCATCGCTGACAGTATCACACTGTGTAGGGACATATCCTTCTGACAATGGGAATGGTAACACGCATTTGTCTATTAGTCCTGGGCACACAAAGACATTATGTGGAATACAAGGATTTCTGATAACAGACATGTCAGGAGAGGTGACAGATCTATAAATGCAATGACTCACAGGTGATGTCTTCACTGATGGGTCGTTCTCTTTTCTTCTCCATCTGACACAGACCGTTATGGCGACTTCTCCTGATGACTGCAGAGTTTACTGATGAGAAATCTTTTGCCCTTGATTCTGTAGCCATTTTCAGCGTCTATAGCAACATAAAAATTGAGAAATAAACACCATAAATTGTCTTATACCCCAGACCCCTAAGCAAATTAAGACCCAGGCCCATACATTAACTCAAACCAATAAATTCAGTCCCCAAGGGGTAACTAAACATTTAAAAAACATTTGGCGTGTCATAGTGAGAGTGATATGTCAGAAGTTTTGATCGATGGGGGTCCCAGCATTGAGACCACCACCGATCACTAAAACAAAGCAGCAGGAGTGCTTGGGTGAGCGCTGTTGCACTTAATTTCTGATTGTCTTTCCTCGGCGTGGTGTACGGACTCATAGACTTTCTGTTGTGCCCGTACACCGCTTGCTCGGCTATCAGAGGAAAGACGATCAGAAACAAAGTGGCTCCTCACTCACCTGATCGCTTCTGCCACTTTGTTTCAGCGATTGGTGGGGTCTCAGTGCCCGGACCCCCACTGATTAGAGCATTTGACATGTCACTATGACATGTAATTTTTAAAAAAAAGTTTAGTTAGTTACCCTTTAAGCAGTCAGACACCCCTCCCCAGTGTATCTGACTGACTGCTGAGTGCCCTATGGGAAGGATTTACACGAGTGTGTGCGTTTTGAACATGCAAAAAATGCGGCGTTTTGCGCGCGCAAAAGGCACTTAACAGCTCCGTGTGTCATCACCATATGATGCGCGGCTGCGTGCCTTTCGCGCAGCCGCCATCATTATGATACTCTGTTTGTATGTTTGTAGCACGTGGTGCTTTTCTGTTTTCAATCATAGTTTTTACTGCTGTTGCGCAAATCACGCACGTCCCACGGAGGTGCCTTCGTGTGGCATGCATGATTTTCATGCACCCATTGACTTCAATGGGTGCGTGTTGCACGAAAAACACAGAAATATAGGACATGTTGTGAGTTTTACGCAGCGGACACACGCTGCGCAAAAATCACTGACAGTCTGCACTGCCCCATAGACTAGCATAGGTCCGTACGACACGCGTGAAAAGTACGCGCTTTGCACGGACGTATTACACGTTAGTGTAAGTCCGCCCTTATGGCTCTAGGGGGGAAAGAGTTATTCCCCTATAGAACCCTCAACAGTCAATCAAACGCTCTGACCCCCCCCTGCAGTATAATAACTACTGAGGGCTCTATGGGGGAGATTATACTGCAGGGGGGGGGGGGGGTTCTGAGCATCTGACTTACTGCAGAGGGCTCTATGGGTGGGAAATTATTTTGCACACAAAAAATGTGAAATTAAACACCCTATATACAATTCACATTAACACCACACACTATATATTCAAACCACACACACTACATGCACACACTATATAGACTTACATTATAGACACTATAAACACTATATAGACTATATACACAGCACACACTATATAGACTATATACACAGCCCACACTATATACACAGCACACACTATATAGACTTACATTATCACACACACACACACACACACACACACACACACACACCACAGCCTATTCCTCTGCGGTGCTTGTCTCTGGCAGCCTTCAGGACCTTAATCATGTGACTGTGACGTCACCACAGGTCCTTCACCTTCTGGTTGCAGTTTTGCCGTTATCAGGCAGCTGCTGGAGGATTAGACAGGAGGGAGAGTGTACAGCAGCACAGAGGAGCAGACTGTCAGGGAGACTCCAGCACCTGCCAATCACAGTCTCTGACAGTCTGCTCTGTACAACTGATGTGATGTTCCCCTGTTCCCTGGCCGCAATTGACTCCCCCTGCACATCCCCCCCTCCTCTTCATCAGCACGTGGGACCGATGACCGCTAGAATGCGGCCGGCAGCAGCCCTGGAGAGGTTTTTTTAACTTGTGTGCGGTTTGGGCGGCTATGGGCCCCCGTGCAGCCTTGGGCTCCGGGCGGCCGCCCGAACCGCCCATATGAGGATCCGCCACTGCTGGTCATGTGATGATCACACAGGTGCACGGATTGTTACATTTACGGTACAGGCTTCAATTTGTAAGACGTATCTGATATAATATGCATCAGGGGTGTATGTAAAGTATAAATAGGGCTCAGTTGATGGTGTACTCTGGCAGACACACATACAGTACATGCTAAAAGACTTCCAACCCATTACATTTCAGTTGTTATTGCGTGATGTTCTCACTTACATCACTAATGTTATTGCTTCAGTCTATACCTTCTCTTATTTATTAAAACGAAAAAAAAAACAATCAAAAACTACAGCTAGAAAAAAAAAGTTCAGTGGTTAAATGGAGGAACCTAAAAAGTGGATTTTGTGCGTTGGGTATCTTTTTTAAAGGATTTTGACCTCAAAGATAAAAAACAGGTTCGGAAACCTACTATGTAAGTTTGTCTGTAAGCTAACCAAAGGCAAAAGGGGGACACTAGGCAGTATTTTCTATTTATATCTTTGGTTAATTTGGTAATAGCTTAGGTGTATGGAAAAAAAGGTGAACCTCAATATAGCTCTGCTAACATCCAAAAGAACAAAGTCCAATTGATAGAAGAACAATTTAATGAACAGACTACGTGTTTCTACGCTGAACCGGCGTCTTCATCAGGTCAAATGCAAGTGAGCTAACCAACACATTGGTTTATATAATGATTGACAGCACAATTACAAAACACACTGTGACGGAAAAACCGCCAAACAACAAGTTTGAAAACAGCAACAGCTGTGACGTAATGTTGAGCAGAAAGTGAAATGAAAAGTAAAATACAATTAGGCATTTGAAAAAAAAGCATGAGACAATAATTAAATATGAGAAACAATGTAATTATAAGGATAATAGTGAGATTTAAAAAGATGTAATAAATGAAAAAATCTGCCAATGTTTAAAAGGCTACACTGATAGAAAGCCGATACCATTGTAAAACATGTGATGGTGTATCAGTCATATGTAAAAGTTTAGCTGAAGACAGAATAATGGCCTGTTCACATCACCGTTCGCTTTCTGAACCCCGCAACGGAAAGTGAAAGTGAAACCACAGCTTCCGTTTCAGTCACCATTGATATCAATGGTGACGGAAACATCGCTAATGGTTTCCGTTCGTCACCACTCTGGCAGGTTTCCGTTTTTTTCCGACGGAATCAATAGCGGAACGGAAAGCGAACGGTGATGTGAACAGGCCCTAAGTCAGTGTTATTTAGAAAAAAAATATTAGATAAAGCTAATGAGAACAGAGATGCCAATAATAATAATATAAATAAAATGTACAAATTATTGCATACCGTGCGATGCGTGCATCTGACCTGATGAAGACGCCGGTTTGGCGTAGAAACGCGTAGTCTGTTCTTTAAACTAGGTTTTCTTCTATCAATTGGACGTTGCTCTTTTGGATGTTAGCAGCGCTATCTTGAGTTTCACCTTTTTTCCATACACCTAAGCTTCATTCAGCGGTTACCCTGCCCAGGTAACCGGTTATTGAACCCAGCTGCAGCTTCATCCCATACATTCTGTTTTCACCATTGGGCTGGGTTCACACGACCTATTTTCAGGCGTAAACGAGGCGTATTATGCCTCGTTTTACGCCTGAAAATAGGGCTACAATACGTCAGCAAACATCTGCCCATTCATTTGAATGGGTTTGCCGACGTATTGTGCAGACAGCCTGTCATTTACGCGTCGTCGTTTGACAGCTGTCAAACGACGACGCGTAAATTGACTGCCTCGGCAAAGAAGTGCAGGGCAATTCTTTGCAACGTAATTTGAGCCGTTCTTCATTGAACTCAATGAAGAGCAGCTCAAGATTTACGAGCGTCACAGACGCCTCGTAAATTACGAGGAGGAGCATTTACGTGTGAAACGACGCAGCTGTTTTCTCTTGAAAACAGTCTGTCTTTTCACACGTAAATGCCTGCTATCGTGTGCACATACCCTAACTGTGCTTGTTGAAGCACAACTTCAATAGGTGAGCAGTTCTCATTACATGTTTATTGCTCTACCTGTATAATTTGTGACCTGCACCATGTGGCGCCGTGTTTTTTAACTATCTTTCCACATTTGGTAATAGGGCCTTTTGCGAATATAGGTGGAAATGTTTAAAGTGGACCTGTCACCTCTCCTGACATGTCTGCTTTAGTAAATACTTGTATTCTCCAAGAAATAACAAATCTGGAGCTTTTTGGCATGCCCCCTTTGAGAAGGGGAATGGCAACACCCAGCTGTCAATTTATTTATACATTTCTAGGAGGAATAACAGAGGAACGTCACAACGCAGAGTACTAAGAAAATATGTTCCAGAATTATTTTTTTTTAATGGAGAATACAAGTGTTTACTAAAACACATCTCAGGAGAGGGGAGAGCCTTTTTTAAAGAAAGCTCTAAGAACTGGATCAAAGCTTTCCTTATAAAATCTTATTTTGTGATAGACAAAAAAAATAATAGTATTACATTTTTTAAAGAAATTGGACTGGTCAGATGTAAGCAAATTGTGTGACTTCTCTGATGTGTTGATGTCCAGTTATTTCTTTTAGTTTCCTGAAATCCCTTTTGACCGTCTTCTAATCCCTTTGCAAGGCATAAAATAGCATTAACAACTCCACAGTCTTGATCCGATGTAGAGGAAGCCTTTACATTTCTTGAACTGTCATCAGCACAGGAGCATAGCTATAGGGGGTGCCGAGCTAGCAGTTGCACCTGAGCCCTGGTGCCTGAGGGGGCCTTCCGCGACATTAAAAGATGCCAGGATTATAAATGGCATATTCCAACTCTTTACAAATTCGTTGCTCTACTGTTTACGGTCTGATTGTGAGTCAGTTTTTTCCATTCATGTACACAGCAGCTTTTAAAATTCTGCTGGTTGTCCTTGGAAACAGGCAGCAGTTTAACATCATGTAACTCAAAATTGTCTGAAGATGAGTAAAAGTGTTTACCAAATTACTTGATATGCAGATTTAACTAGAGCATATTGTAAATTGTTGCTCACAGGTGGCGTTATCCTTTACATTAATGGTATTAATATGGCTAGGAGAAGAGAACAAATATTACCACGTTATTGCATGTTGCATAGCATATTAAAATCAGAAATTACAATAATAAAAATTGCATCAGGCAGGAAATTATTACATTAGAACCCAGCATTGTTATTGTGCTTGTCATACAATGTTGCACTAATATAGTTGGAATATGTTATGTTCATGTCACTATTATATAGACTAAAAGTAGCCATATGTTGTCCACAATAAAAATGGCACTAGAGCCACTGCACTAAACACTGTGATCACATGTGGAATGGGTCTAAGTTTTATAGCACCAAGTATTTATAATATAACATGCAGTAAATAAGTATTTTTTTTTGGCATACAACCCTCTTTATCACACAGATTTTCTGCCTGTATTTAGACTTTGATTATTCGGGCAATGATGTGATTCCGGATTCAATATTTTTATGCATACTGTAAATATCGGACAAGATGTAAAAGGTGCATTTAGCAAGCTTTGCATATTTAGAAGGTGATCTAAGAGCAGGGTCGGGCTGGTCCACCAGAGTACCAGACGATCTACCAGTGGATGCCACTATAATTGCCCCTGAAGGTTCAGCAGAAGACAAGCTCATTTGGTGGTGACATTACAGCCAATCGCTTGCCACTAGGGTCGATTGCTTGTGGGTTGATTCAGAAATAACCAACAAAGTTTTGATAAGTACTACAAACAGTTGCCTAGTACATCTCTAACTTTTGCTCAGAACAATTGACACACATTTGGAGAAAATAATAAATCAATCATTTCGATTTCGGCTCAAATTTTAATTTAGGTCCTTTAGAAAGTGAATGTAGCAATCAAATTAGTTGCTATGGGAAACTCTCCCATATTTAATAATGACTCTATATATTGTGCTATAAATGTGTTCGACTTTATTATTAAGGTAAACTACATGCTTATTTGTTTGCTTATTTGTTTTCTAAACCAATGAATTGCAAAGCTGTATGTCATATTATTTTTTGTAAAGTGTAAAGGCACCCTAAAAGAGCTGGAACAACCACTTACAGTGATTTTCATCATTGAATCATGAAATATACACTGTTTGTTTGTGAAATAAAAGATTTATTCCTTCAACTTCAAGGTGTCCAAACACATCTGATTTCATGACCTCTCTGCTATAGTCACTGCGTTAGCTTCCTATCAAGTGAAGTGACACAAACAGTACTCAAATCTCATTCCCTCTATCAAAGCTTTTTATTCCTCAGCTCTTCTTTATATATGTGTTCCCCACATATCCTATCTGATCCTTTACCATCACCTCAAGGCAATTTCTTCTTCATCCTATTTGCCAAAAGGTATTATACAAAACACATTTTCTTCTTTCTAAGGCAGGGTTCACTCCTGCGTGTGTGTGTTCTGTTATGCTGCTCCGTCAGAGGAGTAGAAGAAGGGAATGATGGCAGCAACGGTTCCATTGCACAATGGAAACTGCCGGCGGCAGATAGAACCTGTTGACTTTAATGGGTTCAGTTGGATTTCTGTCGAAGAGTCCATGATTTTACCGGAAACAATAGCACAGCAGGGAATATATACGTTAATTCCTGCTGAGACCCCTAACAGAGCTCCCAACACAGATGTCGACTTTGAGTTTGGGACCAAGCCACGGGTCACAAACATAATATTTATAGTAACAACTTACAATTCAGGTTTTGTAAATAAAGTATTGCAATTTGTGAAGCCATTATTTAAAAGAAACCTCGTGGGGCCAGTTCACACAGAGTTTTTTTTACACGTTTTTTGACGCGGAAACCGCGTGGGAAAACGTGCCGAAAAACGTCCGAAAATGCCTCCCATTGATTTCAATGGGAATCCTTTTTTTCCTGCAAGCGGAAAAACCGTCTCGCGGGAAAAATGGAGGGACATGCCCTATCTTCGGGCGTTTACGCCTCTGACCTCCCATTGACATCAATGAGAGGCACAGAAAGCGTATGTCGTGGCATTTTAAGCCCGCGGCGCTCAATGGCCGCGGGCGAAAAACGCAGCGAAAATTGGCGTGCAGGCAAAGGAAAATCTGACTCAAAATTCCAAACTGAATTTTGAGGCAGATTTTCCTCTGCAAAATACTCAGTGTGAACCTAGCCTTAAAATCTAAACATTGCCATATCAAAGCTAGAGTAACTGTCAAAATGACACCCACTAAATGGACCACTGAGTTGCCAATCAGTGGGTCATACAAAATGATTACCATCTTTGTCTTGAGCTGCACTAGTTCAGTGGTTTAAAGGTCTCTTTAAGATGCTTTAATTTTCATAGACTTTTCTCATTGAAGTTTAATATTATTGTTTGACACAAATACAGTTAATGTCCATTAATTCAAAATCTTTAGGAATAAATGCTCTAGATTAGTGCATGTTACTTAGGACAGGAAATTTTGAAACATTCAATGTAAATCATGAATATATATCTATATCTATAAACAGATTTCTCAATAAACATTACAGTGTATTGCTGTTTGTGAAAGAAGACAATTGCATGCATCAGATTGCTAAGAAATTGAAGATGTCCTAAAAAGCTTAAAGGGTAACTTTCAACAAACTTCTGACATGTCATAGTGACAACTCAGAAGTTTTGATTGGTGGGGGTCCGAGCACTGAGACCTCCGCCGATCGCTAGAACGAAGCGTCAGAAGCACTCGGGTGAGCTCTGAGCCGCTTTGTTTATGTTCAGCTTTTCTCGGAAAGCCGATTTAACAGTGTATGGACTCAATAGAAAGTCTATGGGCCTGTACACCGCTACATTGGCTTTCCGAAAAAAGACGATCAAAAACGAGTGCTTCTGCCGCTCCGTTCTAGGGCTCTGTGGGGGTCTTAGTGCTCGAACACCCACTGAACAAAACTTCTGTCATCTTACTATGACATGTCAGCAGATTGTTGAAAATTTTGTTACACTTTAAGAAGATGCACTGGATCTAACTAGAATAGAAAAAGAAGCGGAAAACCCAGAAGCCCAAGAAAATCTGAGAAAAAGTTCATTAGTCTGCAGACTGAGAAACAGATGGCTCTCAGGTCCTGACTTGATAAACTCTTTCCCCTTTCAGGACCAAGGTCTTCAGATGTCCTGGTACGGTCCCTGCTCCGCTTGGCATCTAATATTTTAATTTTGAGTAAAGGTACAGAGACGAGATCTCTTCTCTCCTCAGTAGACGTTGTCTCCTGCATCACTGTGCTGCTGTCCAATCAGAGCGGGTCTTCTGCATCACTGTGAGGCTCCCTACTCTGATTGGACAGTGTCACAGTGATGCAGGAGGCAACGCCTACTGAGGAAAAATTATGTCTCCTCCTCTCTGTACCTTTACTTCAAAATTAGCATATTAGACGGCAAGCGTAGCAGGAGATGTGTTGGAAATTTTCTGCTGTCGATTTTGCCACAAATTCATGGCAAATGCGCAACGAATCTGAAGCTAAGTTAGCATACTTGAGGGTTTGTCCTTTGCATAGCAAAGGCTGAAACCTGCAGTCAAAATCTGCTGCTTCTTTGCAATAGACTGTGTATGCTGTGGAATGTAAATTCCGCACTGCAAGCTTGTTTCCGCACAGTTTTCCGCAATGTCTGCACTAAGTTACATAAAAAGCTGTAGAACAGAAAGGAAAAAAATCTGCCGCAGATTTCCACTGCGGCCTGACCGTGTGTGATCCGTGTGTGATCCGTGTGTGTGTGTGTGTGTGTGTGTGTGTGTGTTACATTTTTGGTTAGAATTCTAATTGTGAAAGTGTTTTTATTGTTTCAATTAATCTTTATTTTTTTAATTTAGGTTCATATATATATATATATATATATATATATATATATATATACTGTATATATATATATATATATTTACACTGATGTCATTATTCGTTTATTTATTTGTTTACGTTTTTTGAACACTTAATGTCCTGGGACTTGAGGGAGCTGGGATGACATGATCTGTGTCCCCCCCAGCATTCCTCCGTATGTAATGTACATATAATAGTGATCTAATGGCTGCTGGGCATCAGATCACTGTTAGCAGTGATCTGCACACAGGGCAATGCTGGGAGGATATAGATCTTGTCCTGCCAGCATTCTGCTCTCCCCAAGTAACAGTTGGAAGCCTGTGATGTCATCGTGGCATCACAGGTTTCGATAGCATCGGTCCAAACGCAGGAAGGAAGCTTCCTGCATTCAGGTCCAAGGGCTTTTTGGGACAAAAAGCTGCTCATTTCAGCTCCTTGCCATCACAGGAGAATCAGGCTGACACCCTGTCAGCCCGATCTCTTTATTTACAGAGTGCTATACAGCATGATCTGCCATTAAAGTTAGGTCTGTAGATGTACTCCCTGGCTTAGGCAGCTAGGATGTA
The DNA here is from genome assembly GCF_050947455.1 of Rhinoderma darwinii. Taxonomy (NCBI): domain Eukaryota; kingdom Metazoa; phylum Chordata; class Amphibia; order Anura; family Rhinodermatidae; genus Rhinoderma; species Rhinoderma darwinii. Next base: position 141,014,503 of record NC_134687.1, read on the forward strand.
AATCTACAGAATAACGGCGAATGACTACTCAGTTTTTTTTTATAGAATATGAAATCAAAACATTTTCTAATATACATGTAGAGTAGATTAGTCCTCTGTAAATGCTTCCATGAAAAAACATGGCGTCAGTCGCCTGACCCCTAACATATTATGTGACCCCTGGCATTTACTTAACACTGTCCAGCTATATAACAGGTGAGTATTAGTTTATTGAGGATTCTACCCACAACAACATCTCAGCATGTCGGTTAGTCTCTGTGCAGGAGCATCTCTTACATTGTTCTCCCTCTTTCTTCTGTGTATGCGTTATTTTTATTTTAAGCCCTTCACATATGTCCGGCCCTTCTGTTATGAAACTGATGACAAAACTGATCCCATAGTTTTCTAAGGAATAGTTTTATGTTCAGTGGGATCAGTTGCGACACCAGACATCTCCATGCGCCAGACAGAAATAAGTTGCATGAAGTGTTTTTCTGGCCAGCTATGTCACCAGATCGATGCACAAAGTGCACAACTTTGTCATTAAAGTTGCTTACTTAATGCCAGGGATCATATGCCATGTGGGCGAGTCACATAACTAATGCCAATTTCACGTTTATTGGGTTAGCTTATGAACGCATTATAGAGTACTAATCCATGGGCTATACCATTCTACTTTGTATAAAGGGGTCAACTTCAACAAAAATTGACACCAAGTATGCAACTGTAATTCTTTGATGACTATACAGTTTTTTATAAAGAGAAGAGTTATATGAAATATAAATAGTAAGTTGTGACGATGTCAATGTAATATTATTTCCCGGATATTATTTTGTCAACTATTTGGTACATTGATAAAAAGTATCCATTCATTAAAAGAGCAAATTCTTGGGGATTCCAAATTTTTGGACTCTAGTGTATTTGCCTCTATGGTAATGTGATATAATGTATCAAACAGGAGGAGCTCATTGTTAGGTCTAGGAAATTGTTATTCAGCCCTCAATCTATTATCGTAATATGGGGTTTTGCCTATTTTATTTCCAGTTGTTCCTATTTGTTGTCTTTACTGTACTTTCCTATAAATAAAATAATTTTAAGTGCAGCTTTACGAAAATCCATACCGTAGTGTCTATACATTGACCTCTGGGAAGGCAAACTGACGCCCCAGAGACACCAGCCAATTACATTTCAAAAGGCAATTGTTTCTTCCTGACTCTATTATTGACAATCATATTCCTGCTAAGCTCCCCGTCCTCCTCTCTCGTATCTTGTTAAGGCTTGTTTCGTTTTCTTGATGTGTATACTGGAAAAGCAGTGATTTTTATGTGTCTCCTGTTCGGTTTTTTCCTTTCCCTAAGCTCTAAGCCATTTGCATGTTCATAGCCTTGTGCTACTTAGACACCCTGGTGACTAGTCAGTAACCGGCCCACAGAGCCAGTGAATGAGACGTGCTCTGTCTTTTAAGTATTTGCTAGAGAAAACAAGAGTATTAGAATATTCTGTGGTTAAATATATTAATTTATGTATATTCAGTGATGGTCTGCCCTTTGCTGTTCCTTTACCTTCAGAAAGTGGCTGTTCAGGTAATGGAGATGAGGGGTTCGGTGGTACAGAATCAGCAAGATGCTTGAATATAGTTTCCTTGCAGCCTCATCCCCTGTGAAATAATAGACAGTTACTTGAGTGAACCACTTGCAAGCATAACAATTAATCTCTGCGAATACAGGAGACAGAAGAGGGTGATATGACCTTCTGCTTCAGCCTTGGCTGTAATCCTTATCAGCTGTCCACCCACTGCTGTTAGCTGTGAAAATTCAGAACAACCGTGGAAGCTGCTTGAAAAATACAAAACAAGCAAAACCTGGAGAGATGGGCAGACCTAAACAGCGGATAAACTTACAGGTTGTTTTTTTTTCTACTCTGGAAATGAAAATCTTTTTTTCTATAAGCATCTGAGAATTGTGGTTACAGTATACGTGAGAGACAACAACAATGATGACATCAACAGCAATTGTTAACGGGGACGTCTAAATAGCCATAGTCTACTGGTCGTAGTGCTAAATACCCTAGAGATTGCCAAAGGTCCCTAAGATGTTGTTCGCTTTTGTTACCATCATTGATCGCAGTTTGTTACTTGGATAAAAGGTACTTATATATTTAGCTGATTGCTTGTGGCAGATAAATGCAACTGCAAAGTGGATTTATGTTCCGGGAACATCCACCAGACATGCAGAATGTATGAAGTGGTCAGAAATATGACTCCCAAGTGTCCTTGGTTTTTAAAGAGCCATTATGTTTTTAACATCTGAGACTCCTATTGAGGAATAGATTTCTGGGAATTCAATAACAGATAGCTATAGTTTTGGGAATAGATCCCTTTCACAAGTTCATTTTGTTTTGTACTGAAAAAGCAGGGGTTTCTTGAAGTGAAGATCTGCTTTTGTGCTATTTCAACGTTAACATTGTTTTATAGAGTTGTACATGAAAAAATCTGAAGAAATCAAATTTCTACTATGACCCTGCAGGTATCATCAGCACAGTTCATGAACTTAGATGTGATCGATAACAGGTGGATCCTGCGTATCAGACATCTGCAGGACCTGCTGTTACCATAGACGTCAGTCCCGCTGACATGACGGATTCGAGTTTGAGCCCAAGATATAGCTTCTATGTATCCAGGATACATAGAAGCTGTATCTCAAATAGTAAAATAAATACCAATTACAAAGATGTTTAAAATACCATGATACATTATTTTATTTACCAAAAAAAAAAGTGTTGAAAGGTTTAGTCGACTGCGCTATCGATTCCATAAAAAAAACGGAAACCTGACGGAATGGTGAAAAACGGAAACCATTACCAATGTTTCTGTCACCATTGATATCAATGGTGATGCAAACGGAAGCTAAGGTTTCTGTTTGCCTTTCCGTTGAGGGGTTCTCCCGACGGCAACCTCCGATGGAACCCCTCAACAGAAAGCCAACACTGATGTGAACATAGCTTTTAAACTATAAAGTTACCACTAATCACATTATTTATAGTGCCACAGTGCCCACATAGTACCACAGTGCCCACTATATATAGTGCCACAGTGCCCACATAGTACCACAGTGCCCACATATAAAGTGCCAGTGCCCACATATAAAGTGCCAGTGCCCACATAGTGCCACAGTGCCCATTGTAGATTGTGCCACATTGCCCACATAGTATCACAGTGCCAACATATAAAGTGATATAGTGCCCACATATAAAGTGCCAGTGCCCACATAGTGCTACAGTGCCCATTGTAGATAGTGCCACAGAGCCCGGTAAAAAAAAGGATGGATTTCATTTGTCGTTTTTTTTTGTCTCAATCCACTGAAAACACCACAGTGCCCATGTAGATAGTGCTGCAATGTCCCTGTAGATAGTGCCACAGTGCCCACTATATATAATGGCCACATAGGGCCAGTGCCCACATAGTACCACAGTGCCCACATAGTGCCGCAGTTCCCACTGTAGATAGGGTCACAGTGCCTACATATAAAGTGCCAGTGCCCACATAGTACCACAGTGCCCACTATATATAGTGCCACAGTGCCCACATAGTACCACAGTGCACACTATATATAGTGCCACAGTGCCCACATAGTACCACAGTGCCCACATTTAAAGTGACACAGTCCCCACATATAAAGTGCCAGTGCCCATATAGTGCCACAGTGCCCATTGTAGATAGTGCCACATTGCCCACATAGTGCCACAGTGCCCATGTAGATAGCACCACAGTGTCCCCTGTAGATAGTACCACCCTCCCATATAGCACCCCCTGTAGATAGCACCCCCTGTAGATAGCACCCCCCCCGTTGTAGATACCACATATGGACAGTGACGTCAGGATAGCAGAATCCCCTGCCAGAGCGGACCGGGGATTCCGCTCAAGGAGTAACTCCTTGACGTCACAATCCATATATGGATAATGACGCCGGTGGCTTCTCCAGGGGCTTCTCCAGGCCAGACCCCTGCCAGAGCGGGGTCTGGCCACCGGGGATTCTACTACTACAGGGATCTACAGGTGCACACTATCTACGATGGATGGGCAGGGGGCTTGCTATCTTCAGGCAGGGGGATACTATTTACATGCAGGGGTGCTAGCTACAACACTGAAGTCCCCAGCCAGAGATGTTGCGATGCTCTGGCCGGGAATTCAATTGTTGAATACCCTGTCTTCAATGTTCTTCTATGGACAGTAACGTCAAGGGCTTCCCTGGGCTCAGCGCTCAAAGTAGCGCTGTGTGCGAGGAGTCCTCAGCCAGGATCAGTTTTTACTGGCCGTTACAAGGATTGTTTCCTAAAAACGGCCAGTTAAAAACTGATCCATTGACTTCTATGGGAGCTGTCTGGCCGTGAAAACTGCCAAAAATAGGACATGTCCTATTTTTTGACTGCCAATATTCACGGGCCGTTAAAAAAATGGCCATGTGAATACACCCATAGAACTTCATTGCTCTGAAAATGGCCGTTAGACTACATTCACACAACAGCGAAAAAAAATGGCCATTAAAAACGGATCAACTGTCAGTTTTTCATGGCCATTTTGCATCAGTGTGGCTCCAAATTTTCATCCATTTCCAGTCCATCTGTCTTTAATGGCCGTTTGACATTAATTTTGCATCCGTTTTTCAGGGCCGTTAAAAAAAAGTGATGAACTTAATTTGTCATGCTTTTTTTGTCCCAACCCCCTGAAAACACCGAAAGGAAGGTCACACGTTCACCTAGACACTATTTACAGCCCCCCTGTAGATGATGCCACACAGCCCCCCTGTAGATAATGCCACACAGCCCCCTGTAGATAATGCCACACAGCGCCCCTGTAGATAATGCCACACAGCATCCCTGTAGATGATGCCACACAGCCTCCCTGTAGATGATGCCACACAGCCTCCCTGTAGATGCCACACAGCCTCCCTGTAGATGATGCCAAACAGCCACCATGTAGATGATGCCACACAGCCTCTCTGTAGATGATGCCACACAGCCTCCCTGTAGATGATGCCACACAGCCTCCCTGTAGATGCCACACAGCCTCCATGTAGATGATGCCACACTGGCCCCTGTAGATGATTCCACACAGACCCCCTGTATATGACGCCACACAGTCCCCCTGTATATGATTCCATACAGCCCCCTGTAGATAATGCCACACAGCATCCCTGTAGATGATGCCACACAGCCTCCCTGTAGATGATGCCACAAAGCCTCCCTGTAGATGCCACACAGCTTCCCTGTAGATGATGCCAAACAGCCCCCATGTAGATGATGCCACACAGCCTCTCTGTAGATGATGCCACACAGCCTCCCTGTAGATGATGCCACACAGCCTCTCTGTAGATGATGCCACACAGCCTCCCTGTAGATGATGCCACACAGCCTCCCTGTAGATGCCACACAGCCTCCATGTAGATGATGCCACACTGGCCCCTGTAGATGATTCCACACAGACCCCCTGTATATGACGCCACACAGTCCCCCTGTATATGATTCCATACAGCCCCCTGTAGATAATGCCACACAGCATCCCTGTAGATGATGCCACACAGCCTCCCTGTAGATGATGCCACAAAGCCTCCCTGTAGATGCCACACAGCTTCCCTGTAGATGATGCCAAACAGCCCCCATGTAGATGATGCCACACAGCCTCTCTGTAGATGATGCCACACAGCCTCCCTGTAGATGATGCCACACAGCCTCCCTGTAGATGATGCCACACAGCCTCCCTGTAGATGATGCCACACAGACCCCCTGTATATGATGCCACACAGCACCCCTGTATATGATTCCATACAGCCACGATCTAGAGGATGCCATACAGACCCCCTGTAGACGATGCCACTCAGCCCTACACACACTCCGATGCAGTGCCGTCTTGTTCAGGTGTGGTCTCTCATCTTCACGGGATCGGCGAAGGCGGCGCGATGACGTCATCGAGTCGCCTTTGCAGAATCCGTGAAGACTAGAGACCACACCTGAAGAAGACGGCACTGCATCGGTGAGTGTGTAGGGCATTCTGCGTCATTGCGCCGCCCATAGCCAGAAAGGGAACCAAAAGATCTCTTGCCTCTTGAATGTCCATTTAACAGATCCGTTTTTAACGGTTGTACATGTATTGACGGCCATTAAAAACGGATCCATTGACTTCTATGGGGGCTGTCTGGCTGTGAAAATGGCCAAAAATAGGACATGTCCTATTTTTTTACGCCCAATTTTCACGGGCCGTTAAAAAAAAATGGCCGTATGAATGCACCCATAGAACTTCATTGTTCTGAAAATGGCCGTGTGACGGCCGTTCAAAAAACGTCCATCACGCGGCCATTTTTCACTGTCGTGTTAATGTAGCCTTAGAAAAACCTCCATCACAAGTTTTTTTTTCACTGTCGTGTGAATGTAGCCTCACTCGACAGTAAAAAAAAGGCCATTAAAAACTGATGAACCGTTTTGCATCAGTGTCTCCAAATTTTCATCCATTTCTAGTCCGTCTATCCGTTTTTAATGGCCGTTTGCCATCCATTTTTCATGTCTGTTAAACTGATTTAATTTGTCAGGGTTTTTTGTTGTCCAAACCCCCTGAAAACAGAGTGCCCATGTAGATAGTGCCGCAATGCCCCTGTAGATAGTGTTACAGTGCCCACTGTAGATAGTGTCCACATAGATAGTGCCAGTGCCCACATAGTGCCACAGTGCCCACTGTAGATAGTGCCACAGTACCCATTGTAGATAGTGCCACAGTGCCAACATAGATAGTGCAACAGTACCAATGAAGATAGTGCCACACACAGTGCCCATGTAGATAGTGCCACAGTGTATCCTTAGTGGCCATAAAGTGTCACAGTGCCCATGTAGATAGTGCTACACAACACCCCCCGTAGATAATGTCACACAACACCCCCTGTAGATAACGCCACATGACACCCCCTGTAGATAGCGCCAAACACCCCGTAGATAGTGGCAGACACCCCCCTTCATTGGGGCTCCCTCTATGAGCGTAATCACCAACCAGAGCGTTGCCGACGTTCTGGCCGGGGATTCCACTCCATGAGAATCCCAAAACGTCACTGCCCATATAGGGACAGTAACGCGAGGGGCTCTCTCTAGGAATGGAATCACCGGTCACAGCGTAGGCAACGCTCTGGCTGGGGATTCCGGCAGTGATGTGAAGGGCTTCCCTGGGCTCAGCGCCTAAAACAGTGCTGTGCCCTGGGAGTCCTTTTGGCCAGGATCAGGATTGATTTCTAAAAAACGGCCTTTAAAAACTGATCCATTGAGTTTTATGGGAATGTCCTATTTATTGACGGCCAGTGTTCACAGGCCATTAAAAAAAACTGCCGTGTGATTACAGCCATAGAACAGTCGTGTGAATGTAGCCTTATTATATTTAATGAAATGCTGTAGTAGTGTGATTTTGTGATGCAGCACTACAACCTCACTAATGCACTAGGACAGCAGTAGGAGGAAATCTGGAGCGAATCCTGTAACAACCCGGATTTGCTATCTGCAGAGCTCACCACTCTGTAAACATAAAACAACAGTATTGTACATAGTCGAGGATAATTTCTAGCCAGCACTTTTTTTTTATCAACCATTTATTGTTTTCCTTATGTAAAATGCATTAGAATATCTTTTCTGGCCTTGACATCAAACAACCAAGCAGGAATTCCATTGAAACATATTTTGGATATCCTTGCCCCAGAAAGCTAAACAAATATATTTTTTTGTACAATGGACTAGCCAAGAGTATTCTGACAAGGGTTTATTTGTCTCGGTATGGACCTGCCATTATCTAAGACACTAAAGATTGTCATGTTACAGTTGTCATAACCAAAAAGCAAGTTCCTACATTAATATATCCAACTACTGCCTTTATCTGCATGGAAGACCAAGCCAAATTTGGACATTCTGGCCCTTCACAAGTATGATTATTGACGTCAGCTTAGCTAAATTTACTACAGAGAATCTGAGGTAGTCAGAAATCCACCTCATGTCTCATCTGAGGACTAAGCTTCTGCTTTTTACCCAATACTTTATATTGAAGCTTTGCTTTTTCAGATTGGCTGCTGTGTATAAGCTCACTATGCGTGTAAGACAGAACTGTTTCCGAGTTTTTGCTCCTCGTTAGTACAGGGTAGGGTTCTGATTTGCTGTGTGAGATGCCATGAGGACTGGCTCCTTCTCGGGAGAGTTACTGTATTTTGCATACTTTTCCCAAGGAACATTGCCATAAAGACTCTCTATTAGCTAAACCTCCCCAAGGAGGGAATGAGGGAATTCACAAAGCATCTTACAGAGCAAATCAGCACCCTACTCAGTACTGATGAGGAGCAAAAACTCTAAAACAGTGCTGTGTAAAAATGGGAGTGACTGGTTTGGCTTATAACCCAAGAGATGTTTCAAGGCTCTTTAAAGAGTTGGACATTGACACAGTGTAGTCACCTATAGGTGGCACTAGAGAGACAGTTCTCCACCTACTGGAGAAGAGCTATTTACTATATATAGAATGATTATAAACTACAAGTCAAAATCACTAGTGGAAAAATAAAGGCAATCAGGTAACTGGCTCCAATATACTGAACTAAAAAAAAGCCTTTGTAAGGGGCAGCTTGCTGATCCAGTCCTTTTCTATGTACTTTCAAGATGCCCTCTATGCCATTCTGGGCCAACTGCATAACCTTTATAAAAGTAATGTAAAAATAATCTAAAACAAAATCTGTATATTATTTTTTATTATGATTGCAAATATATTCAACTTTTGTTTGAGTAATGTATTTTGTTCTGAAATGTTTTTTTCACGTTCTTTAATCAAGTCATTTTGCCAATGACCAGCTGCTCATGCATTTAGAACATAATTGAGTACATGTGTCCTCAGTAATTCATTAACTATTCCTAAAATACTATCTGGCTCATGTTCCCCGAGGAGTGGGCTGAGCACTGCATCAAGTCTCTTTGGGTGGTGCAGCGTTGATTGCATGAAACCAGGGTAAAAATCCTTTACAATTTGAAATATGGATAATACATAATAAGAATCCGCTTTCACGAAAATTGGCTGATTATAAGGAAGAAAAAACAGACCCTTTTGTGGTTTATATACAACCTCACTGCCAAGGGGGATTTATGATTCAATTATTAGGGGACCTTAACATGTTGTGGTGAATTCATTATTTTAAGTAAAATAAAATTTGGAGAAAGCCCTTGATCGAAAACAAAGGTTCTCTTCATAGTGTGAAGATAAAGCAGACTAAAAGAGTACAATTTCCATTCCATTTTGAAACAAATTTTGAACAATTGGTCACTAGATGGCAGTAAAGTCATTTGTAAATTTTCTTCGGAGTTCCTGTAATTCTCTTGCTGTCGCTCAGGGATACTTGTAGGTGAGACCTTGATCATAAATCCCATACGCAATAAAGGGTTCATAATGCTTTCCACCAACTACATGTAAGATTATTATTTTTTATCTAGAAATAAAGTTTCTGTCTCGATAACAAGAAACTCACATTTTAGCATCTTTCACATTCTTTATGTAAAAAAAACATGGGCCTCAACCTGCAGGCAGGCTAAGCCTTTAGTATTCACTGACCAAAACATCTAGCTCTGTAGTGGAATATTGAATTGATAGGGTGAAGTATTGAAAACCCATAAGCCGTATCCTTGGCAGGTTGGATATACCATGTTAGTCCTGTATAAAAAAAAATATGACAGTTTCACTTGTCAAGATGCGTAAATGTTGATCCTTGCAGGTGTAGGTCAGCGAGGTTGGTTTACAGCAAATACAACGAAGGGGAACAATCGGACATTTAACTCTGAGTGTATGAATATCGCAGTTACCACTATATCATTTATGTTTGCTTTTTATTTGCTCTCTGCTATAATGTGACATGAAAGGATGGTCGGATGACAGAGGTAACATGAAAGGTCTGTACTGAATCCAGCTTGGTGCAACATCCAGCATCACACAGATGTCATTGAGCTGTTTCTGATCTCAATGGGTCTTTTTCATTCTCTATGTACATGAGACAGATCTAAAATGATCAATCCCTCTTAATCAGTCACCAAGTTATACAGCCTTTAGGTGAGGTTTATCAAAGTATTTTACCTGTAAAATCAAATCTGAATAAAAATAAAATATTATGTCTATCTGTAACATGTACAGGCCAAGGACCTCTCTATGGGCTTTACAGATGGATATGATAACATATGACAGATAGTTTATCTATGCTACCTAAGCCACTAAATATAAATAAATATGCATTACTGAAAAATCTACTTACAATAGGGAGGTTCTTAGTGCACATTTTGATCAAATTGTGTGAGCCCATCTGCCATGACAAGGCTTTCTCTATGACGTTCAAACTTTTGTGTTGTTTATGTGATTCATATATGTGGGGTTAGTGACTGCCTCCATTTTTGATTTTGCACTTCTACCAGTCTACCCTGGGTGATTTTAATTCGTTTAATGCTGGTTTCTACCATCCACAAGTATATGTAGGCTTAGTCCCAGTTCTGGGTCTATGTGCAGCGTTGGTTCCAATCTCATGGAGCTCGCCTTGTCGTGGCAGATGGGCTCACACAATTTGATCAGGCGTTCTTGCATCTGCATACATGTTTTGCTTCATTTTGTTGGAATTTGCTGTTCTAATTTTTGTGTTGTTTATGAGATAGTTTATCTATGGCATTTAGTGCTGCGGAAAGCAGCTACAGGGCCTAACAAAGCATTTATAACCAAGAATCCCACACTACATTTATATATTAATATAATAAAAGGAAAGTATGGAGTTAAGACGTATGATAAAAGTCGGGTAAACTCTGAAATTTTGGTAGGGTCATCCAACAATTTTATGTGTATGGGGGTGTGCAAACTATTTTCCGACAAAAACTAATCGGACAAGTTGGATTTAAAGAGGCTCTGTCACCAGATTATAAGTGCCCTATCTCCTACATAATCTGATCGTCGCTGTAATGTAGATCACAGCAGTGGTTTTTATTTAGAAAAACAATCAATTTTGATGGAGTTATGACCTATTTGAGATTTATGCTAATGACTTTATTAATAGACAACTGGGAGTGTTTTTACTTTTTGACCAAGTGGGCGTTGTAAAGAGAAGTGTATGACGCTGACCAATCAGCGTCATACACTTCTCCCCATTCATGTACTCACACGCTTGCTGTCACTTACTCACACATTAACGTTACTGAAGTGTCTTGAGAGTGAATAGACACCACCTCCAGCCGGGACGCTTAATATCTTAATGAAAATAATGTCAATATGAGCTTTACATATAAGTTTGGTAACCAGGAAATTGAATTTCTAGATGTATATGTGACCATAGAAGAGGGCATGGTTCAGACCAGAGGATGCCGCAAACCTACTGCTACTAATACACTTTTACGGTATGATAGTTATCATCCGAGGCATGTGACCCAATCTTTACCATATGCTCAGTTTTTACTTTTAAGAAGAATTAATAGCAGTGACTTACTCACACATTAACGTTACTGAAGTGTCTTGACAGTGAATAGACATCACCTCTAGCCAGGACGCGATGTCTATTCACAAACCCGACACTTCGGTTTGTGTAGGACTTAATGACAGCAAGCGTGATCTCGCGAGATCACGCTGTAAATGACAGCACAGCGTGGTTTCGATGTGCTGTGCTGTAAATCCCACACAAACTTTACGGAAGTGTCGGGATTGTAAATTGACATTGCGTCCTGTCATCAACAGATAGAAAGTATCAAGGCACTCATCGGTTTTGCAACAATTTGTTTTATTCAGGATCTTGGTCAGAATGTGGAATTAGCCTACGGCCGTTTCGCATGCGTACACGCCTTTTCAAGGCCCTGGCGTCACTTCCTTTTCCTGCTCTTTTTATACAAAAATCAGCATAGATTGTTTCGTAACAATTAATAATATTAATAGAAAAAACAGGAAAATACACAATATATAATACTGGGTGATACACCATCATTATATCAAAACTAAAATAACGATATATATTTTTATTATTCGTTATATTCTTTTAAAACAACAAGGTTTCTCTTATAAAAGCACTCAGGTCGTTTCGGTCATTAAGACCGAGAGGTCCTACTGCCCCTGTCTGTAGGATAATCTCAGCCTCTATTTGTAAAAGAGTTCTATGCCTATCTCCTCCAGACAATAGCGGCTTAATGTGTACTATGCCCACAAACCGCATACATCGTGCATTACCTGCATGTTTTTCCTGGATATGTTGTATTAACCTAGGGCATCCTTCACCTGTGATTAGTGATCTTATATGTTCACGAGATCTTATGTACATCGATCGTATAGTTTTTCCTATATAAAATCTGACACAATTACAGATTACTGCATATACCACATACTGAGTTTTGCAAGTTATCAGGTCATTTATTTCAAACGCACAGCCCCCTAATTCAAGGTTCCTAGTGGGTATTATGGAATTTCAAAAATTGCATTGTCCACACTTATGATTGCCTTTCAGTCCTAATGCTGAAAACCAGTTCTCATTTGCTTTCTCTTTTTGGGAAAAACGACCCTTAATCAAAATGTATTTTAAATTCCTACATCTACGAAAATATATTATTGGTTGCCTAATTGCGACCTCCATTAATAATGGGTCATTTTCAACCGAATGCCAATTTTTTCTAATGCTACCACGAATTACATCACTCATAGGACTGTGGCCAATGGATAAGATGAACCGTTTTTTTCTCTTTTGTATTACATTTTTTCCTCTTTTTGTTGTGCTGTAATAAGGATATTTGTTTATTTTGACTTGCCTTATTCAATGATTCCCAACCAAATCTGACAGATATCCCCTTAATTCCAATCTTTTTCTCATCTCATCTGCCTGTTCATAATATGTTTAATCACTGCTATTAATTCTTCTTAAACGTAAAAACTGAGCATATGGTAACTGCCTCGGATGATAACTATCATACCATAAAAGTGTATTAGTAGCAGTAGGTTTGCGGCATCCTCTGGTCTGAACCATGCCCTCTTCTATGGTCACATATACATCTAGAAATTCAATTTCCTGGTTACCAAACTTATATGTAAAGCTCATATTGACATTATTTTCATTAAGATATTAAGCGTCCTGGCTGGAGGTGGTGTCTATTCACTCTCAGTAACGTTAATGTGTGAATAAGTGACAGCAAGCGTGATCTCGCGAGATCACGCTGTGTGTGGGTACATGAATGGGGAGAAGTGTACGACGCTGATTGGTCAGCGTCATACACTTCTCTTTACAACGCCCACTTGGTCAAAAAGTAAAAACACGCCCACTTGTCTATTAAGAAAGCAATTAGCATAAATCTCAAATAGGTCATAACTCCGTCCAAATTTATTGTTTTTCTAAATAAAACCCACAGTTGCTATCTACATTACAGCGCCAATCACATTATGTAGGAGATAGGGCACTTATAATGGGGTGACAGAGCCTCTTTAAACATGCCTGAGCCTTTGTACCCATGGGAGATAAACTACTGCCAGAATTGTTTGGCAGCAGTTTATTCCCCTCTCCCCATGGAAATAGACATGTAGATTTAGTTCGGCATGTTTATGGTGAAGTTGGGAGCAATAGCTATTGGACAAACAGGAGTTATTCAATCCAGGCCCTGCCCTTGAAGGATCAATAAATGATTAGTTCCCACTATGAAGCAAATTGACCACTATTTCATAGGGATTTTGTGAGGGAATTTTGGCCTATGTCTGAGGAAGGTTAAAATGTTTGAACATAAGGGCACGTTCATAAAAAGGATCCTTTTAGAGAACATTTTCTGTTTGCAAAAATTTTCTGGACATCCAACTGATCTTCTGCTATGTGATAGATACATGTGAGAAGATCATACTGGCGATGACTATGATCTCAGCTCACTATTGATCTCGGGAATGAAAGACTCTATAGAGCTCAAACCCCTTTGGCACTGCTCAAAAGATTTCTGTTACTGTACAGTTCACACAGCAATCTAAGCGGTAATTCATTAATATATTTTTAACTTTCTACTCTGCCTTATGGAGGGTTTGTGTAGGACAATAACACCCATTAGAGAAAATTTCCTACGACGTTGCTCAGCCTCACTACTAGAAATCTGTCCTGATTTACAACGCAAATCTAGCCAATGATATTACAAAATATACCAACCTGGCTAGCAAAATAGATAGCCTGGCAACATCGATCGCTATCTCCCAACCGTCACCTGCTGATTTCATCATTCCAATAATCCCATTGGCTACAATTTATTCTTTCCTTCTTCACTTCAAACTCAAGTAAATAACAAATCTAGAATATACAAAGGAGATGGCTAAATGTAGCACTATTCATTTTGTCAGTTACATTTTTGTCACTTGTGTTTTTAACACGTTGCAACTTATTGGGGTCATAGATACACTTGACAAAAATAACAAACAGCCAACACAAAAGCTCAAATCTCCCTCCCTCTTGGATCAATACAATATAATTAAATGTCTGTGTTGTATATTGTGATGTATTGTAACCGGACTTGTAAGGAACCATTCACTTGCATAACTATATTATATAAGTACAAAATTGAAAAGGCCTGTAGTGAGATTTCTGCTCTGTTATATATTTTGGTAATAGTGGTACAATTACATTTAGATGTGTCCCTTCTACAATAATTCCCTACTAGAACTCCCTCTAAAGCATGCTAAGGTATTCTATACAAATACTAAAATGCTAGTAAAAGTAGGAATTCTCTATCTATGTTTTTTCATTTGTATGTGTTTTGCGGACATTTTTGGCCACTGATTTTCTTTGGCCTATTTATGATTTACGGCAAGTTGACATATATGACGTGAGATAAGAACTGGATTGTCTTATATTTACACTTTTTAGGCATGCAACTTGACATATGTAATATATATATATAAAATGTATTCTTATTAGAACTATATATTTTATAGCACCATTAAGTTTTATGGCACTGTACATATGAAATGCGGAGGGGTTTAAATACATAATAAATGAACACGCAATAGAAGTACAATATGGGCTTACGGAGTGATAGACTGGTAAAAAAAAGAGAGGGCCTTCCCCGCAAAGAATTACAAAGGGGATAGAGACAGATGGTGACAGTACAATCTGATTGTTACAATTGTCTAGAGGAGACAAGAGTTATAATTTTTTAAATTCCAAAAATTTTAATTTATCCAAATACATTTGCATATACCGTAGAATAAATTTTGCATCCTGTATTTAATAAGTCACTGATGTTATAAAATGCTGTAACATCTGTTATTAATTGCAATTGTAGGGTGTTGATCCAGAAAAAGGCAAAAACAAAATCAATCCCTGAAAGCAATCTAAGTATCTATTCTGCCAGGTGAAATCACTTCCTTTTTAGGTTCTATAAAAAACAATTAAATTAATTTTTCGATTCTAAAACTCTTCATTGGGAATTTGTTTGCCAGAAATACTCCATAAAATTATTGTATGGTGCTCTAATACAGCTAAAAAGGGGTTGTCTAATGGCGACAACCCCTTTTCATATGCCCCGCTCAGGACCCCCTGACAAAGAGCAGCCTTTACTTTCAACTTGAATGGCTGTCATGTAATACTAGATCTCTTTTGTGACAGGCGGTGCACAAAATATGTATGGACTGCTTAAAAAAAAAAAAAAGCTGATGGCTGGGGGTTCAGTATCTGGGTTGGGGTTCTGCTTCATCATATATGCTGTGGTTTATTTTAGCACTTCATGGTGTTTAATAGTTGTTCAGCTTTAGAAAGGCTTCCTATACAGGGCCCAGTGTGACATCTTTTTGGTGATGTAATTCAGATTACAATTTAGAAAACCGTTCCTTTTACTAAAAACACCCAATTCTTTTCATCCAATTCTTTTAATATGTCTTATTTCACGTCTTTAGAAAATATCTTACTAGTTTCCTGTTTCCTGAAAAGAATGAATTGAATGGAAACCTATTGTAATACACAGACAGCTTTGTAGGAACACACTAACAACTGTCTGTACTGTCATAAAGCCAGTTTCCAATCCAGATGGTCTTGCTTAGGTTTGTTGTTTGTTACTCATTGTATTGCTAAGCTTTTAAACCTAGATTTCCTTCCCTAAATATGAATCAATGTACAAATTGAATAAATGGGTTCTATAATATTGTGTTTTATCTATATTTATAGGAGATAAATATTAAAGGCGACACAAGTGGATTTTCTCATTAGCCATGCAAGTACTACATCATCCACCAAATACAATTACAGGTTGATAATTGGGGCGCTGTGTGTAATTAACCGTTTCTCTATGGAGAATGATGCAAAAATCTTCCAACTGCAATTCTCTAAAATCACAGCATGATTTGTGCCTCCACAGGGAACACTATGGGTAAGACTGATATATCGCCAAGAAACACGATCCGGAGAGATCACTGTTTTATATGGTGATAGATCGGAAATAGCAGCAGCTGGACAAATGAAATGGGTGTTGAAAAATATTCCCCACTGAGTAACTTTGCCTTTTTTTCTACCTTGTTTCAGGTCACAAATTTAACACTCCATACTTTCTCTGCTTGAAAAAAAAAAATCAATTCCCCAAGGAAATCTAACAGTAAACTAGCCATTGTATAGAAAAATGCAAGTGCTGTGTTCTATTGTTGTAAAAATAGTCTGAGCCCAGTCCCTGTGTGAATTTTCTAGTCCTCTATCTGCCATTTAGTGACACAGTTTTGGAGCTGTCTGTGCATTTATTTGGAACACATGGATAGCTTGTGCCAGATGACACAGGGTTTACCACACACAAACATACAGGGGAGTACGGGATTAAATAAGACACAATATATAGCGTGGGCAGATTGCTCTTTCAGACGGCAAGAATAAAGGCAATGAATGAAACATTTGTGTAAGTATCATTATTGTGAATTTTCTGCCCTTAACACGCGGGGAGGACATATCTTTTATATTAAAATTTCAATCTTCATGATTTGCTCATGGGAAAAGACCAAAAACTGAACTAAGGTGTGCTTGAGAGCATATCAAAGGAAACTTCTGTCGAACAATCCATCATAGTGGACTGGATCTGTGTCTGAAATGGACACATAAATAATCTATCTATCTATCTATCTATCTATCTATCTATCTATCTATCTATCTATCTATCTATCTATCTATCTATCTATCTATCTATCTATCTATCTATCTATCTATCTATCTATCTATCTATCTATCTATCTATCTCCTATCTATCTGTCTCCTATCTATCTATCTATCTATCTATCTATCTATCTATCTATCTATCTATCTATCTATCTATCTATCTATCTATCTATCTATCTATCTATCTATCTATCTATCTATCTATCTATCTATCTATCTATCTATCTATCTATCTTTAACCCCTATCCTTCTTATGCAGCATGGAAGGGATTTCAGAAATAATGAGCCTGACCTAACCCATATGACCATTGTCTTGCTTCCTTTAAGACACTCCTGTGACTGGCCATATTTTACAGCTAGATGTTGGAAGATCAAAAGATCACCATGACACAAATCAGGCATTTATTTCCTTTTATATATTTGCAGTCAGGTGCAATTATAATGAAAATGACCATGTGAAATTCTGAATATTCTCTTGCAGTGAAACATACTTTATCCAGTGGTCTGGCAAGCCCTTTTAGTGCCCAAGGCCAGGGGTTTGAGAATGCCAGGAGGGAGTTGTGTGGCCCCCATACACAATAGATTGACAGTCCACCCCTGGAAATGGGTGGGTTCAGACGAGTTTTGTCTAATATTCAAGGGTACCTATAGCATCCAGTTGGTTTCTAAAAGGATTTTATAGGTAATCTATAAATGTCAATCCCCCTTAATGACTATATGAATTTCCTGGCATTTTAAACGCTTCCATGTTGTCCTATTGTCCTATAGCAGCTGTCTGTTAGCGGAGTATAGACTGCCATTATGACACCCTGTATTCCTGATGAAGATCTCCGTAATTCAGAACTGGAACTCTGCTGACAGCTCCATTGCAGAAGCAGCGCTTTGAAATTCCCTTTAGAAATGCAGATTATTGTTGGAATGTTTTCACTAGTTATTTTTTAGAGCTTAAGCTTTTACCCCCTTTTCTGCAACCCCCTCTTTTTAAAAAAAACCACAGTAAAAAATAAAAAGAAGGAAAAAAGACATACAGAGAAAACAATTAGCTTCAATGAAAAACCCTATTTTTCCCCAACATTTTAGATTTAATAACAAAGATTTATCTATGCACCCTACCATGAAACGTTATATTTTGTAAGTCTAAATGGGTCAGTGCTTTTTCAGATGCATTTATTCTGCAGTTCCTATCACAGGTAAGAACAGTGAATATTTTGCTGACAGCTGTAACCCGTAATAAACCTTAGACATATAAAGACACACACACATAGTTAGATTTCAACCTGGACGCGTTTGTTCATCCTTAGCTCATCGATCCAGCTTGTTCCTCTCTGGGCCTATTATCAGGTTCCCCGAGGAATTGCCAGCTGTATTATTCAAGTACATAACATTGTGTTCACATTACATTTAGAGCCATTGTGTTAAATGATGTGTTAAATAGACTAATCATGAAAAGTTGGCTGTGTTCAGTAACTTTTGGGGAATCAGGGTAAATTCAGGCCTCGCTTTATGACATGCTCATAAATATATGAAATATGTTACATCATAGTACAGTATGTCAAAATATATACATGTAATATACATAAATGCTATTCAGATGTAGCAGAGCTGAATTTAGGATTTATCTTTTTATGCCTGCTATTTTATTGAATTACGACAATGCAGTTGCTCTACCTGCAGTCCTATGTAAAACCACAGATATTAATTACATCATGACATTGTGATATAGGTCTCATTCACATGGCACAGCCCCTGTAGGGCACTGTATTGCTGAACTATTCTTCTAAAGAAGCAATGTTTTAAGGAAGAATATGTCATCCAATAGAGCAATTTTATTTTAATTGCCAGAAAAAAAATATGTGTACATTCTTATGAGATTAAAGAATACAGAGGCACAGTAGGACTCCACAGACATCTATGGCTTCTGTATTACGGCTTTGGAGATTGTGCAAAGCTATAATATGGTTGTGTTCATGAGCCCTATGTCACAAAGGAGATACATTATAGCACCGAGTGCTAACTGACAAACTCAGCTCTGCTACATCTCTGTTTGGCAACTGAATCTGTGCCTGAACATTTACTGTACTATGCAGACTTGAGGCCTTTTTTTGACATTTGCTCTTTTTTTATCATTGGAAAGGCAGAACGATCTGAGAATCTCAGTAAACATCTCAGCTATATAAGTCACATACAGTTCTGATGTCACCCTGATAGCAAGAATACAATTTTACCCTCCCCACTTTCAGCTCATTGAAAATGACATTTCATCTGTGCCTGGCACCTGATAACATATTGTTACAGTGCTTCACTTTCCTTATTCCCTAGAGCTATATATATATATATATATATATATATATATATATATATATATATATATATATTGTAGCTAACTGCTACGTTCACAAGTATCCCAGTCCCACAATATAAGACACACTAGGTAGCGGCGAGCATGACTACGCACAAGCTGTATTATTAAAACATTACTAGCTCTGAATACAGCTGCCGTGTCTCACTACCTACACTGAATATTCTTCAATGAGCCATGCAGAAAGCATTCCATGCCTGGTTATTAATATGGGTTATAGGTGAGCAAACATGGGAAGCCAGACAAGAGCTTGAGGCTGATGTTCTCTTGAGCCTAGCAGAGCTGCCTGTTCAATTTCCAAAGGTAAACCACAATCCCAGACACTCGAAATGCTTCTCTAATAGCAAAAAATTAATTGTATATGTGATATCACTTAAATCAGGGAGCATTTGGATGTTGAGGTGGGGGGGGGGGGGGAAATGACGACAGGACTTGAGCCGTATTTACTTGCACTGGTGTTTCAGGCCTCCACTTGAGGCCTATTGAGGCTGACGTTTTTATAGTGCAATTTCAATTGTCTATATTAAATATATTTAGGGAAGTATTCTCATCTGTGTATTCTTGTTCATTTCAGATCCTATTAGGCAGGTAATATATTTCGTGGCGAGTCTGGTAGAAATCTGCGGCCATTGTGGTAAATAACTGGACGAGCAGAATCCAGCAGGAGGAGGCTGGGAGGTGAAGGCTCCGAGCATTGAATGTCAGAGAAGAGGCTGAACAAGTAAAATGCTAGATCTCTTGG
This sequence comes from Rhinoderma darwinii, assembly GCF_050947455.1. NCBI lineage: Eukaryota > Metazoa > Chordata > Amphibia > Anura > Rhinodermatidae > Rhinoderma > Rhinoderma darwinii. The sequence continues at coordinate 141,034,733 of NC_134687.1, forward strand.
CAGCTCCTGAGAAGCCAAGTGAGACACACACAGAGCAGTGATAAGAAATACACACGAAAATGGGGGGAAAAAAAAGCAGAAGGCTGGAAGGAGATATGAAACAAAGGGCAGATAAATATTTTATAAAGAATTGCTTTTGTGAAGAAGCAGAGATTCGTAGGGATTTGTCATTCTCTATCTTGTTAGGGTAAGGATGATTTAGGAATGCAAAAAAATGGAATGCATGTTAAATCTGAATATGTTTATAATGGAGGGGAAAAAGTGGCATAATTGATACGGCCATAAAATATAGATGTGTGACAAAGCTAAGGCTGTCACTGTGTAGACTGCTCTGTGTTACTTCAGCTCTCTCCGTCACAGCTGGCTCTTCTGCAATCAGGCAATGACATTTTCTCTCTTTCCACTTTATCAGTTCTAATATTCAGCCTGTCCTCGCACTTATTTTCCTCTCTCTTTTTTGCATTTATCTCGTAGATTATCCTTCTTCTCAACTACAATGCATTGCAATAGGAGCTAGACTTGAAAGGTGAAATTCATATAACACAATGAAAGTTCAGTAGGAGCACATTGGGGCAGATGTACTAATGCACTCTAAGATTTAGATGGTGCAAACATAGACCAGGCAGTCAGAAGATGCACCAAAATGATCAAAGCAGTGAATGCTGTATTAAAAATATGGCGCATCTTACTTGACCTGCTATCCACTTTTCGCCTTCTTATACCACCTTTGATTTGGCTAAGGGTATGTTCACACGGCCTATTTTTGGCTGTAAAACGCCTGAAAAACAACCGAAAAATAGGAAGCAGAACGCCTCCAAACATCTGCCCATTGATTTCAATGGGAAAAACGGTGTTCTGTTCCGACTGGCCGTTTGCTGCAAAAAAGAAGTGCAGGTTACTTCTGGGGAAGTTTTTGGAGCCGTTTTTCATAGACTCTATTGATAACAGCTCCAAAAACGGACGTAAAAAATGCCACGAAAAACGCAGTGAAAAACGTGAGTTACTTAAAAAACATCTGAAAATCAGGAGCTGTTTTCCCTTGAAAACAGCTCTGTATTTTCAGACGTTTTTGAGTTTGCCATACACAGAAGAGAAAAACGAGCTTATAGCCAGATTGTATATAAAAATAGAATTTATTTAACACATATGACAAACAAAGTTTTAAAATTTAACAAAAGGACAATACCCTAGTATGAACATAGGAGCAATTAATGACTCTTTCTAAGTATTGTATACAGGTATATGGGCTATAAGTCATGTATAAACCCAAAGGGGAGAGGCTATACTATTTAATAGTTGGTGAACCATATATATATATGTTCAGTAAATAGTAGAAACAGGAAAAGGGGGGAAAAGAATGGAATAAAGTGCTAGTGCATCAAAATACCATTTGAATCAAGCAGCCTTACCCATAACAGCAAGAAAGAAAGGTAGTAGTCTGTGCTCGCTCCTTCACATGAACCCCAACGCGTGTTTTGCTAAAGGTGCTTCCTCAGGGGCATTGTGTGTATATGTCCTGAAAGTATCTGCCCTTATATAGTATGTTACACTTAGAGTAATGCAGTGTGACGAATGGTGGCACATCCCCAGTGACGCGGCCGGAAACGAGGCCTGCCCCACTTCCGGCGGCTCCAGGCACTGGAGCGCACATCCGCATTCCCGACGCGTAACGGGAGTTCCGGACATGCGCAGTGCGCCATTGGAGACGGAGAGGGCAACAGCGTCGCCATCAGCAGCTGACACGGGCATGCGCACTTCATCACCCGGAGAGACTCCAAAATTGTACGTGGAAAAGTATATATGCTGCACGATTATTAAATATCTAGGTTTTTAAAAGAACCCATTGGAGATCCACAGAAAAGAAGATGTCTATCAATATATATATAAAAAAAGGGGAATAGTTTTAGTGAATAGGGACCTGGCCATACAAAAAAGAATATCTGTTAATCCTGTCTCGTAATACGCAATGTTCGTGAGGTTGAATATAAAAATAAAAATTTAAAAAGTCTGTGTAGTGGAAGTATATAATGTGATAAGGTGAAACTAATCCCATTGAAAAAAAGGTAGTGGTAAAAAGGAGGGAATTACATAAAAGATGAAGTGTATTGATACAAAGGAAAAAAGTGACACAAACATAATGAAAAAGAAACCAATGAAAAAAAATTATATGACAATACACACAGCTAATGTAGACATATGTGACAATTGAAAAATAAATATAACAGTTATAAGGGGGTAAATATTAACCCAATGATCCAAAAATAAGCTAATAAATATAATACTAAAATGACAAAGACATGTGCGGACGAACAGTGATAGGGATGCGTAAAAATTCACATGAATTAGAATTATTGCGTAATGCCCCTATTACAGGAAGATATATTAATATTAACAGACATCTATATGTCAAAAGGGGATGCATAGTTGTTAATAATGACAAAACAGATTAAAGAAACATCCACTTGGCTTAATATGGCAGAAGTTGAACAGCGGGTCCACATTTTCATTCAGCACCATTCTGCACAAAAATTCAGGTCCATATTTTCTGACAGTATTCTATACAGCAAACGGCAAATATTGGATTTCTCTCATTCCAACTTTCGGGCATAGGGCGAATATAGATGTTGTACACATGCCTAATAAAAACATACAATACAGTACATAATTAATTGAATAAAAACACATAGATGATAGAGATTATAAAAATGGAAGACCTTCATTAAGACCTTGAGGTGTCATGGATTCTAACATCACGATCCAGTTACATTCTCTTTGTGCCAAAACTCTCTTCACATTACCCCAACCTGATGCCACAATGTATTCTGTCAATACCACGTATTGATAATGTTTTAGGGTTGCATCTATTATGTACTTTAAAGTGTCTGGGTAAGGTTTTTAGGGTTGTTAGGTCCTCAATTTCACTTGCTCCAATGATATCCCGTACAAGTTCCCTTGTGCGGATTCTCAATTCTCTAGCGGTAAGTCCTAAGTACATTTTCGTACAACCACATGTGGCATAATATACCACATGTGTCGTACTACACAAAATGTACTCCCTAATCTCAAAGTGCCTCGTTCCGTCAACTGACGAAAAGTTGGTTGCCCGACATATATTGGCACAGGCTCTACAGTCCCCACAGGGATAACATCCCTTTCTGGGCCCTCGAGAGCCAAATGGACATACCTGACGTGGTATGTAGTGGCTTTTAACAAGGAAATCTTTCAGATTTTTAACTCTTCTAGCTGTCATCATAGACCTTTCAGATAGATTCTGGGCCAGTTGTGGCTCAGATCTCAAAATTGGCCAATGTTTTTCCAGGATAGCTCTCATTTTATTCCACTGACAATTATATGTCGATATAAATCGTACCCCTGGCTCACTCAACCGTTGTTGTTTGGGTCTCAAGAGGTCGTCCCATGGAGTTGTTCTTGCTCTCCTGTAGCCTGACTTGATGGTTCTATTGCTATAGCCCCTATCTCTGAATCTAGATCTAAAATCTTTAGATTGCTGTTCAAATAGGGCATCCGAGGAGCAGATCCGCTAAATTCTGAGGAACTGCCCAACCGGGATGGCTTTGATGGTGGACGGAGTGTGAGCTGATGATGCATGCAGAAAACAATTGACTGATGTTGATTTTCGAAAAACATCCGTATGTAGAAAACCACGACCATCTGTAAATATTTGTATGTCCAGGAATTCTACATTTTGCTGATTATATTTATATGTCAGCTTAATGTTGAATGGATTTTTATTAAGTTTCTGCATGAAACTCATCAGATCAGACTCCGATCCTTGCCAAATAAAGAAAATATCATCAATATAACGTAACCATAAATGCACATGGTCAGTGGCGCAGGCGCTATCCCCATGGAAAACCTGTCTCTCCCAATATCTGAGAAACAGGTTTGCATAGGATGGCGCACACGCCACACCCATTGCAGTACCCTGTTTCTGTAAATAATAACAATCTTTAAATACAAAAAAGTTATGACTCAAAATAAATTGAAATAATTCCAGAATTCATTTGCATAACAAGCCATCACGGTTGCCAGTCCCCAGGAAAAAACGGACCGCCTCCACTGCATCATGATGTCTTATACTCGTGTAGAGTGACTCTACATCTGCTGTCACCAAATACATATCCGGTTCAATTTGGATCCCATTGATCCTACTTAAGTACATCCGTCGTGTCCTTGACAAACGAAGGTAAATCATTTACCCGAGTTTTCAAGTAGTGGTCAATAAATTTGCACACGGGATCGCACAATACGTCAATCCCGGACACGATCAGACGTCCCGGGGGGTCAATGGGATCCTTATGGATCTTTGGCAAGAGGTACAGGGTAGGAATTTTGGGATCATTGGTCATTAGTCCATCATAGTTTTTTTGGGGGATAATGCCCCTCTCAAGCGCTGTGTCCAAAATTATCCGCAGCTCTTGAGAAGAGTTTGCATGTGAACATACCCTTAGTCTGCGACAGAATTTTCTGCCAGTTTTTTTGGCGCACGATAGTGCATCGTAAAGAGAACCTTTCACATGCCCATACATGTGCTGCTGAGTGCAGCATGTAATGGGCATGGCCGCACAAACCCTGGGGCACTTTACATTTTTTTCCTATCCTCCTCCATTATTTAGATATCGGTGCCGTTATATTTGGCGCCCAATATTTAAATAACCCTCTGAACTGTCAATGGGGCGTGTAATGGCAAGGGGGAGTGTTACTATGGCTGTGACACGAGATATCACATTCGCGGGAGATCACACAGTCTTGTCCTTGTCTGCCGAGAGCTGAAGAGTGAGTGAGAGCGTACACGTTCTCGCTTCTCCAGCTCTTGTTGTGGCACTGTCCGTAGCTGATTGGAGGAAATTAAATTTCTGGGCCCCATACAGTGAAAGTGTCAGGGCCCCCCATTTCTGGGGGTGGCAAAGGAAGGTGGCAGGAGGGGTACTGGGGTGAGATGCAAACTGGCAGTGGCTCTGTGGTGGGGCACAGCAGAGGCAGTAGTTGGGTAGTGGCTCTGTCAGAGAAAAAGGGGGAGGAACTAGGTGGCTCTGTGGGGATGGGGGCTAAGAGAGCAGAAAGTGGCAAGGGTGGGAGTGGGGCGAGGGAAGAAACCCACCCTGACAGGGGCTCTGTGGATGGGCGGGGGGGGGCAGCGGCTCTGTGGTAGGCCAGGTTGCAGACAGTAGGTGTGCATGGGGGCAACATAAAACAATATAATTGAACTGAAGCTGTTGATTTTACACAGCATAGACACTCACCAAGATTGTTTTGGCTGCTGCCGCTCGCTCCTGCAGGCTCTATGATCTTCCATTGTCGTAGCCAACCTGGATGAAGTCTCCTCCTCCTCACACGTCACAACCATGTCACCTGTGTACACACAAGGCACAAAATTAGTTCAGACCTCTGACCAGACCCTTAAATTAATTTAGACTCCCAGCCAGATTCCTAAACTAATTCAGACCCCTAAATTAATTTACACCCCCACAATAATTCAGACTCCTAACCAGACCCCTAAATTAATCCAGACTCCCAGTTAGATTCCTTGATTAATTCAGACTTTCAAGCTGACCCATAAATTAATTTACACCCCTAATCAGACCCCTAAATTAATTTACACCCCAGGCCAGATCCTCCAAAATATTTCAGAACCCATATGTACTTACCGCTTCTGAGTCTTCTTGCCTCCACTTTCGGATTCGCGCCTCTTCTCCTTTGTGCAGATCTTCTCCTCAGGCGCCTCTTCTCCTTATTCACTAGGGCCCTGCTACACAAGTGTAACGTCCTGCTGCTGTGCTGCGCCCCCCCCTGTGAGGCGCCAGGCATTCACTTCTGGGTATCGAGCCTGTCTCCCGGAGGGTGCGCACGCGCGCTCGTGCCCGCTTTTAAAGGGCCAGCGCGCGCACCTATAAATAATCATTATCACCTCATGAAATCCTGCACTATAAGTGAGTCACCGCTCTTCTTATCCTCGCCTGAGCATTGTTGATGTTTCCCTTAGTCTGTCTTGCAAATGGTCTCCTAAGTGTCTTCCAGCTTCCCAGTGTTTCCCGTTCCTGTATCCTGTATCCTTTTTCCCGTGCTATCTGTACCATCCTGGTCTACTGCCGTGCTGAACTGTTGTCGTGTTGTGCTGCATCTCCATGCCTGTTCTACTACTCCACACCTGATGTCTATCTGCCTCCTGGTCCTAGCTGAGCCTGCCTCAGGTACCCTTTTCTGGACTATAGACTCTGTACCATACCTGTTTGGCCAGCTGCCATCCCGCTATGCGGAACGGCCCAGTGGGTCCACACCCCACCTTGTGACAGTACGCTCAGGCCATAGACCCCGCTGGTCAATTTAAGGGCATGTCACCCTCCAAAGCCATGCAGGTGGACCTGCAGGATCCCTGAACAAGACAGGATCAACTTCTTGTAGCAGTGGACTCCATGCCGCAGCAGCTAGGGGCGCTAACTGCTTCCATTTCCTCTATACAAGATCCTCCTACCGACCCTCCTGCTAGTTCTCCTGGCGGTTCCGGTTCGGATTCCCGGTTCTCGCTGCCATTACCTTCTCGGTTCCATGGAGACGCAAGTATGTGCAGGGGATTTCTGAACTAATGCTATATGCATTTTTCCCTGCACGCCCGAGCATTTCCGTCGGACGGAACCAAAATCGCCTTCATCGTGTCCCTACTTGCTGGCAAGGCCCAGGCATGGAGGAACCCAATCTGGAAACGACAGGGACCTGAGACTCGAGACTTCCAGGGGTTGGTGCGGTTGTTCCGTACTGTCTTTGAGGAGCCAAGACGTGTTTCGTCGGCAGCCACGGCTATCTTCAACCTTCGCCAAGAGGACTCCTCCGTGGGCGAATGCACCATCCAGTTCCGGACCCTGGTGGGAGAGCTGTCCTGGAACAATTAGGCCTTGGTGGCATCCTTCTGGCATGGCCTATCGCCCAGGATCAAGGACGAACTTGCTGCCCGAGACCTACCACCTGCCTTGGATGACCTGATTCTGCTGGCTACTCGGGTAGATATAAGGCTCAGGGAGAGGTCTCATGAGATGCAACAGGAGAGACGGCTTCCTAGATTGGCACCCAACTTCCAACAACCCCTCTTGCCTTCATCTATTGCTACTCCCGAGGTGCCGATGCAGGTGGATCGCCTAACATTGTCTATACAAGAGAAACAGCGCAGGCGCACCTCTGGTATCTGTCTGTATCGCGGCCTCGCTGGCCATATAATGCGTCTGTGTCCAAAGAAACAAAAAAAAAACAACGCCTAGGTTTGGTAGGAGAGACAACTCTGAGCACTACTGCATTTAATGGTGAACTCTCTTCCAAACTATTTATTGCCGTGACCATCGTCGCTGGTGAGAGGCTCCATCCGGTTTCTGCCTACCTGGACTCTGGCTCTGCAGCTAATTTCATCCGTCAAGACCTTGTGGATCTTCTCCAGTTACCCACTGTCTGCCTGGAAAGGCCGTTGATCGTTGCCTCGGTAGATGGACTGCCTTTGCCTGATCCAGTTTTTTCCATTACCAAGCCATTGAGACTTCAAGTGGGAGCTCTTCACACTCAGCTCATCTCCCTGTTTGTTCTGCCCAAGGCCGTCAACCCCGCACTGCTGGGTTTGCCTAGGCTCCGTTTGAACGCCCCAGTCCTGGATTGGAACTCCGGAGAGGTTCTCCAGTTGGGTTCCAAGTGCCTCGACTGCTGTCTGGGTCATATCCATCCACCGCAGCCTTCTCCGCATCAGTCATTGGCAGGGTTGCCTCCGTGTTTCTTTCAGTTTGCTGATGTCTTCGACAAGAAGGAAGCAGAGACCTTGCCGCCTCATCGTGCCTATGATTGTCCGATTGACTTGGTTCCTGATTCATCCCCTCCTCGCGGTAGAATATACCCTCTCTCCCTACCAGAGACTCAGTCTACACCGCGTTCCAAATTATTATGCAAATGTTATTTTTCGCTGATTTTTCTAAATAGTCGATGCAAATGACAGTCAGTATAATCTTCAAGCCATCAACCGTTGGAGTATAATGCAAATTTTATTGAACAAATCTCCTAATGATAACAGATTTTTTTTAGAAGTAAAAAACCCAAAATGCACTCTTTCAAATTATTATGCACAACAGAGATCAAAACATTTTAAAGGTTGTAAAGAGAACTAAAATGGTAATTTGTTGTATTTGCAGCATCAGGACATCATATTTACAGAAATCAAAAGCTCTTTCAATCAAAAAAAACTTAACAGGCCAAGTTACATGTTAACATAGGACCCCTTCTTTGATATGACCTTCACAATTCTTGCATCCATTGAATTTGTGAGTATTTGGACAGTTTCTGCTTGAATATCTTTGCAGGATGTCAGAATAGCCTCCGAGAGCTTCTGTTTTAAGGTGAACTGCCTCCCACCCTCATAGATATTTTGCTTGAGGATGCTCCAAAGGTTCTCAATAGGGTTGAGGTCAGAGGAACATGGGGGCCACACCATGAGTTTCTCTCCTTTTATGCCCATAGCAGCCAATGACACAGAGGTATTCTTTGCTGCATGAGATGGTGCATTGTCATGCATGAAGATAATTTTGCTACGGAAGGCACGGTTCTTCTTTTTGTACCACGGAAGAAAGTGGTCAGTCAGAAACTCTACGTACTTTGCAGAGGTCATTTTCACACCGTCAGGAACCCTAAAGGGGCCTACCAGTTCTCTCCCCATGATTCCAGCCCAAAACATGACTCTGCCACCTCCTTGCTGACGTCGCAGCCTTGTTGGGACATGGTGGCCATTCACCAACCATCCACTACTCCATCCATCTGGACCATCCAGGGTTGCACGGCACTCATCAGTAAACAACACGGTTTGAAAATTAGTCTTCATGTATTTCTGAGCCCACTGCAACCATTTCTGCTTGTGAGCATTGTTTAGGGGTGGCCGAATAATAGCTTTATGCACACTTGCAAACCTCTGGAGGATCCTACACCTTGAGGTTCGCGGGACTCCAGAGGCACCAGCGGCTTCAAATACCTGTTTGCTGCTTTGCAATGGAATTTTAGCAGCTGCTTTCCTAATCCTATTAATTTGTCTGCCAGAAACCTTCCTCATTATGCCTTTATCTGAGTGAACCCGTCTGTACTCTGAATCAGCCACAAATCTTTTCACAGTACGATGATCACGTTTAAGTTTTCTTGAAATATCCAATGTTTTCATACCTTGTCCAAGGTATTGCACTATTTCACGCTTTTCAGCAGCAGAGAGATCCTTTTTCTTTCCCATATTGCTGGAAACCTGTGGCCTGCTTAATAATGTGGTACGTCCTTCTTAAAGAGTCTCTGTCACCAGATTTTGCAACCCCTATCTCCTATTGCAGCAGATCGGCGCTGCAATGTAGATAAGAGTAACGTTATTTTTTTTTTTAAACGAGTATTTTTGGCCAAGTTATGACCATTTTTATATTTATGTAAATTAGGCTTTCTAAAGTACAACTGGGCGTGTTTAAAGTTAAAGTACAACTGGGCGTGTATTGTGTATGTACATCTGGGCGTTTTTACTTCTTTTACTAGCTGGGCGTTGTGAATAGAAGTATCATCCACTTCTCTTCACAATGCTCAGCTTCTGGCAGTGCAGACACACAGCGTGTTCTCGAGAGATCACGCTGTGACGTCACTCACTTCCTGCCCCAGGTCCTGCATCGTGTCGGACGAGCGAGGACACATCGGCACCAGAGGCTGCAGTTGATTCTGCCGCAGCATCAGCGTTTGCAGGTAAGTAGCTACATCGACTTACCTGCAAACGCCGATGCTGCTGCAGAATCAACTGTAGCCTCTGGTGCCGATGTGTCCTCGCTCGTCCAACACGATGCAGGACCTGGGGCAGGAAGTGAGTGACGTCACAGCGTGATCTCTCGAGAACACGCTGTGTGTCTGCACTGCCAGAAGCTGGGCGTTGTGAAGAGAAGTGGATGATACTTCTATTCACAACGCCCAGCTAGTAAAAGAAGTAAAAACGCCCAGATGTACATACACAATACACGCCCAGTTGTACTTTAACTTTAAACACGCCCAGTTGTACTTTAGAAAGCCTCATTTACATAAATATAAAAATGGTCATAACTTGGCCAAAAATGCTCGTTTTTTAAAAAAAAAAAACGTTGCTCTTATCTACATTGCAGCGCCGATCTGCTGCAATAGGAGACAGGGGTTGCAAAATCTGGTGACAGAGCCTCTTTAAGTAGTTTTCCTTTGATTGGGCACACCTGGAAAACTAATTATCACAGGTGTCTGAGATTGATTACAATGATCCAAGGAGCCCTAAGACACAATCCCATCCATGAGTTTAATTGAAAAACTAATAATTTAATGTTTATGACACTTAAATCCAATGTGCATAATAATTTGGAACACAGTATATATTAAGGAGAATCTGGAGAGGGGCTTCATTCGTAAATCCTCATCCCCGGCTGGAGTCGGGTTCTTCTTTGTCAAGAAGAAGGATGGATCCCTCCATCCCTGCATTGACTACCGAGGCCTCAATCGGATCACGGTGAAAAACAGGTACCCTTTGCCTTTAATTTCAGAACTGTTTGATCGCATCGGGGGCAAAATGTTTTTTCTAAACTGGACTTGCAGGGGGCCTACAACCTGATTCAAATTTGTCAGGGTGACGAGTGGAAGACCGCATTTAATACTCGTGACGGGCACTATGAATACCTAGTGATGCCCTTCGGCCTGTGTAATGCCCCCGCAGTGTTTCAAGAATTTGTCAATGACATTTTTCGTGATATCCTCTATATCTGTGTTGTGGTGTAGCTCAATGACATATTGATTTTTTTCCCCAGTTCCAGTAACTCATCATAGTCATGTCCGCCAGGTGTTGCTTCATTTAAGGGAGAATCATCTTTACGCCAAGCTGGAGTAGTGCATGTTTGAAAAAAGATCTCTTCCCTTCCTGGGCTACATCATCTCCGATCAGGGCCTCAAGACGGAACCCTGAGAGGGTAAAGGCTGTCCTGGAGTGGCCACGCCCCCAAGGCTTAAAGGAACAGTGTCATCACAATTTTTTTTTAATATGTTAAAGATGTTAGTGCTTTATTAAAAACGTTTATATTTATTTGTGTGTTTGTGTTTTACTTTTTCTTATTTTTACACTTTTTCTTCCCTATGGGGGCTGCCATTTTTTTTCCATTTCTGTATGTGTCGATTAACGACACATACAGACATGGAATACGGCAGCCACAGTCCCATAGGGACTGCGAACGGGGCCCATTCCATCCACTAACATGTACGCCGTCTGTGTGGGAACTGCGCATGCGCCGCTCCCACACAGTCCAATTTGAAATGCGCGCCGTCTGGCGCCATTTTCCTGTGGACCGGAAGTCGCGGCCGGACAGTAAGATTACTACTTCCGGTCGCGGCTTCCGGACTTGTGCACTTGGACCAGCGGCAGCAGACGGAGCGGACGGGCTGGAGGGAGCCGCGGCGGCAGGAGCAGGTAAGAGATTTCTATGTATGTTCGTGTTTGTGTACGTTTACTACTGTATGTAAACCTTCTACACTGTGTGTTAGCTCAAAAAATGGCGACACACAGTGTAGGAGGTTAGACCGTTCAAACCCCTCGTTTATCCCGGCACTAGCCAGGATAAAGGAGGGGGGATGCTGAGAGCTCACTAGAGCGAGGGCTTTTTACCCAATTTTGCAATGCTGCAATTTTGGGAATAGCTCCATCTAGTGACCAGCAATCGGAAATATTATAAATTAGAATTAATTTATAATATTTCCTGACTCGTGAAAAAAATAAAAAAAATTTGAACAATGTTTAATCACCTACACACTAAATGTTTAATTAAAAAAAAAAAAAACATGTTTTTCTGGCAACACATTCCCTTTAAGGGCCATACAACGCTTCCTGGGATTCGCCAACTTCTACCGGCTGTTCATTCCCCAACTTCTCGTCATTGACAGCCAAAATCTCTTCCCTCACAAAGAAGGGTATGAATGCCAAAATGTGGACTCCGGAGGCTGAAGCCGCATTTGAGACCTTGAAAAGAGCCTTCACGTCAGCCTCTATACTTCACCACCCTGACAAATTTGAGGTTTTGTCAGAGGTTCTAAAGGCAAGACTGTGGTATGTGGCTACTATTCCAAACTGTTTTCTTCCGCAGAGCACAACGACTCGATTGGGGATCTGGAGTTACTGGCCATCAAGCTGGCCCTGCAGGAGTGGAGACACCTACTGGAAGGCGCAGTCCACCTTATACTGGTCTTCACGGATCACAAGAATCTGACCAATTTACAGACGGCTCAACGGTTGAATCCTCATCAAGCCAGGTGGTCGTTATTCTTTGCATGATTCCGGTTCGAACTCCACTACCGACCTGCCGACAAGAATGTGAGGGCCGATGCCTTGTATAGGTCATTCAAAACAGAGGACACTGTGGAGTCTCCAAAGAATATTATTGATCCTTCCTGCATCTTCTCTGTGAACCCTCTGCAGGTTAGAGACATTCCTCCAGGAAGAATCCTGGCAAACAGAGGAAGAATCCTTCGCTGGGGTCACAGCTCCAAGCTGGCAGGTCACGTGGGGACTCGTAAGACCCAAGACCTAATCGGCCGTCAGTTCTGGTGGCTCACGCTGCCCAAGGATGTCAGGGACTTTGTCTCCTCAAGCACGGTATGCGCAGCTAATAAAGTTGCCCACTCCAGACCAGCTGGTCTTCTCCAACCACTGCCTGTGATCGATTCCCCCTGGCAGCATGTTGCAATGGACTTTGTCACGGATCTCCCTCTCTCTGCGGGTTGCAGTGTGATCTGGGTGGTGGTGGATCGATTCTCTAAAATGGCTCATTTTGTTCCCCTGACTGGCCTGCCTTCTGCTGCTCAACTGGCTGACCTCTTCATACAACACATCTTCCGTCTGGACGGCTTGCCCCTGCATATTGTTTCAGATCAAGGGGTCCAGTTCACATTGAAGTTTTGGAGAGTACTCTGGAGTCTCCTTGGTGTAAAATTGGACTTCTCTTCGGCCTATCATCCCCAGTCCAATGGCCAAGTTGAGAGGATTAACCAAATTCTGGAGAACTATCTGCGGCACTTTGTTTCCAGACGACATGATGACTGGGTGCAGCTGCTCCCGTGGGCAGAATTCTCCTATAATAACCATACTAGTAAGTCCACCACCTCCAGCCCATTCTTTATAGTCTACGGCCAACATCCTCGAATACCTCGTCCTGTCTCTACTATGTCCCAGGTGCCTGCAGCTTACTCGACCTTCAGGGACTTTCTGCAAATATGGCAACAGACCCGATCTTCTATACTGCTGGTGGTGGATCGCATAAAATGAAAAGCAGATTCTAGAAGACAGGATCCTCCTCAGTTTCTTCCAGATACGAGAGTCTGGTTGTCCTCAAAGAATATCCGGCTGAGGGTGCCGTCCTGAAAATTTTCTCCCAGGTACCTCGGACCCTTCGAGATCCTGCTACAACTTAACCCGGTGTCGTACAAGCTGCGGCTGTCTCCTACACTCAAGATCCCTAACTCCTTCCATGTCTCCTTGCTGAAGCCCGTAGTCCTGAGCCGCTACTCTAGGACTCCTAGTTCCGCAGTGGCTCCTAGCAGTTCGTCAGGGACTTTTGAGGTAAGGGAGATTCTATCCACCAAGAAGGTGGGAGGAAGGACGTTTTATTTGGTGGATTGGAAGGGATTCAGCCCAGAGGAGACGTCTTGGAAGCCAGAGGAGAACATCAATGCCCCTGTCCTCATAAGGAAATTTCTCCCCCGGTCTGGTCCCAAGAAGAGGGGGGATACTGTAACGTCTATGGCCGCGGTCTGACGTTCTAACTTACCCCTGCTGCTGCGCTGCATCGTCCCCCTGTGAGGCATCGGCACTCACTTCCGGGTATCGAGCCTGTCTCCTGGAGGGCGCGCGTGCGCGCTCGTGCCTACTCTTAAAGGGCCAGCGTGTGCACCTGAAAATCATCATCATTAACTCATGAACTCCTGGACTATAAGAGGGTCACCACCCTTCTTATCCTCGCCTGAGCGTTGTTGTTGTTTCCCTTAGTCTGTCTTGCAAATGGTTTCCTAAATGTCTTCCAGCTTCGTAGTGTTTCCCGTTCCTGTAGCCTGTTTCCCGTGCTATCTGTACCATCCTGGTCTACTGCCATGCTGAACTGTTGTCGTGTTGTGCTGCATCTCCATGCCTGTTCTACTACTCCACACCTGACGTCTACCTGCCGCCTAGTCCCAGCCGAGCTTGCCTTTCTACTGTCTACACTGCTTCAGGTACCCTTTTCTGGACTATAGACTCTGTACCATACCTGTTTGGCCAGCTGCCATCCCGCTACGCGGTACGGCCCAGTGGGTCCACACCCCGCCTCGTGACAACAAGATTGATGGTGCCCAGTATCAGAATGTTGTGTGTGGCAGCGCATACATTGTCTTGATGCCAGCGTCAGGATGTTGTATTCACCGTTGCACATAATGTCTTGATGCTGGCTAGTGTCAATCTGTCAATCTTGTGAAGAAGGGCCCCAGCGGGTGATACTTTGGAAAAGGGAACAGGGCTATATAATTTCTTCAAATGAACTATGGGTGGTGGCAGTGTACAGAAGTGGTTGCAGGCTATTTTTTTTTTAATACCAGCGGTACTGCCCTGATTGCAGCTCTGGTGGTTACAATCTCAACCCTACACATATGCATGGAGTCACTGCAGGTCTTCTAGCTAATAAAGTAGACAATTTGGAGATAAAAAGCTGAACCATAAATAGCGCTGATATCAACAATAAAGATACGAGGATGATAACAAATATGACTGCTTTATTATAAATTATAAATTATATTGGCTAAGCGTTTCAACACTGAACCAGTATCTTTCTCCATTCGTCTCCATAAACATAAATGTGTGTAGTAGTCAGCCACAGCCCAGAGCTGTAACTGAACAGAAGTGCAAATGAAAGCTACAAACCCTGTCTCATAATAGATATAGGATATACTTTTAAGACTACTTTTGCTGGTGTCAACTTTAACTTGCAGGCATTCATATCCTGTAACGGCCACCACCGTACCTATCTATCCTCCACTCATACTCACGTCTTCACGGTACCGCTCCATTCACCCATGACTGCGGTCTTGCCTCCGTCCACGTAGTGCCAGCTCTACTACATCTACCATCCCTTGTACTACTAAGGCCTCATGCACACTTCCATCACCGTTTTATCGGCCGTTTTTGATGGATCCGTGTGTCCGTTTTTGTTTCCGTGTGCACTCCATTTCCGTTCCATGTTTCCGTTTTACACGGACGTTTTGCTTCCGTTTGGCTTCCGTTTTTACGTTTAAAAAAACGAATGTGAACTTCATTTGAACTTGTCACATGTCCTAGGAAACACCCATAGAAAGTTTATAAGAAGTTTTTGGTGCTGTTTTCTGTTGCTTTCAGAGCATAGAGAACAGTTTGAGATTACTCTGCTTGGCTTACTTTGGCTTTTTGGGTTTGTTGGAGTGAAAATATGAGCTTATCTTCAGGAATGAATGTTTACTGTAGTCTGTGAGTCTGTGAACTTTGGCCCACACAGCCATTGCTATGGCAACGGATCCATCAAAAACGGACGGCACACGGAAGCCTTCCGTGTGCCATCCATGTTTTTGACGGACCCATTGACTTATATGGGCCACACGGTCACTGAATCACTGAGCAAAGTAGGACATGCTCTACTTTGCACGGAACGGAACAACGGATCCGTTTAAATAACTGAAGTGTGCATGGGGCCATTGAAATGAATGGGTTCAGGGTGCTATCCGTGAACAAAAACGGATAGCACCCTGAAGGAAAAAACTGAAGTGGGCATGGGGCCTTAGGACCGCTCACACTACTAGTTACTTAACTCTCTGCACCTGCTGTCCTTGGCTCTGGAGTAGCAGAATGCACTAATTGGTCATCTTCAGCACCTGTTGCTTTCCTATATAAAGCGCTAACTCTCAGTCTGACTTTGCCAGAGCAATAAGGTTGCTCCCTCTTTAAACCTGTTTCTGTGTTTGCTGTTATTGATCTATTGCACTGTATAATCGATTATTCGTGTTTGCCTCCTACTTACCGAACCTGGAACGTGACCCCTACTATTCTTCAGTAGCACTACCTACAACTAATGCTACGGATCCGCACTCTGGACTATACACCTATATAGTAAGTGCGCCATTTATCACTTATATTCCGTTGGTTATTTATTGGCTGTTGTATCGGAAGGCTATTTCGGGGGTTCAGTGATCAGGGGATTCCTCAACCAGAAGACCAAGACCCTATGCAAGGGTTGGACGGTGAAAAGCCGAGGGTCCCCCGGAATCCGCTGCCCGGTCTAGCCACCAGAAATCCTGTACGACATGGTGGGTTCACTATACCCTCTGCCGTCCAAAAATATTATTACTACGCTATATTGGATGAGACCGTCACATATCCCATATTGTTCTTATACAGCCAATTTATACTGCTTGAGAAAGGCTCTAGAGTTTGTGGAGCCGAAACGTTGCACATGGGCTAATAAAGCTCTATTTTTCTACTATTATACCTGGATTTGCTGCCTGTTTTGTATTTTCATATATATATACAAAAGTGGAAAGCAGCAGCGCTCACAATGGCAAGAGTAGATGGGTATCCAGCAAGTAATCCTGATCCAAGGACTATGTAATATACAAGAAAGATCTAGCAGCACTTCAGTAGAAGATATAAAATTTTTTTTTATTTATTCAGTCAAGATCAGACAGCGCAACGTTTCAGTCCCACATTGGATCATATTTTTATCACATTGTTTTGTATTTATTATCCTTTATATTTATTATACTGAGATTGATTATGTTAATTGGATATATGCTATATAAACCACTATGAATTTGTATATCACCCTGTTTGAGGAAGGGACTGAAACTTTGCACTGTCTGATGTTGACTGAATAAATCAAATTTTTTTTGTAACTTCTGCTGCAAGATCTTTTGTGTGTGTGTGTATATATATATATATATATATATATATATATAAAAAATTATGTATACACACACACACACAAAGTATATATCAATAATTAATAGATTGCGTTTCATGATTCTGTGGAGATAAACTCATAAGAAATGGATTTGGCCAAAAGAATCCTATAACAAAAAAGATCAATAGGGGAAGGAATAAAACACAAATAGTAGGGGGTAATGCAGTCTTATTGATTTAGCTATAAAGCTGCTGTGTTCAACTTCTATGTCTCTGAATCCTTAGTTATAAGATGCTTAGGACTACAAAGAGTATGGATAAATCCAGTGAAAACAGCTAGGGAGGCCTTAAAATATGTTGGCAGCCAGATTCCAGGTCATGGGTGGGTTGTTCCTGTTTTTCTTCTATTTGATAAAAGCGATGTAGATCATAAAGCTGGCAATGATCATTATTCATTACAGATTTGAAGGCATGGATAAAAGCTCCATACAGCCAGAAAGTAGGTCATTTTTATGTTACCCAGCAGCATAAACTAGGCCTGGCAATCAATTCAGTTCTACCGCATGTCAAGTGTCTGCATTCCTCACCACAGAATCTGATCTGATCACTAGAGCGGCCTCATTACTATGACAGTACCATACTCTCGGAGCTGATTGATTTATCCATCATTTGCTGTCCTTTTTCTCCCTATATGCCAGTGTCACTCTTCAGTCATCACATTTTTTTTTTAAGAAGTTCTAATCTGCAACTATTGTTTCATGTTAAGTGTAGTGTTCGATTACTTCCAACAATTCTTGGCACAGAGCTGGGAAACTGCCACCTGCCCAAGGCAAATCTACAAGAAGACAGGAGACGAAAGCATGGATTCTCATGTCTCATAGTGAAGTTTTCATTGTCAATTAGTTTATTATATGAACTGCAAAGTTAAGGTGTTAATTTATGAATATGCTCTAAATATTAAGTACAGATGGAGTGGATTTTGCAGCAGCGATCAGTGCGTAAAATCTTTGCAACCCACTAGGACTGTTGTTACTCACATATGTATGCTGTTATCATACATATGTGAGTAGGTGGTGTATGGCAGAACACATTTTTTATTCTTCTGTCAAGGTTTAAAATTTTACCTGTTTGAATTTCACTTCTAACTTCATACTTCTTGAGCTGAGTACCTCGCAAGGGGAGCGCTCCAGCTCCACTGAACTTGTAAGGGTAAGTTCACATGCGGCAGTTTGTACTGCAGAAATTTCTGTGACTGAAAATCCGTTCCATTCATCTGAATGAGACTTGCAGAAATCCATGCACCTGCTGCAGGAACTACCACATTCAGATGAATGGAACAGATTTTTATTTGCATAAACTTCTGGAACAAAATGTACCGCGTGTGACTGCATTCTAAGACCACATGCACACTATATGTATTATGTATAAGGGCTTGTCCACACGTCCAAAGCTGGGTCCCCAAATATCGAAAAACCCTGCGGAATTTCCACAAGAAAAATTCTGTGTGGAAATTCCGCAGCATTTGCAGTAGCAGCAAAGTAGATATGATTTTGCAAATCTCAGCCACACGCTGCTGAAATAAATCCCAGAAAAGTCGTGCAGAAAGTGTTCTGTCGTACATTTTTCAAGTTGGCAGTATGTCAATTTATGCTGCGTAATCTGTGCTGAGATGTTGCGTGTTTGGCCCATAGACTTGAATGGGGAGCAGAAATTCTGCAGTAAAATACGCAAGTTGAGTTTTGTTGCATTTTGTAAAGTGTTTACGCAGTGGAAACGCAATGGAAACCACTATAAATCCACAGGTGCACATAAAGTTTGCTACGTTCAATACTTCACGCTAAATCTGCACATAAAACCGCTGCAGGTTTTCTGAAGCAATATGCGCAGCAAAAATGCACAAATTCTAATTGACATCAGCACAAGCACTGCATCGGGAGCTTCATGAAATGGGTTTCCATGATAGAGCAGTTACACACAAGCTGAGAATCACCATGCCCAATACCAAATGTTGGCTGGAGTAGTAGAAACGTGTTATTTGGCAGTCTGATGGATAAATCTGGGTTTGGTGGATGCCAGGAGAATGCTAGCTACCGGAATGTATACTGTAACATTTGGAGGAGGAGAGATAATGGTCTGGGGCTGTTTTTCAGGGGTTGGCCTAGGCCCCGTAGTTCCAGTGAAAGGTAATGTTAATGATACAGCATACCGAGACTTCTAACTTTGTAGCATCGGTTTGGGGAAAGCCCTTTCCTGTCCCATCATGACTGTGTCCTAGTGCACAAAGTGAGGTCCATAAAGACATGTTGTGACAAGTTTAGTGTGGATAAACTAGTCCTGACCTCAACCCCATTGAAACACCTTTGGGATGCATTGGAAGTGAGCCAGAGCTTCTCGTCCAACATCAGTGCCTGACCTCGCAAATGCTCACAATAATAGATTCCCAGAGAAACACTCCAAAATCTTTTGGAAATCCTTCGAAGTAGAATGGAGGCTATTATAGTTGCAAAAGGGGGCTCAACTCAATATTAACACCCATGGATTTGTAATGGGAAGTCCAACAAGCTTACTGTATATAGATGAAATGGTCAGGTGTCCACTTACTTTTGTATCTATCTATCTATCTATCTATCTATCTATCTATCTATCTATCTATCTATCTATCTATCTATCTATCTATCTATCTATCTATCTATCTATCTATCTATCTATCTATCTATCTATCTATCTATCTATCTATCTATCTATCTATCTATCTATCTATCTATCTATCTATCTATCTATCTCTCCAGAGAAAGCCACTTACTTTGGCACATAAAAAGTTGCTAAATTAATGAAATAATCTTGTGAAAATTAGTTTCTTTCGCAATGTTTATGGCTGTTATTAGATGGGCAAAAGTTTAACTGCACTAGAAAATAGTGTACATGCTTTATGTGTAATGTGCATGTCTGCACCATTATCATTATTAGCGACACCTAGAAACAGAAAACTGTTCACAACATGTAAAAGATGAATATGTGCACTTTGTGTACCACTACTGATCCCAAATATTACCTCCTTGGTTTTTTCCTCATTTTCCCATTCTACTCTCTCACTTCCCCCTCTCCGTGTTTTTTCCAGTAATATAGTTTGTACAATGGCAGAACTGAACCCCTAAACAGCAACTGTCATGAGCAACAAAGCTTAGACTTACCATATTTTTCGGACTATAAGACGCACCTGACTATAAGACGCACCCAGGTTTTAGACAACAGAAAATAGGAAAATATTTTTACTTTTACAAAGAATAAACTAAAGGTTAAAAAATTAATTTGTTCAGTTTCACCACATTCTGAGAGCCATAAGTTATATTTTTCCATCATTTGAGCGGTGTGAGGGCTTATTTTTTTTTGCGGGACGAGCTGTTTCCGTAACTCCCATAGTAGTGAATGGCAGTTACAGAAGCAACATAGAATGCTATGCTGTTTCCGTAACTACTATTCAGTTCTATGGGAGTTACAGAAACTGCGTAGCTCATTGAGTTACGCTGTTTCCGTAACTCGACCATGTAACCAGGAAGTGGCCGGAAGACAGCGGAGCCGGGTAAGATAGAACGGGGCTTAGGGGGCCCCGTTCTAGAGATAGATGCTGGTCCCAGAGGTGGGACCCGCATCTATCTGACATTTATGACATATCCTGTGGATATCAAAGAAGTAGTAGGACAACAGCACACGTCTTCAAATCATCAAAGTCGTTTTATTGTCAAGACATCCACAAATGACAGGCAACGTTTCGACCCATAGTGAGTGAGGGGTCTTTGTCAAGCCTCCTCACTCACTATGGGTCGAAACGTTGCCTGTCGTTTGTGGATGTCTTGACAATAAAACCACTTTGATGATTTGAAGACGTGTGCTGTTGTCCTACTACTTCTTTGAAATTCACATCGTGCCGGAGTAGGTTTGCCTTGCTTGACAGCGTGCACCGCATCATACTCGGGATTAGTGCTGCTTCAAAAATCCTTTTTTTCTTGATATCCTGTGGATATGTCATAAATGTCCTTCATGGGAAAACCACTATAAATGCTGCGGTCGCTATTGACCGCGGCATTTAACTCGTTAAACGGCCAGGAACAGCACCTTCAATCATCCCCTCCCCGCTCCTTGATGTGCTGGCACATCACAGGTCGGGAAGGGGTTAAGTAAGGAGCAGTCAGTAGGCCCGGCACTGCTGGGTCCCCTGACTGCACACTATAAGATGCAGGGACTTTTTAGCAAGATTTATTCTTGCTAAAAACTGCGTATTATAGTCCGAAAAATACGGTATTTCAGGAGTGTTGATTTGTAAACACAGGGATGAGGACTGATAATGAAAGGGTTTTGGCATACTAGTAAACAGCAAGTGCAATGACTGATATCATTACCAAGAAGCCGTTGGAATACTGTCATGGCTTCAACAAGTATAGATGCACATGTACATCTGTCAGAGTTTTCTAACACTATCAATATTGGTTATAGCTTTGAGCACTAGTGTATAAAATGAACTATACTATAGTGGGTATACAGATGTGAAACCTGTTAGGCCTGATTCACACGAGCGTGGAATACGTCAGTGTGACGACCTTTGAAACAACGACCATCACACGGGCCTATGTAATTCAATAGAGCCGTTCACACTGCCGTTGTTTAAATGGAGCATATGAAGGGTCCAAAAAAAATAGGACATGTCCTTTTTTTTTTGCTTCACGCATCCCTCCATAGACTCTAGTCCGAGGTGTGTTACGTTCGTGTGAATCTAGCCTTATAAGCAGGAACAATCTCTAGCTAGTGAAATCTCTGTAGAACCTGTCCACAAACTCTAGACCACCATTAATGCCAGCCTATTTTTTGTCTATGTAGTGCATGATACAAACTATAGCAAAAAAAGTTTTTACCTGTCAACAACATGCAATGAAAAAACCAACAAACTCAAAAGCCCCTCTCAAGCATGCTGCCTTGTCTCTCTGAGATGCAATGAAGACACCTCCTCTGTTCTTGCTGAAGACCCTGTGAACTCTCCTTCTAAGCTCAAAAGCAATTCAGCTAATAAAAGTATATTAGGGAGTGGCAGTAGCACTACAAATCTGGGCTTTTACGTGATAACCCTTGGACTGTAATTTCTTTATTTAGGGACATGCTGAATTCTTCTGTCATCCAGCTGAACTTGGCGACCGACCTGTCCACAAGGAGAACATCCAATTTTATCAGTGTCTCCAAAAAGATCGCTGAAAGCGCAGGGCACACCTCCAACTGCAGTGCCCTACTATATATATATATATATATATATATACACTACCGTTCAAAAGTTTAGGGTCACTTAGAAATTTCCTTATTTTTTAAAGAAAAGCACAGTTTTTTTCAATGAAGATAACATTAAATTAATCAGAAATACACTCTCTACATTGTTAATGTGCTAAATGACTATTCTAGCGGCAAACATCTGGTTTTTAATGCAATATCTACATAGGTGTATAGAGGCCCATTTCCAGCAACCATCACTCCAGTGTTCTAATGGTACATTGTGTTTTCTAACTGTGTTAGAAGGCTAATGGATGATTAGAAAACACTTGAAAACCCTTGTGCAATTATGTTAGCACTGCTGTAAACAGTTTTGCTGTTTAGAGGAGCTATAAAACTGACCTTCCTTTGAGCTAGTTGAGAATCTGGAGCATTACATTTGTGGGTTCGATTAAACTGTCAAAATGGCTAGAAAAAGAGAGCTTTCATGTAAAACTCGACAGTCTATTCTTGTTCTTAGAAATGGAGGCTATTCCATGCGAGAAATTGCCAAGAAACGGAAGATTTCCTACAATGGTGTGTACTACTCCCTTCAGAGGACAGCACAAACAGGCTCTAACCAGAGTAGAAAGAGAAGTAGGAGGCCCCGCTGCACAACTGAGCAACAAGACAAGTATATTAGAGTCTCTAGTTTGAGAAATAGACGCCTCACAGGTCCTCAACTGGAAGCTTTATTAAATAGTACCCGCAAAACGCCAGTGTCAGCGTCTACAGTGAAGAGGCGACTCCGGGATGCTGGCCTTCAGGGCAGAGTGGCAAAGAAAAAGCCATATCTGAGACTGGCTAATAAAAGGAAAAGATTAATATGGGCAAAAGCACACAGACATTGGACAGAGGAAGATTGGAAAAAAGTGTTATGGACAGACGAATCGAAGTTTGAGGTGTTTGGATCACACAGAAGAACATTTGTGAGACGCAGAACAACTGAAAAGATGCTGGAAGAGTGCCTGACGCCATCTGTCAAGCATGGTGGAGGTAATGTGATGGTCTGGGGTTGCTTTGGTGCTGGTAAAGTGGGAGATTTGTACAAGGTAAAAGGGATTTTGAATAAGGAAGGCTATCACTCCATTTTGCAACGCCATGCCA
Organism: Rhinoderma darwinii; assembly: GCF_050947455.1. Classification (NCBI taxonomy): domain Eukaryota; kingdom Metazoa; phylum Chordata; class Amphibia; order Anura; family Rhinodermatidae; genus Rhinoderma; species Rhinoderma darwinii. Next base: position 141,058,077 of record NC_134687.1, read on the forward strand.
TTCCCTGTGGACAGCGCTTTATTGGAGCCAATTTCATCCTACAACAGGACAATGACCCAAAGCACACCTCCAAATTATGCAAGAACTATTTAGGGAAGAAGCAGGCAGCTGGTATTCTATCTGTAATGGAGTGGCCAGCGCAGTCACCAGATCTCAACCCCATAGAGCTGTTGTGGGAGCAGCTTGACCGTATGGTACGCAAGAAGTGGCCATCAAGCCAATCCAACTTGTGGGAGGGGCTTCTGGAAGCATGGGGTGAAATTTCTCCCGATTACCTCAGCAAATTAACAGCTAGAATGTCAAAGGTCTGCAATGCTGTAATTGCTGCAAATGGAGCATTCTTTGACGAAAGCAAAGTTTGAAGGAGAAAATTATTATTCCAAATAAAAATTATTATTTCTAACCTTGTCAATGTCTTGACTATATTTTCTAGTCATTTCGTAACATTTGATAAATATAAGTGTGAGTTTTCATGGAAAACACAAAATTGTCTGGTTGACCCCAAACTTTTGAACGGTAGTGTATATATTTATACCAGTCCCACGAATGTAAGCCTTTAGGAACAATATTTAGATGCCCCTATTTACAGGTCACTTGACCTATGATAGGTGCAATTTGAGTACTTCATCTCAAATCTATTCCCTCTGGATTAAGGCTGCCTAAAGAATAATTAATTGTTGGGCAAAAAGCTGTTTTGTATAAATCTGGTAAATCTTTGAAGTCATGGCCTGACCACATGATTTACGTGAACTAGTAAACAAAGATCCACTTATGATGAATCCTTGACTTTGACCTTGATGTCGCCTGTAATTAAGATTGGTAACCTACCACTATAGGAATTAAATTAAAATCATTCCACTTATTGGCAGATGCAGTGTTGACATTGCATATAACCTGGGCTATAAATATTGCGTTGAAGTGGTGTGTAAAATATTGTGGGGGATGACCTGTTTGTGGTTACATATGTCTCCTCTATAATTCATAGTGACGGTCTGTAATGTTAGTGCTGAGAGAATATGGTAACAGGCATTTATGAAGATTGATGTTCTGGTGTCCCAACAAAAGGGCTGAATCGTTCAAATACCGTTATAAGCAATCACAGTGTTTATCTGTTTTTGCAAACCAATATTCATTAACAAGGGTCATTTTACTATTTATTATTGACTTATTGTCTGTGTCCTGTGCCCTTTTGGCTAATGGTAACTTATGGTACGTTTTAGTCACTGGAAAAGTTAAAGGGACAGTACCTTTATAAGTGAACTCCCCACAATAGGACTCAGAGCAGGGGCATAACTATAGGTGGTGCAGAGGTAGCAGTTGCACCTGAGCCCTGGTGCTTGTGGAGACCTAAAGCCCCATCTGCCACATAAGTATTAGAAATGGCACATGGTACAGATGTAGCCGTCTTTACCTTGACTTTTAACGCATTAAATAAACAATGCCTAGATCCCTTATCTTGACTTTTTGAATGACTTTTCAATGGCTTTTGTTGTGTGATATCACGCTGCAGCAAGTTATCAGAGTCAAGATAAAGATGGCTACATCTGTATATGGGGGGCCCTGGTATAGATTTGGAATCAGGTCACAGTAGCTTAAAGAGGCTCTGTCACCAGATATTATGTGCATACATCGGGGCGTTTTTACTTCTTTTACTAGCTGGGCGTTCTGACGAGAAGTATCATCCACTTCTCTTCAGAACGCCCAGCTTCTGGCAGTGCACAGACACACAGCGTGTTCTCGAGAGATCACGCTGTGACGTCACTCACAGGTCCTGCATCGTGTCGGACGAGCGAGGACACATCGGCACCAGAGGCTACAGTTGATTCTGCAGCAGCATCAGCGTTTGCAGGTAAGTCGATGTAGCTACTTACCTGCAAACGCTGATGCTGCTGCAGAATCAACTGTAGCCTCTGGTGCCGATGTGGCCGACACGATGCAGGACCTGTGAGTGACGTCACAGATCTGCACTGCCAGAAGCTGGGCGTTCTGAAGAGAAGTGGATGATACTTCTCGTCAGAACGCCCAGCTAGTAAAAGTAGTAAAAACGCCCCGATGTACGCACATAATACACGCCCACTTGGACTTTTGCAAGCCTCATTTGCATAAATACAAAAATGGTCATAACTTGGCCAAAAATGCTCGTTTTTTAAAAATAAAAACGTTACTGTAATCTACATTGCAGCGCCTATCTGCTGCAATAGCAGATAGGGGTTGCAAAATCTGGTGACAGAGCCTCTTTAAAGTTACGCCTCTGAGGTTGAGTGTTTCTGCCCTATAGTTTAAGCGATTGGTGTGGGGCCACTGTCGGCTGTCATCATGTGAGTCAGTCTTCAGCCAGTGTGGTCTCACGCGATGACGCTAGCTGAAGACTGACCTTAGGAAAAAGTTCGGGTTAAAAAAATGGTTAGGGAACCACAATGAAATATATTTATAAATAAATACTATAATAAATGAAATATTGCAGCTGTAGAACACGTTTAGTGCTGAAGTGAAATTTATATTGTTGTACTTCCTATGCTGGATGTGTTTATTATATTATAATATTGTCACTAAGCAGAAACAAGAAAGTATCAATAACTGCTATGGATATGGTGGATCCATCACTGTCTGGAATGGAATCAGAACATATTTCTTGTGATGTCATAATCTACAATCTAGGCATAGCGCATCTGTACACACTTTCTGTTTTCACATCATCTAGAATCCTGTGGTCTATTTACATGTGCTTCCTGTGATATCATGATATAGTTCTAACATATTATGACATAATTTGGCCTAAAAGTTTGTCTCACACTTTCACAATAGCGTTCGTGCTGTTTTTGTCTGTTTAACCCCTCAAATGCTGCGGGCAATTGTGACCGCAGCATCTGAGGCGTTGAAAATAGGGGGGTAGCCACGTCCGACAGCTCATCACCCCCCCCCCCCGCAGTGAGATCAGGAGGTGATAAGGGTTGTTATGGCAGCCCAGGGGCCTAATGAACGCCGCCAGGACTGCCTTCACTCTGCCTCTGTTAAGCTCTGCCTGTGGCAGGGCTTAGCAGAAGCCTGTAAAAATGCAAGGTGGCTCAGTGGTTAGCACTATTGCCTTGCAGCGCTGGGGTCCTGGGTTCAAATCCAACCAAGAACAACATCTGCATGGAGTTTGAATGTTCTCCCTGTGTTTGTGTGGGTTTCTTCTGGGTACTCTGGTTTCCTCCCACACCCCAAAAATAAACCAATAGGGAATTTAGATTGTGAGCCTGTAGAAAAAGAGGACCTCTGTACAGTGCTGTGTAATATGTTGGTGCTATATAAGTAACTTAAATAAAAATGATGATGTATTTGTTAGTATTGCGGTATATTTTACCAGCGATCTAATGATTGTTGGTTCAAGTCCCCTAGGGGGGCTAATAAAGTGTGTAAAAAAAGTGAAAATAATTTTTAGTAGTGAAAAATAAAAATATAAAAAGTTCAAAAAACACCCCTTTTCCCATTTTCCCCCTAAAGTAATGTAAAAAATAAAAAAAGTAGAAAAAACTGGTATTACTGCATCCGTAAAAGTCTGAACTATTACAATATAGCATTATTTAACGCGTCTGTGAACGTCGTAAAAAATGTAAAACGCCAAAATTGCTGTTTTTTGATCAACTTAGGTCTAAAAAAAAATGTAATAAAGTTCTACGTACCCAAAAATGGTACCGATAAAAACTACAGCTCGTCCCGCAAAAAATAAGCCCTCACACCGCTAAATCGGTGAAAAATATAGTTCTGGCTCTCAGAATGTGACGACACAAAACAATTTTTTTTAACAAAAAGTTTATTATCAATAAAAGTAGTAAAATATAAAAAAATCGATTGATAAATCGATAAATTTGGTATCACCGTAATCGTATTGAGCCGCAGAGTAAAGATAAGTTGTTGTTTTTTCCAACTTCAGCCCGCAAAGATTTTTTTTTCCAGTTTCCCAGTACAGTACATGTCCCATTATATGAAATAAATTATAATAAAAGAAACTACAACTCCTCCCGCAAAAAGAAGAGTATGTCACACATAATTAATAATTAATACGGGGCCCAGCAGACAGTATTACACGGAATAGGCTCCTAAATGACAACAATGCAGCACTAGCAGCCAGGGGCGTCGTTAAGGTCTTAAAATGTCAGGGTCAATAACCCTGAAACATATGTGTCCCCCCCCAAAAAAAATGTGTATGTATACAGGGCCCACCAGATAGGATCACACCATGGCAGGCTTATATACATGGCCCATGTGTGATACTGTCTGTGGGACCCTGTATCTAAGTCTACCACAAGGCAGACTTAGATACAGGGCCCCAGCAGACAGTAATGTTATACTAACCCTCCTATTCGGCTCCGGGCACAACTGTGGTCCTGACGCCATCCAGCATTGTGACGTCATGCACGGCACACAGCGTTGTGACATTATGACGCGAAGAGACATCAGGACCTACACTGCGTTCGGGAACAAGGAGGGTAAGCAATTGCGACCACTATAGCTATGCCACTGACCGCAAAGACTCAACCATCTTATCCAGGAACAAGGATGCATTCCAGGTTTTATGCCAACTTCCTGCAATTTGGACATGGGCTCAAGGTAAGTTTATAACAAATACATAAAGCATTATTTTTAAAGAGTACATTACAAAGTTATTTAACTTTTAAAAAGCTACTTTATTAACAACATTTATGTTAATGGAAAAATCCCTTTAATAAATATATTAAAAAGAATAGGTCCCAAAACGGTCACCCGAGGTACCGCACTTGTAATGGTGACTCAATCTGAGTATGTATCGTTAATAACCACCCTCTGTTTTCTATCACTGAGCCAGTTACTTACCCACATACCAAATGTTCTCCAAGTCAAATACGCAGCATGCTCTATTTATGCTGCTTTATCTGCGTTTTTTTCATAGGCTGTAAAAACGGCAAGAAAAATGTGTACAATTTTTAACAAAATAAAAAATACCACCAAAAGCGCATTTAATAAATAGCTGTAAACACCCTGAAAAATGGCTGAAAAGATGGAAGCTGAACACCTCTAAACAACTGCTTATTAACTTCAATGGCAAAAACGGCGTTTCGTTTCCGAAGGGGCGTTCTTTTATGCGGCTGTTTGAAAAAACGGCACGTAAAAATCGCCCCGTAAAAAGAAGTGCATGTCACTACTTGAGCCGTTTTTCAAGGTTTCAATAGAAAATCAGCTCCAAAAACGGCCGCAAAAAGAATGTTTGCTTTAAAAAACGGCTGAAAATCAGAGGCTGTTTTCCCTTGAAAACAGCTTCGCATTTTACAGCCGTTTTTAGTTTAGCATGTGAACATAGCCTTACGCTTAATTTACACGAGCGTGTTCGGTCCGTGATATACGGTCCGTATGTTGGGCGCATTTCCCGAACCGAACCCACTGCAGGGAGCCGGGCTCCTAGCATCATAGTATCTATGATGCTAGGAGTCCCTGCCTCCCTGCGGGAGTATTCTCCTGTGCTGAAAGCATGATTACAGTATGGGGCAGTTTTCCCGCAGCGAGGCAGTGACACCTAGCGTCATAGATAACTATGATGCTAGGAGCCCAGCTCCCTGCAGTGTGTTTGGTCCCGGAAATGCGTCCGACATACGGACCGTATATCACGGACCGAACACGCTCGTGTGTGAGGCTCCTGAGATTGAGCAGAGAGGCAGGAGGGGGCTTGGCTTGAGAGTCAATCGTTCAGATCTGTTCTCTACATGGGTCTAGCTGATCTGCTGCCTAATGCCAGTTATTTTTATTCACCCTGGTTAGCCTGTGAGTTTAGTGAGTAGTCTTGTGTCTTTTTATCTGTCTCATTTACCCCACTACGCTTTGCTTTTTCCCTTGTATTTGCTACTGTGTATGACCTAAGGCTGTTTCCTGACTACTTGCCTGCCTCTCGTTAAGGTGTTTTTTGTCTCTCTTGATTTGACCTGGCATGTCACTGTTTATGGCTTTTACCAGTTGCGCAACTACCGCTGTAGCAGCCATAGCGGCTGCTACAGGGCCCGCGGCATTAGGGGGCCCGTGCCGCCGGCATGGGCCAACGGGCGTCATGGCCGGAGGCTCCGCTAGCAGCCGTTATGGCTGCTACAGCGCAAAGCCAGTGAACACTACAGCAGAGCAGGGAGGTATCTCCCCGCTCTGCCATTAAAGGGGTTTGTATCCCCTATCTACAGGATATAGGATTCATGTGTGATTGCTGGAACCCCGAGAGATAAGGAGAATGGGGGTCCGAAAGTCCCCCGTAGTTCTCTATGAGAAACCTCAGACTTCCGGTGTCTGTGTGTGGCAGCTCCGTAGAAATAAATGGAGCGCTTGTGCACATGCGTGACCGGCATTCCTTTCATTTTTATTGATCTGCCGGACACAGACCCCGGTAGTTTGAGGTTTCTCACGGAGAACTTCGGGGGACTTTCGGTCCCCCGCTCTCCTTTTCGCTGGGGGTCCCAGAGATCACACATGTATCCCCTATGCTGTGCATAGGGAATACATGTCTTTTGTGGGACAAACCATAGGCTACAGACCATTTCTTTGGGGGGAGGGGTGTTGGGGCTGTATAGTGCTATATACATGGGGGGCTGTATGGTGTTATCTACAGGGGGGGGGGCTGTATGGCATTATCTACAGTGGGGGCTGTATGGTGCTATATACAGGGGCGGCTGTATGGTGCTATATACATAGGGGGCTGTATGGTGCTATATACATGGGGGGCGGTATGGTGCTATATACAGGGGTGCTATATGACGCTATCTACAGGGGGGCTGGATGGCACTATATGCAGGGAGGGGGCTGTATGGCGCTTTATGAAAGGAGGGGGCTGTATGGTGCTATCTACAGGGGGCGCTGTGTGGTGGAATCTACAAGGAGGCACTATCTACAAGGGGAGGTTGTGTGGCACCCAGTGGAGGGGGGGGGGGGCCCAGTCAAAAGTTTGCTATGGGCCCAGTCTTTCCTAGTTACGCCCCTGGCTTTTACCATACGTTTTCCCCTCCTCTGTCTCTGTCCCCAGCTAGCACGACCACTCTTAGGCTATGTTCACACAGGGCGGATATGCTGTGTAAATGCACACAGAGTATCCGACCTTGGGTGCCGCAGGGAATTCCCGGCCGATAAAAGCTGTACCAAATTGTGGTGCAGTTTTTCAGCCGGAATGTCCGCTGCGGAAAACTGCACATAAAAAAAGTTTCACACTTCCTTCCCTTTGCCCTCCTGCAAGCCGGCCTCCTGGGATGACGTTTCATCCCATGTGACTGCTGCAGTGGTCATATGGGATGAAACGTCATCCCAGGAGGCCGGCCTAGATGAAGAAGCACAAAATTCTGTGTAAGTATAAGATTTGTATATTTTTTCCTGAGTTGGGATTTTTGCAGCGGAATATTTTCGCTGCAAAAATTGCAACATCTGCTATTTGTTGCGGGTTTTAACTTCCCATTGATTTTAATAGGGAAAACCCTCAACAAAAAAGCAGCGATTACGCAAATACAATTAACATGCTGCAGATTTAAAAAAATGCATCGGAGGTCAATTTCTGAGTTTTTTTCCGCTCATTATTTACACAGTGTGTGGATGAGATTTGTTCAAATCTTATCCACTTTGCTCCTACTCTATTATGCTGTGTATTTTGTGCAACAAAATCTGACGCTACGTATGCGCTTAGCCTTAGGACGTGTTCACACGTAGCATAAATACAGATTTTCTGCAACATATTTCACTGCGGAAAATCCGCAGCGTGATTCTGTAACAGCAGGGTGGATGAGTTGAACAAATCTTATCCAGACGCTGCGCAAAAAATCAGCCAAATAAACTTTCATAAATTGACCTTTGGTGTGTTTTTCTTTAATCCGCAGCATGTAAATTTATGTCGTGGAATCGCTCCTTTCCTGTTGAGGGTTTCCCCATTGAATTCAAAGGGGAGGTAAAACCCTATGCACACTGATATAAATCTTACGTTCTGTTAATTTCTAGATTTACTGCCTGATTAGAACGATTAAAATATAGGTTTTATTGATAATTTCTTAAAATAAGCTCTAAAAGCCCAGATTCAGGAATATCAGGCTCAGACAAATGGTCAGTAGCAGAGAAAGGTCTTTTAGTAGTGTTGTTCCACCCCTAGACCAAACTCTCCCCTTATTGTATAATGTACTGAGACCGCTTGCTGAATGAGTAATCCTATACGTTTCCGTATCACCGGTAAACGTGATACATCATCAGGGATTAAAGTATTTAAATTGTCTATGCCGGTTAGCACAGTTCTGTGCCGGTTCAACCTCCCGACGCGTGTACGACTCTAATGCAATGGCCGCACACGCGCCTGCGAAGTGCCGGTCTTTTAACAGGCTTAAGCCCTCCTACTCTGCTGACGTACTTAGGTCCAGCCGCCAACCCGGAGTAGACACGTCAGTCATGACGATTCAGGGTAGCGGCGAGCCTCCTTCTTACCAGCCATATGGCGTCCCTGGTAGCCTTGGAGACCTGAAAGCGGATATTTACACTTACGGAGATACACTACACTGGACTAGGTACACCTCAGAACAAACGATCGCTGCATCAGAACGTCATAATCCTTTGCAACCAGGGTTAAAGGGGATTAGTGATAGCTAGTATAGTATGATTAAGTGGGTACACCTTGTAAAGCACATATTATATAGGAATTCTATGCACAAAGGGGAAGGGGTGCTAAAAGGGGGTTAGTAATTGGGGAAATAGGTCCATAGTGGAGTCTGAGAGTTACATCCATAAGAAAGATATGCATAGACCAGAAAGGGATACAAATATGAACTAAGCTGTGGCGAGAGGGGGAGCATCCTCATAGGAAACAGGCATACGAAATCTGTTCATTAAGACCTGCAGGACTAATGGTCTGTATACGAAAGATCCACTGTGCCTCCTTTTGTAGGATCCTCCTATCAAGATCACCGCCTCTAGTATTGGTCTAATATGCTCTACCCCTTGAAATTTGAGGGTCAAAATGTTCCCTTTGTGATATTCCCACACATGACGAGACACCGGAGTGTCCTCTTTCCTCCTAATGTCACCAACATGATCACGGATCCTTCTTCTGAATTCCCTATTAGTTTTCCCGATGTATTGCAATTGACAACCACATGTGATCAAATATACAATCCCCTTCGTTTTGCAATTAATGTATGATCTATTCTCAAAAACCCTCCCAGTACTCGTGCTTTTAAATTTATTGCTGCATAAGATGGACGCACATGCCTTACATGAGCCACATCTAAAACTTCCCTTCAAACTACTGTTTAGCCAAGTAATAGGTACTTCCTGTGCAGTCATATGGCTATGCACCAGCCGATCCTTCACATTACGTCCCCGTCTATATGTAATAAGGGGAGACTCTCCTACCAGATCCCCTATATCAGGGTCAGCTTTCAAGATTCCACAATATCGTTGTAGGATTGATCTAATCTCAACACTGGCAGAATCAATTGTGCCTATAACCCTAACGAGTTCTTCATCATTTTTCTTTGTTTTAGGGTTGAGTAAATCATCCCGATTACACCCCAGTGCATTTTGGTAAGCTTGCTTTAAAGAGGCTCTGTCACCACATTATAAGTGCCCTATCTCGTACATAAGGAGATCGGCGCTGTAATGTAGGTGACAGTAATGCTTTTTATTTAAAAAAACGATCTATTTTCACAACGTTAGGAGCAATTTTGGTTTATGCTAATGAGCTTTCTTAATGCCCAAGTGGGCGTATTTTTACTTTCGACCAAGTGGGCGTTGTACAGAGGAGTGCATGACGCTGACCAATCGGCATCATGCACTCCTCTCCATTCATTTACACTGCACTAGCGATATAGTTATATCACTATGTGCAGCCACATACACAAGCCCT